>NC_133553.1:14644342-15269342 GCF_048773025.1 Camelus bactrianus | reverse complement strand
CAGTACAATTTAAAGTTCTGCTAAATTAAACTCTCATTCCGTTCAAAATGGAAATCTAGATGTAAGATGCAAACAGCTTTGCTCTTCAATTTTTTTAAACCCTCTGCTAGGGTATCTGTGTTAGATTAAATTAGAACTTCATCCCCTTGGCAGTAAGTCTGATGACAGAAATCCTGGGGGAAAAAATGGGAAGTCAAAGAGGGGAACCGTCTTTCATTAACGAAGACCCTGAGCAGTCGGCGGCATCGAGCCACACGGCTGTTAGCAGAGCCAGGATTCCGACCGAGGAAATCGGAGTCCAGGGTGCTGGCTCTCCAAGCCCTGGGCTCTCCCTGGGCGGGCGGCGTGGGTTTACTAAGAAAGAAACCTGTCATCTAGCATGCAGACAAGATTTCACCCGCCTCCTAGGGGTCCGCTTAGGTCCAGAGACGGTTCATCCCTCACTCCTCAGAGAGCCCATGACGACAGCCGCAGACGACGTGGGAGCAGACCTGCCCTCTGCTGCATGCTCCATGGAGTCCTCCTGGCCACCACAATGCGCTTCTGCATGAATACCGCCTCCCACATGTCCTCTTCCCTCTCGTCTGACGGCTGGGCTCGCCTAGAGCACAGCAGCTCCTCAAACCAACACCACCGCCAACACCGAAGTCCTCCTGCTCCTCCCTCCCCCGCCGGGGCCTCCGCTCCTGCGCCCCGGCCGGCAGCTGCCACCCCTAACCCGCCCCCGGGAAACCCGCAGTCTCCCAGCTTCTCCCGCCTCCTCGCGCTCCACAGCCATCGAGATCTGCCCTGGCTCCTTCCCGTTACTTTCCTTCCCATTTCCTTGAATCAAGATGCCAGAAACCCTAAGACGCGTGGTTACTTCACCTGCCGCTAAGAAGGAAGTCAGGCCGCCACTTGAACCACGTCCTGATGCTGCTTCTTACCTAGAGGTGCTTTTTCCTCCTTCCTGAAAAAGCCCTCCGGGGGCTATTTAGACACAGACATTATCAATATCACACCAGAACATAAGGAAGAGGATAGCTAACAGAAATAAATTACTTGAATGCTCCCAAAACTTGACATCCTGAGCCTCGCTCCCCTGACCCACTTCCAACTCAAAGACACACGGGCTTGTCCATGCCACGAGGAAAGCCGGAGAAAGCGACCGCGCTCGGCCAGCAGCCCCGGGGTTCTCTCCCAGGCTGCTCCGCACGTCCCCAGGCGGGCGCTTTCCTGCCTGGAGCCCGGAAGGGAATCCTTGCGCACCTGTCCTGGTAATGAAATGCAAATGAGTGTGGCCACAAAGCCCCTCCGGGGGGCATGGAAAGTGAATATAAGCTTGCTGCGCTCCTCCGCCAGGCAGAGTCTCCTCCTCCACCTCCAGGGACCCTGAGACCACATGGAGGGAGACAGTGACCACCAGCCCCAGCTTCCCATTTGGAGTCCGTACATTTCACTCCATCACCCGCAGTGATTCTGGGGTGCACGTCTGTTCATGTCACTCCCTTGCTGAAGGCAGATCCCCATGAATAGTGTTTCCCTGCCCCACCAGCCGTGACCATCCCCACCTGCCTCCCAGCCCACCACCTGCAACCCACGTTCCCACCACGGGCACCAGGGTCTCCCCGACTCCGGGCACTGTGGAGGGGGAGACTGGGGTGCGTCTGAAAGCCTAACGGCAGAGGGACTGCAGAACTGGACGGGCGGGGAGCGGTGATGCTGGTGGAATCAGGGGTGACGTCCAGGCATGGGCTCAGTTGGAGAGTGTATTTCGCTGACCGCTGACCAGGTGAGACGTGTCTGCCTTCTCCACCAGCAGAGACGCACACGCAGCTCATCTCTGTCTCACACACGAAGTGGCCGGGGCCACTGGATAATCAGCAGATGTGCTCAGTCAACTCTGAGAGTCTGTGGGTCAAAAGCTCTGTGTGTGCTTGGGACGTGCTCACTGAAGGGTCAGAAAAGAGTCTCTGCTTTGTACTGTAGGTACATTTAAAAAAATATGGAGGGGTGAGGGTATAGCTCAGTGTTAGAGGGTGTGCTTGGCATGCACAAGGTCCTGGGTTCAATCCCCAGGGCCTCTCTGAAGGGGGATACAAGTAAAATATAATTTCTTTTTTAAAAAGACAAAAAATATGGCACAGGGAACCATATTCAACACCTTGTAATAGCCTATAATGAAAAAGCATGAAAAGGAATATAAACATAACTGAACCAATGTGCTGTACACCAGAAATTCACAAACACTGTGAATCAACTATACTCCAATTAAAAACAAAAAACCACGTGCAGATTAAAACAGGACTCGGCACTGGGTCTCACAGAGACCTGCCCCTCTCCCCACCCGACACCCTCGAGCACGAGGGTCACCGAGGGTGCACACAGCCCCCCACGTGCTGCGGGTGACGTCCCCGGGTAGGGGCCACCTGGGTTTCCAGCCCTGATTTTTAAATTTCCTCCCCACTTTGCAAAAGGATGTTGAGGTGGTTCACACAGAAGACAGATGAGAGAAGTTAACCGGTTAGAAGGGGAAAATCGGGAACAAGTAAAGAAAGAAACAAACATACTGACTGCAACGCAGTTGCCGTGAACAATCCCGAGGTCCAGCCTCCCGCCGCCCAAGACGCCAGCGAGGGGAGCACTTCCCGCGCTCAGCCCCACGCGCATTGGCAGCTGGGGTGACGGCTTTCTCAGCACTCGGTTCTTTTTTTTTTTAATGGTGGCACTGGGGGTTGAACGCAGGGCCTCGTGCGTGCCAAGCACGCGCTCTGCCCGAGCCACTCCGCCCTCAGCACTTGGCTCTGAGACAAACGCGTCAGGCTGACCTTCACCCGAGGGACAGCAAGCGCCGTAAAACCCTCAGCAGGCTTCGTTGAGCCAACGCCTTCATCATCTTCCAGGACTTTGTTTTCTGGAGCACCTGCTCCTGTGTGCTCTGGTCACACTTACTTCATATGAGAATGTCAATGATAGGCTTAATTTTTCTAAAATAGCACATTTTTTGCATTGTGGTTTATGCCGTTTGTGATCATTCTGTCTAAAGATTTCAAAGTATTCAGTGTCCTCATCAAAGCTGGTTAACTTCCCAGTGACGAGCTCCCAGAAAACAGAAGGAAATGCAGACAGTATCAGAACAGACGTGCTCCGATTTTAGACCCAAGAGAATGAACATAAAGGAAAAGAAAATTCCATCCCTACCAATAGAGCCAAAGGCACAGGACGACATGGTGAAGGAGGAGCAGCAGAAGCACGCGGCGGTGTTCGGCAGACGGGGGCCGTCACCTGTGTGCGCGGAAGCTTCCAGAACCACTAACGCACGGGGTTTCAAGGCTGCACCATTCACGCCGAAGAACCTCCCAGCCCCGGACTCTGAGCAAAGTCGTCCCTTGCTCCCTCGCCCACAGTAGGAAGCCTGGCGCCCCACGCGGGGCTGAGAAGCCCCTTCTACGACGAGGAGCCGTCCCATGACGGGTCCCTGTCGGTGCCAAAGGACACCAGGGGCCACCACGCTCCTCACCGTCCCCTTGGCAGATGTACTTACTTTTTTCTTTCTTCGTGAATATTTCTCAATGTCTGTGTACTTTCTGAAAAACAAAAGACAGTCCAGCTTGAGATGTTTAGAACTAGGCCAAAATCTCTGCAAGAAAAATGCAGGCTGTTGCGGTGACCTCAGGAGGTACCGGTCAAGAGCAGGGCGCTCAGGGTCTCCAAAGGACACAAGCCCACACCGGGGTGGCCCCCAGGCTCCCGAGAGAAGGGGCCCCAAGGCAGTCTGCTCACGTTCCTTCCCTGAGAGCCTCTCACTTGAGGGGGGGGGGGGAGTCTGCCCCCGAGGCTGCGTGTCTGCAGGCACCTTCTGCCCTAAAGCTTTTATATGATCCTGGGGGCAGTGGGGTGGGGGGTTCCGACATTTAAAGTTTCTGACAGCTGGTCAGCCACGCTCACAGACAACGGCTTCTGCACACAGCCCTTGCCATGATGTGTGGAGCCCTCACGTCACTGCTCTCAGAGAACCCAGAACCCACGGGTTCACTCAGGCCCCACAGCTCATCAGCAGAAGAACTGAGACTAAAATCCAATCCAAACCCGGTCCGTCCTCGTCCTGGCCCGTCAGAGCTCTGGGCCGCCTACCCTGCCCTCTTCTCCTTCTCTGCTGACAACCGCGGGCCTGCAGGCCTGCTTCCAACTCTTCGTCCAGCTTTACTCCAGCTGTTCCTCTGCCTGTGTGGAAGGGCCCCCCACCACGCGGTTCTCCAGCAGAAAAGCACCCCTGGGTCTACTTCCCCAAGGGTGAGTGGACTTCAGTCTCTCAGCAACTCTGCGGAAACTCCTCATCCACACCCAACCTCCTGGGCAAGGGAGAAAGATATTTAAGCAACCAACAGACCCCGGCCAGGGTGCAACATGTGAACGATGACAGGAGAAAACAAAACACGTTAAAAGACAAAGGAACTCGTGCAGGGCGCAGGGGACACAGCAGAGAGAGCTATTCAGCGCAGTTCAACAGCTCCCCCCGTCTTGCCACCCCCAGGCTGCCAGGACCAGCTGTGATGGATTAAGGAATCAACAAAATCAGGAAATACCCAGGCTTGGCAGGCGCGCAAGCAGGACCCTAACCTAACCACCTGCCTGGAGGGTCACGATCCGAAAGGGACAAAGGAAGCCGTTCTCTGCCTGGAAGCAGAAACCCTAACAGTAAACGAGCCGGGAGAGGCATGACGTCCGCCAGACACTGCTCCCGCGAGGGCACCTCAAGTTTCCCAAAAGGGGCTCCGTGCAGGGGACCTCGGGGGTGGGGTGGAGGCCCCTCACCTGCAAGGCTGAAGCCACCTGCCTGCCCCACAGTGAGATGAAAACGGGCACCTCTGTTCTTTGCTCAACACAGAGACCGTTAAAATGTGACGGAGAAGCAGCTATGGGGAGGTTCCTGGCGAGCAGCCCCCGAAAAGCTCCCGACACCGAGCATGGTTCAAACCCAGCCAGGGGCTAAGCAACCAAGGGTGGGAGACCTCCCAGGTCAGCTCCAGAAACCGCTCATCTCAGCAACCCTGGAAACCGGAACCTTAAAACCGCACCCGACGGTCTCATGAAGGAGGGCCGGGCTACGTGCGTCCGGCGTCCACGCTCCCGACACCCCAGCGTCTGAGGGCCTGCCGTCCTCCCAGGCCCCACGCCGGCCTTCTTAGCTGACCCCAGGGCAGCAAACCCAGCCTCAGCCCTGATCCCGGGGCCCTTGTTTGGGACCAAAACTGAGCACGTGGATCAGGACGTGCCTCTGCACTCCAGTCCCGCAGGTCAGCCGCCCTCCCGAGCCACCGCTGAGCCCGGCCCAGCCCTGACACCCAGCAGCAGACACACAGGAGCCCGCCGGGAGCGTGGCGCCGGGGCCCCAGGCCCGTAGAGCGCTCTCCGCCCGGCCGACACAGCAGGAAAGTGGGGAGGGGTTGGACGCACAGACCCACAGGCCTTCGCGGTGGGGGGCCCTCTGCTTTCACACACAAACACAACCTGAGGAGCAAAAGGAGGCGTCGAGGGCGGCTGCCCCGGGAGTGCAGCCAGACCACCTTGCCTCGCGAGCTCGAGGCAGGCGAACCTGAGCGGGGCTTTCTGCAGACGCGGAGCCCCTCCTTCTGCGTGACGTCAGCGCAGGGCACGGACACACGTCGGAGCCCCAGCGCTGGGCTCCTCTGCCTCAGGATAAAACCGCCAGGCGTCCCCAGGCACGAGTCCACAAGGGAGCGCGACAGCTCAGCTACGGGCGCCTGTCCGCCCGACTCCAGACGCAAGCCGCGGGGCGAAGGGACCGGAGCCCCCACCCACGGCTCAGCTTCCTCCCAGCCACCCCTTCATGGCCACAACCGCACACGCCGTGCGGCGCCCCATCAGCCAGGTCCAAGATCCACCCCAGAAGTCACTGCTTTGTTCACCAGCAGAGACTGCCGCCCTGCACAAACCCTGTGTTTTAGAAAAGGAAAAGCGCGCGGAATTGAGAAAACAAAACTGTGCCAGGTGGAGCGTGGGCTCCCAAGACGGCGCCTGGGGCGGGCTCCATCTTGCACATTTAGACTCTTGACCTCGACGACCCCCGTAACCCCAGAGGAAGACGAGGGACTTAATACAGGACCTCGTGGTCCTTGTGAACGTATCAAACAGCAGCGGTTCCTCCACACCTAGATTGCGAGAACCCAAAATTGCACCACTTACGAAATAAGAGTGAACGGCAGACAGAAGTGGCCACACCGGGGAGAGACGCTGGGCAGCGAAAGAGGGGGATTTACGGGCGAGAGGGGGAGGGGCCGTGTGCTCACTGCTGGACGTCGCCAGGGACCCTTGGGCACTTCCAGTAAGGGAAGTGTTTGAACGTCTCCAGTCCTGCCGCCACGTAGAAGTGGTTGTCCTGCAAGTCCTTCGAGTCGTCCAGAAGATGCCCGTTCATCGTAAACAACCTGCGGACGAAGAAAGAAGCAGCGAGCTGGGGCTCCGACAGCAGTGACGCCGGGCTGGGCGTGTTGTGAGCGTAGCACGGCCAGCGCGTGGGCCGCGGGAGAGCTGACGCTCCGTGAGCAGACGCCGTACAGACGGGCCGGCCGGGCCCGCGGGGCGGCTCTCCCGGGCCAGGCTCGCTCTCCATTTTCAGGTTTCTTAATTAAAGTAAGTCTTTAATTATGTACAAGTGCTCAGGGACCCTTGAGAACATTTTAAGCTGTTGGTTGGTGTTCAATTAATTTTAACTGATAATAGCTAAAATTGATACAAATTGGCTTATCATGTTATAACAATACTTAGAAAACAAACTGGCATTTATTAGCAAATATTATGCCTTTTTATAAGCACCAAAAGACTAATATTTGTCTATGTTTTATTCTGCGCTCTTTTTGGCAAGTTTTAATTCACCAGTTCATTTATTTAAGAAACTACTCAATTCATTCAATGCTGAGCATCTGTTATGAACTAGACACTCAGGTAGGCATCGCCTTGGATGAAAACACAAAGAGGAAAGTCACAGCTTCCCCAAAGTCAGGAAATGCACAAAAACCTTCATAAAGACAAACATGACCAGAGAAGGGCAAAGTGCTGGCGTTCAAGGAAGAGAAGGATTAAAGGCAAGCTTCACTAAGGTGGGAGAATGTGCAGTGGGCTTTGAAGGGTGGGTAGGAGTTCCTCATGTGAAGATGGCATGAATCCTTGGGATAGCAGAAGGGGCCTCTGCAAAAAGCCAGAACGCAGGGGTTGACTGTCATGGAAGGGTGAAACGCAAACTTAGAGCTTATAACGTTGAATCCTAGAGCCTGGAAACCTGGGGGGAGGAGTTTACCATCGATTTGGTCAGAGTGAGTGGAGGCTGCATGGCAGTGTGGGATAGGCACTGGGTTTCAGCCACGGTAAGCTGCCCCTTATGGATGGGATGTCACCTGTGGGAGGAGACAAGCTGTCGCAGGAGTACCTCGTGGTCAATTACAGCAGTGGGTGTGGACGTGGAGGGAAGAGAAGGAACAGGTGGGCCCCACAGGACTCACCCCCTCTGCTGAGCACCCCCAAACCTCAGCCTGAGTCAGTCACCCGGACGGCTGGCTGGACCATGGCCCCGGAGTTTCTGATGCAGTGAGTCTAGGGCTAGTCCACCTCTAACAAGTGCAGCTCCGAGAACTGCCGCCTTGGATCAACCCTGGAGGCCTGCGGAGGAGAGCTTCCAGACCGGAGACTCGTGGGACACCACGGAGAGCCACGCTGTGCGGGGGCCGGTGGCTGCGACGTGGAACACGGGCTTCCCAGAGAAAAGCGGTGCTGGGAGTTCTGTTCTTCTGCCATCACCTGGGGGCAATCAGGGCCCATCCCCGGAGGGCTGACAGATGACACCAGTGTCCCCAGGAGTAAGTCAGGGCACTGCAGATGCCCTCGGCAGCGAGAGGCCCCGGGAGACAGCGGGACTGACCACGTGCTCCCAGAGCCCGGGCACCAGGGCTAGACGGCAGGGCACCGGTGGGGGAAGGCGTGCAAGACCCCCGCAGCAGCAGCAGCACTGGGCTGTGCAGGTTACTGTCTGGAAGGTGGACAGAGGAATTCTCCCAGGAAGCAGGAGGGAGTGGTAACAGGATACATAAAAGTTAAGAAATAAAAATGAGGAGCAGTGCCAACTCCCGGATAATAAGAACCCCCAGACCAAGCTATAGTAGAAGTAGCAAGAAATACACGTAGAAATAATGAAGCTGATGTCACAGATTCACAGAAAGAGGGAAGGCCTCCAACGGGAAGAGCCCACAGGTGGTGCAAAAGCTCAGGACGGACAGTTAGGTCCAGGGCACGCGCCCCACACACGCCTGACAGTGCGGACTGAACTGGACGCGGAGAAGGAAAGTAGTTGTGCTTGAGTCTCAGGACAGCCCAGGGGCCACGCACCACCCTTCTCTTCCAGCAGGTAACATGGAAGGAGCCCAAGGCCACAGGACCTCGGCCAGTTCACCCTCTTTCATCCTCATTTCCCTCCCCAGGCTGACGCCTTTCCCTTCCTGGACAGCACCTGGCCAGTCTCACGCCCAGGTAGTTCCCGTAACACTGCCTTTCCCAACCAGGGCCGGACCAGGGTGAGGCCAGAGAGGCACCTGGGATGCACATCTGGGGCGGTGCCCACCTCCGGGGCAGCCGGCCTCTCCTCCCAGGCCCCCAGCCCGCCCGACCTCGACTCCTGCCCTTTCTCATGCCGACCCTCTCCTCTGCCATGTTCCTTGACTCCAAGCCGGGGGGTTCTCCTCTCCTAGACAGTCTGCCCTCCGCTGCAACGACTGACTGATCCCTCCCTGTCTGCCGCAAGCTCCCGGGGTGAGCGGCACAGGCCGGCCCCCCGTGGTCAGCATCGTGCCCACCACGTAATCCGCAAAATGTCTGTGAGAAGCACATTTTCTAACACCGAGATCAGCAATAATCCTGCACACAGAGACCCACACACAACTTCACTTAAAGATTTCTCTGGAATATATAAATATGATGTATAAATACATATTCCTGAAAGCTCAAAACTATCCAATAAATTAACTAATTTTAACACCACTGACAATTTGACTAAATTTCCAATCGACACGAGAAAAAGGTGTAACAGAACCCTCCCCTGAAGCACGTTAACATTATCTAAGGAAGGATAAACACAGATGGATACAAACGACTTTTCAAACGTATATTAAACATTAGATCTAGGCTCCATTCAAACCAACATGTATATTGACGTTAAAAAGCCCCAGTGTGCGCGTCACATGACTGCCCGGCTCACCGCGTGCGCTCTCTCAGCTTTCTCCCTGTCTGCAGCTTCTGCACTCTCCCTGAACTCAGCCGCAGAGAACTAACTTAAGTCCAGGGGAAAAAGAAATAAAGTTACTGATCCAGTGTCCTATTTTCCCTCTAAGTACCTTACTTGCCTGCTCGCCTCTCCCTCACGAGGATTTTTCTCTTACTTTCGCCACCACGTGACACTTACGATTTTATATGTGACACTTATGATTAATTCCACTGTTTCTGGCTTCTTTCAAAAATATGCACACTTGTATCTGCTGCACACGATTGTCCCTGTTTCTTCAGGAGTGAAACACTAATATTTACAACCGCATTCTGGACTCGGGCACTTACGGTACTGATCGTACAGACGCCCACCTTCCTGGAACGTCTGTGGTCACCATTCCTCACCACGCTCGCCAGGCCAGCAGCCAGCCCGGGCCCTGAGGCTCCCAGCACTTACGTCTTATCACCAGTAAGTGCGTCCGCTGGGGTTGCCAGTAACACAACTCTTGGGAGATCCATCTTTTATGTTTTAATTTAGCCCCGAGGGAGTTAGTTGACAACAAAGTGAAAAGGAGTAACATCTTCGCTCTTCCCCCGCAGCGCCTGCCATCGGGGACCACCGCTGTGCATAAAGATGACCCTTCAGCCTCAAGCCACGTTTCCTGAGTCCTCACCTTTAAAGACCAAGACTGTCTTCTCTGCATTTTCTCAACACCCTCCCACGGCAGGGCTCGGCCTGCTCGTCACCCCAGCGCTGTCCCCGACGCCAGGTCTTAACCTCCCGCTACAGCCTCACATCCATGCCGCTCCCCACTGCTGCCTCCGAGACCCCCACAGCCAGGCCCGTGGTCTGACCCCCTGCTGTCCCCCACAGCCAGCTCCCCCTTAAACCCCTGTGCACACGGAACCTCTCCCCTGCTGGTCCCTGCCCACACGCAGCCATGGACGACTCCATCCACCTGCCCGTCTCGCCCGAGGACCCCGCAGCCCTGCAGCTGCCACTGCAGATCCCGGCGTCCGGTCCAACTGGGCTCAGCGCTGCTCGGCAAACCCCGGTCCTCCTGTTCACTGCCCTGCTCTCCTCTCCCCTCCCCAGCGTCCATCTTCCAGGTCACAGCGCCGTCCATCTGCTCAGGACCTTGTCCCCCCACCACCCCGCCTCTCACGTCCCACCCTCCAGCCCAGGACCCCACGGCCTGGCTCTAGGACCTTCCTGGTCTACTGCATCCTCGCAGTAACACTCAGTTGTATGCAGGGAACGATGGACAATTTCCCCCAAAACGCCATACTCGCTCATGGTCATGGCCGCCAGCCCCACCCCACGCCCGCTGCACACCAAGCCCCCTTGTCAGCTGTAGTCACCACGCCGAGCGCAGGGCAGATGCTCAGTAACTTTGTTGAACAAATAAAATCAGAGTGAACCATGAATCATTTCAGACCTTGCTGGTTCAGGCAGGAAATCCTCCTTGAAAAGCACAAAACAAGCCCCCAGACCCGGGTCCCCACAGCCGAGCGAGAACCTTACTTTCGAACGCCTCCCAGAGGAAAGACTTTCTCTCCGATCGTGGCCAGCACGCAATTCCACTCCATCAGGCTGAATTTGGGGATAATAATTTTCACAGGTGGGATAAATAATCTTCCATTTGTGAAAACACTGCAAGAATAAAAGGAAAAGCCATCATTAGTGCCTCACGCTTTGGGGAAAACTCTGGGAATTCAAGAGAGGCATGTAATTAGAGAGCCGTGACAGCCCCTCGGGGCCCACATCCCACCCCAGAGAGGACGGCCACCAGCCGCCCGGGCACTCAGAGCCAGCAACGGAACAGGAGCGCTGGGGACATGGCTTCATAGGATATGAAACACCCAGAGGAACAGGACTAAACAATATCCTTTTTAAAATACGCCTCCGTGACAGCAGGTAACACAGATGAAAACTGTGACCAGCTGGAAAACAAACGGGGATGTTCTGCCTATAAAAATGCAGCTGTTAACCAGGATATGGAAGCACCTAAATGCCCATCGACAGATGACTGGGTGAGGAAGATGCGGTGCATGTACATACATATACACACAGTGGAGTACTACTCAGCCATAAAGAGGGTGAAATAATGCCACTTGCAGCAACGTGAGTGGACCTCGAGATGATCATACTAAGTGGAGTAAGTCAGACAGAGAAAGACACATACGTGGTACCACTTTTACGTAGAACCTAAAAAACGATGCAAAGGAGCTTATTTACAAAAGAGAAACAGACTCACAGACAGAAAACAAACTATGGTTTCTAAAGGGGAAAGTGGGGGGAGGGATAAATTGGGAGTCTGGGATTAACAGCTACACCACTGCTGTATGCACAACACACGAACTGCAGGGTCCTACTGTGCAGCACAGGGATCGGTGCTCAGTATCTTGCAAAAGCCTATGATGAAAAATACGTGTATAACATACACGCATCATGTGTGACTGAGTCCCCTTGCCGTGCACCGGGAACTAGCACGCTATACGTCAACTACATCTCCATAAAAAAATTAAGTAAGTCAATAAATAATAGTTTAAATGCAGCTACCGTCCCTTCCCACTGTCCCAAGACAGGGTCCCAAAGGCGGTTACGTGCATCCTGGGAAAGATGACAGGCGCTGCTGGCTTCACTCTCGCAGGGGGACAGGGGTGCGGCCGGCACAGAACCCAGCGCAGTTACTAGTTCTCTGGCATTGCGAGGCCGCACCACTTGGGCACAGCCACTTGGCAACAGCCCCAGACTCCTGTGACTCACATTACGACACCGTGAGACACACATGTAAGGCTGCAGGAGCTCAGCTGGACCCCACTGGGCTGCAATGTGTTGCTCTACCGTTTGTGACGACTTGCTTTATTGTCACTGTTTTTCTTTAAATGCAAATAATATTGGAGAAATACATCTTTTATCAGAGTGAATATAAATTTTAATTTAACATGTTTGTACACAATAAAGAGAATCCGTTTTCTCAGCCGAGGCTTTGTGGCAAAAGGCCTGCAATCAACCCAGAGGCGACCTTTCTCCATATTTAAATACCGCCCCAAAACAAACCCCGAAAGGAAAGCTCCGTGCGGGCCGAGCACAGGCACCCCCGGGGCTGTCACCGCCGCACGGGAGGCTGGCCACGCCCCACCTAATGGTGCTGCTGCGTGGTCTGCGCCAAAGTCTTTCCAAACACAGATGACTAGCAATAACACAGAGAGAAGTGCTGAAACAAGGCCACTTGTGTTTTTATCCAAGTTTTTTTAAGATACTTACTATGCATTCTCATCCTGAGGGCGGGGAAACGGGCACACTGCTGTGAGCTCGGAGAGCCCTCCTAACCACTTCATCTTTAAGTTACAAGGTCTCCAAGCAAACATGATCAGGCCTCTTCTTGGTAGAAAAGACCCTGCATTTGGATGGATGTTTGGGTCCACCTAGTGGAATTTCTAGCACACCAACGTAAAGAATGGGGCACATGTCTTAAGACTGACCAGTTTATAACAGAAAAAAAATCTATCAAAATAAGTGAGAACCATTGACATCTTGGGTCATACCAAAAATAAAAAATACGTATCTCCTGGGTATGCGTCTCCGCCAGGAAGGACCCACAAGCCAATAATGTTCCCTGAGATTTCCATCCATTCTTCACAAAAGGGTGCCCTTCACACATTTAGGGACACTGTGTTTCTCATTATTTCAAAACAGCTCTCAGTTATATAAAAGGCACAGCGGAAAGATCTCGGATGTGTACGGTGGCCCCCCTGCAGAAGTTCAAGGAGAGGTGTGTTAAAGAATGATGGTGGGGTTTGGAAGGAAAGTGGAAGGAGCAGCTTAGCTAATAAACAGGTCGTGTTTCCTCCATCCTGGGCTTCCCATCTGGGGCTCCGCTGGGTCTGGCAGGGTCCTCGGTCCTCTGCTGGGCAGTGGGGCATGAGGGACCACTCATCCCAATGTGGCAGACGTGACCCCAGCCAAGCGAGGCTGGGACTGCCGGCTGCTGGTGCCCCTCGGACACGGAGCCCACAACCCCGAAAAGTCACTGAAATTCCTCCCACTGGGAGCAGAGCCGGGTAACGTCACATCAGGCACCCCCGCTTCTCTGCCATAAAGTAACAGAACACCACCACGTAAGAAGGATTTGGGGGAATGGCCGCCCTTGACGAGCACTGGGCAGGGCTTCCTGGGAGCAGCCCCAGTGAACCTTCACATCCTTGCTGGTGGATGTCACCGTCCTGTTACAAACGAGGATGCCAGTTCGCAGAGAGGGTGCATGTGCCGGTCACAGAGCCAACAAGGTGAAAGGCGGGATTTGAACCAGTGCTTCGTCTGGGTCAAGTATGTTCTCCTGCAACCCCAAATGCACAGCAGGTGGGCCCACAAAGGGGTCCCGATTAACCTGGACAGACAGGCTGCACTGCCCCTCCACGCCAGCCCCGTCAGCAGCTCCCTGGGGCAGCCAGGAATCCGGGCATCCCGGTCCTGGGGAGCCCTACCGAGGGTGTGTGTCCCCACAGGGCTTTGGCAGTGAGAGCTCGCGGTGGGAACCTAACTTCTACGTTTCCTTTCCACCCGCAGCAGCCGCAGTGACCAGATTACCAAAAATCAATTAAAAGCCAAGGCTACACTGTGTGCTTCCACCGCCCCCACATGAACGGTGAACTGCGGGGGGGGGGGGAAATCAGATTGCTTTTCCAAAACCAAGGTTCAAGAGAGGAAGAATCTGCAACCCCTGAAAGGCCGGATCACAGGGAAGAAGGGAAGGAACAGCACTCAGAGGGAGGGGGGAGGAGGAGGGAGGGGGGAGGAGGGGAGAGAGAGGAGGGGGGGTGACGTCTGTAAGGCGCTCAGGGAAGTAGCGGCTGGTACTCACTTTATTTGTCGGGACAGACGGTGAACCGTCTGCCACCTGGAAGGCACGTTGATGTTGCAATGCACCACCGGTTTGATCTGAAAAGAGAACAGTAAGCTTGAGGATTCAACTCCAGCCTGCACACACCTGTTAAACGCCACCACTATACACAGCACTGCCCCAAACCTAAGCAAAGGTGGAGTGAGGCACCCCCGCTTCTCTGCCCTCCCCTCTCTTCCCTCCCTCCCTCCCTCCCCCACCCCCCCATACCTGCCTCTTCCGGGTGTTTAAACACCAAGCTTGTTCCCACAGGAGCTTGGCCCTGGCATGTGCCCCCAGGTCTCCGCACAGCTCAGACGCCAGCTCCTCCGGGAGGCCGGCCCTGACGACCACACACCTTGAGCTATTTCCACCCCGGCACTAGCACTGTCTGACATTTCTGTGCTGATTTATTTGCTTGTTACTGACTCCTCCTTGTAGACTGGCAGCCTCCTGAGAGCAGGGACCGTGCTTGTCCTGTTCAGCAAGGTGTCCCCGGGGCGTGAACCACGAGAGGCCCAGAGCAGGATTGGTAAGTATTTCATGAATATGAATGAATGAATGGTGAGTGCCTGAGTGACGACAAGTGAAAAACGGCTCTGACACTCTGGAAAGGGCCCCAGAAAAAATGATGTCACTGAAGCCTGGCAATCCACACCCACACACCCCGTTACCCCGTAGTCACGCTATATACAAAATCATACACGCCTCGGACGGACAGGGACAAAATCAGTGCCATGAATAACAACGGCCACCACGAACTTACAGACCTAGTTTGGAAACAAAACAACAGAAATTATCCTCTGCAAAATTCTGCTAAGGTGCAGCTGCCCTAAGAAACGCTTTCTGCTTGATTGCATAAAATTGCAGAAACAATGAACTGACTGCTTTTCCATGTGTTAATGACTCATTAACCCTGATAACACCTGCCTAATTAAGTAACGCCAGCAATTACAGACACGACTCTCGACGCTCCCTCGTCCTCCACACGATAATCGCCTCAGAAGTTTCAGGCAAACGCGGTTTTCTGTCACTGTGTGGTGGTGATGACAGTTTCAAAGACCCATGTCACTCACCTGCCCCGAGAGGCAGGACGCAGTGGGCCCTGGAGGTCTTTCGTAAGGGTCCAGGGTAACTGAACCAAGTCCGCATCCGTGATGGAAGACACTCGAGGCTACTGAAGCTGTGTTTCCCCAAGTAGCACCTACGGCTTGTTGAATGTCTGCTGTGTTTCAGGCCCTGCACTCACACCTTTCCAGACATTCATACCTAATCCTCAAAGCAGCCAGGCAACAAAGAATCAGAGAGGTTATGGAATCTTCCCAAGAACACACAGCTCTGAAGTGTCTTGGTCACGATAAGTCATCACAAAACATTTCACTGCAGTTTTTAGCAAAATGGGGAGTTGAACCTACGCCAGCACAGCATTTAGGAGCCTGTTTTCAGTCACCTCGATTCCAGTACAGACTCCGCCACCTTCTCACCACGTGACCTGGATGCGGTCGTCTCACCTCCCCGAGCCTCCGCTCGCTCAGGCATGCAGTGCGGATGAAGGGGGTGCGTGTCCCGCGGGTCTGCTTCCGACGTGAGGAACACAGGCGAGGGACGCGCGGCCGGGGCTCGGCGGTGAGCTCGGAGCCCACTCGATAGCAGTCCTGGTGATTCTTGTTGTCTCTCCGAAGTCCCTGCTCTTTGCGCCTCATCATCCTGCTCCAACTGCCCTCAGGGGCCCTCCTCACGGCCTTTTTCACACAAAACATCACACATCACACAAGAAGAATCCCACGTCAAGAGAAGACCTGGTCAGGCATCGACACCAAGGAGAGAACCTCGTCGTAAACAGTGTCCATCAGGGTCCGGTGCTCGCAGCGCCAGGAAGGTGAGCGCACACAGGTGGTCCCGCTGACCGGCTCAGCACAGGTGCTCGACCCGAGGCTACACAGATCACTGTCCAGAGACGCCCAGCTGCCGCGGACCGCAGGAGCCCACGCAAGGTGCAGTGTCCCTGCACTTCTCATTTCAGTCACTGAGAAAAGGTCGCCCTGGCTCACCTCCAAAGTCACTTCAAATTCCCATTCCGTGATGCTGTGAGTTAAAATAAAAGTCAGCTTCGCTCTTTCCCAAAGATGTCCAGCCTTATTCTGGAGCAGCGACGTGATAACGGGAAGGAGGCAGGCAGATGAGAGCTCACCCCTCACCCACCCGGCACCACGACCTGCAGAAATGCAGCGAATCCGGGCAAACCCTCAGTGTTGCAGCCCCCTCCCCGCTTTCACGCGGCATTATGGGCCCTCGAGGGGGAGGGCAGGCAAGTGTGCCCAAAACACGGTTGGGGAAATGGGCTCCTCAGCCCCCGTGGTCATAGTAATGATGAGTTTTTATTTTCTATCTTTAGGAAATTTTTGCCTTTTTTGACATTAAAAAAAAAAAAACAGCACGACTAGGGTCTTACAACTGACTGAGCAGATGTCACGCATTTTGCAAAGTACTGTTTTAATCCTAATAGTTAGGATTTCGCCCCATCTGGAAAGAAGGACGGAAGCAGAGGCACGTGCCTGCCCAGCCCTCCGAGGGCTCCTGGACTGAGACACGCAGGAGGGGTCCGTGTGCAGGTCAGCTGTCCCCTCTGAGACACAGCGGAGCCGGTTACGAGGGGCCTGGAGTGGGGACTCGCCAGAGGGAGAGGCGCAGAGGGCTCAGGGTCGCCAGCCGGCAGCCCCTCGTTTCCGACGCCAGGACTGGGCCCTGGGGACCAGCGACCGTCCCGGAGCCGGCAGTGTTGTGTCACAGCAGCTGAGCCAAGCGCTCGCGCCACCCAGACTCCCACCAGAGCAGCCCAAAGAGCGACGCCATTCCCGCTTTTATATTTCAAACCCTGTTAGTTGGATGATTTCTTTCTTTAGCGGGAATGATGCTTTATCTTCTCCAAAGATTCTGAATCACCGACGGCTCCCAGACGCGTTTCTTTCTCCCTCTCCTCATCGCTGCCGTCACCGCCTCTTCCTCAGAAAGTGGGAACACAAAACGCAAAGCAACTAACCCACCCGCAAGTATCCTTGGAGCGAGCCCGGCACGCTCGGGCCTGAACTACATACAGGAAGGAGTCAGCCCGCGGAGGACGGGAAGAGCCGTTCGGTGAGGCAGGAGGAACAGCACACACAGCGCTGGTCAGAGGACCCCGGCCCATCCTCGTGGACACCAGGGGGGGAACGGAACACGCATCCGGACTGGATCTCGCACACAGAGGGAGCGGTGCCGGGTGAGGCTGAGGAAGAAAGCAAGTGGAGATGAAGACGGGATCGCACTCAGCAGCGCAGGCTCCACCCCTCGGGGCAGGGCGCGCCTTGGCGGGTCTGAACCAGGGGACGGATGTGATCAGACCGGAAGGGCCGGGCTGCAGGCAGGAGGACCAGCCGGAAGGCAGGAGCCTGCCTCCAGGAACAGCTCTTGGCGTCCTCAACAGAGTAAGAGGAACAGAGATGGCAGCGAGTGGACTTGAGAGGAGGTAGACAAGGGGCCGGGAGGGGCTGCGGGGCTTCTGGGAGAAGTAAGAACTAAGAACAGCGTCTAGGTTTCTGGTCTGAGGAGCCGAGAGCACAGTTCCAACCTCTGAAACAGGGAACACAGACTATTAACTGGGCTTGGGGAAGATGTCCTTGGGACGTCCAGGTGACAGTGCCCCGTAGACAGAGAAGTGGGTCCTGAGTCACAGAGACATGCGAGTCTTGGGCACGTGGGTGACGGTGGAAGCCACGGAAGAGATGGGGAAGGAGAGGAACCAGGGAAGCCCTCGGAGGGACATGGACACACAAAGGACAACGACAATAGTTCCACAAGGAGAATTTAGAGGAAACAACCACAGGGAGTGAGAAGAGAGAAGGGTTTCAGATGACAAGGGAAGAAATCGTTTCAAGAATGAGAAAGGGGACCAGTTCACAGCCACCAGCATGGCTATAATTGAAAAAGGTTTAAATGCCCATCAACTTCAAAATAAATTAAACATGGTGCATTCATACGGTGGGATGATATTCAGCCCCGGAAAGGCATAAAAAGACAACACATGCTACAACACAGGTAAACCTTAGAAACGTTACGCTAAGTTTAAGTAGGCACATGCAGAGGGCCCCAAATGGTGTGATTCTACTTGGACAAAATGTCCAGACTATGCAAATCCCCAGAGTCACCTGCTACCACTCATCTTCGCTCACCCACTCATGGGCGGCTCCCAAGCAATTCTTCCTATTCTCTCCCATCATCAGTCTACCCACAAAAGATCCTGAATAGCCAAAGCTCTCTTGACAAAGAAGCAAAGCTGGAGGCATTTACAATCTATAAATATAAGCTATTAGGTAATCAAACCTGATGGTGCTGTGTACAGACCAGCAGGTCACTGGGACAGAGCCAAAAGCCCAGAAACAAGCCCATGCGTATACGGCCAATTACTTTTCAACAAAGGATCCAAAAATATACCATGAGGAAAGAAGGGTCTCTTGAATAAATGACGCTGGGAAAACTGGGCAGCCACATGCAGAAGAACGAACCTGCACACAGAAGTCAACTCAAAATGGATTGAAGACTGGAAGGTAAAACCCGAAGCCATGAAACTAGAAGAAAACATAGGGCGTCTTGGCATCGGTCTTGGCGGTGATTGTTGGTATTTGACGCTGAAAGTAAATGTAACAAGAGCAAAACTGAGCCAGTGGGACGGCATCAAACGTCATACATAAGAAGCTTCCACTTAGCAAAGGAAACCAGCAAAAAAATGGAAAGGAAACCTACCGAGTGAAAGAAAACTCTTGCAAACCGTGTATCTGCCAAGAGGTTACTAACAAACTATATACAGAACTCACACAGCTCAGCAGCAAAAACAGACACACACACAAATAAATACCCTAGTTTAAAAATGGGCAAAATACTGAATAGACATTTTCCCAAAGAAGACGTACCACCAGCCAAGAGGTACAGGAAAACGTGCTCAGTACCAGTAATTTTCTTCTTTTTGCATCAGGGAAATGCGAACCAAATCACAGTGAGGTGTCACCTCACACCTCGCTCGGAGAAGCTGCATGAATTACACAGCAGTTTCTAACAGAAACAGAAGCTTCCACACACACGTGTTCAGGACAGTCCGACAACAGGCAGAGCCCGGGGCAGGACCACGGACAGGAACACGGTGGACCCGGGCGCGGGCTCCGTCAGCCCAGGGGCCTCCGCCAACCCCGTGACTCCGAACAGAGGTAAATCTCATTCCCCTCGCTTTTCGGTCAGAGAGGGAATCACATAAAACACCTGTAAACATTCACATTAAAAGTTATTTTTAAATCCTTTTGCTTAGAATCATCGGTAACTGCAGCTCCCTGGAAAATTCACCTCAGTGAGTCACTTCCTTCTCCTCCGTGACAACTTGAGATATGTGAGGTCTAAAGTAGCCTGTGGCCGTTTGACCACTAGTGCGCCGTTTACTGGGGTGAGCCCACTAAAGGGGCCGACTCAGACAGCGACCCTCAGGGGTAAAAACAATATTGAACTGGGCTCATCTGTTCCCAGAAGCGCAGAGAAAAGCACTGGGGAGGGCCTCTAACTCCTGCCTAAACCTGCACAACGTGAGATTATAAATCAAACTCTAAGAGGCAGCAACGGAAGTCCTTGAATTAAACTGAGACCAAGGACATTTTTCTCACTAAAACCAACATGACACGGTCATTGAAACTCAAGATCCCAAGAGCACTTACTTCGAGTCTAATTTTCCTCGCCCCTCCATTTAAGGAAGCAGAACTCCAAATTCATTCTGTTGAAGTACTCTACAAATCACTTCTGTGGCTGTATTAAGTGTATATTATGTTATTCTGATTAATTTTAAGTAAATTTCTACACCAAGTCAAGTTCTCTTGAGAAGCTTCTTCAATTTTCCCACTAATATATTTCGACCAAAACAGAAATTCTGTGAAAGAACATTCTATGAAAAGCTAGGTACATCTACTCTGTTACTGTATCACAAAATAAGGCAAAATAACTTCGTAAAATGTTGAAACACTGAGTATCTGGGCATGGCCAAAGCTTACAGCATAGTATGTTTAACGTTTCTAACAGTGTGCCTGGTACTCAAAGTGGATGGGGTGCGCCACCCCAGCGTGAAGGCATCAGGGGTACTACCACCAGCTATTTCCTGAGCTCTCGCAGTGCTCCCGGCACCGTCTCACTTACTCCCAGCAACATTTTGAGAGGGATTATTTCAGATCAAAACCTCCAAGTCTAATCACAGTATGACAAGTCATCAATCACCCACCTCCTCTGTGGAAGGACATTCCCGTTGTTTGCAGGTTTCGTAATCGCAAAAAAGAAAAAAAACGCTGGAAGGAGGTGGAGCAGCACTGGGCCAGGACCCCTTCTGCAGTGAGTCCTCCGGAGCTTCGACTCGCTCAGCGCTTTGCACGAATCCCGGAGGACCACGTGCCCCACGTGCTTCGGGGCCCCCTCGCGGAGCCTGCTCTGTGCCCACGCTAGCTGGCGCTGTGGGGCCTGCCCGCCCAGCACACAGTGCTGCTCTTTGTGCAGGGCCTGCTCACAAGCCCTCAGAAATAATCCACAGAATGAACAAGGACCTGCTGTTTAGCACCGGGAACCAGATGCAGTGTATTGTAATGGGCTACAACGGAAAAGGGTCTGAAAATACACGTGTGTGTGTGTGTGTATGCGTAACTGAATTGCTTTGCTGTACACCTGAAACTAACGTTGTAAGTCAACTACAATTAAAAATAAAATTTTAATCAACACATTGCAAACTGACTATATGTCAGTGAAAAAGAAATGCAAAAATATCTTTAATTAAATAAATAAATATTTTTAAAAGAAAAGAAATAATTCATTGAACTGTTTAATCCTATGAATTACACGGAAGCAACTCACTTTAATACAGATAGGTTGTACACGCTGTAACGGGGCTTTCCCCCCGGGGGGGGGTCCTGGATTCAGCTCTAGAATACTTGGTTTTAGTCCAGGTTCCGTCACTAACGAGCCACCTAACTCTGTCCATGTCACTTAAACTTCCCTGAATTCTTTACTCATCTTTCAAGTGGCAGAAAGTAAGACCCGCTCTCCCTCACACGGTTCCCATGTTTCCATTTTCCCAGAGGAGACCAGAGGCAGGCAAGTGCGCTGAGAACAGCCGTGCCCACTCTGCGCTCAGACAGAGGAAAGACGGGGAAGGCCATGAGGACGCACACCAAGGACGGAAATGACCCCGGGATGCACGGTGTGGCATGGGGACACCACAGGCCCGGCCAAGTGACTGGGGCCGCATGTAAATTCGCCACCACAGAGGGCTCACCCGCAGAACGCAGACGCATTTAGCACCTGCCGTCTCGTCAGAGCACTTATTCTAGAACAGCGTAAACCGTGACAACAATCAACAAAAGACAAGTCTTTTCGCTCAGTATTATATTAGCTCGGAATCCTGGGTGCCACCCCTGAAGCACAAAGCAGGTAAACCGTGGCGCAGTAAGCAGCCGCGAGCAGTGAGGGGCGATGGAGAGGCACGTGGGCAGGTGAGCAGTCCTGGTAACAGGAGCGAGGCAGCCCGGAGCGACTGACAGGCCCCCGTCCTGGGACTGGCAGCTCTCCGTCCTCACGGGACGGCAGGGCTCGGCTCTGAGCTCGGTGCTCAGATGGGCCCCTCATGGGAACAGCAGGCTTCCTGGACCACATCTCGTGTTTTGGTCAAAGCTCCTGGTGGTGGTCTAACGCATTCGACACTGGCTACACCGCAGATGCGTGTCCGTGAAAATACTACATATGAAACGACGACAGTCACCAGCCACTCTTAGGGAGGGCGTCTTCCCCCAAGGAGGGGGGCGCGGTGGTGACCATCAAGCACCCCGAGCCTCCACACTGTGCGCCACACGGCTCGGCCCCCCAACACCAAGGTG
The DNA here is from genome assembly GCF_048773025.1 of Camelus bactrianus. Taxonomy (NCBI): domain Eukaryota; kingdom Metazoa; phylum Chordata; class Mammalia; order Artiodactyla; family Camelidae; genus Camelus; species Camelus bactrianus. The sequence goes on along the minus strand of NC_133553.1, from coordinate 15,247,282 downwards.
GCACTCCTGTCGCCGCTGGAAGCAATACACATACTTGGAAGCTTCCCGGAGGTAAATATTAAAGAGGTGAAGGCTGTGTGTGTAACTCCACTTCATAAACAGTCATGACAGCTCTATGCGGTTCCACCCCAATGCCCGGCTGCAGTGATGAAAAAGCCAGAGGACGTAAGGTCTGCGGATAGGAGTGGGTTGAACACCGATGACAGAGACATGATGGAATGTGCTGCAGCCACACAGTCACTGTGGGACAGGCAGCGACCCTGGGGGGGTCCTTCACTACGTGAAACTATCGCGATACAGTTAATAGAACGCAGATAAGAAAACAGTGCGTATAGATGGACTGCACTTCTGCAGATGTGCATGTGTGTGTGTACACGTGTGTCTGTGCATACAGACCTCTGCTCCCTGCGCAGAGAAAAACAGCTAGAAATGGCGATGACAAGATGCAGAATGTGACGTTTCAGAGGCAGGACTGTGGTTCTCACTCTCGTCACTGAGCTTTGCCGCCTGGCACGTTTGAATTGAAGTGTAGTTGATTTGCAAGGTTGTGTTAGTTTCTGGTGCACAGCACGGTGATTCAGTCACACATGTATACACATACTCTTTTTCACGTTAGTTTTCATTATAGGTTATTACAAAATGTTCAATATAGTTCCCTGTGCTCTACAGTAGGTCCTTGTTGTTTGTCTGTTTTATATACAGTAGTTTGTATCTGCTAATCTCAGACTCCTAATTTATCCCTCCCTCCCCCATTTTCCCCCTGGTAACTGTAAGTTTCTCTCTGAGGCTGTTTCTGTTTCGTAAATAAGTTCATTTGTCTCCTTTTTTTTTAATTCCACATATAAGTGATATCGTGTGATATTTGTCTCTCTCTGACTTATTTCACTTAGTATGAGGATTTCTAGGTCCATCCACGTTGCTGCAAATGGCACTATTTCATTCTTTTTCGTGGCTGAGTAGTATTCCAGAGTGAGTGTGAGTGTGTGTGTGTGTGTGTGACCACATCTTTATCCAACCATCCTGCACAGCATTTTTGACATTTTTCTCAGCAAGAACTACTTTTACAATCAGATTTTTTCAATGAAAAGAGAGTAAATTCCAAAAGAAAACTACAAAACTCTTTGGGCAACTCTAGTCCCATTGGTATGGCAATCTAGTGCCGCCTTTGGGAGGAGGGGGCTCTGGTCGGCTCCTCCAGCTCTGACTCAGCATCACCTAACCTGTCTGATCACAGCGTCCTCAACTAGAAAATGGGGAGTTTTGAGAAGATAAGCCAGAAGCTTCCTTCCTGTCCTAAAATGCTAATTGTTACCTCATAATCGCATCTTATTTTTTAAATCACTGAAAGGTACAGAGGAAACAGAGACTCCAGCTTGAACAGATACCTCGAGGGGTACTTCTCAGAAGTGTTGCGTGGCCCCCCTCCTTGCCCCACCTGGAGGGGGGCCTGCAGGCACCCAGGTGTTAAGGATAATCATACACAATTTCCTCTCTGTTAAGGCAGCCCTGAAATTCAGTGACTGCCAGAATTGCTTTCTTCTTGGAAACCTGCCCTCCCGCTCCTGGCAAGTTACCACCTAAGGTGGGTAAGCAATAAATCTGAGTTGATTGATCACACAATCGTAAAGGGCAGACACGAAGGAAGCAGCTAAACGCTCCCGTGGGCTGGTGCCTGTGGTCAATGCCAGAGCCCCTCAGCATCCTTTCCTGGAGCACGGGCTGGAGTTCAAGGACACAGAGAGGCCCCACTTCTTTAAGATGTGGGGGAGGAGAACCGGCACTTACCCAGCGCGGGCACGTGACCGCCACATCATCCCGCAATCCTCACAGCAATCCTCTAAGACAAAGAGTCTCATCTCCTTTTCACAGAGGGGAGAACTGAACAGCAAAACCACCACTAAGACAGGCAGATGCTCTAAAAGCAGCTCACCTTTGAAACACTCCACAAAGAGTCCATTCATAAAATAAAAAAGTAAAAAGCGTCTTGCATTCTAAGTATCACCAGGCCATCTCGCTCAAACCTGGTGATTTCTGTTACTTATTAAAAGGTGGATCTCTTTTAACTTACATGTGAAATGGCTTTTTTGGTTAAGAACCAAGTGATCTGAATGGAGTGATGGGTGGTTCCATCCTGCAGACCCTTCAAATGTCTACTAAGAACAAAAATGTTGCGAGCACGGAGCAGATCTTTAGAACTACAGTTAGCTTCAACACTGTGTAGCCTAAACTAACTTTACCTGACACCCATCTTTCCAAATCCCCAAAACAAAGGGGATGTGAGAAGTCTTAGTGAATGGCCGCACGCTGTGTCTCGGGAGACTCTCTCCCTGATGTGGGCTCGGGCCGTTCTCACCGGCTCCCATCATCCTGGTGACGCGTGTGCCTTGACAGGCAGGATAACCCTGCACAGAGGTTTCCGGCTTCAAGAGCAACATGCCTTCACAGGCATTCCCTACAAAATGCTGTTTTTATAAAACTTCCATTATTCAATACTGACATTTTAATTTTTACCAAATCATCCAGTTTGTCCCACCTTTAGCAGTTAGGAGTGAACACTTACTTCCTTCAACTTTCTCATCTTTGCAGGTTTTCTGGGAACTATATGGATATAACTGCAAAAGAAGAAAGAAAAACCTAATTAGCAGGTAAATACTGGAGGGAGGGCATAGCTCAAGTGGTAGAGCGCAGGCCTAGCCTGCCTGAGGTCCTGGGTTCAATCCCCAGCACCTCCACTGAAAAACCAAATAAATAAATAAACCAAATTATCTCCCCCCTGCAAAAAAAAAAAAAAAAAAAAAAAAAAGGAAGGTAAATACTTAGAAAATTTGAGCCTCTTTCTTTCCAGCATTCCAACATACAACTCCACAGCGACCTAAAATTAAAATCAAGAGCACCATAAATGCTCAGGGAAACGTTCACGCTGGCCACCACTGGCGTCACCCAGGAAAACAGACCTTAAGTGTCACTGCCTTCCCTCAGACAACGTTCCTTATCAGAGAAGGACCTTGGAGATTGACCAAAGAGGGGGCCTTTCCCAGGTCACTAACGGCTCGTCCAGGATCCCACCGCTGGCCAAGGTCAGAGCAGAGTCCCAGACGCCTCACCCAGCTCCCTCTCCCCTCTACTGTCCCCTCTCGTCCCAAAGAACGTCATCACTGTCCCCATTCTGCCAAACTGAATGCTGGAAAAGACCCACCAGAATTAAATGCATCTGAGTCCCACTAGTACAACTTTTGACCCTTGGGGACGTTGGGAGAGCCTTCCATACGCTTCAAAAATCAAACAAATATTTTTAATGATAACAAATAATCCCTCAAGATTTATGTCTGTTAAGGTTTCTTCCTGATTTAAAACAATTGTTATGTCTTTGAGACTGCTGTTGCGGGTGATGGCTTTAGCACTAGTCAGAGAAGGACTGACTAAGATTTGGTAGATGGAAGGAAAAAGAAATTTGTAAGTGTTCAATACATAGTCAAGGGTCACAAGTGCCGATGCCTACAGAGGCCGGGGAGGCAAACGACGGTGCTTGGGAAGGGTATATTAGGGAACGGTGGGGACTGTGGCTAGCAGGAGTGAGGTCCCACGGGAGGTGAGTGGTGCTCATACTCCAGGGCCCCGTTTTCCTGTGGAAATGCAGGCAACTAAAAACTAAGTCCTCTGAACAATCAAATCTTCTATCTTTTAAATGGAAACCAAAATTTCCTATCACAGGAATAACCCCCTTATAAAATGTTGCAGCCTGGAGCTGAAGACCTTAAGTGCTTGCTTTCTGCCTGTTGACCAGATAACTAGAACTATCTGCATTATCTATGCTGCAATGGGTTTTTATTATTTTTACCTAAAGACATCTCTTTTTGGTAATGACAAAGGTGTTAAAAAAAAAAAAAAGGCTGAGTAGGGAGACACAGCGCAGTGGTAGGGTGCACGCCTGGCAAGCGTGCGGTCCTCGGGTCAATCCCCAGCACCACCATTAAAAAGAAATAAATGAACAAAGAGACCTAATTACCTCCCCCTCAACAATAAATAAATAAAAAATTTTTTAATAAAAAAAATGCCTGATTTTTCTCAATATACCTTTAAATTAAAGGTTTTTAAATTGTTTCATATCTAGTCAAGTTGAGATTTTTAAGGATTTCATTTTTAATTTGTAATAGAAGTTTACAGCTTGACTTTTTTTAAGTGTATGATTTTTATTTTTTTTTAACATTTTTGATTGAGTTATAGTCATTTTACAATGTTGTGTCGAGTTCCAGTGTAGAGCATAATTTTTCAGTTCTACATGAACATACATATATTCATTGTCACCTTTTTTTTTTTGCTGTGAGCTACCACAAGATCTTGTATATATTTCCCTGTGCTATACAGTATAATCTTGTTTATTCTGCATACACCTGTCAGATCTATAAATTTTGAACTCCCGGTCTTTCCCTTCCCACCCCCCGCCCCCTTGGCAACCATAAGTTTGTATTCTATGTCTATGAATCTGTTTCTGTTTTGTATTTAAATTCATTTTTTTTTTTAGATTCCACATATGAGCAATCTCATACAGTATTTTTCTTTCTCTTTCTGGCTTACTTCACTTAGAATGACATTCTCCAGGGACATCCATGTTGCTGCAAATGGCATTATGTTGTTGGTTTTTATGGCTGAGTAGTATTCCACTGCATATAAATACACCACATCTTCTTTATCCAGTCATCTGTTAACGGACATTTAGGCTGTTTCCATGTCTTGGCTATTGTAAACAGTGCTGCTATGAACACTGGGGTGCAGGTGTCATCTTGAAGTAGGGTTCTTTCTGGATACATGCCCAGGAGCGGGATTCTGCAGCTTGATTTTTTTTCAAAAAAGTCAACAAACTGCAAGCACCTGTTAATGAAGTTCTTAAGTTAAAAAAAAAAATTTGCAGCCAATGCAAACCTGAAAACTGTGGGACCCGAACAGCCTGCAAATCTCCCACTCACCGCCTTGGCTTCCCAGCCCTCCCAGGCATGCTTCTGCTGGCCTTCAAACAGGTATTCCAGTTCTATATCCCCAAATTCCATAGCAGATCATGAACACGAGTCCCCCCAAATAAGACAGCTTATTATCATTAAGTAAAAACAAAAGGTAGAAGATTAATTTTAAAATTAAGGCATAAAAAGATCGAAAAATCACAAAATGCTCTTTATTGTTTCGATGCTGCCTTCCAAAGAACCCAGGAATGGCGCGGAAAGAGGGAACAGGACCTCCCTCAGAGACCCAGCGGACCCAAGCCTTTACACCAGGTGCTCAGAAGAGGTAGTTCCGGTTGGACTTAGGTTTCCTTGGGGGTGGGGTGGGGGGTGAGCAGCACAAATGAGAAGCAGAGATGAGACGCTGATGTGTGATGTCCCTCCTTGCTGCTTCTGGAGAATAAAGGGAAGGAAGAAGCCAACTGCTAGAATCAAGCCGGGCATTTTAAAGCACTGCATTCATTTCATTCTCAGAACATCTCGCTGGAGTAGATATTAACTGGTCCCATTTTATTGATGAGGAAACTGAGTCTCAGCAAGGTTATTTAATTTGCTAAATGCTCCCAGATGGGAAAAGCCATATTCAATTCACCCCAGGTCTTCGGCTCCAGGACCACATTCCTCTTCTCTGGCGTGGCTGCCTCGCCAGAGACTCCCCCCTTTGCCTGTTACCCACTAGTCCTCAGGTACAAATGGGTGGTAAGGACACTAGAAGTAAAGTTGGGGTGTCAACGAGCTTCTACAGTTTGATTTAAATACCGCTTCCACTTTGTATCTCAACAACAAATTCCATGCTAAATAGGAAAAATTCCTACTAGAATTCAAATTCTTTGCGGGTCTCCCCAAACACACACACACACACACACACACACACACACACACACAAAATGCCCTGATCTACATTTTGTTTTGAATACAACTTTCCTCACACAAAAAAATCATAAATTCTAGGCTTTATGGGACATTTATTTTTAAGTAATTATTAGCCTATAATACTTTGTTTCATAGAGAAAAAATTATGTTCCTCATCTCAAATTAATTTATTTCAGCAAATGTAGGAAATGTTTGAATAATGATTGGCTCGGGGGTAGATTTTAACGGTATTTGTCTTCTCGATGTACTGTTTCACAGCCATTATCCTGAGAAGACTCTGGGACGGTTAATACATCACCAGGTTTCACTTCAACGTTCATCTGCTGGCGGCACAATCAGGAGCTTATTTGCTGGTGAAAATTAATTTTAATCGCTCAACGGCTCAGTAATTACAGAACATACATCCTGACAGGTGCCAGCTTACCGATACCAGCACAAACCCAGCCAGAATCATTTTCAGAGTTTTATTCACCGAAGTCTGGATTCTGATTTCATACTTCACTGACCTAAAAAGAAGTGAAGAAAATGAAACCCAAATGCCTCTCCATGTCGATCTCCACATGCAAACATCACCCATCTGTTCTGTGGCCATGAAGGTGCCTGGAAAATGCAAAGTAACAGGGACTCTCCGCCAAGTGGGAGCCCCACCTTCCCTGCCTGCTCAGCGAACTAAGTCGCGTTTCCTTCCCTGCAGAACATAATCATCGACGTTCAGAAACCTGAGAAGATAAACACCTCAGTCTTTCTCCGTATTTCTGCCACACGTCCAGAACATTTTAAATAAACCCTGAAAATCTCTCTGCCAAATCAGAGGTCTCACGGTCTCCTAGAAAACGCCTCAACCCACAGGAAAGAGGAAAGACTGGCACTTGCTGATCACGGTCCAGGCGTGATGGGCGATGCTCCGAGAGCCTCCTCCCTCATCTGCTCCCAGATAAAATATACGTCACTCTTACAATGAAACGTTTTAGGGCGAAGATTAAATACTTTTCATCGCACATATGTTGAAAAGGATTTTAAAATCAATTTTTGTAGAAACATATTCTTTCGTGATTGTGAGACCACAAGACCAGATGCTGCTGGGAAATCAGTATCCAGCCTGTTCGGGCTACGATAACAAAAACATCCCAGCCTGGGGCCAGGGCTTAAACAGCAGACATTCACCTCTCACAGCTCTGGAGGCTGGAAGTCGGAGATCAAGGTGCTGATGGATTCAGTGTCTGCTGCGGACCTGCTTCCTGGATCACAGACAGCATCTCCTTGCCGCGTCCTCACTCATGGGGGGGGGGGGGTGCTCCTTTATAAGGGCGCTAATCCCACGAGAGGCTCCACCCTCATGACCTCATCACCTCCAGAGGCCGCATCTCCTGACACCATTAAAAAGGAACGTCGCTCGCTTGCCATCTGTTTCTACAAGGATCAAGCCGTTAGCCACTGCAGTGGCTGACCTCCAGCGCACTCGGGAAGGAACTCAGGGTGAGGACCAGGCCAAGTCTCTCTGTGCTTTAGGAAAACAGGCAACACAGGCCTTGAGACAGTTGGAAATATTTCAGGAGAAATTTCTTATGAACCTGGATTCTTGCACCTTTCCATACTTAGTAAAGCACTAGCACTGTTGACTGAGATGTCGTCTCGTGACTAGCAGCCCCTCTACCAAGATGGGTGCTCAAGTGCACGAACGCCTTCACCAGAATCACACGGGGAACGTCTTCCTCCCCGACCCCTCAGAGGAGTTCCGCGGGGCTGTCTGAGCAGCCGTCTCCTGGGCCACATCCTCAGTAAGACACTGAATAAACTCAACTCACAACCCCTACGTTGTGCATTTTTTTCCAAGTTGACACAATCAAACGGGGGAAGGGGGTTCAGTTTCAACATACGAATTTCAGAAGGACACAGACATTCAGTGTGTAGCATGTGGTAATGAACCCTGAAAAAATAATCACAAAATGAAGTATCTACAAAGGTGCACGTTCTTGCCAGGGAGTGCCCATATGTAACAGGATTATCACAGTAATAAATTTAAATCTAAAACGTCACGGCGTTAATCCAGACTCTGCCTCTCAGCAACCATGATGTCTGTGACTTACCAGGTTTCTTTAAAAATAATAGGATGGCAAGTTTGCACCTTTGCAGACGCCATTAAGAATCTGGATCACAAGCCAGCCAGCTCACAAAATGACACTATCTGGGTAGTCCAAAAACACTCGAGTTACTAATTTAATTAGGCGCATCTCTGGAGGGAGAGCGTGCCTGGCATTTGGGAGAAGAAAATGGAAATCCTCTCTGGAGAATCTCACCTTTATCTCAGCCCTCAAAGAGCTTCCTCAAATCAAATCCCATAGAAAAGGAGTCATTTGCAGATTCCTTTTCAAAAACTAAGTAAACTAACAAGGAGACAAAGGACCGTGAGACAAAACCAGCTGAAATAAGGGGAAGCAGGTGAATTTCAAACACCGGGATTGCAAGCACAGACCACAGAAGGGCAGTATTTCAACAAAAGGCAAACTTGAAAACACACGGAGGACATGGTACCAGAACAGACATATGGACCAATGGAACAGAACAGAGCCCAGAAACGAACCCACAAACTTCTGGTCAGCTCATCTTCGACAAAGGAGGCAAGAATATACATTGGAATAAAGACAGTCTCTTCAGCAAATGGTGTTGGGGAAACTGGACAGCAGCATGTAATGCAATGAAGCTAGAACACTCCCTTACACCATATACAAAAATCAACTCAGAATGGATCAAAGACTTAAACATAAGACAAGATACAACAAACCTCCTAGAGGAAAACATAGGCAAAACATTATCCGACATACATTTAAAAAATTTTCTCCTAGAAGAAATAAAAGCAAGAATAAACAAATGGGACCTAATGAAACTTACAAGCTTCTGCACAGCAAAGGAAACCAGAAATAAAACAAGAAGAAAACCTACGGAATGGGAGAAAATTTTTGCAAGTGAAACCGACAAAGGCTTGATCTCCAGAATATATAAGCAGCTCATACGACTCAATAAGAAAAAAATAAACAACCCAATCCAAAAATGGGCAGAAGACCTAAACAAGCAATTCTCCAAGGAAGACATACAAATGATCAAAAAGCACATGAAAAAATGCTCAGTATCACTAATTATCAGAGAAATGCAAATCAAAACTACAATGAGGTATCACCTTACACCAGTCAGAATGGCCGTCATTCAAAAATCCACAAATGACAAATGCTGGAGAGGCTGTGGGGAAAGGGGAACCCTCCTACACTGCTGGTGGGAATGCAGTTTGGTGCAGCCACTATGGAAAACAGTGTGGAGATTCCTCAAAAGACTAGGAATAGACTTACCATATGACCCAGGAATCCCACTCCTGGGCTTGTATCCAGAAGGAAATCTACTTCAGGATGACACCTGCACCCCAGTGTTCATAGAAGCACTATTTACAATAGCCAAAACATGGAAACAGCCTAAATGTCCATCAACAGGTGACTGGATAAAGAAGGTGTGGTATATTTATACAATGGAATACTACTCAGCCATAAAAACCGACAACATAATGCCATTTGCAGCAACATGGATGCTCCTGGAGAATATCATTCGAAGTGAAGTAAGTCAGAAGGAGAAAGAAAAATACCATATGAGATCGCTCATATGTGGAATCTAAAAAACAAAAACAAAAACAAACAAACAAACAAAAACAAAGTGTAAATACAGGACAGAAATAGACTCACAGACAGAGAATACAGACTTGTGGTTACCAGGGGGGTGGAGGGTGGGAAGGGATAGACTAGGATTTCAAAATTGTAGAATAGATAAACAAGATTACACTGTATAGCACAGGGAAATATACACAAAATGTTATGATAACTCAGAGAGAAAAATGTGACAATGAGTGTGTATATGTCCATGAATGACTGAAAAATTGTGCTGAACACTGGAATTTGACACAACATTGCAAAATGATTATAAATCAATAAAAAATGTTAAAAAAATAAATAAAAAGAAAAAAGAAAAAAAAAGAAAACACACGGAGGACAAAGAAACACAAAAGAAAATATGGAAAAACCAGATAGAATTTTTAGAAATGAAAAACTAAATGATTTAAATTTAAAACTCAATAAATTGGTTTGATAGCACTGTATACACAGCAGAAAACTTAATGAGAAGCTCCAAGTGAAGGAAGTCCCAGGGCAGAGCACAAGGATAAAAGAGAGAAAAATGCACGGAAAAGAGGAGGACTCTCGGAGGTCGGAGTCAGCGAAACAGGCCAACCCACGTCGACTCAGACACAGAAAAGCAAGGGGAGGAAACGGAGGCAGAGGCATCTTCTAAACAGACGATGGCTGACAGGCCCCAAGACCACAGGCAGTTACCACCGGAGACTCAAGAGAATTCAGTAAATCTGCACTTAGACATCTCACTTAAAGCACAGCACACGGAATCAAAGAGAATAGATTTTAAAAAGCTGAAAAAGATAAACCACTACTTTCAAAGAAGTGAATGGCGACAGCTGATTTCTCGCCAGCAACCACTAAGTTAGAAGACAGTGGAAAAACACTGTCACGGGTGGAAGGGAACCGTCATCCACAGAATCACACTAGAAACGTACGTGGAGAACAAAGGTAAAAAGGCTTCTGCAGGGAGGGCAGAGCTCAGTCAGCGGTAGAGGACGTGCTTAGCATGCGTGGGTTCGATCCCCAGTACCTCTGTTAAATAAATTAGTAATAAATAAACTTTAATTACCTCCCCCCAAAAAACAAAAAAAAATTTAATAAATTAAATAAATAAATATATATAAATAAATAAACCTAATTACCTTCCCCCCAAAAAAACAAACAAAAAAAATTTAAAAATTAAATACGTAATTTTAAAATTTTTTAAAAAGAAGATTGACACTTCTGGGAACCACGGACTAAGTAACGCCAATTAACCCTTCCACTAAAAACTGATAAAACTGGACGAACTAAGAAACCTGTCGTTGAAACACAAGACATCTAGCAAGATAGGAACTACCACACTGCAGGTAAGAAGGGAAATCCGAAGACATGAGCCTGACGCCCGGGGCCCCTGTGGCCCAGAGGTAGTTGTTGCTGGGCACAGAAAACTCAGAGAGTGAACCGCGGTTCTGACAGCCTTTGCGGCCGGCAGGCAAAGCCCACCGCCACGGCTCCAGCGAGCCGCCCTCTGTGAACCGGGACCCCCTGCGCTGCACCTGAGGAGGAGGGAGCGTCCCGGCTCCCAGCCGTTTGGCCTGAACCATCTCACACTCTGCAGCTGTACCAAGTTGATCATGAACTGGGATGACGGGTACGTGGCTGAAGGTCACAAAAATCCACTTTGGCAAAAGATATTATCATCCTAGACCTCCAAATATTTCTGAAAATAAGTTTTAAAAGTAATGGCCAGCCCATAAAGATAACCAAGCAGAAGGAGGGAGAAGACAGCCTGAGAGCACCAGCCGCCGTGGCCTCAGCCTGGATCACTCAGGCTGGGGAGCCCACTGAGAGTCACCGCAGAGAGGCTCGGGTCCCAGATGGAGCTTCCCGCCACGCGTCTGGGAGGGAGGCTGCAAGCACCGCCCAGTCAGGCCTTCACGCCGGCGGCCAGCATCCTGCTTGCAAACTCATGAGCGTCTCTGAGCCAGAAACACTCAGCTCAGCTGCTCCTGAATTCCTGATCACAGAAACTGGGAGATAATACAGGTCATTTTATGCCAGTAAGCTTGCACTAGCAGGGCACGCTCCCCTAGAGACGGTCTTGCCCTGGGCACCAGGAGACACGCAGGAGCGTGTTTACAGCAGCGCTGCTGATCTTAGCACATTTACAACGACCCAAGTTACCCATCAACAGACTGGATAAGTAAACTGGTACATCAGTCAGTGAAATAATACATAACAGTGAAAAGTGAATGACCTATTAGCTACATGCTATTATCGTGGGTAAGTCTCAGAAGCATATTATTGTGTGAAAAAGCAAGTCACAGAAAAATGTATGCAATATAATAGCATTTACATAAAGTATGTGAAACATTGAAAAAACCCTACCCTTCAGGGATAGATGACTATGAAAAGATGATTATTACAAAAGCCAAAATAGGGGGGAGGGCATAGCTCAGTGGTAGAGTGCATGCTCAGTATGCACGAGGTCCTGGGTTCAATCCCCAGTCCCTCCATTTAAATATTAATAACCCTAATTACTCTCCCCCACAAAAAATAAAATAAAATAAAATAAAATATTCTTTTAAAAAGCTAAAATGGTGCTTACCTATAGGGAAAGGATGGGGGTGGAGGTAGGAGGGTTTTAAAATGCAGGTAATACACAGAGGCTTGCTTTATTACTATTACTTACGCATGGAATTGCATACACTCTTCCGTATATATTCTGTATATATATTCTTTTCACGATAAAAGAAATGAAGTTAACAACAGTGTAAGAAATGGTAATGATATCTTTCAAAGGCAGATGCAAGAAATGAGTGAAGCCCAGGCAGCTCAGGAATTCACGGAGGATTAAGAAACAGTCTTCTCCCTTCTCTTTCGTAAAGGAAGCCTTTTCTGAGGCCCTGCACCCAGGCAGAATTAAACCTGTGCTTCCCTCACAATAGCTGCCACTTTGTCTTTTGTGGCTACTTCTGTGTGGCTCTTATCTCTCCAAAACATACACTCTGAAGCCCCCTCAGCCTCTGCAGCACCCCCCGGGGGGCTCCCTATAGGAAGAAGAGCACAATAGCTTTTGCTAAGAACTGCAAGATAGGTTTGGGTTGCAAATACACTTGTCTAATGACAGTTACCAAGAGAGTTTAGAAGAAATTGTAAGGATTATAAGCGCACAAAAGACTGTGGTCTCTCTGGGAAAAAGAAACACCACAATCAGAACAGTGCCAAAGAACCCTATATGCAGTAAGATCTCAAAAGGATTGCCATACCAGTCCCAGGATAAACGGGAAAGAATTAAACTGACAATTTGAGTGGGGGCCCTCTGGTACAACTGAACATGGCCAATTTCCACTACAGCTTTCAGAGTGGCCCTGGCGTTGATACACAGGCCTGCTTCCCCAGGACAAGCGACCCCCTCCCCGGCTGCTGTCCTGATCTTAGCAGACACCCGGCCGGGGTGTCCTTGCTCACAGGCCAGCACCGCGTCAGGGACCAGGATGTCAGAAATCACAGGCAGGACTCCTGTCCTCTGCAGACTCCTAGTCTAGCACGACAGAGAGCAGTAAACTGGGCCGACCATACACCTCAGTACCTGCGCTCATGGAAGGATATGAGCCCAGGTCCCCGGAACACCAGTCTGAACCAGCCGGGACCCAGCTGAGTCCTGCCTGCCAACGTCGCGTGGCCAACTCTCTTTCGTGCTGCGGACCTCCGCGCAGAGATCACCTTTACAAAGAGGCCTACCCTGGGTGCACTATTCTAATTGCCAAATCTCCGCCCCCCTCCCCATCCCCTTTCAAACCCTCTCCCCACACTGATAAGTCCGGTGATCGGAGCTGGCCTGCCCTCCCCACAAGGCGGCCGGGGACCCTGGCTGGTAGGGCGCGTGCGCCCGAGGAGGCACCGTGGAGAAAATCCGCACAAGACGGTGGCGCTCCGCGGGGGCAGAGCCAGGGTCGGTCCCCCGGGCCATGGGGACAGGAGGGGCCGCCAGGCGGAGGCAGAGCCGGATGGAGTCTGTGCCCCCGCCCCGCTCAGGCAGAACGGGCCGTGTGGGCTGGGGGAAGGGGACCCCAGGGCGCAGTTCCGGCCCCGTGGGGACAGGGCAGGCCGCCTGGCGGGGGCAAAGCACGCGCGGGGCCGCACTTACTCGAGCTTCTTGAAGGCCTCGCACCCGGCCGCCACGTACTTGCCGCCAGCCTGCAGCGCGTCCAGCTCGCGCACCGGGCGCCCGCGCGTCGGCGTGAACAGGCGCCGCACGCCGAACGGCACGGCCACCTGCTCGTTCAGCTGGTCCAGCAGTCCCTCGAAGGTGGCCACGCGGCGGCGCGACAGCACGAACTTGCGGCCCACGTAGAACTGGTCCCCGTTGCGGTACACCACGATGGTCTTGGCGGGCGTGGTGTCCACCAGCACGTGCGGCGCGCGCGAGCCCATGGCGCTGCTCCCGGCCCGGCCGCCGCGCGTGCGCTCCAGCCGCGGGGCCGCCGCCGCCCCCGCCCCGCCCCGCCCCGCCCGCGCTGACGCCGCCCGGCCATTGTGACCGCCGCCCGGAGAGGCGAGGCAGCATCAGAGAGCGGGAAAGAGCTCCGGGAGGGGAGGAGAGCCCCGGCTTCTGCCAAGGAGGGAGGAGTGGGAGGGGCCCGGGATCCACCAGGCACCCACCCCCACCCCTCCCACCACACCCCCACCCTCCTGCGCAGAGCGGTTGCGGATGGGTTGGGGCGAAGGGGCATCCAGACCATCCTGACAATCAGAACTGCGTCAGGGAGGAATCGTCAGGAACCATCCAGAGCATGTGAGAAGCTAGGGTACCGGGCACCGCTAGCGCGGGGTATCACAAAGGTTTAGCATTCAGCATGCACCTTCGTGTGGGGGAAGCGCAGTGTAAGAGGTGTACGTCCTTGGGAAAGGCATCCCCTATGCTAGGTAAACATGACCAGTCCTCTTGAGCTGGGACAATGAATGACTCTAGAAATACGTTTTTCCAGTGGCTCTGATGGGCTTCAACAAACTTTTAAAGATAATGGGCTATGTATTTCCTGCTGAAGTACCTCTGAAGCTTCAGAATATCTATACCTATAAATTTTACATACTCTAAATACCAATATATTGTACTGTTAAAAAAAGAGTAATCCATAAGAGGCCATCTGCCGTTGACAGCCACAGCCAATTTTTGAACCGCTACGCCCTTCACAGCGACACTACACACAGGTACTAGGGTGTGAAAGTGATTACTTTATTAAATCACCAGGAATTCTGTTGATCGTCACAAGGTTAGTTGCTAGGAACTTCTAGGGGTTGGGTGTTGAAAACACTTGGAGAGCAGGACTGAGCGTCGTGGAGCCACCACGGTTCGGTGTGGGCTACAGGTTGGACCTGAAGCCCGCCTTAACCGAGAACCTCATCGCGGGTTTCTCCCGCGGCCGGAGGAGGCAGATGGAGCTGGGGAAGCCCCTGAGCCGCAGGCGGCTCACGCCCCCATCCGGGGTGATGGTGAACCTCACGTGGGTGATGACATCCTGCAGCTCCGGCGTGAGGCTGTCCAACAGGTGGGTCTCGTCCGGGTTCAGCTGGAAGAGAGGCAGCCGGAGAGGCCCCTGTAATAGCCAGAAGGGCTGACTTGCCCAGCACAACCCATCGACTTGGACTTAGGGGGCTTAAACGGTGAAAATGACTATTGAGTGATGATAATTTGGCTTACCGCAGAGATCTGTTAATAGGGAACGGATTCCCGAATGAGACTGACACGACGCTGGCTGGTTTTAATAGTTAATTAAGTGGACAAACTGATGAGAAAGCAAAAGGAGGGCATGTGGGTGTCTCCCGGAGGCCATCACCCGCTGTTAGAAGGGAGCAGCCCTCACCCCATCTCTGACCGGAAAATGACCTCTTCCCTCCTATTTGATCAAAGAAGGCATTTCTGGGATGTCTCAGTGTCCCTCCCACAGATGGGCACACCCTTGGAGCTTTGCATATCTAGCTGCCCTTCCTAAAAAGGTAATATACTGGAGAAGCACTTTTCCTGTATGTATCCTTTGCACTTGATAGTTTAAAACAATATTTGATTGTTAGATGTGCCAAGGTGTGAGAACACAGCCTGTCCTTTCATTATATAAATGCTCAGATACGGTTTTTTAAAGCTCATTTGTTCTACTGTTAAACTGAGCAGAAGTTTTGGAGTTGAAATGTGCTCTGAGTGACGTGGCCTGCCTGGCTCCCCAGGTGGGTAGGATGCCACGCTAACCTTTGTGACCAGAAGCAGGGGTTTCCACTTGTGGCCGGGGAGATCCCAGTTCTGCCTGACCATGTCTTCTTCCTCCTGGGTCGTCAGGATGCAGCCGTCCAGCTTACAGCTGTCGGGAGAATTGCCTAGTGGAACAGAATCAACAGTGACTTTCTCCACTCCGTCTGCACTTAGAGCAGTTTGGTTTATAGACCATCATCCTGGATCAAAAACCCAGCACAGAACAAATCAAGGTTCTTTCAAAACAAAAGCAAAAGAATGAAGTACATGAGAGGAGGAAAGTACCGGGTGTGTGGCGGAGTGGGACCGCCTTGCGAAACCAACGAGTGTGTGCTCTTCAGAGGAACCAGGAAGGCCTGACAAACGTCCATGGGCTGGTGCATTTGAGTTTGAGTGTGTGGCATTTTACTTTGAAAGGTGAGCGTATCTGCTAAGCTTCCTAGATTGCACATTTCACGACTCGCCTCCTTCTCTGTAGCTCATCTGAAATCATTATGAAGCTGGAAAATATCTTCCTTACGGCATCACAGAATAGAATAGGATCGTGGAATCACAGAGTACACCACACGCCCTGTATTTGAGGGTTTCTAAGTGCTCTTTTGGTGAAAATATATGGTCCTGAGTTGTCTCTTGTCTTTGGAATTTCACCGGCATTATGGGCCCAGTGGGCTGAGACGAGTTTGGTGGATGCTCCCCCACTCTTTGTGGGGAGAACTTCTATAGGGGTCCCCAAGACTTGAAGATCAACAGAGGAGGAGCTCCTGGTCAAGAAGTCTGGCAGAGGGGGGTGCTCATTGAACACTGGTCTCCAAGGTGGGGGAGCACACTCCTGGAGTGCCATGGAAACCCAAAGGACGCAGAAAGAGAGCATCAGGATGACTGTGTCTGTTTCTGTCACACATGCACACACGTGAGTGTGTGTGTATAGCAAGCCAGGCATATTTGACATCGTAACAGGATACTGGCACATTCCCTCATCCCCATGACTGTCATCACGTGGTGATGGAGAGACCTAAGGGCCACCAGCAGTATAGCTATGGCATATTCCATATTGCAATTCAGGGTCCCTGGTTACAGGGATTTACCTGGTTTTGACTGAACCAGCCCTCACAAAAATAAACAAGTGGTTTTAAACTATCTGTAGGGAACCATGGTTTAAAGATACTGCTAGAAAACAAAACAAAACGACAACCTGCAGAACGGGAGAAAATTTTTGCAAAAGATGGAACCGACAAAGGCTTGATCTCCAGAATATATAAGCAGCTCATACGACTTAAGAAAAAAGCAAACAACCCCATCCAAAAATGGGCAGAACACCTAAACAAGCAATTCTTCAAGGAAGACATACAAATGATCAATAGGCACATGAAAAAATGCTCAATATCACTAATTATCAGAGAAATGCAGATCAAAACTACAATGAGGTATCACCTCACACCAGTCAGTATGTCCATCATTCAAAAGTCCACAAATGACAAATGTTGGAGAGGCTGTGGAGAAAAGGGAACCCTCTTACACTGCTGGTGGGAATGCAGTTTGGTGCTGCCACTGTGGAAAACAGTATGGAGATTCCCCAAAAGACTAGGAATAGACTTACCATATGACCCAGGAATCCCGCTCCTGGGCATATATCCAGAAGGAACCCTACTTTAAAATGACACCTGCACCCCAATGTTCATAGCAGCACTATTTACAATAGCCAAGACATGGAAACAGCCTAAATGTCCATCAACAGATGACTGGATAAAGAAGATGTGGTATATTTATACAATGGAATACTATTCAGCCATAAAAACCAACAACATAATGCCATTTGCAGCAACATGGATGTCCCTGGAGAATGTCATTCTAAGTGAAGTAAGCCAGAAAGAGAAAGAAAAATACCACATGAGATCACTCATAAGTGGAATCTAAAAAAAAAGAAAGAAAGAAAAAGACAAATGAACATAAATACAAAACAGAAAAAGACTCATAGACATAGAATACAAACTTGTGGTTGCCAAGGGGGCGGGGGTGGGAAGGGACAGACTGGGAATTCAAAATTTGTAGATACTGACAGGCATATGCAGAATAGATAAACAAGATTATACTGCATAGCACAGGGAAATATATACAAGATCCTGTGGTAGCTCACGGCGAAAAAAAACATGACAATGAATATATGTTCAGTTCATGTAGAACTGAAAAATTGTGCTCTATGTTGGAAATTGACACAACATTGTAAACTGACTATAACTCAATTTAAAAAAAAAAAAAGATACTGCTAGAGATGCAAGCATCCAAGAACAACAAGAAAATAGCAGAGCTGACGTTTTTCTTGACCTTCAAGATGCAAGGTCATCAGCTGTGCTGAGCCATGAAAACAGTGACCCGCTGATCAGATCCAAAACACTGTCTTCCAGGTGGAAGTCTCCATCATCAAGACTTCTTGAAGTGATTTACATCCACTGCCACTGATGACGACCTGCCCCTTAAACATACACTGCGCCTTGATGAAACAGTTCATAACTGAGGTCATAATGACTCGTAAGACACTTAAAAATCAGGCGTCCGATATACGGCTATAAACTGCCGTATTTATTCAAAGACGGCCCAGCAATCACGAGACACGCAATCCAGTGCTTATCAAAATTTCACCTAACAATTGTGAAAGTTTAGAAACCTCTTCTGAACTTTCTCAATATAATGACACACGTATCTATTTCATAAGAAAGTAAATATGGAATATCGAGGGTACTTGTCCAAATATATGTGTGTGTGTATATATATACATATATATATATATATATATTTTTTTTTTTTACCAATGGAAGTGCACAATTTTAAAAATGTGTAGATCACCGCCCTCAAAGTCCAGCCTGGAGAAGAAATGGTCACCAGTCTGCTTGGGACCCCCTTCCCCATGAGAAGATACCCCCGTCCAGTTCTTTCTAATCAGGGAACATTTCATAGGCTTTTCCCAAACGGAACTCAGGGCCCCCGTGGTAAGAGCCTTACAGCATCATAGACGCTCACAGGACTTGTGTGGTCGTTAGCTCAACTCTGATGTCTTCACAAAGAGGGAGACAGAACAGAAAGAGGTAAAGTAACGTGCTCGAAACCGCACAGCTGGCGAGTGGAAAGCCAGGTCCACAGCCCGCGGTCCCAACCCCACCCCTGCTGCAGCTCGGTTTCTTTGTAACCAGCACACCGATTACAATGGTGTCACATTTACCTTTGAAATGTTTCGTATCGATTTCAATTTGAGTTATTATTCCAGGATGGGCCAGTCGGAAAACTGCCCACTCACAACCCGGCACCAGAAGGACACCATTCTCATCACTCTGGATTCAGAAAGGAAAAGAAACATATAAGCCAGCTTGGTTTCAAGACATCAGTCCTAAAACCAGCAGGTGAAAATGTTGGCATGTGCTTGTCACTTCTTACATAAAAGAGTGTTTCTTATGACCTGATTGGTAAATTGCTTCTCCTGTAAAGTGCCCCTTTCCATCCCTCTGTAAATGCCTCTTGCCAACTCACGTGTTTTTATCTGACACTTTGTAAAGGTTTCTAAATTTCTGATCGCATTTTTCTACGTCAGTTGTAAGTTTAGGTAGGATGCTGTACCCAAAAGGATCTTTCTCTAACCCAGCCCATAGCTCCTCTGGTCAGTCTGTTTTGACCTTTCAAAGTAGGTATGTTTTGGTCAAATCTATACCAACATATGATCTGCCTTCAAACACTAGTTTACAGCAAGCAGAGTTTGCTCATTTATATCCGGAAGCTTTGGGTGACATGCAGACTAAGCCAAGAAAGGGATATTTCTGACTATGTTTGCAGTGGGGTGAGATATACAAATTGAAAGGTCTTTTCTTTCCTTTTTTACTTCCTCGTCTCAAGTTAGTTCTTGGCCAAAGTAAACAGCTGAGCCCCCGCTTAGAGTTCCCTGTCCCAAGTTCACGTAAGTCTCATCCAGGGACACCCAGATATTAAAAATGATGAAATGGCAGTTTTTTCCTCCAGATCAACCAATACATTTATTCATGGGTTTTATATCATTAAATTGTAGATATTCTTGTTTCTTTATTTGAAGAAACAGAGGGGTAATTCCAGCAATGTGATAGCATAGCCGCCAACAACCAGCCTGGCCTCCGGGCCTTTACATCTAGCCTGGCCCTGCTATTACGATGACACAGTAGGAAGCCTGGAAAATGTGGAAAATAAGCAGTAAGAAAACTGCTGAAGGGGTTTTTAAAGTAAGAATTTCCTTGACATCAAAGTAAAAAACAAACACTCGTCACTTTTCAGGATGCGTTAAGCCGCAGTGTTTTCCCGCCTCACCTCCAGGACGGGCGGCCTGTCCAGCCTCCGGGCGGTCTCCCAGCCGTCGGCCATGGACTTGGCCTGGCCCACTCCTGCCAGAAACAACACAGTTTAACAGGCTACCACACAGTCATCCCATTTTATTGAAATGCGAGAATGAGTGCACTGGTGTGGTTCAGCGCCAGCCCCCCGGCACCCGAGCACTGCTACGTAAATTACCTCCACAGAAGCTAATGCTTCAGTAAATTCACCTACAACCAGAGGGTTAGTGAATTTTACTTCTCCTTCTATCACAACTGCTTAAGCCAAAATTAGGAAGGAAGATTGCTGTTGACTTACTTCAGGCTGTAAAGGCATTAAATCCTGTGTGTGGATGGTTGGCCTCATCCACCCTCATGCTTTGAGCTGGCTCCTCCCTCAGAAGTAATTCATGCCATATCGGGGCATTTAAAGCAGTGCCGAGATGTCCCAAATAAAAGCCAGCTCCTAGAGCACTCACCTATTATGTTGTTTGGGTGCCCAAAATGTGCATTGCTGAATCCTACACAGGCACCCCCGTAAGCAATGGTCACGAGGTCTGACAGCTCTGTGGGATCACTCGCGGTCCAGTCTTTCTGTCCAGTACCGTATACCCTAAGGCGTGCAATTCCACCATCTGAAAAGAAAAAGTGCCTCAGTTATTCCTACTTGGAAAAGAGGCTGTTTGCAGATCATAAACTGCAGAGCTCTCCACACCTGCCTGCTCACCAAGCCTGCTGCCCCAGGGCCTTTGCACTTGCCATCCCCTTGTCCTGGGACAGCTTTTCCAGCTCTCCAAAAAGACTACTGGTTGTTCTTAGGTCTCAGCTTAAGTGTTGTGGCCTCAGGAAGGCCTTCCCTCTCTCTTTGAAGCCCTCTCCTTCCAACCCCACCTGGCCCCTGTCTGATTGCCCAGGTTAAATTTATCATCTACTTCTGCTTACTTACTCCACTGCACAAGTCACAGTCTGAAATTGTCTTGTTCTTTCTTTAAGTCCCAGAAAACGTCAGTCTCCCAAAACCAGAATATAAAATCTCTGAAGGCCGGAAGAGCTGCCTATCTTGTTTGCTTCTGTGTGGCACGTAGTTGGTGCTCACAGTTTTAGTTGAATTAATAACTCCAGGAAAGCCAAAATACAGTTGGGAAATTCACCACAGATATACTCTTTGGTGCCAGAGCTCAGCATTGCTAAATCCCACACCAACTCATACAAGAGCCTTACGTTTTTATTTTTACAACAACACATTGCCTTGCAATGCAGTTGAGATTACTGAAGATATATTCACAAAATCAAATCACTGCTGAGACCCACAGCAGCCTGAGATCAGGTCTACAGAGCAGAGAACAGCTACCAAGATCAGTTCACATTATCTAATCCTAATAAAGTGAAAGTTTTATTTGTTTAAGTATCACTTCCTAGAAGGTAGAAGCCAAGCTTTTTTATGTAGATGCTCAAAAGCGTTCATCAGAGTATTCTACTGAAACCAAGCCTTATCTATTTGTATATGAAAAATACGGTGATACTGAGTGGATCTGAAAAAATTTCAGTAGAACAGTGGAAGTCTTGATACATACAGTAAATAAAACCAGACTGTGCTGGCATAAAACCCAAGATACTATGCTAGCGGGAGTAGGTCAGCAGGAGGCAGACCACGAGAACACGACTCCGGCTCACTGACTTTGTGATCTGCCTTCATGGTACAGGACATGTGTGTCTGTTAACGTAGTGCTGATTTTACATTAAAAATAAATAAAATTCTTCTCTTCTTTACAGAATTAATATCCAGCCTCACTTTTAATCAAAACTATCACGGAGTATTAGAAACGCCTCTGGATACTTTGAGAGAGCCTCAATAAAGCGACCCCGGGAGGAGGGCGTAGCTCACGTGGTAGAGTGCATGCTTAGCACGCAGGAGGTCCTGGGTTCAATCCCCAGCACCTCCTCTAAAAATAGTGATAATAATAATCTATAAATAAACCTAATTACTTACCCCTAGGGGAAAAAAATTTTTTTTTTTTACTTTTTAAAACATAAAAAATAAAATAAATAAATAAATAAATAAAGCAACCCCGCCCCCACCCCCGGGTGTCCTGTCGGGTTCTCCTACTGCGTCCTTTGCCCTTCAATCTTGCATCCAGGTGGAGCCTTCGCAGAGCAGCTGAAGACGCAGCCGGAGGCAGGGAGAAGTCAGCATGCACACCCTGCCCGCCCCTCCCCTTCCCTCGAGGCTGGCCGGTCACAGACCAGCTTTCATGTGTGCAGGAAACCGCACGATCCCATCCACAAAGCAGGGCCCCCACCTGCCACTTTTTCAGACCCGCTCTCACCTCCTAAGTTCTGAATAAACTGGGTTAAACATGTGAAGTTGCTGTGTCAATAGCCCAGAAATTGCCAAATAGACAAGTCCTAGAGCACTGCCTGAGTACTTTTGTTATAACACCTGTCACTGTTTTGCAGTGTTTTGCTTACTTGTGCACCGCCCCTCCCCACCTGGGTCATTCACTTCACAAGGGCAAGGACTCCATCAAGTCAGTCCAACAAAGGATGCTTTCTGAGCATCTGCTCCGTTCCCCAGGCCAGGCTGGGTGCTGGGCGTGAATAGGTGACAACCCAGACGTGACCCCTGTCTTCAGGCAGCTTACGTTCTGTTAGCTCTGCCCTGCTCATCACCTGGGAAGTGACTATACAGCCAGTGCTCAGGCCCTCGATCGAGGCAGCTACTAAGTGTTGAATTAACAAATGGGGAAAGTCCTGAATCTCTCTTGTTGGCTTTGCCCATTCAGTTGCTTTCACTGGTTTTAGAGCAGATGGTTTCAATGAGCAATCACTGTCACTGACCGTGTTCAGATCTCTACATGTCGGTGTTTTACTTTAAAGCATGATAACCAAAAACCTGCTGCATCTAAAGTGAGGGTCAGTGACAAGGGACTAATTTCCAAAATATACAAACAGCTCATACAGCTTAATATCAATAAAACAAGCAACTCAACCAAAAAGTGGGCAGACCTAAATAGACAGCTCTCCAAAGAAGGCATCCAGCTGGCCAACAAGCGCATGAAAAGATGCTCAACATTGCTAAATGCTAGAGAAATGCAAATCAAAACTACAAGGAGGTATCACCTCACACCAGCCAGAACGGCCATCATTAAAAAGCCCACAAACGATAAATGCTGGGGAGGGTGTGGAGAGAAAGGAACCCTCCTACACTGCTGGTGGGAATGCAAATCGGTTCAGCCACCATGGAAGACAGTATGGAGGTTCCTTAAAAAACTAAAAATAAACTTAGCATATGATCCAGCAATCCCACTCCTGGGCATATATCTGGAGAAAAATATAATTCAGAAAGATACATGCACCCCAGTGTTCATAGCAGCACTATTTACAGTAGCCAAGACATGGAAACAACCTAAATGTCAATCGACAGATGACTGGATTAAAAAATTATGGTATATTTATACAATTGAATATTACTCAGCAATAAAAAAGAGAATAAAATAATGCCATTGCAGCAACACGTATGGACCTGGAGATCATCATTCTAAATAAAGTAAGCCAGGAAGAGAAAGAAAAATACCATATGATACCGTTTATACGTGGAATCTTAAAAAAAAAAAAAAAAGACACAAGTGGACTTATTTACAAAACAGAACAGACTCACAGACATAAAGAACAAACTTAGAGTTACCGGGGAGAAAAGGGGTGGCAAGGGATAAACTGGGAGTTCAAAATTTGCACCTGTTGGAGAGTGATGGCAATGTGAGCTATCTTGATGGTGGTGATGGTTTCTTGGGTGTCTACATCTATCAAAATTCATCAAATTGTACATCTGAAATATGTGCAATTTACTACTGAGATTATACTGCAATGAAGTTGTTTTTTAAAAAATTTGTAAGTAAAGTGGGGGGTCAGGAGATCCACTTCCAGCATGAAGGCATGTGAAGCTGTGCTGACCCACTCCCCAGTCAGGCTGGTGATGATTAGGAAGGGAAAAAACAACCACTGGAATAGCCTGTGGAAACAGTCCTAAGGCACACAGCAAATGAAGCCACATTGATTCAAAAAAATCTACCAAAGCTCAGCAAGGCCAGGGAGAGTCTGTGGTATCTGAAGCAGGCACCTGCGCCCCCTCGTCCCCACTCAGTGAGGGCGCAGCCAGGAACGCAGGGCCGGCCCCCCGCTCTCAGTCCTGGGCCTTCTTCCCAGGGGGGCTGGGACATCAGTGTTTCTCATGCTGCCCCACCTGTCTGCTGGGAGGCTAAGTCCCAGGTGAGTGCGGCTGAGAAGAGGGGGTGCCTTCCTGTCACCCAGCCCCCACTCAGGAGATGGGGTCTCTACCCTGCACACAGCCCCCCTGAGATGCTGGGGCCATGTCACAAGGCAGACAAGCCAAGACGAGCTGAGGCTGCTGCCCCCTCCACTGAGCACCCAGCTCCTAAAGCAGGGCCATCACTCAGAAAGGCACCACTGTCCCCACCCCCAGCTCCAGAGCCAGGGCTCAGAGGTCCAGGAGAAGTGGGTCATGGAACAGAGCGCTCCAGGTGTCTTCCCAGTAAATGGGCTTCACGTGCAACAGAGAATGGAGCCATTCAAGCCTAAGGGCGCTCCCAGAAACAATGGGAGTTGTGGGGAAAAGCTATTAAGAGGACACTGAGACTAGTCGACTCATTTGGGACGTCTGTAAACTTAACACTGCAGCACAAACTGTAAGCCAGACAGTCGGCTAGAAAGAACAGGGAAGGAGCTCAAAGAAGCCCTTGTGGGATCAGAACGAACCTCAAACACTGACCTCAAAAACGATCACCTCAAAGAAACCCAGATTTAGTTGGATTGGTATGTGGAGCAATTTACGCCCAGGGCATTGTTGGAAAAATAGAGCAATCGGATGGCAATTAGTGGAGCTAATTGTGGACGTGGTCAGGGAAGGGGACAGTCAAAGAGCGCTCTGCCACAGCTGCCGTCTCAGGGCAGACCCAGGGCTGTGCCCCGCAAGGGGCAGCACCAGAAGCTTCACACCGTGAGGCTGAAACAGACTTCACTGAAGTGATGCAGCCAGTGGCCGAACACGAGAAAACAAAGAGCACCTGTGAAGGTGACTGTGTATTATCGTAAGGGACAGTGGAAACGCATATTTCCTGCCCCTTCTTCTGTTAAGTGAAAAAAAAAGAAAAGCAATAGTATAAAATAATATGTATACACCGTGTGCTGGGCTTTTGATATACAGAAGTATCATCTGTGTTTAATATATTCACCAGTAACATTACAAAGGAGGTCGCTGGGAGCACAGCTGATTGGGCCAAAGAAAATGACTACATATGGCAGCTTAAACCCACAGGAAAAAATGAATAAAGCCAGAAATGACAAATAGGAAGGTTAATATAACAAACCTTAAATGGAAATGGAAAAATCAGATCATGCAAACAGCAACCACAATAAGCTAGAGTGGCTTTACTGATGACAGACAAAATTAACTTTAAAACAAATATATCACTAGAGATGAGGAGGGACATTTTATGATGAGAAAAGTGTCAATCCATCAGGAAAACATAATTATAAATATATTTGCACCTAATAACATAGCACCGAAATCATAAAGGAAAAAACTGACAGAAGTGAAAGGAAAAATAGACAAATCAACAATGATCTTTGGAGAGTTCAATACTCCACTTTCAATAATGGACAGAAAAACTAGAAAAAAGATCAGCAAGGAAATAGAAGGCTTGAGCAACACTATAAACCAGCTGTACCTCGCTGACCTATAAAACACTTCACCCAACAAATGCATAATACAAATTCTTCTCAAGTGCACATGGAACATTTTCCAAAATAAGCCATATGTGAGGTTATAAAGCAAATGGGTTGAAATAATACAAAGTGTACTCTCCAATCACATGAAAAGAAATTAGAAATCAATGAGAAGGAAATTTGGGAAGCTCACAAATACATGAAAAGTAAAGAACACACTCTAAACTACTGGGTCAAAGAAGAAATCAAAATGTGAAATAGAAAATGCTTGTAAATGAATGACAATGAAAGCACAACATTCCAAAACTTAAGGTATGCAGTGACTCGTGCTTAAAGGGAAATTTATAGCTATAAATACCCATGTTGAAAAATAAGAACCTCCCGCTAATGACACTGGAGAAGAAAGCAAACTAAACCTGAAACAAGCAGAAGGAAGGAAATAATAAAGATTAGAGTAGAAATTAAAGACAGAGAGAGTATCAGTGAAGCTGAAATCTGGTTTTTTGAAGAGAGTAACAAAATTAACAAACTTTTAGGTAGATTTGCCAAGAAAAAGAGAGAAAAAAGTCAAATTACTAAAATCAGAAATGTAAGAGAAGACATTACTACTGACCTTACAGGAAAAGAAAAGGATTATAAAAGTGCAGTTATATGCCAATAAAATTAGATAACTTAAGATGAGATGGACAAATTCCTGGAAGACACAGGCTAACGAAAATGATTCAAGAAGAAATAGACCATCTGAATAGACCAATGTCAACTAAATAAATTGAACTAGTAAGCAAATATGTGTGTATATATACACATATACATTTATATATATCAATTTTTCACAAAATCTTCCAAAAAATATAACAGGTGGGAACACCTCCCAACTCATTGCATGAGGCCAATATTACTCTGATACCAAAACCAAAGACATCACAAGAAAAGAAGACTACAGGCAAACAGCTTTTATGAATACGGACATGGAAACCCTCCACAAAGCACGTGCAAACCAAATCCAGCAACACGTCACAAAATATGACACACCGTGACCAAGTCCAACACCTGAAAATCAGTCAATGTCATACCCTTTGCTCACAGAATAGAAGATTCTGTATTAAGCCACATGACACTCTCACAAAGAAAAAAAATTAACAAAATCCAGCACCTTTTCATGATAAACACATTCAACAAACAAGGAATAGAAGGGAATTTTCACAATCTGATAAAAGGCCTCTACGAAATCCACAGCTAACATCGTATTTAATTGTGAAAGACTGCTTTTCCTCCAAGATTAGGAACAAGACCAGGATTCTGCTCTTGCCTCTTCTATTCAACATCGCACTGGAGATTTTAAGACAGAGAGAAAGAGAGAGATGGAGGGATAGAGATATGGAAACATGGAGAGATGGAGACAGCTGGCTGGCATCCAGATTGGGAAGGAAGGAATAAAACTATCTCCATGAACAGATAATGTGATCTTGTACATAGAAACCCCAAGGACTCACTAAAAATCCATTAGTACTAATAAACAAGTTCAGCAAAGTTGTAGGACACAAGATTAATATTCAAAAATCAGTTGTACTTCTATACTCTTAAAATGGACAATCCAAAACAAAATTAAGAAAATAATTCCATTTACAATAGTATCAAAAACAATAAAAGATGGAGGAATTAATTTAACAAAGAGGTACAATATGTATACTCGGACAACTATAAAATATTGTTGAAAGAAATTAAAGGAAATGTAAATAAGTGGGAAAACATGCCTTTGGAAGACTCAACATTTTTAAACCAGCAATGCTCCCCAAATTGGTCTACAGAGTCAATGCAATCTCTATCAGAATCCCAGCTGGCTTCTTTGTAGAAACTTAAGCTGATTCTGAAATGTGGAATTGCATATGAAATTGTACAGGACTCCAAATAACCCCCCCCCCAAAAAAAAACCTTTCAAAGGAACACATTTGGAAGACACACTTTCTGATTTCCAAACTTACTACAAAACAACACTAATCAAAACAGTGTAGGACTAGCATAAAGATAAATACAAAAAAATTGAGAGTCCAGAGATAAACCCATATATCTATATAGGTCAGCTAATTTTTCACAAGTACACCAAAATCATTCAACTAGGATAGAAAATCCTTTCCCAAAAAGAAAAAAAGGTTCTTGGACAACTGATCTCCACATGCAAAATAATGAAGTTGAAACCTTACCTTACACCATATACAAGAATTAGCTCAAAATTAATCAAAGGCCTAAATCTAAGAGCTAAAAATGATAAAACTCTTAGGAAAAATATAGGGGTAATTCTTCATGACCTCAGATTTGACAATGATTTTCTAGATATGGCTTCAAAAGCATGAGCAACAAAAGGAAAAAACACATAGTTGAACTTCATCAAAATTAAGAACTATTGTGCTTCAAGAAATCCCCCAGAGAAAGTGAAAAGACATCGCACAGGATGGAAGAAATTACTTGCAAATCCTAGCTCTGATAAAGGATTTGTATCTAGGCTGTATAAAGAACCCTTCAACTCAGTAATAACAGGCTAATAATAAAATAGTAAAGTTGGATTTCACCCAGTTTAATAATGGGCAAAAAACCTGAATAAACATTTTTCCAAAGAAAATATGTGTATGGCCAGGTAAGCCACTGGAAAGATGTTCATCCCAGTCGTCAGGGAAATGCCAATCAGGGCCGCAGTGAGACCCCACTGCACACGCTCCGGGGTGGCTGTGATCAGACAGCCCGACCGCACGTGCTGGGCGGATGCGGAGGAGCCGGGACCTTCCCTCAGACAGTGCCGGGGGACTGTGAAACGGTGCGGCCATTTTGGAAAACGGTCTGATGATTCCTTAAATAATTTAAAACATGGAGTTATCGTGTGACCCAAGAATTCCAATCCTAGGGAAATACCCTGATGAAAACCGTGTGTCCACACAGAAACTTGTACAGGAATGTTTATGCCAGCATTACTCATAAGTAGCCAACAGGTGCAAACAGTTCAAATGCCTATCAGCTGATGAACAGACCCACATGCAGTCCATCCACGCAACGGAATGTTATCCAGCCATAAAAAGAAATGAAGTGCTGGCAGGCTACCGCGTGGATGAGCCTTGAACACATGATGCTCAGCGAAAGAAGCCGGTCCCCAGAGACCCTTTAGACACAATCTCCAGGGCAGTCCGATCCGCCAGGACAGGAAGCAGAGCTCGCTCGCTCCAGCAGCATGCACACTAGGACTGGCAGGGTGCAGAGAAAGGCGGCGTGGCCCCGGCAAGGGTGACGCACAAATGCGTGAAGTGGTCCTTATTTTGTGCCCTTCCCCATGTTTTGACACCCTTTGCTGATCAGCCCCCACCCCCGCCAAAAAGAAAAAAAAAAAGACAGAAAGCGGATTCGCGGTTGCTCAGGGCTGAGGGCTGACAGCTAAAGGGGATCCGCTTTCCTTCCGAGGTGATAAAAACGGCGCAAAGCTGACTGTGGTGACAGCCACATGTACACTACACATTTGCATGGACTTTAAACCATATGCTTACATATACTATAAACCATAGAATTGAACACTTCAAATGAGTGAATTACATACTGTACAAATTACAATAAAGCTGTTAAATAAAGCAAAATGCGGGTCATTTGTACACAGCACTTCAACTGCCAATAAGGCTGCGAAACAGAAATTGTTAAGAGCTATCCGACCTGATTCAACTTAGTTCCATCAAGTCCTAATTTACTGAATAGTTTTTCACTAACTATCTATGGGATGGAGGCATTAAAACAAGAATTCCTTGGAGCACAGAGAGGGCAAATTATAATCCTGAAACACTGAAGAGACCAGTGACCGGGAAGGAAAGGCTGGCTTCACTTTCGTTTTCTAAAACTTGCCAGATGTAAGTCAGGAAGCCATAGCCCTGGAGACGGCCCCACGTCATAGTTACCCGGGAAGATGTTGAGTCGGACGTGAGTCCACCTCTGCTGGGAACTGACCGGAAAGTAGTTGTGGCTGGAAGCCGGAGTTCCTGGTTTAAGCTCTGTCATGGGAACCAAGTGATTCCAGTCGCTGGACTTCAGCTGGCAAAAAAGATAAAACCGTGAGTGACGGCTCTAGAGAACAAAGAGTTCTCTCATCCTAGTGCCTGTGTGGGGCTTCCGGGGCAGAAGCACTTTGGGATAAAAATTAACGATGGATGCCTAGTGGAACTTTTCACTGAAAACACTGCTAAGGATCAGGTCCCAGGGGTAATAAACAGAATAAAGGCCTGGGCTGGTTTGTTTGTTTTTTCCATCCTGATCAAAATAGCCTCTGGGTGGTGTTGGCAGGGGATGGGCAGGGATGGGCAGGGATGAACCTCGAGATTCCTCCACCTTGAGGATTCCTAGAAAGAGGAAGCCACACTGATGGTGTGAGCCTTCCAGTAAAAACCAGGCTGCTCCCACAGACCGTGGCGTACCTTGGTCAGCCTGAACCTTGCAACAGTTTTCTCTGGAAGGGCCCGCTGGCTTTTGCTGTTTTTTATTCCCTGTCTGCCGTGGATCAACTTTTGTAAAACACACCACCAATTAATTCCCAGACCAACTTTGACAACCAAGACTGTACCAAAAACACAAGCCAAACTGTTTATTGAATTCAGCAGACATAAAGTTACTTTGTCAAATTGCTATAGAAAGTACTTAAACCATCAATTTCTGTCTTTATCTCACTGGCTAACATTTTACAGACGGGTCGGGCGAGCAGCCGCCTCCCAGGAGAAGCACTGCCAGGACCTGGCTGGGGTGGTGGCGGTCCCTTGGACACGGGTTGCACCACCCACTGGGGAAACACCTGCACCGTCACACAGGCACATACACACGAGTGAGCTGTGCTGGGCCTCGGGTCCCAGAGAACCACCGTGCACAGCCGGGCGAGCAGGGCTGTGCTAACCCCCAAGACAAGACCTCGTTCTTTGCGGGACATCGTACCTCAGCAATGGCTTCAAACTCCTCAGGGGTGGCCGCAGCTCCCGTCCTGACTTCTCGTTGAGGGATTTCTGGTTGTTTATCTGCAGTTAGAGTGACTATTAGGGTTACGGTTTGCGTTCAAGATCAAAGAAATATCCCCTCTCAGTGGGTTGTACAGTGATTTTCGTTTTGCCAACTAGCACCAAAGATACCGTTTCTCAAGTCAGAGCATCAGGTGATTAAAGTAACAGACACGTGTGTTCAAGTTCCTCAGTATTTAAACTAACTTCAAAAGTGGTGCCGAACCTCCGCTTGTCAGATTAAATGCGGTTTCCAAGTTCAGTCAGACCTCAGCAGATTTATCACATGACCAGAATCTTCAAAAACATGGATGAATAAAGTTCTGGAATATTGTAAGTCAGTTCCAGAAACACTCCTTCCACCAATGGCATCCTTAGAATTGGAACTTGGGTGACTCAGAAGTTGAAGCCCTTGTGGACAGGTTACTGAGAGAATCTCACTCATTATCACCGGTCCTTTCCCACCTTTAAGAGAGCATCTCTC
Organism: Camelus bactrianus; assembly: GCF_048773025.1. Classification (NCBI taxonomy): domain Eukaryota; kingdom Metazoa; phylum Chordata; class Mammalia; order Artiodactyla; family Camelidae; genus Camelus; species Camelus bactrianus. Next base: position 15,215,964 of record NC_133553.1, on the reverse strand, counting down.
CCACCGTCAGGTGACCTTTCAGGGTCCCCAGATCTTTCTGGAGGAGGAACCACTCACTCCCACAGAGCCTCGGCCAGTGCTGTGCACAGAGTGCTGTCAGGATAAGTTCCCCAGCTGACCCGACTTTTCTTCCCTAAATACGTGCATAGACATGCACATAATGGTATGGTGTTTCTAAAAATATCAACTCTGAGACCAGCATCAGGTGATGCCGAGTTAAGAACTTTAGGATTCGTACAGCGCAGCCGTCCAGGATGCAGGAAGGACGCTTTCTGGGACCCTGGTAGTTGCCGCATTGCTAGGCAGACTCGGCAGTTGAAGGGGGAGCTGGCCACTGGCCCCACAGCTGACTCAGACCTGCTCCACCTCATCCAGCACCTCTGGGCAGCCCCTCCCCACCACCCTCCCCAGCAACCTGCTCACCCAACCTCATGATCACGTGAGGGTGCACCCCGGGGTGAGGCCTGCAGAGAGTGGGGATAATGACGGCTAAATCGGGTCAAAAAATGTTGTCAAGCTAACAGTCAAGAATCACAGAGCGCCCTGCTGGGAATCTGCCTCGTGAAGCTCCATGGCAGGAAGGGGACAGGTCACTGAGCCTGGCGGGGTGGGAAGGGCACACTCAGGCCAGGCAGGTGTGCCCCCAGGCCCCACAACGCGCATTCGGGGTTCAGGGTTTCCCAGGCACCTTCTTCGTAGTTTGCTGCCTGAATCGACACTCGAGGGGCGTGATCTCCCACGAAGTAAGAAGTGTCCACATTGAAGCCCCGGATGAGCCCCTGAACTCCCAGCCTGATGACGCACCAGTCGTGACCTGGAGATGTAAACCGCAGGGCAGCCCTTCAGACAGCGCGGCAGATCCAGCCCGAGACCGGACAAAACCGAGACGAAACGGACCCCACAGGAAAAGGCTCGCAGCCAAGTCCTCAGCCGCGCCTTCAAGGCCTCCCACAGGGTGGCCCCACGCGGCTGCTCCCCCCACGTATCCTCAGTTCTAATCAGACCAGAAACGTGCACAGGCCTTGGCTTCAATGACACCCGTTCTGATCCTAGACTGACTGCTTCCCGGGGGCGTCTTGGGTGAATTGCCTGCCCTCTCTGAGCCTCACGTCTTCAACTGCAAATCAGGGCCTCCTGCTAAAAACTAACCCCAAGGAGTGGGGAGGGTCTGGCTCGGGTAGAGCACGTGCTTAGCCTGCGCGAGGTCCTGGGTTCAACCCCCAGAAGCTCCACCAAAAGAACAGACCCCAAACGTACTCTGCTTTCCCGCAGCCCTGTTTCTAAACTTCGCCGTGTGAGTAAACGAGCCGTCGGCTCCTCACCTGGGCTCCTCTTCCTTCTGGTCTGCCATCCGTCCCCCCACCTCCCGAACTCGGTGTCCGCGTGCTCTTTAAAGCGTGGGCTGTCCCTCTGAAGCAAAGAGGTGCGACACGTGCAAGGTTAACATTCACGCGAGAGCCTGGGCTTCCAGCCAATGAACTTCGGCCCCAAAGGGACAGATGGACCGACGGCGCAGACAGGGACCCTGGGGGAGTCCTAAGCTGGCCTGCAGTGTCTCCCCACCTTCACGCACAGGTAACCCACACCAGTCAGGCGGTGCCTCCTTATCTTTGCAGCTCACACAGTTAGCCCCCGACCGCAGTAAGTAAAACCACGCCACAATTCACTCCACGGGGCCCACAAACAGGGCGACTCCCACCCGCCACCCAGGCACCTCCGGCAAGGCCATCGGAACCAAGTGAGAAAGAAGAGTTGGGTTTCCAAAGCCGCCCGAGAAGACGGCTTAACAAGGAATCCAGCCCGCGTCACAGGAAGAGCAGGCTGGACGCTGGGACCAGCTGAGCGCTCGGCCCCGCCCGGAGCCGCCCCGCCCGCCCTGCGCTCTGACGTGGCACAGGCCGGCATGCGCTCGGCCCAGCGCCTCACGGGACCTGAGACAAACGCTGAGTCCCCGCGGCTTCACCTGAGGACGGGGGTGGTGAGCACATCCCTCAAGCTGGTTACAAAGCTGAAATAATCCTTGTGAATAGTGCAGACTCTGAGAAGTCGTTCTGGGCTGGGGGCGGGGGCCGGGAATGGGGCGTGTCTCCTTTTCCCATCGGGTCAGGTGCAAGCAGGAGCTGGTGCTTCCGCTCAGGGAAACCTGCCCAGCGGGTGGACGCGGGGGTCGGCTTTTTCCCCTCCAAACGACATTGGAATGAGAATTTTCTGCCTATCTCTGCGTAACAGGGGCAAACACTTTGAATCTGGGGAACAGCGAAGTCAAGGTGTGCAGGCGTTTAAATTCTTCAGAGAGAGACACACCGTGACTCGTAAGAGCTCTGACACTGGCTGTGTGATCCAGAACAAGCTCAGCAACATCTCTGTTCCTTGTTTTATTATCATTTTCCCCGAGGAGTGAGTTCGCCTGTGCGAGGGGTCCTCAGAGGGTCACACTTCAGCGTGCCCCGGGGCTGGCCAGGTCCTGACCAGGAGGAGCAAGGGCTCCACCAGGGAGGCCAGCGGGCCAGGGCGCAGCGGGGGCCGGAGCCCGGGCGGTGTCCCCCACACGCCGGGCGCCGACCGCGGGCCCCGGGGCTCACCGCAGCTCACGGGACAGCGCACGCTTGTCTCACCGGTGGGGCGGGCGGCTGGACTCCGGCGGGGCTCCGGGTCTTCCCTAGGTGTGTCAGTATTTTGTGTTTTTCATAAGCATGTTCTACAGTTTTTATAACTAGACAGGCAAAATGTTTTTTTAAAATTCAAGATGTGCACCACTTTTCTCCCCAACACGGATGACGATTGCCACGTGGGACAGAGAGCAACCCTGTGATTCCCCCAGACTCCGTGTCAGGTCCCTCTCTGTCCCTGCCGTGAGTGGAGGCTGATTTCTACACGTTTCTACAGTTCTAATACGCTAACTCACTCGTTCACATCTCGTGGCTCCCACCCCAAGTACAGGGGCAGGTGCTCATTAAGACGGCTGCATAGATCGCCCCCCACCCCACACTGTGCATCACAGAAGCCGATTTACAGTACCTTTATCAGGTTTTCTGCAGGAGCAAAAAAGTCATCTGTTGCAAATAAAATCTGGACAGGTGAAGAAGTAAAGATAAAATAACCGTAAATTAAAACCATTTTATTTCATTCCCTAGTGAAGCATTCAGAGATGCAGTAAAAAGAAGATGTGGAGCTGCCCAGGGGGAGAGGAACCAGAGGCAGTGAAGCCACGATGCTGTGTAAGTGTTCGGCTGCCCTGCCCGCCTCCCCCTTAATCTTTCCTTCACATCCTTTTCTCTTAATCCCCTTTGCCATGTGGATGCAAAAGTTCTAACTTCTGACACTTGGAAAGAAAATAAACCAACTTCTTTTCTAGAACCGAGGGCACTGGACTTTGTGAATCTTTCATAAACAAAGCAGTGGCCAAAAAAGTCCCACCTGCGGCTCAGCCACCAGGGACGCCCTGCAGGTGGGGTGGCCCAGAGATGCGTTAACCAAAGCAGGACATTTCTGAGAGGGAGGTGGGTAATACTAATTACACCAACAGGTCACCCCATCCACCTGGGCCCAGGGACAGCTGCCCTCTGCAGGGACAGCGTGCTCCGGGCTCTGACCCCGGCCCAGAACTTAAATTTACGGGAGAACCTGGCCGTCCTGGAGCCTCCGCTGTCTGGGTGGCCGAATCCCTCCCCTGCCCCTTCAGCCTCTCCTTGGCAGCGTCCCCGAGCGCACAGGGGGCTTCTCCTAGCCTCTCCAGGCTCGGGCTCGCCATGCCCCCAGAAGACTCCCTTCCCCACGAACCTCCCCTCGCCCCTCGGCCTCGCCAGCTCCCCCCACCCCCGCCTGAGGTGTCCTCTGAGCATCACTTCCCTGCGTGACCCCCCCCCCCCGCCCCAGCAGGTGTGCCCCGCGGTGCCCTGTCCTGCCCTGACGCCAGCCTGGCCCAGCCGTCTCCTGGCAGAGCGCAGGGCCTTCCCTCTGCGCCTGGCCTCTCACCTCTGCACATCGCACTCTGTCCAGTTCCCCAGGGGATCCCCTTCCCAAGCGTGACCGATACGCTGAGAACACGCGCAGAGGGACGGGGAATTCCTTCCACAGGCGCAAAATGTCCTTTTGTTTTAAACTTAAGGCAGTGCCGCCCTTGCTCCTAACTGTCACCAATTCAGGAGGTTCTTTGGAAGCCTTTTGTGAGTGGCTTTCCTTGGGGGGCCCGATTCTTGCTGTTCCAGCCGGGGTCCCTGCCGTGGTGAGCTGGCGCCGTGGTGTGGGCGCGTGGAGTCCCTGTTGCTGCCGTGAGAGACCCACTTACCGTTCCTCCTACTAACTCAGACGCCATGTCAGTCAGCTGGGTGAAGTGCGGAGGCCCGGCCTGCTTCCCTTCCCGGGGAGAATCAGCCATGCTCCCTGCAACGAGACGGCGGGTGCGGTCAGCCTCCGGGGGCAGAGCCCTGCCGGCCACAGCCGCCCCGCCCCGGAGCCCGCGGTGCCCCCGTTCCCACCCTTTCTCCCTACCCTTCACGGCGGATAGAGACAACAACAGAAAAAGTGGTGTCTCAGACTATGCTATGTTCCCACCAGCAACGTGCGAGGGCTCCCATCTCCCACATCCTCGCCAGCAGCTGGTGGTGTCCGTCTGGTTTAACGGCCTTCCCGTGGGTGTGCGCCGGGGTCTCACTGCGACTTTAAGCTGCATTCCCCTCATGGCTAATGACGTGGAGTACATTTTTGTGTGCTTATTAGCCATTTGTGTATCTTCTTCAATGCAATGCCTATTCAAATATTTTGCCCTATTTTTAATTAAATTTTCTGGTATTTAAAAAATAATCAAAATGGTCTTATACTTTGACAACAGGAAACTATTACGTAGCCTGGATAAAATTCAAATCTGTATAATTTGAGACTTTTTCAGCTAAGATAATTAATGCTTTCCATTCATGTGGTATGGTTTGCTTAAAACAGATGAAGATTGGGTTTGACAATAAAAGTGTATAAAGGGGAAAAAAAACGTTACCTCAGGGAGGTGGGTGTAACTGAGTGGTAGAGCAGTTGCTTACCAAGCACGAGGTCCTGGGTTCAGTCCACAGCACCTCCACTCACAAAGCAAATACAGTAAAATAAAAAATGGTATCTCCTGACCCAAGAATCCCACTCCTGGGCATCTATCCAGAAGGAACCCTACTTCAGGATGACACCTGCACCCCAATGTTCATAGCAGCACTGTTTACAACAGCCAAGACATGGAAACAGCCTAAATGTCCATCAACGGATGACTGGATAAAGAAGATGTGGTACATTTATACAATGGAATATTACTCAGCCATAAAAACCGACAACATAATGTCATTTGCAGAAACATGGATGTTCCTGGAGAATGTCGTTCTAAGTGAAGTAAGCCAGAAAGAGAAAGAAAAATACCACATGAGATTGCTCATATGTGGAATATAAAAACAAACAAACAAAACAAAAAAAAAAAACAAAGTATAAACACAAAACAGAAATAGACTCATAGACATAGAATACAAACTTGTGGTTGCTAAGGGGGCGGAGGGTAGGAAGGGATAGACGGGATTTCAAAATTATAGAATAGATAAATAAGATTATACTGTACAGCACAGGGAAATATACACAAAATCTTATGGTAGCTCACATAGAAAAAATGTGACAATGAATATATATATGTTCATGTATAACTGAAAAGTTGTGCTCTACACTGGAATTTGACAGAACATTGTAAAATGATTATAAATTAATAAAAAATGTTTTAAAAAATGGTATATCCTTCAGAGTTATTCTTACTCAAAAGAAGAAACACAAATGGTCATTGGACAATGGAAGAACTTCCCTCTCCCTTGAAATCACAAGAATATGATTAATGATAAAACGACTTTCTCCCTGTGAAATGGACACTGTTTTTAAACAGCAGGCGCCACATGGTTTGCTCTAGGGAATGTGCGTGGGAACAATCTCCGGGGAAAGAAGTGGGAACAGCTGTGAACCGGGCAGGGAGCCCGGCAGCTCTCCCACAGTCCCCCGCCCCCGGACGTCCCCAGGCGGGAGGGTCCCTGCCCTCCACGCCTCTACCCTTGGCCCCCATGATCTCAGCCAGTCTCCTGGCTCCTAACATCGTCCGCACGCCACTTCTCCCGAATGCACATCACCTCCTGGACTTCCACCTGCCAGCTCCAAATACCTCCCTCTGGGTGTGCAGCCTTCTTGGTGCCGGCCAGTCCTGCCCTCGGCTCCCCACCCCCTACCATCCCCACACCCACCACGCCCGCCTGCGTCCACCCCATCCCCGCCAGGGGCGCTCCTGTCCTCCCAGCCCCTCCAGCAGAAACCGTGGCGTCGTCTTCCATTTGTCCTCCTTCCCCTACACCTCCCATCCAATCTGCAGGAAAATCACATCCACCTTCAAATTAGATCAAGAGCCTTGAAATGATATCTGGAATTTTCTTTGAAAAAATCTGGAGAATTTTCTTCAAAGTTGTTTAAGAGGGAGGTGGATAAGGGCACACGTGAAACAAGGCGGAGAAAGAACATGGTGGTGGTGGGGGGACGCCTTCACCATCTTTCTCCAGGATCATTGGGACATCCCGACCCGCCTCCCTATGCCCACCCTTCCCTCCCCACAGACTGTTCTCAGCGCAGCGCCCAGAGCAATCTTTCAAAAACAGAAGTCAGATATTTAAAACCCCTGTGATGGTTCCCCGTTGGCTCAGAGTAGCAGCTGGTCTCCTTACAATGGCCGCAAGACCTCCCTCCTCAGGGGCCCCTTGCTCTCTGACCCAGCCTCGCTTACTGCCCTGACCCCCGCTCCAGCTGCACTATCCTGCCGGCCCCTCGTTCACGGTACAGGCGTGTCCTGCCTCCGGGACTTGGCAATGGCTGTTCCCTCTGCCGGGACGCTCTTCCCTGGGCACCTGTGCGGCTCACCCCTCAACCCTCACCTCTGGCCAAAACTCTGCTTGAAGTCACCTTCTCAGTAAAGCCCACCCTCCACTTGCGGTGGTGTCTCCACTCCCCCCAGCGCTGCCAACACTCTGAGCCTGTTTGGTTTCCATGGCAGACGGACACCTGTGTGATCTGCCTGCTTGTTTGTTTAGTTGGATGGTTGGTTTAGTTAGTTGAAGTATAGCTGCTGTACAATATTATAAACTTACAGCTGTACAATATAGTCCATTTACAGTTATTGTAAAATATTGCCTACTTTCCCCGTGTTGTGCAGTGCATCCTTGTAGCTTGTTTGATACCTAATAGTTTGCCTCTTAATCCCCTCCCCGTCCTGCTCCGCCCCTTGCCCTGCCCCCACTGGTGCCACCAGTTTGTTCTCTAGATCTGTGAGTCTGCTTCTTTTTTGTTATATTCATGAGTCTTTATTCTCTGTCTTTCCCAGTTAGAGGTGCTCCGTGAGGATAGCGACTTTGTTTAGTCTGCCGGTGCGTCTCCAGGGCTTGGCTGTTGCCTGGCACGTACAGGATGCTCAGTAAATATTTGTTGAATAAATGAATGAGTGCATAACGCTTTCTAACTTGTTTCGTGTTACAAAACACTGTTCCCGAAATGGACTAAAACCTTCCTGAGGATGAAGAAGAGCAGAAGAAGAAATCCACTGACATTTATTGAGTTTACGATCCTGTCGTGCACAGTTCATGTATTTTATCTCATTTTCGTCCTCAGAACCACCCTGCGAGTTTGGTATTATCCACATCTTACAAATGAAGAAAATGCCTCCTTGAGCGGCCCAGCAAATTGTCCCAACCACGCAGCTGGGAAGCAACCCATGTTCCCACATACGTCCTAGTACGACTGATATTTGAAAGTCTTAGCAGAGCAACGGCACACGTGTCACACGAGGGACGGTTACACAAGCAAACGTTCCATCGTGACCTGTTCACTGGCAGCCAAGTGTGGCGCTCGCACAACCTCCAGGCACCGGGCTGCACGCTGGGTCACACCTGCTCCCAGGGGGCTCACGGTGGAGGGTGAGGACACAGCGTCAGAGGCGCCCTCACGCAGGAAAGGGGCACTGAGGACACACACCCCGCGAGCCCCTCGAGGCGGGCGCTGAGCTGGGAGCAGATGAAGGGAGGCAGCACATGGCGGGGTGGGTCCCGGGGCCGCGGCAGCTGGGCGACCACAGCCTGGAAGCCACCGGCCACGTGCTGCTATTTCATACATTTTAAATTCATTACAGTTAAATAAAAGATGCAGAAGCTTTCCATCCTCGCAGGACGTTTACTGGCTGGAGGAGCTCTGAGGAGATCCTGGCTTAGAGTCCCCATCCCCCCAACAAAGCCACCCCCACTTCTAAGGCCAAGCTGCAGCCACCACGCACCCGCCGGGCAGACAGCCTCGAGTCAGCTGGCCAAGCCGCTTCCTTCCTGAGGCCTTCGGGGCAGCCGTGAGAGCCCAGACACCCCGCTTTGCTCAGCTCTGTCGGCCTCCCCGCGGCAATGGGGTTCCAAGGCACGAGGCAGAGGCTAGGCCCAGAGGCGGGGCCTGTCCCAGGCTCAGCAGGGCCAAGCCAGTCACTTGGGCTCCCCTGGACCCCAACGGCTTAGTGCCGGCCCTGTATCCCATCTACCCCGCAGGGCCAGGCGAGTCGTGCACCCTCTCTCGACGCTGTTTCTCGGCCAGCTGCAACGAGCTCAGGAGGCCCCAGGACGGAGCATCCGAACCTTTGCCTGAGTCAGGGGTGCAGCCTTGCCCACTCACTCAGCACCCCACCTGACGGGAGCAGCCAGGCGCCACGGTGACGCGGGCACGGCCCGCACGCGCAGCCCTCTCCCCACTGCTGGCCGCAGGGCAGCGGGAGGTGGAGGGCGCTCTTCTTCATCTTTGCTGCCTTTTATCTTTTTCTGTGATGTGCCTCGGATGACACCAAATGGTCTGGATGATGCGCGTGGACCAGAGGCTGCAGATTCAGGGAGAACGAGATCAAGGGGAAGGGGCGCTTACACCTGTGTCCTGGGTGTCTGTCGGTCTCAGCGCTTCACGTTCTTCACTCCTACACCCCAAAATTTGGCACTGCATTTAGACAATACAACACTTCAGCACATTTTTTAAAAAGCACATTTTCTTTCTGGAAATGAGTGTTTCCATTTGGAAAATAAATAGCTAAACGTGCTTCTTGGGCCCACGTTAGTCGGAGTTGCGGCGCCCTGGTGTGGCTGGCGGCGTCTGGGGTCAACACGCAGGTCCCGGAGCCTGTTTCTCAAAGTCGGTGAACGCGCTTTCCTCGAGCTCGTTAAAACACGTACATATATATATATATATAGTTATCAAAGAGCGCCTCAGAACCAGGTGGAAGTTTCCAAGACTAATGTTTGTTCCCAAATGAAATCTGGCATTTGGAAACATCTGTTTCAATCGGCAGGATGAATTTGGTTTGGTGCAGAAACTCTCCGCAGCATCTTCCTGGGCCTTCCCGCAGGCCGACGTCTGCTCCCCACCCCGAGCCTGCAAGCTTGTCTAGAAAGGCTGCGCTGCAAAGAGACCTTGCCGCGACTCCAGGGCCCGGCTACTCAGAGGCTTTATCATCCTCCTGGCAAAGCTTCACTTGCCGCTACTCAGGTGTGTTTCAAATGTGTTACAGGGAGATGAAAGGAAAACAAACAGGCCTTTGTGAAATACTGCCGAGGAGCCGCGGTAGGGAGAACTCTCAGAGTGTTACGCTCTGAAAGCGATGTAATAAAAATTCGAGGGCAGGAGCGGGAGGTGAAGTCCAGCCACCGTTCCCTCTGGCCACTCACACCCGCCTCTGCTACCTTGTGTTCAGACAGAGCGTTTCAGTGGCGGAGACGCTCAGCCCTGGTCCTGAACACGCAGGTCAAATGCTGGCAGGGAGCCTGTGTGTTCCCTGGTTGCAGTAAGGTGTGACAATTTGCCATTTAAACCATTTAAGTTTAAGTCTACGGAGACCTTGAAAGCAGGGAACTTTCCCATGCTGAAGCTCAGGACACACACAGCAGAAGGGAAGCCAGAATCAATGCATAATGTGGAATCGCGCTTCCAAAGACAGGACGCCCCCTCTACCCACTGTCGCTGGCCCAGAGGCCCAGGCCACGTGCGACGACAAGAGAGAGGCTTCTGGGTGCGAAGGGTGGCCCTGCTGACAGCCCGCAGGGAGTGGGGAAGGTGCCGCCGCCTCTCCCCTCCCTCTCTCAGTCTGGCTCTCCATCTCCCTGTCTCGGTCCCTGTCTCTGTGTCTCTCTGTGTGTCTCAGTCTCTTTCTCTGTCTCTCTGTCTCTCTGTCTCTCTCCACTTCACTGTGGGGGTGATAGCGCTTCTCAGTTGCTGAGAAGAAGGTCGAATGAAAGCGCACAGGTGTGTGTCCGTCTTCTGTTGCCGTGGTCACATCCTCAGTACCTTAAACACACACCTACGGTCGCTCAGTCACGGGCTCAGGGACCGCTCTGCTCCGGGCCTGGCAAGGCCGACACAGACATAGCGGTGCAAGTCCTGCCCCAGTCCTTTCTCACATCTTGCCAGCGTCCACGGCGGACGTGGCCCTGTGAGTCGTGTCTGCTCAGCTTCTCTCACCCCAAAATCCCACCAACAGCCTGTTACTGCGGGGCCCACAGGAGGCTCTTCTCCACCACCCAGAGGTCGCGCTCGAGGAAGCCAGGTCTCCACCCTCGTGGGGGAGCTCACAGCCTGACTTGGGGGCCACAGGCTCGCCAGACCCCCTGCTCGTGGTCTGTACAGTTGCTAACGACGGAGCTGCTGAGGTCTGCCAGACCTGACCCTCCCTCCCTCCCTCCCACCGCTCAGACCACCTGCAGCGTCTCCTGCTAAATCTGTCTAATCTGGACTCCCTTACTTTAAGTTAGCTTTTGAATAATTCTACGGGAAGGACCAAGATCTCTAAAAGGGGCTGTGACTGAGGCCAGGCTTGGTGTTTAATGCATGCGCTAAAGCTTTTAATTCAAATTGCATGTTACTCATCAGAAATGAGCAGCATTGTAATGGGTGGCTGTGATGCAGTTGAGGCCATTAGTCTCTCCTGATGGAAAAGGCATAACCTTGAAGTTCCATACAGTCAAGAGCTGTTTTCCTTTGGGATTTGCCTTAAAACAGGAAGACACAGCAGGGGGCCTCTAGGAACCACGGGAGAGGGGGCCCCCTCTGAGGAGCGAGCAAGGCTGTGCTGACGGGAACTATGCCCCTTCAGGCAGATCTCCAGTGACTTCTGTCATCACTGTCGACAAATCCTAAAAAAAAAAACCTTAGGCCAGAAGTGTGACACTCATGGTGCAACAAAAGAAGTTTATCCAGGGGTGCGACTAGGCAGCAGTGTGGGGGAACCCAAAGTCCGCGCTGAGATCCCCAGTGAACGCACGCCCTGGGATTCGTTCAGGTGTCACTCTGATGTGTGGCTCTTCCTTGGAACAAAGTTATATTTCACCTGTGGGCTTAGTTCTTTAGGGTTTTTGTAAAGACCAAAGTCACATGACTTAAACCCAAGCAGGGCGGGACTGGAGCCCAGAGCCTCGGAGCGCACACTGGGGCTGTTCCTGGCTCTGGTAACGCTGTTCCCAGTGTTCGGCCACACCCAATACCATATGTCTGCTGGGACCTGCCCCACCCTTACGTCTCGAAGTGGGCAAATGCTCACTGTGCTGTTAAATTGGTCTCTGTCGCCCTGTTCTTTTGACAATAACAACTTAAAAATGGCAAGTTATTTATAAACGGCACTCAACCTCACCCAGGAGTGTTGCGTTCAGCATTTAGGATTAGATTTCTTGCTTCCCACAAGCCAGCCAAGGTCCCATGGTGCTCAGGTGCCAGCCAGGAGAGAATGTATAGGGGCCGGAGCTGGCGAGTCAGAGTCCTCCGGAGACTGGCCGTGCCTGTGTGATGTCACAGGGCTGTGGGAACGTGGAGTTCCGAGGTGAGCGGCCCCTCCCGGGAGAAGGCAAGGGAGCCATTACAAAGCCTTCATCCCTGCCGCCGACGGGGCCCACCGTCCCTAACTGCACAGCCTGGCCAGAAACCCCCTCACCCCCCGTCCCCAGGTTACCCTGAGTTTTGTCTCTAGAGGCTCCTATTAAAGCATAATTCGGCACACCCAGCGGTGTTCCCAGCAGAGAAGATGGCTTCGCGGGAGTCATCGTGGGAAGGACCCCAGCCCAGGAATGCACAGCTGCACAGAACTTCTTGGGGTCTCAAGGAGCTCCTGGACCTTGAGCAAGCACAGCTGTGCCTCGTGCTGCAGCAAAGACCAGCATTCCACCCTCGGGGCCCGAGGTCTGAGGAAGGGCTCTCAGTGTGTCGGAGCAGCCGCGCACATGAGATTGTGCCTGACCTGCAAGGGTCACAGGCGGTTACACTGGGCAACACTGCCCTGCAGGCGGAGTCACCCCGCTCACAGGTGGAGACACTGAGGCTCAGGGTCGCCCAGGTTGTCCCAGGTGGCCTGAGTCCCGAGCAGCCGGCCTGGAGCCGGAGCTGAGAGCACGAAGCAGGCACAGAGCGCAGGCGACCCGGAGGCCTGGAGAGGCTCCCTGACGCGGGAGCCCTTCCTGGGCTCTCTCCACCCGGGACTGCCCTGCTGCCCGCTACACCGCCTTCTGTCCCTGATGGAACCGAACCGTCGGGAAGGGCTGCCCCCACCCCCTCCAGGAACCTGCCCGGCCCCTTCCCCCACACGGCTCCAACCAGGCCCTGGGGTCCCAGGTGACCCATGTCTCCCCTTCCAGGTGAAAGTCTGAATGAAGGACGAAGCCGCACGCGGTGCTGCTTTGTGTAGCAGCTTGTGCTTTAATAAGACAGCGGATGGCACTGCATCCTGGCACTTCCTGTCACCACAACCTCTCCCCGAGGTGGCAGCTCCAGCGCTCCGTCTGCTGCCTCCAGTGCGTCCAGAGAGCAGGTGCTCCCTGTCACCCTCAGCCTCACGGAGCCCAGGCCCGCGTGGAGCGCAGCCTCAGGGGGCTGCTTGGAGCTCCACCCCAGGGGGGCTGCTTGACCCTCACACTCACGCCCCGAGTCCGTGCCGAAGGCCTGATGTGCATCAAATCGCTGCAGGCTTGTTAAACGCGGATTCTGACTGGACCTGGGAGTCTAGATTTCTCCCAGTGCCAAGGGAGGCTGGTGCGCTGGCCTGTGGACCACACTGAGAATAACGTTCTACCAGCTGTACTGTCCAATACAGCAGTCATCTTTATTTTAAATTAAATTTAACTTTAAATGAAGTTAAGTTAAATGAAATTTAAAATGCAGACCCTCTGTCTCACTAGCTAAATTTGAAGGTTCTCCAACAGAATCAGAGCCCTTCGGTCACAGCAGAACGTTCTGCTGGACAGCTTGGTGGAGTGAGGACACAGGGTAAGCAGTGGGGGGAGGGCTGCCCCAGGGCCGCAGCCCGGAGCCCGAGACAAGGCCGCTCCTGGAGCTCCAGACGGGGCTTCCATGCTCCTGTCTGAGCCCTGACCAGATGCAGAGGGTTTCTGGTGGGAAGGGCGGGGCCAGACAGAGGCATCTGCAGGGTAAGTTTGGTGCCACCATCCACGTCCCCAGGTTTCCTAGGAGATGAGAGAGGAGACGTCACCAGCATTAGTGAGAGGTGCTGGCTTCCCTGGGTGGGCGCCTCCACCCCACAGCGACCAGGAGAATCACCCAGTTGCCGACCCCTGGAACCACAGTCATGGGGTTATTGTTTAAAGCCCCTAAGTTTGGGGGTGGTTTGTTAAGCTACCTGAAACACTCCATTTGGGATACCCCCATCTTGCAAAGCAGACTTTCCCTCCCACCATCGGCGATGCAAACCGTGTGCTTCCGCAGCCTCCTTTACACGTAGGGCACAGACACGTCCAAAGCCACCATGGGCGGAATGTTCTCTGAGGGGTGCCTCTGGATTCATGCAGTGTGCAACCTGTGCAGACACACAGGGTGGCCCTGGAAACCTAGGTGCCCAGACAGACTCGCCCCTGATGCTGAGTGCGGAGGTCATGCACGGCAGGGACAGCTACCCCTGCCTGCAGCCAGCAGAGGGACCCCACGGGCCCGCGTTCAGCATGATGTATGGGGTTCTTTCCTTCCGTGTAGCGCCCCAGACATTCTCTAGTCTTTCCAAAATTCCTGTGAACTCCCCAAAAGCTTTCAACAAATTCCCTGTCTGCTTAAATTAGCCAGACAGATGTTCTTGCTTACAGCTAAGAGTCACCCTCTGTCCTCGGTCCTGATCTGCTGAATTAAACCAGGTTATGCCTGGTGACACCCCGAGCCCTCAGCTGCCTCCCACCCCCAAGGAGGCAGGAGGGCGCACTGTCCAAACAGTCACCAGAGGTGGCCGTCCCACATGGGCTGATGTGAGGGCCATCTTTCAGGTCCAGGTGAGGCGGGAACTCCAGACAGAGGCTGCCCTGGGGATGCAGAGACGAATGACGCCCGTCACTAGCCTGGCTACCTCCTGCGGTTCTCGCCGCAGCCCCACTGACACCCCGCAGTGTGCCCAGGGCGGCAGGGCCGCCGGGACCGAGGTCAAGCAGCAGCCCCTCGCTGGAGCGTCTCTCCCGACCGTCAGGGCACACGTTGCTCCTCCTGGCTAGTCTGTGTTTGTCGGGTCTCCATGGCTGCGGCCCCCTGGGGACACACGCAGACCTGGATGAGAAACCACTCAGAGCAGGGCTGGGCGTTTCCCGAAGCCCCGGGTCTGGGCAGGCCGTCCTCCCTCCCTGCTGCCCTGTGTCTTTGTGCGTCTCTCTCCCTCCTCGGGGTCTAACTGATCCCCGCTCCTCAGTCCCTCTCTCTCTCTGTTACACATACACACACACACACACACTCAGGAATCCACGGCCTCTGTGCAGCCGGCGCACTAGCGGCCTCGGGCCCCTCCCCGCGCCCACGGCAACTTGTCGCAGACGCGCGTCCTCCTGCGGCCGCTGGGTGGCAGTGTGGACACGCAGGTGCGCGCTTGCCCGCCGGGCAGCCCCGGGCTGTCTCTCGGTGCCCGTCCATCTCAGCCCACGCTCCACGGAGGGCTCTGAAAAGAACACGTACACCAGCTTTTCGGTCACGCGTCGCTGCGGCACCTAATAAATCCTGGCTCTCCCCTCCACAGACCGTCTTCCCCCTGCTCTGCCAATCAGATGCCGCAGCCTCCACCCCAGGCCCCGTCTGGAGGAGCTGGGGCTAAATTAGCCGCAGAGCTTCTGGCTTCATGCCAGTCGCTCACACCCTGTCAGATTCTCTTGGAAACCTCTGGGCCCTGCAGAGGTGTGTGGCCCAGCACAGACAAAGGCAGGCGTGTCTTTCCTGCGCTCAGTGTGAGCACCGAGCCTCTGAGGGGAGCTGAGTGGAGGTGGGGGCAGGAGGGGGTGGGGGCAGGAAGGGTGGGGACAGGAGGAGTGGGGACAGAAGGGGATGTGGATCAGCGCCCTCTGGTCTCGCCTGAGAGTCGAGAGAACAGAGATGCTTCCATCCCGCCTCCTCACCTGCCAGTGAGGAGCAGAGACCCAGCGAGGCACGGGCTGGCCCTGGGCTGCGCTGAGCCCGGGAGGAGCCCACCCCAAACCCAGGCTGCCCCGTCCAGCTGACTGAGGGCAGTCGCAGGGGCACCAGGGAAGCTCAGGCTTCAGGACCTCCTCCCAGGCCCCTCCCGACTGCAGGCACCATGAGATCAGCTCAACTGTACAGGCCCTCTTGGGACCAAATCTGCCCCAGGCAAGAGGGGGCGTGTCCTGTGCAGGGCGGGCAGCTGGGCCCCTCAGGACCGTTTGCATGGGCGGGGATGCCCGACTGCCCCGCTGGCCTGCGGGGGCCGTGGGGCTCCCACGGGAACCAGACCAGCGCCTGCTGCTTTGGCCCCTGTGGTTCCTACAGCAACAGCAGCCTGTCCTGAGCTCGGTCCTCAGGGCACATGAAGAGGACCAGTCCCCTCAGGATAAAGCCGCCAGCTCTCCAGCCCTTCCCTCCAGGGCAGTCACTATACAAACATCCCACAGACAGAGTCCACAACAGCGGGCAGCCAGGGCCTGGCTCCCAAGACGCACAGACACACGGGAGGCCCTGGACAGCTGTCTCCCCACTGCCCCTTCTCGCCCCAACCCCAGCTGTCTGCCTTTGTGTATGCAAGTCTGCATGTTTCCTTTGGAAAATGAGCACGTGCATTCTTTTTTACTAGGAATTCTGATGCACAAAAAGAACCATGGTGACTGTGGCAGGCAGCTCTGGAATGGCCCCCGGTGGTCCCGCCTCCAGGAAACCCGTCCCCAAGCGCAGGCTGGACCTGGTGACTGGCTCCTAAGACCAGAATGCAGACGGTGGTGGTGTCACTTCCAGGGGTGGGCTCACGCTCTGGCTCCGGCCCTCCCATGCTGCTCGGAGGCAGCCAGTGGTCGTGTGGGGAGCTGCCCAGGGCAGAGGCGCCCAGCAATGAACCCACGAGGAGCTGAATCCCACCCGCCACCTCCCAGTCGGTTGTGGGTGGTGAGGCGGTGCCCCACCGCGCCCTGGGGGGAGCCCTGACGGTGAGGGCGCTGACGTTTTTGTCCCCAGCTGCTGTTTTCGGGTGACTGTGATACAGAAATAGGTAACAATACAGCTAGTAAAGAAACTGAGGGCGAAAAATAACACACACATTCAGTTGTCAAATGCAGAGGATTTTTTTTTCCTGAACTCCGGGTTTGCGGCAAAGCAAAATTGTTTCTAGTTGGTTAACAGTGAAAAGGAACGTGTGACTTAATGTAATTTAAAGAAACACCGACCGAAGTTAAAAGGACTCTTTTCCATACGGAAATGAAAAGGAGGAAAGTAGCGTAAGAGCCCGCCGCGCTTCTGCGCTTCGGTGGGGCGAAGGTCGGAGGCTCCGCTTCCCGCCTGGGACGCGGCCGCGGGCAGGGCTGAGGAACGCTTACATAACGGACATCCGGGCGTCAGTACGAGTAATAAAGCTTCAGGTCTTCAGAAATAACACCCAGAAACACTGTTTTTTTCACCTAAGCCTGCACCGTTCTCTAAGGTTCAGAAACGGAGCCTGTACTGGGAAACCCGCACCCCTGCCGGGGGACAGTGCCGGCGGGAAGCCCCTCCCCCGACCGCGAGGACGGCTGGTGGCCGCCGCCTGGGGATGGGGGCTGCCACCTGCCAGCGCTGCCGAGGCAGGGCCTCGGCTACACGTGCTCCTTGTCGAACTCGCACAGGAAGTGCATGGTGAGGTGGCAGGCCACGTCGTTCCAGCCCCCGGACGCCACCATCTCCACGCAGTCCTCCTCGTCGTAGGCGTTGTTGGGCTCCCCGCTGCGCCACTTGTTGAAGGTCTGCATGGGCGAGCGGTCCGCGTACACGAAGGTGCCCTCCCTCTCCAGGTCGTTGATGCCGATGAAGACGCGCGCCAGGCCGGCCTGCGCGATGTAGGCGGCCAGCAGGCCGTTGGCGGCCTCGTCCTTGGGCATGCCCAGGGTGCCGCCGCGGCCCTGGCAGGCCAGCTGCGCGTCCACGTAGCGCTTCTCCTCCTTCACCAGCAGGTAGATCTTCTGATCCGTCTCGCGCACGCCGGCAACAGCTGCGGGGCAGGCGGGGCGGGGCGTGAGCACCGCGTCTCTGTAGCAAACCCGCGCCCCTGTGCCTTCGGGGGCATGGGGACAGGGAGGCACGGAGAACGTACCGTTCTTGATGAACTTTAACTCTGCCGTCAGCTGGGTGACCTGGTTGTCCATCTCCCCGATGGCCTTCCTCAGCTGGCTGCACTCACACGGGATGCCTGCGGGGACCAGGGCTGCCGTGTTAGGGAGATTAGCCAAGGGGGCGGGCCCAGAAGAGAAGGAGGCGGCCCTCCCCAAAGTGCGGGCCATGCGGGCCGCGCGGGCCTCCGAGGCTGTGGGGGAGACCTGGGGCTTTTCCTAACGGCAGGGAGAAGGCATGGACGGGGTTAACAGGGGAACCCCAAGGTCAGAGTTAAGTTTGAAAATATCTCTCTGGCTGCCATGGGAAGAAAGTAGTGAGGTTGGAAAGGCAAGAGAGGGGTCGGGGGTGACCATCACCAAGGGAGGAGTGTCCATGCAGTGACACTGGGGAGCAGAGAATTCGCGCCATTTGAGAAAATGGTGGGGGTGGAACTGTTGGGTGACGTCAAGTCATGAGGCCTCTGGTTAGCTGTTTGCTCCCGGCCCCCTGGAGAGGACCCTGATCTTCCTCCTATAAAGATCTCCGCATGGTCAGGAGACTTCTCAGAACGTCACTCAGCCACCACAGCGTTTGGGGGACCCATCGCCCGTGGGGACACTGCCGGCTCGTTTCTCCAGCAGAGCTGGAGTGGAGCCACCGCTCCCGCCCACCTCTGCTCTGACTGCCCCTTTCCCTGAGAGATTCCATCGCACGGGGTTCTCAGCCCACGTTTCCAGTCTGAACCTACCCTTCAGTGTTTGACCTCATCTTCCAAACTCCCACCCCTCCTCCCTCACCCAGAGCCCAGACATCCCCACCCCCACTCGCGGTCCTTTCCGCACGTGGGCATCTGCAACGATGCTGGTGGATTTGTTTGTCTTTAGGGGAACTCTCTCTAAGGTGAACTTTCTAAGGCACGTGCTATCTTTGAGTTCACTGAGGTCTGAGGTGTTGACGCTTCCTGGAGAGATGGATCCGGTGTGACCCTGACAGGCCCCCTCAGCTCCCGCAGCCAGGGCCCACCCAGAGACTCAGACTCTGTGTCCTGCACTTCAGTCTGGCGCCTGCGAAGTGGCTCCTGTGGTCAACACGTGGTGGGAAAGAGGGCTGGGGGGCGCAGACCAGTCAGGATGGTGTTTCAGTAACTGGGTGGGTCTGTGAGAGCCTGAGTGACAAGGTGGCAGGAACAGGAAACCGGACAGACGTGCAGGACAGTCTGGGGGACAGCCTGGCGGGCGGTGGGAGAGGCCGCACGTGGACAACACGAACCTGGTGAGGAGAGGGGTTGAGTGGCTGGTGGGTCTGAACTGTGGGGCCGAACCCCAGAGATGCAGGGAGCAGTCCGGCCACGTGGAGACAGAAGAGGGCAGCAGACAGAGCTCCACAGAGGAGGAGAGAAAGTGGGGGGCGGGGCGGCAGGCAGGGAGGATGGGTGGGTCTGCCCACGGGTGGGTCTGCCCACAGCTGGGCCACACGGGCATAGGGTGGGGATGGCGAGCAGGGAAGTCGGTGAAGTCTGCTGAGCCGGGCGGGGGTCCCCGCTGACCTCTGGGGGAGCTCAGCAGAGGGTCATGGGGAGTCCTTGCAAGGACATCCAGAATGAGGGAAAAAGGGAAGTGTGGAGGTGCTTCTCAGAGACGCTGGGGCTCAGAGGACAGGGGAGACGCTGAGGCTCCCAGGGACGGGTTAGGGGAGGAGGAGAGCGCTTTAGGACGGTGATCTGAGCAGATCTACGATAAGATACGACAGCACGGAGTCGGCAAGCAGACCACAGCCTCAAACAGAACGCAGAAATACCAGGGATGGTCCACGAGAGCGTGTGCGGGACAGGAGGGCACGTCAGTCTCCTGAGCTGTTTTCCAGCCTGTCACAGTTTTAGTTCATGATTTATACTTTTAAATGTGCAGTTTTAATAAATTTTTTTAAAAATCACCAGACTCTTTATGCCATACCTGGTTCTCCATTGGGGCCAGGGGGTCCTATGTCACCAGAATCTCCCTTTTCACCTGAAAAAGAGAAGCAAGGCCAAGGTCACCAAGCAGGGTGGGATGTGCTTCACAAGTTCAGAACGTCCAGGGTAGCGTGTTGTTTCTCCTCCGTGCCATGCCCTGGGACTCCTCCCAGACCCTCCTTCTGTTCTGCGGGGGATTAACTCCTCAGGCCCTGTTCACATGGCCTGGAACGTGTACGTGTCACCGGACTTCACAGGACAGCCTGCAGCCTCAGCGCCCAGTGCCGGTTCTCTCCGGGTCTCTGGTGAGAGCAGGAGCGTTCGGTCAGAGCACGTGAAGTGCGCGCTGGGTGGGCCCTGGCGACGCTCTCATCCAGGCTCAGGAGCACACCTGGCCACGCGGAGATCACAGCCTCCTGGCCCCTCTCTGAGAGGCAGCGTGGCGTCACGGGGGCACAGCCACCGGGAGACCCACTGGACAGGACATGCCACGTAGCCGCCCGCCACCCCTCTTCTCCCCAGTTATACAATAAGAGGTAGAGGAAACTCTTGGTGATAATGCTCTCCAGCTGCTCTGCAATCAGACAACGAGTATTTACTTCGAAATCACAGGAGTGTCCCTAACGTGCTGTCTTTCTTCTCCCACAGAGAGCCTAAGCATCTCAGCTGGCCCGGGACAGCGGAGGGGCAGCGGCTTCTCCGTCCTCGGAGATGCGTGTTCATCTGACCGGGTGGGAGTGAGTTCAGTGGTCTCCATCCAAATGACCCCTTTGCTTTCTTTTATCCACATCAGGAGCTTGAAGACGACTTGAGGTTCAGTGTCGGAGACGGAGCGGGTCACATACACAACCCATGGAGGGTCTCCTCAGCAAGGGGTCCCCTGGAGAGACCCTGACATTTATCCTGAGCCCGTGCTGGATATTAAAAGCACACACGTCCCTGCTTGTACACGGATATCGACTGCATCCTTCACCGTAGCTGAACCGGGGAAAGACTCCAGATGGCCATCAGCAGGTGGACGGATGAATAAAACATGGTCCACTCAGGCAACAGACTATCACTCGGCCTTGTGAAGGAAGGAAACTTGGACACGTGCAACCACATCGCATAATGCAAACAGCATACTAAATGAAATGACACAAACGGACAAATGTTGCACAATTCCATTTATATGAAATACCTAAGTAGGCAAATTCATAGAGACAGAAAGCAGATTCGAGGTTGCCAGGGGCTGCAGTGGGCAGGGAGTCACTGCTTCACAAGCACAGTCTCTCTTTGGGGCCATTACATAGCGGTGATGGCTGCACGACACTGCAAACCAGCTTAATGTCACTAAATTGTGCACTTAGCAGGTGAAATGGGGGGCGGGGCACAGCTTGGTGGTAGAGCACATGCTTAGCTGCACGAGGTCCTGAGTTCACTCATTAAAAAATTTTTAATTTTTTTTAATTTTTTTAAATTTAAATTAAAAACAAAAATAGTTAAAAATTAATTTTTTAAAAATTAAAAATAAAAAAGTTAAAATGACATATTTTATGTCACAAATGTTTTAACACAGTTTTTTAAGTTTTTTCAAAGCGAACACACCCCTCTCTGCACCATGCGTATCTGTGTGCTTTTTAATGAATCCGTGAGAAGTGCTTCCCACGGATTTGGCAGGACGAGAGACCCGTGAGGTCCTCGCCCCGCGATCAGAGCAGACCATGTGGCCCACTCACAGCTCAATGCCCGGGGAACGTGGGCACCACCGCCAGACTCCCTCCTGTCCCCAGCTCGAAGCAGCTCTGGTGCCCCAGGCCCTCCCCAGCCTGGATCTCCGGGCTCTGCACCCACGACAGGACCCTCGGGGAGCCGTCCACAGGGCTGGGGGCCCCTGGCCTCCCCGACCCCACACCCCCTGCTGCCCAGCATGGACGCCAGGTAAGCCAAGGGCTCTAAAAACGTCTGCCCACTGAGTGAGGGTGGGGGCGGGAGAGCGGGGCAGGCGGAGCGACCCCCTACCTGCCCTGGGCCTGGCTCCTGAGCCGCCTGCCCCCAGGGCTGCACGGGGCGGGGGGGCACCGAGGTCGGGGGGCGCCTGTGCCGCTTCCTGCTGCTGCGGTCCTCCCACGCCTCGTGCTCACGGGCAGCCAGCCCCCAGCCGCGAAAGCCTGAGCCGCCCAAGCGGGAGGTGGATGGTGTTTCGGGAACACGGTCCTGCCATGGCTCAGATGGGGGTCTCGATTCCCCCCCCAGGCGGCATGTGGACCCTGGGGACCAGAGCACTACCCCAGCCCAGTGACACACAGTCAACTCTGATCGCGCCCCACACACACACTGGGACAGACCTGACCACGTACAAAGCACACAAATAAACATGGCCACCAGCCCGTCACTCTCCGAGGGCCCAGGTGTGAGCACTGGGAGGGGACGGGGGCCAGAGGCATGTCAGAAATACCTTTAGAACCAATGGGACCAATTTTTCCATGGCGGCCCACAACGCCTTTCTGTCCTTTGTCACCCACGTCTCCTGTAGAAAACAATGAGATCAGAGTTGGTCGAGGCACAGGTAACCCAGGACACCTGCTTGCCATCTCATGTGAACATGCACACACACACACGTACACACACACACGCACGCGTGAGGAGGCTGAACCCAGGACGGCTCTCCATCTCTTCAAGGTCATGTATGCAGCTGGCAGGAGGCTCTTCACATGTCACCTGCTGATGTTTTTTCCAAAGGAAGACGCGCGTCCCCTACAGCCACACTCCACAGACAGAGGAGGCCACACAGTCCACCCGTGTCCTCATCTCAGCCAGGGCTCTTGGGAACGGAGCACCTCCAGCCAGCGAGTCCACCTCTGTGACGCTCCCTAACCCCGACCAGGGGGAGAGCGGAGGGCAGAGCGCAGGCTGCGGCGAGCTGCGGCTGGCGTGGAGACAGGCCGCACACAGCCGGCTTGTGCACATTCGCTGGTCACAAAGCACGTGCACGTCGGCCTCTTACTTGGTCACAGAAGTGACTCACTGCACAGACGAGGCTCACGGGGGTTAAGGGCTTGCCCGGGTCAGGTACCTAGTCCAGCCGCGACGGAGGGAACCCCGGCCATGGATACCGAGTGCTGTGCGTGACGCCGGAGACACGAGAGTGATGGCGGGAAATCGGGGAAATAAAGAGACAGCTGTCGCTCACGTAACAAGTGCTGTGATAGGAGAGCACAGGGCTCGAGGAGGCCCCGGCAAGGGGCCCCGACCCAGCGAGGGGCTGGACGGAGGCATCGGGAGGGGTGACGCGTCAGCCGAGCCGTGGGGAGTAGGGAGAAGAGAGCCACCTGCTGGGGTCGATGTCACTGTACCTCTGGTCACACGGGCAGAGGGCCTGGAAGGGGCAGAGACAGGCCATCGGGGAGATGAGGGCAGAGGGACAGTGGGACCCAAGCTCCTGGCCCATCATTGGGGGTGGGGGTGCCATTCCCTGGGACCCGAGGGCAGGAAAGGGAGGGACACTCCAAGGTCAAAATGCCCTAGGACGGGCCAGGGGACATGTCCAGCCAGCCTGCGGGGACGGGGTCTGGGGGGGGCCCGGGGCCACACGTGCACCGCGTAACTGACAACACAGCCCTGGACCCTTCCCACCAGTGGGTGGCTGGGACCTAGCCTTTCTGTGTCGAGTTCTGACACCGTTGCAACCTGATTCGTTCTCCAACGGGGAGACAGCAGAGCAGCGAGAGGGACAAGGTAACAAGAAAAAACAGTTTTCAATCAACCAGCCAGTCAACGGCACTCGCCCTGTCGGCGATCCAGAAAAAGAAACGGTGCTGAAATCACCGACGAGCATTGGCTTGTGGTAACGGACGCCCAGTAGCCACTCGTAGGGCGTGGGGAGGGCTCTCCATGGCTGGAGGAGGGACAGGGGCCGGGCGGGCCCACAGAGGCCTGTGACACCCCCACCCCCCCGCCGTCTCTAAGCCGCAGCCCACAGCTCCCCAGGGAACTCTCCTGGCCCCGCCCGGACGGCTCCCGTCACTAGAGCCGTTGCTCCGTTGACTTGCAGGGACTTGACTTGCTGGCCTGCTCCCTCCAGCCGCGGTTCTGGTTTTACAGCCAGAGGGACACAAGGCTAGTTTGATCCGCCTTCCACGGGGCAGTCCTTCCAATAATTAAAACCTGTTTTCTCTCTGAACTCCCCCTCCAGCTCCCGCATCCTGTCTTCGCTCCTCTGCAGGAGTGTCACGCCCCCAGGTAGGCCTGACCACCATCACCCCCTGCTGTGGGCTGAATTGGCCCCCCAGTCTCAGAGGCTGAAGCCCCAGCCTCCATGTGATGCATCGGGAGGTGGTCGGGGTTAGAGGCGATCACGGGGGTGGGGCCCCAGGGTGGCATCTATGCCCTGGTCTGAGCCGGCCATCCTGTCTCCACCAGGTGAGGACACGGGAAACAGGTGGCCACCTGCAGCCCAGGAAGACAGTCCTCCCCAGGCCCTGACCGTGTAGACGCCCTGCCCTGGGAATCCCACCTCCAGAGCCATGAGCAATCAGCATCGGGGGTCCCAGCCGCCCGTCCGTGGTGTTTGGTTACGTCCCATGAGCTACTGAGACATCCCCCTTGTCTGGACCCTCTGTCCACGAACGCACTCTGAGCTCACAGACGGTACAGAGTTTCTGCTCAGCCCCCGGCAGAGTGTGTCCCAGAGAACGGCTGGTGTCCTGGAGGCACACCCTGCCCTCAGCGGTGTTCCAAGGCCTCGGGCCACCATCAGGGCAACCTGCCTTGCACCCTTTCTTCAGAGGCCACCGTGGCCCTTCCCTAACTCTTGGGGGTGGCCGTGCTGAGGTCCCGGTGGGGACGTGAGGGCTGGCACAGCCGGGCTGAGCAGGACGAATGTCGGGCTTACCTCAGTGTCTATGCTTCTCTTCCTGCCACATCTGCCCGAATCTAGAGGCGGTTTTGCTTGTTTTCACGCGGTTTCCTCAGTGACCGGCAGGGTCTGCTGGGCACTAGCCATGATGTCCTCACGGGAAGTGCAGACCCGCTGAGTTAAACTCCAGCTCCGTCAGGCAGTCCCGTGAGGACAGTGCCCAGAGCAGGAGGTGGCCTTGGGGACCGCCCAGCCCAACCGCGTCTTCAGACAAGAAGGCAGAGACCCAGACAGAGGGCTTTGCACAGACAGCCATGAGCTGGGTGGACGGCTCCCAGCACGTGAACCCCACCGGATTCCCACTGGACAGAGGATGGTGGCCTACAGAGCGACCTTCCTGCCCGGGGAACACGCCTTCTTGTTCAAAAGACCAAACACTGCAGAGGAGTCTGGGCCAGGCTGTAATGGGCAGATCGGGGCAGACCGGGGTGAGTGAAGGCCGTCACTTGAAGGGTCTGCTGTCAACTAAGAAGACTCCACCCAGAAAAGCTGGGAACAGGTGTGGGCCTCCTGCCGACCTGGGGGGTAGCTTCTCCCTGAGCCCCTGCAGAGGGAACGCGGAACAACGCGTCCTCTGCTCTGCTCCCACCGAGACAGCTCCCGCGGCCCCAGGCGGACAGGCAGAGGGCGACGAGCCCCGGGGGTGCGTGCCGGGGGGAGACTCCTGGTAAAGCGCTCCCCCCACAAGACCTCCCGGCTTCACAGACCGGTAATCAACGATGCGCTCCATCTGCTGAAGGGCAGCAAGCACAGCACACAGCCCGCTCTTGCGGATGCGTCGCAGCTGCAGGTGCCCGGAGCGCCTTTGGCATTCAGCCCGTCTCTGGATTTCACAGCCGGCCTTTACCGCTGATTCAAGGTCGCTGCTGACACATAGCTCCTGTCCCCAGCGCTCTCCTGCCTTTGGAGAAGTGTGGGACTCGGTCCCTGCTGGGTTCTGAGAAACCAGGCACAAGCACAGAAAATCGGATGCCAGGTGAGACCCCCAGCTGCTCACGGAGGGGGTAGAGGCGGGCACGGAGCCCAAGCCCAAGGGCGAGTGAGGACAGACTCCCGCAGGTCCGCAGGCCTCAGGGCAGGGGCTCCCCGGGGGCCTGTCACCACAGGTGGCTGGGCCAGCCACAGAGGGGACCTCATGGGGCTGGGTGGGGCAGTCCCTGCAAGTCCTCAGGAGAGGCTGCTGTCGCTGGTCCAAGAACCAGGCGTGGAGACCCCTGATGTTTGGGATTCGAGAAGGCTGGAGACGCAGGAGGCCAAGGCGGGGGCCAGGCAGCCCCCGGTCTGCACCCCAGCTCTGCCCTCGAAGGATGAGCCTCTCTGTGCCTCTGTTTTCTCTCTGCAGAATGTTGTCCTGTGATAACTGCTCCTCTCTCGCTTGTCTGAGGCCCCAGGCCCACAGCGCTGCCCTCCCGCCCACCCGCCCGCAAGGAGCAGTGTTCACGGGGCTGGTCCTCTGTCTGTCATTCAGCTGCACCATCTCTGTGCATTCTGATTCACAAAACGAGGGTCGTAACAGTAATAACAGCGCCGCCTCCCTGGGTGTTGCAGGAGACTCCTGCTCCGTCCGGAAGCTCGTCGGGCACGCGGCAGGTGGGTGTGAGCGTCAGGTGCTGTCGCTGTCAGCGGAACCTCGGGGCGGGGAAGCTGCCGTCTCAAGGGTGGTCCACACCCAGCAACACGGACCCCACCTGGACCTGCACAAACGTGCAGCCTCGGGTCAGCTCAAGCCCCGGATTCCGCGTGTTAACACAGCCCTGGGTGAGTCCAGGGGCCCAGACCCTGCAGGCAGCCCTCACCGGCGCTGGCTGAGATTCCACTGTAGCCACTCCTTGCCAGCACCAGGTGCAAACCGGAGGAGCAGCAGAGATGCTTGCCGTCAGGCAGCTCTGCTCGCTCCTCCCTCCTTGGCGGTAAATTAGAACGCCTCTGGGGATGTTACATGCCAGGAAAGCGCGTTCACGCGTGTGGCTGGACTTCCACCTCTCACTGCCATTGCCGCCTTCTATGGGCTGAACTGTGTGTCCCTCCAAGATTCATGTGTTGACGCTCCAACCCCCAATGTGACTGAATTTGGAGATGGGGCCTTTTAGGAAGTACTCAAGGTCAAATGGGGTCATAGAGTGAGGGACTAATCCTGTAGGACTGGTGTCCCCGTCAGACGGGGAAGAGACAGCAGGGAGACACACGCAGAGGGAAGGCCACGTGAGGGCTCAGGGAGAAGGCGGCCATCTGCTCCCCAAGGAGAGGCGTCTAGGGAGAACCATCCCCACCGACACCGCGGTCTCTGACTTCCAGCCTCCAGGGCTGAGAGAGAATGCATGTCTGTCGTTTACGCCACCGTGTCTGCAGTGTTAGGGCAGCCCCAGCCGACCGGTCCACTGGTCTCTGGATCCGCTGACGCTGTCAGCAGGCCCTCTCCTTGGTAGCAACCCAAGGTCGCCTGCAACGCTGACTCGCTTTCACCCGCAGACCCTCCCTGGAAAGCCGCCCTCGGGCAGAAGGGCAGTGAGGCTGCAAACCCGTGGAGACTGGGCGGGAACCAGAGCTCTGCTGCCTTCTCCCTGCTTCCTCTTGCTCCTGCAAATGACAAGAAGCTTTTTGCAAAAAGCAAACACATCTCGGCGCCCTGGTTGTGCGGGGTCACACTTGGATCCTGTTGGCAGCCCAGGGAGCTGTGAGCCGCTGGGGCGGCCCTTCTCCATCCCATCCCACTAATGAGACGTGCGCCTCGCACATTTGTCCTCTGGACACGCACCAGGAATGGGGGCAGCTCGCAGCAGGCTGGTAATTCTTATTAATTTTAATGAAGACCTCGCACAGTCCTTTGAAGTGGAGACAGGGCGAAAAAGAGCACTTGGAATCCAGCTTCCTCAGTGATTTTTAACGAAGATAATGTGCACATTACGGAGCCCAGAAAGCCCACTGCTGACGTGGGGTCGCCCTCCACCTTCACACGCCGGGGGGGTCTGCAGCTTCGGAGCCGAGGGGCCCCGGTGGCCCCCCAGTCTCGTCTTAGCCGTGTGTCTGGGGAACAGCAGCCTTGAAAGCTGAGATGACACGCTTTCAGCAGGTTGTGTCAGCAAAGCCAGCCCCGCACGGTGTGCACACAGCCGCGTGGGCTGGAAAGGCGGAGATCACTCTCACTTCAGTGAAGGACAGCAGGCCCTCTTTGTTATTCCAGAAAAGGCAGCCTTCTGTCAGCCTGCCTGCACTTGGCCTGCAGCTGTTTTGAGTTCCCAGCAGGGGCTGCTCAGTGTGTGATCAGAGACCCCCCAACACACACGGCAAATCCACCCAAGACGGAGACGCACCTGCAGCCAGCCCCGCCTTGCACAGCGTGGAAGCTGCGGTGAGAAGGACGCCAGCTGGAGGGTGTCCAGACCCTCGTGACCAACCTGCAGTCCAGGCTCCCGGGCAGCACCGTGAGATCTCCCACCCCCACCCCAGGAACTTGGCCGTGCACTTGCTGCATCTCAGCTCCCCTACCCCACAAACCGAAACTGCACTGTAACTCGATCCCCAGCTGGTCCTGGTGCCTGCACTGCACTGTGGTTTGGGAAGCATCCTTGGAGCAGAGCTGTCCGGTTAGTCGGCAGCAGGGACGCCTCTGCCCACAGACCCCTCTAGAACCTGGGGAGGGGCAGGTGCACACGCTCCTGAGGCCCTTGGCCGCAGACCAGGTCACCCACAGATTTTAAAGACATTCCAAGACATTGACTGTCAAGATATTTTTCAAACAGTTGGTAGGGAGGGTATAGCTCAGAGGCAAAGTGCATGCTTAGCAAATGCACAAGGACCTGGGTTCAATCCCCAACACCTCCATTTAAAAAAGAAAACAAAAATAAATAAATAGACCTAATTACCTCCCCCTGCCCCCCCGCAAAGATGTTTTTCAAACAGTTGACTAAGGGCCAGGTCCTTGATGGGAGAAGACTCCAGTCAGGAGCGAGGCGGCAGGTGATGGGCCCCCGCAGAGGAAACGGAAGTGTGCAAAACCCAGGGAGGCTGGACACGGGAGGAATTCTGAACTATCTGAAGGGAATTCCTCATACTTTTTCATAAACTAGCAAAAACATGAATGTGAGCTTTTAGTCTTCTGACCATTTCATAAAGATCGTTACTGGTAGAAATAGCCATCACAAAACAAAACCGACGTCGGCTAAAACTGCGCAGGGAAAAATTGTCATTAACTAAAAATCGATGGGAGAACCTCTCTACACAACTGAGAGCTGAAAATTCCCACCAGGTGCAAATAATGGCACAGAGAGCGTTCAGAGTGGCAGAGGCATCAGGAGGCTGTGAGGTGGGGAAAAATGATATACAATTTTTAAACTGTTCAAGGAGTCTGGAAAAAGTTTCATGGGAAAGAATGATTCCAGTGAAAATAATTTCTAAAAAGTGACAAGCCAGCATGAACGGTCTAACTGCACGGCACAAACAGGACTAAGGACTTAAGCTGGCTTAACGCAGGCCCTGGGGGAACAGCAACACAGCCGCAAGTCGGGATCAGCACTTTAGAACGGTCCCAGGCGACTGAGGAGGCCCCCGAAGGGTGGCTGTCTGGGACGAGAGGCCCTGCCCCACCCCCAGAGTTCAATGCCGGAACAGCTCGGAAGCAGGAATAAGGCAGCTGACCAAGCCCCACTCCCAAGTCCCCAGCTCTCATCCTTTAATAAACAACAGGGAATACTTCCAAGTACGTTATTCTTTTGCCTTCACAGGTGGGAACTGGGAGCCGGAGCCGTCAGAGCTGGTGAGTGGCAAGGCTGGCGCTGACCGGGCCTGCCCCTCCCACAGCCCACCCTTCCCGTGGACTGTTTTCAATATCTTATAAGAAGAATCTGAAAAAGAATTCATATGTGTGTGTATATGTGTGACTGGATCACGTTGCCATCCACCTGCTAGCACAGCATTGTAAATCGTCTATAAAAGGCCCTGGACACCTACCAAGACTGATGCTCCCCACTGCCATCCTTAGCAGAACTGAGCCGATGCTAAAACCCGGCAGGTCCCCCCAACCCACCCAACCCCTGGCCCTGCAGTGGTCACTGCTCTCCGTGTGCCGCGCAGCCGGAGTGGAGCACCTTCCGGGAGATCCTGAAATCTGTGCAGCCGCGCAGTCAGCGAGCAGCAGGGAAAGTCCCTGGAAGGGGGGATGCGGGAGGGCGGGAAGGTGGCTGCCAGAATCCCGCCACCCAGCAGGTTGCGTCGAGGAAGGAGACTTGGGACGTCCTGTAGCTGAGGCCAGCTCCCCAGCACACCTGAGGCCTGAGCACAGCTCACCGTGCGCTTGGCCGCACTGAACCCGGTCTAGCTCTTTGGAGCTTGGCCGCACCTCTCGGTGTCTGGGCTCGGACAAGCCCAAATGCAGCCGTGCTGACCGTCAGCGTGTGGGATGTCTGAGGGAGCTGGCCAGAGCTTACAGACCAACACCTGGCCTCCAGGTAAACCCGCACTGCCAACAGGCCCGGCCACAGCCACAGCCACCTTCAAAATAACATGCTAAACGTCACAAACACAGTCCCCACACGCCATCGGGGACACCGAACATACAGCCTGCAGGGGGCGCGAGAGGAATTTAAAGAAGAAAACGTGAATGTCCATATCGTACAGGCCAGAAATATCTACTCCTAACATTTCGATGTCTTTCCCATCTTTTTTATACCTTTTTGTAAATATTTCTATCAACTGCATGTCTGTTCTTGTATCCTAGTTTACTCCCTTACGTTCGATCATGCCGTGGCCAGTCCTCTTCCTAAAGACCACCCAAAAGGGGTACATACTAGCTTTCTGCTGTTTGATAACCCAGATGCACCCTACCTGGGCTGACTTGTTCTCCATATTCTACAAAGTAGCAAAGACCCCAAAACAAAGCTGCCGACCCCTAGCAAACCCCGTGCTCCGCCATCGCCTCCTAGACTGACTGCTTAGCTGTTAAGCAGGTGGACGGGGCTGTGAACAGCCAGTCTAGGTTCCTCTGTCCTGCCCGAGCCCCACCCCGGACTCCACTCCAGAACACACCTCCCCCGGTGGAATTTTCAGTTACCCATGGATACTGGACGTTCATTAAGATGATTTTATCGCTTGAAAAATGCTCACCCTAAAATATAACATTAAATTTAAGAAATAGCGAGGGGGAGGTTGTAACTCAGTGGCCTAGCACGCATGAGGTCCTGGGTTGAAACCGCACTCCCTCCATTAAAAAAAAAACTCTAAGTAAATAAACCTAATTACCTCCCCCTGCAAAAAAAAAAAATTAAGAAATTGGTACAAGCATATAAACAGTATAATTACATCAAAGCAGAAGAAGTCACCCCCAAAAGGAAATATAGCAATAGCAGTGGTTATCTCTGGATGATTTTGTTACAGGTGATTTTGCTCACTGCCTTTAGATATACATAAATTTTCTATCATGAGCACACAATACTATTATATGCTGGGAAAACTTGAAACAAGGCAGTTTCTGGATCCAGCCCAAATTCCCCTCTGCGTTGTCCTGTGGCTTTCTGCCTCGATTTACCCTGCTGGGTCCGCACACCTGTCTACGCCACTGGCGCGGGGGCTCCAGGTTGCGTCCCCCAAGCACTCAGCACCTAATGGCTCTCAACTCTGTGTTAATGATAGGAAAGTAGAGCGAGCTGGGCTGTTTCCCTGCCCGGCAACGTTCGTTCTCGTCAGGCGATGCAGACGCGAGAACAGCGCATCCACGGTGGCTGCGGGCGCGCGCTGCCTTTCCGAGTGGGACAGGGAGAGCGATGAGAGAGCTAAACGCTGCGGTAACAGCTGATGCAGAGGAGAGAGCCACCAAGAGGCCACGTCTGCGTGAAATGGTGCGGCTGCCACTCAAACACCGCGACTTTGAAAAAACAGCGATGACATGGCATCATGAAAGGGAACTTGCGACCATCCAGAAGCAGGGGTTGAGCACTTCCCAACTGTGAAGCAGGACATCGTCCTCACAAAACAGAGGAGCACATTTTATCACCCCGTAAATTTCATAATTAGTTCCGCACTAAAACAAGTGACACGATGTATGTGCTGTGCTCTCAACTCCATGAGAAATACAGCAATAAAGTAAAAACGCCGAGCGCTTTCGCTCTGAGAGCCTGTTAACGTACTGTCACCCAAGAACTTTGTGAAGCAGTGACGTCGCCGCCCGCGCCTTTTACAGATGAGAAGACAAACAGACCTGACAGTGGAGCCCACCCCTGGGCCAGCTCGGCGCCCGCGCTCAGCGGCCCCAGCCCCTGTCCCGACACCCACGCCCTGTTCCTGGTGGGACCTCCGGAACCCTCACTCCCTCCCGAGCTTTCTCCGCAGACGCGGCTGGAGCACGAAACATGGGAGGGCGGCTCAGCGAGACAGGGCTGCCCAGGGCCCCACAGGAGGCCGGGGTGCTGACAGCCTGTTTTAAAGTTCATTGTTCCACTTCCAGCAACTTATCTGAAGGAAATACCCAGAGACAAGTACAGAACACACAAGCAGAAGAGTGAAAATACAAAGGCATCAAGAAGGAAAGGACCCAGGAAGGGTTTTTAAAAAGACAAGCCCCCAAAAAGAAGAAAAGACCACAGAAGACTTTTAAACACACGAAAAATGAGCTGACTTCATGCATAGTGAGAGAGGCTGAGTTAAAGCCACATGGACGTGGCCTCTTCCTGCCACCAGACTGACCGCTTCCTTGTGCCTCCGAGAGCAGAGGGTGTACAGACCCCACCGTCCCGGAGGGCAGATCTACCGCAGTTCAAATGCACACAAGTTTCCGGCTACAATCACGCTGCTAGGAGCTCACCGTCAAGCTGAACCCAGGCACGCTAGAATGGCATATACGAGATTATTCTCTGCAGCAAACCCCTAGGAAACGTAACTCTCCAGTAACAGGAGGCCAGTTAGATGAAGCATGGGTACCACGTTGCTGCATGAGAACCGTGATCCAAGCCTGTGTGTCCTCCTGTGGGATGACCTCCAGCAACACCGCTAAGTGAAAAGAGCAAACGCAGAACAGGCCGTGCATTTTGCAGCTGTCCGTCCAGAAGCGGGAAGATACCGTTCACGGGGCAGTTCACAGAGCACCGCGGTGGGGATAAATAAACACAACAGTGGTTGTCGCTGGGAGGCCCCTGGAGGGGACAGGAAGCCGACCATTCCCTGTGAATGATTTCTGTGTCTTTGAACTTTGAACCATGAGAATCATTCATTTTTTTTTAATTTGTTATGAGTGAAGGAGAAGTAAGAAATAAAAGTCAGTGCCGGGGCTTGATGGAGGGAGGGTGGTGACGGATGTGCTCTGGGCCCTGACTGTGACCAGGGCTTCTCAGGTGTCTGCCGCTGTCAGAGTCGCTGATGGAGCGTGTACATAAATCACACGTCAAAAATGAAAAAAAAAAGTGCATGGGCTTAAAAACAGAATGACCCCCATCTGTGTTGTCGCAGTAACTGTTTTTTTTTTTTTTTTTTGGCAGGGAAGGTAATTAAGTTTACTTACTTATTTTTGGAGGAGATGCCAGGGATTGAACCCAGAACCTCATGCTTGCGGAGCATGTGCTCTGCCGCTTGAGCTACACCCCCCCCCATAATAACTTTTTTAAAACTGGAAGCCACCTAACTCTGATGTTCCGAGACGGGCTGGGCTGATAGATAAGCCCAGTGCGTGTTCTCAGAGAACAGCGTGTGAGCACCGATGAAGCACTTCCGTGGACGGTTCTTAACGACGTCCGGAACTTTAAGGCAGCAAGTGCACCCTGATGATGACACCGGTCGACACCACAGAGCGCAGAGCGCTGCGCAGCTATGTTGTAGGCAGGACTATTTCCTGCAAGTCTCAGCAGTGCCCGGGGCGGGCAGAACTACACTATTTACTAGTGAGGAAGCAGATTCAAGGTGATTAGGGTCCATCAGCCATAAATGGGGGGCCACAGTGTAACACCCCCATCCCCACCCAAATCTGTGCTGTCTCTCCTTGCACACCTACATCCCTGTCTACACCTCCACCCTTGCCTACACCTCCATCACTGCACCACTACCCCTGCCTATACTTCCACCCCTTTCTACACCTCCACCCCTGTCTGCACATCTCCATCCCTGTCTGCACATCTCCATCCCTGTCTACACCATCCCTGCCTGCACCTCCATCCCTGTCTGCACCACCACCTCTGTCTACACCTCCATCACTGTCTGCACATTTCCATCACTGTCTGCACACCCTCACAATTGCACTCACATGGGTAATGATCACAACTGATCCCTACTTCGCACGTGAGGCTGGTGAGGGGCCAAGCCAGTGCTGAATTTCCATGCACGTAGCCACCCCGCCAGGCGCACCTCCCAGGAGGCGCTTTGTGTCTTGGTGCCGGGCGGGCTGGAACCGAGCAGCACTGTTTAAAGAGCCCCTTTGCGCCCTCCCTGCTTCACCACCAGGCCTTCTGCCCTCCGGAGACCTACACGGGAGTCGGAGTCCTCTCGAACGCCCCCAGCCCTCTCCCCCTGCAGCCCCGCAGCCCCGGGCAGCAGTACCTTTCTCTCCCGTGGGGCCGACTCTTCCAGGCCGTCCCGGTGCGCCCTTGTCCCCCTTCTCGCCAGCATCCCCTGTGGAAGAATCACACGCCTTTAGGACCTCGTTCTGAGCGCAGGGCCGCAGTGCCTGTGCAGAGGGCACCCAGGGAGAGCCCCCCTCCCCCCGTCTGTGCCCTTGGCCTCCGCCCCACCCCGGCCCAGGCTTTCTTCTTCCCACCCCCTCCGGCCCGGCCAACAGGAGTGCTCTCGGTGTGCTTGCGCCAGGTCTGTTCTCAGGGCTCTGCTTCCTGCCTGACTTGGTCCCTCCGGGCATACACTTGTCCCTGCCCTCAGTGCTCCCCCTGGGCCGCCCCGGGCTGCCCTCGGTGCACAGGGCTTCCCAGACCCACCATAACTGCCCTCAGTGTGAAGACAGGAAATGTCCCCGCTGGCCTCGCTCCTCCCTTGTCCGGCGAAGCACTTGGGAAGAGTAAACCTGGTGCCCGTGTCAGCACACCCTTGTCCCTTTGGTGTGAGCACCCCCCTCCCCGGGGCGCACGCTCCTGCGCAGGGGCAGGGTCCTCCTCCCGGATCCCTTCTCCGGCGACTGGGACCCTGTTCCAGACTACAGTCATCGCCACGTGGCCCCCTCGAGGTCACAGCGGGGCCTTCCTCCTGTGAGCGCATGCAGCTGCTGACCTGTGGCCACTGGACCGTCCCAGGTGTGCACGGAGCAGCCGACACTCAGGTGCACGAACCACCCCTCGGTGAGAGGCTCAGCTTGGATTACAGATCCCCCCGTAAATTCCCCCAGACTCATCACCTGGCCTGAAGGCAGGGATGCTTCATTTAAACACAGGTGAACAAAGAGAAAAGCGAAGTGCATGCCAACAAGATGCAGGAGGCAGGGCCGTCATGTCCCTGCCACGTGCCTGCCACGGCTGCAGCGGCACCGCAGAGCCACTGCCAAAGGGTGTCCACATGCCTGGCACACGCATGGGGCCCTTGACTCTCTGGGTAGTTCTCAATTTTTTTCCTTATCTTTTCAAAAGAAAGGAAACCGCTGCCAGGGTCACACTTGGAGAAGCACTGATAGTCTAGCAAGCAACTCCCACTAACAGACTGATCTCACCACCAAGAATCAGCAGGGCACTGGAGGGACACCGACGGCGGGGACGAGCAGTAATAACAGGAAGGTGGACTCATGGGGCCCCAGCACCCAACTCTGAAATCAGACCCTGGGTATCCCCACTAAAACCAGAGAACAGGCGTCCACGAGCAAGAGCAAACAGTGATGGGAGAGGACCAGCCGGAGACCTCACGCATGAAATTAATTTCCGAAATAAATTACAGGTAGGCTGAGTAACAGGGGCCCGTGACAAAGGCGAATTCCTGAAGCAAGAGATGAGCACGCAGGGCTCCTCACGAGGCAACGCTGGCACAGAAGGAGAGGAAAGTCTTATTTCCGTTTTGAAGGCGTCACGTTGAGAGCGGAAGAAAAAGCCACCCCAGCTCCAGCATCCATCTTGCAGGAGCTCCCGAGAGGAGGGCAGGCCTTTGAAGACGTGATCGCTGGGAGGGTTTAATGGCAGTGATTTCCCGGCTCTAAGGAAGGGCCCAGAAGAGCGCCAGGCCAGTGCCCGCAGAGCAGCAGCAGGAGGAACCAGGGGGAATAACCCGGACGAGTCAGAGTGACAGCGCGGAGTGACAAGAATAAAGAGGACGTTCTCTCAGCGGCCAGAGGAGAAGGAATTTTTAAACACCGCATGCATGTGAATGAGCATGAGATTGACAGAGAATTCTCGTTAGCAGCACGGGGTCCAAGAACAAAAGGAGGCAAGAACTTCAGCAAAAGGGCCGCAATTTAGTCTGAGATCAGAAAAGGCCTCCCTGATGAAGTGGCTTTTAAGGGAAGCCTGCTGAGCCAGGAAGATGCAGCCACAGGCAGAGAGAGGAGAAAAAGGGACACCTGCCTGGTGGGGTGGGAAGAGACAGGCGGGCTGTGAGCAGACAGCACTCAGACCTCACGCTTAGGGACCCCCAGACACCCCCGCCCGGCTTTAAGGCGGGAAGGACAGTGGTCCCATGCCTGCATCAGAGGGGGGCCGACCAAGAGGGCAGGGTTGGCAGTAACCTTCAAGATTCCGAGTCAGGAGCCAGCGGGGTCCCCACCCATGTCCCACCTCCCCCACTGGACGGAGCATTCCTTGAAGATGGAGTCCACACCCCACCCAGTCGTGTCTCCCTGCGCACCCGGGGCGGAGCCGCTCCCTGGGTTTCTGTACTGCCACCGTCTGTCTCTGCCCTGGGGTCACTATGCACTGCGAGCATCACAGACTGTCTGCAAGGTCAGAGGGAAGCCAAGCGGCTTCATTCATTCACCCAGCGAGGGCGCGCTCAGTGGGACCAGGTGCTGGGCAGAGGGCGGCCGTCCAGCTGCCGCGTCACTGCCCCACGACGCTCGGGGTGCAGCCCCCCGAAGGGCTCTGCTGTGACGCCAAG
This sequence comes from Camelus bactrianus, assembly GCF_048773025.1. Classification (NCBI taxonomy): domain Eukaryota; kingdom Metazoa; phylum Chordata; class Mammalia; order Artiodactyla; family Camelidae; genus Camelus; species Camelus bactrianus. The sequence goes on along the minus strand of NC_133553.1, from coordinate 15,179,536 downwards.
CTTTAGTTTGCAGGGGACAAGAGTCTGCAGCGTCCTGAGCTCTTGCTGCTGCAAGCCCCAAACTCGCTGCTCTACCCCAGACTTCCTCCCCCACCCTCCCCCTGCTGCCCAGCGTAAACATCGGAACAAGGACATTCCTGGGCAGCAGGAAACGGCTCTGTTTCTGGCCGCACACGCTCGTCGCCAAGAAGGAACTCATGCTGCCCTTGGCCTCCACGTCAGAACGAGACACACACAGATGGTAACCAGGTGCACTGCGACGCCTCAGTCCGCGTGGCCCTGCGACCGCCCCGTGTGCCTGTGTGCCCCAGCGTCCCGCTGTGCACCTTGAATACACACAACTTCTGTTCATCAGTTACACCTCAACAAAGCTGGACATTTAAAAAAGAGCAAGATATCCAGGTTCTAAGGGCTTTAATAAATGTACTAAGAGGCCTCCCCACCAGAGTCGCTGTCTGGCATTGACAGGCGAGCGCAAACTGGACGTGTGAAACAGCGCTGCCTGAAGCCCCGGGATTCAGAACACAAGCACTGGGTCGCCCACGGCCCCAGACACCCCAGCTCAGCCTCAGCACCACGTGGGAGCCTGTCTGTCCACCTGCTGGAGGGCGAGCCCTGGAGAGCAGGGTCCACGTCGGTCACTGACGGACCCCTCCACTGAAGAACCGCATGGCGGGTGCGCCCTGCCGACGCTCCGTCTGTGCGCGTGGGAGGGACAGGAGTGACACCAGGACGGCTCTCTGTGGACCGTGCTCTCGCCTGGCCATCCAGCGGCTCGTCACTGACCGCAGCAGTGTTAAGTGGTGGGAAGTCACTGCTGAGACGAGGTGAGGTGACCCCGGGGTGGGCCACCCGTGGAGAAGGAAGCACTGCACAGGGGCCCGCCGAGCACATGGCCCGAACAAGCTTATCTCGGATTCTGCAGAAGCCGTCACCGACGCAGATTTCAAAAAGCGTCTTCTCAGAAGTGCCCTTGAGATGAGCTTGCAAACCCAGAGTTACCTGCCACTGACACTGCCCTGATTTCATCGTTGAATTGTAGAGAATCTGGCCTGCCCCTCCGTGAGTGTCCCACACGCTCCCAGCACTGCACTCAGCAGTGAGCACGGCTGCCAACAGTTCAGGGTTTTCCTTCTAGTTTCTGTCCCCGTTTCTGTGGACTGGTACGTTTTTAATGAGATTAGGAAGGGACTGTGTAAAATGTCTGGCTCTTTCTATGATAATGAGTAGACTTTTCAACCACTCCTTCGCCCTCATCCTAGGGTGTGTCCCCAGGTTACCCGAGATTTGCTCTGGAGTCAGGAGCTGTGTGCCTGGGAGGCCCCAAGTGATTCAGAAGCAGAGAAGCCATGGCCGCCCAGTTTAGTCACTGACCTCCTGCACCTGCACGCGTGTGCCCTGGAGACATCGCCACCATTTAATCCTGACAAAACCCTGAGGCTGTGCCACTTCCCGATGTGGTGGACAGAGGCCTCACATGGCTCGTCCGGTAAGCTCAGGCCACGCGTCTCAAAGCCTGCTTCCTTCCATCGCCCGCGTGGCCGTAGAAAGACGGGCCACACATCTGAAGTCAGACGGCACCCCGGGACCCAGGAGAGGTGGGATGGCCGCACAGCTCCCCCACGGCACCTGGGGGAGCAGCTAGCGATCTGCACCAGCAGAACCAGCGGCTGCACAGAGGCCTGGAGCCCCCACCCCCACCCCCACCCCCACCCCCACCATGCGGGGGCCTGAGCTACTTGCGGGCCTCCCGCCCCCGGACGCCAGCGTGAAGGGGGGTCAGGACCAGGAGTCCCCCCGCGCCCGGACGGGCCAGTGGCTCCCACAGCGAAGGCCCTGCCCTCTCTCCCACCGCATCACACATCTAAACCTGCGGGTTCACTCACAGACCCCACACCCCAGAGTCCAGGCTGAAATCACTCCCACCCAAACGTCTGAGTGAGCAGCGCAGCGTCTAAGCTTGAGGCTTTTCTGACATAATTAAACGTTTTCAAAGCAGGTCAGCGGGTTGGTCATCAGTGACCACACAGGGCCGGCCGGCTCGTGTGGGCGGCAGGCCTGTCGTCCTGGAAGGTCTCCTGACGTCCCGGTCCTGACGCCAGCCACCCTGCCACCCCCGAGCTCCCACTCTCGGGCCCACCGGCCTCGTCTGCCCTCAGCTGGGGCCCTGCCTGTCGCGCGGTCTGGCCTCCAGAGGTGCCCGCCCTGCCGTTGGCTGGGTTGCCCTCCTCAGAGGTCCACAGCCTCTAATGTGAGTCCACCTGCTCCAACGTCACCACAGGGGGAGGCTGCTGGCATCTCGCAAAGGCCCGTTTGGCAGAGTCTAGGCTCGGGGTCCATGTAGCCTGAGAGGGGACGTGGGACCCCACCTTCTGCTCTGAGGAGCCCGAGGCCCCAGGGTCAGACGCCCCCACGTGCTGCAGCACTGTCCCTGTCTTGAAATGCTTTCTAACTTCTGAACAAGGGGCCCTGGGCCCACGAATCGTGGGCTGGTCCTGCGTGGGAACCACAAGACTTGGGGTGTCTTGCCCACACTTTGGAGAAACCAGTGACTTCTGAGATGAGACGCGCTCTGAGGGCTCAGCCACCCCCGTGCTGGCGCCCCCCCCCCCCCGCCACCTGGTCTGCAGAGCCAGCTCGCCCTGCAGGTAAACTGCAGACCAAGCAGCAGGGCGGGTGCTGTGGGTTTTAGGAGAAGGAATGAAGAGCTCTCGGCGCCCAGCGCAGGGGTGTGGGTTCCAGAGCGGGGCACCCAGTCGGACACCTCGCTGGGTCCTGATCCGGCAGTGGACCAGGGGAGAGCGGCTCGTCCTGAGGGTCCCCGCGGGTGGCGTGCGCCCGGCGGGGACAGATCTCAGTTGCCTTCACAGGGACCCTGCAGGGAGGGCTGAGCACAAATAAACGGCTGCAGAATTACAGAACCCCAGCTGAAGAGAGTGGAGGCGCCGTGCAGTCCCACCCTTGACTTCACCGGAGGGGAAACCGAGGCCACCAACGTGGCCCGCGGTCTGACCCTGCAGCGGCACCGGGGCTCAGGACACGGATGGCCCCCATGCCAGCCGCACATAGCTCCCCGCCTGCTGGCCAGCCTCTCCCCACGCCAGGGACGTTACCTTTGAGGCCGGGGACAAGAATTTGTACGGAGCAGGCGTCGTCCGCCGTCTGCTGAGGACGCCCAGCTCGGAGCACGGACAGGAAGGTCAGGCTGATCAGAGCCAGACGCCTCTTCATAATGAGCCTCACAGGACACTGACCCCTGAGGGAAGGAAGGAAGGCATAAACAGTGACAGGAATTCCGAAAGCCCGACAGCAAGTGACAGTGTGCAGGCCACACCGGCCACCCCACCCCTCCGAGGGGCCAGGGCCGCAGCTGCCCGGAGCCCCTCCCATCGTTTTGCTCTCCCTCCCTCCCTCTCCCTCTCTCCCTCACTCCCCACTTTCACCAAGATGCTCCCTTTGCCCAGGGGTGACCACCCTGGGAGGCGTAACTGGTTCTTTGTAACTAATATTTAACACATATAAAGGCGTGTCTATGCTTCATGAACCCCACGGTGCTCAGCTAGAGAACAAACCTTGGGGGCCGCCCCCTCCTCACGCCAGGTCTCGCTGAGTCGGAGTCGGGGTCCCCATCCCGGCTCCCCGCCTCCCCTCAGAGGAGCCGCTCCCCTGGACTGTGGACCCGCCAGGCTCCGGCCACGGCTGGAGTCCACACACGGGGATGGGCTCAGGCAGCACAGGCTCCCGGCTGCCGGGGTCAGGGCTTCCTAGACACCGGGTCACACTGCACGGTCTTCTGTGACACTGCTCTACTCAACAGTCTGACCAGGATCCACCCATGCTCCTACGCGCACTGTAGCTTATCAGATACCTACTTCTGTGAGTGAGAAAGCACCTGTCACCAGGGATGCAGGACAGGGATAGAGGTTGGAAGTGTCTGGGGAACAGAGCTGGTCCCACATCCCTGTGGGGACCATACGTGCCGGTCCCGGCTGCAGCAGGTGGGGAAGTCTTGGTGGCAGCAGGCAGAGACCTGCCCACGGGACTTCAGTGTCCGGGCAGCACAGTGTCTGGGGACAGCTGTGCACCTGGCTGCATCCGGACCAGTGCCCCGGCCAGACGGCCTCTCCTCTGTCAGCATGTTTCCTCCCCGCCCCCGGGTCATCCTAAGGGAGGCGGTGGGGTGCGGGCAGTTCACTGGACGGGCGCCACCCTGCAAGGCAGCCCCACGGTTTCCAGACAAACCGGAGCTGGAAGCAGCACTTCTGAGCTGCAGGTGCTCTGTGTCCCCAGAAAGGGCCCACCCTCTAGCACGTCTTGTGCGAAGGGGGCACAGGCAAAAAACGTTCCCGCAGGGAGGCCCGCTCCCCCGTGTGGTCACAGAGCCGACCCTGCCGGTGCCGATGCCACTCCCCGCTTGCCCAGCCGTCAGCCTCCGCTGGGTTAGGGGCGGGGCCCGTCCCCTCCCTAAGTCACAGCAGCAGCGGGGGCACTGCATTGAGGTTTGTGCCCTTTATGTTCCGGGGAGGGAAAAGGAGGAGATGAGTATTGTGTATCAACCGTGGACACGCATATCTTATTTAATTCCCTCAACCATCTCAGGGAGCATAGGGGTCCTCGTTTTAAAGACCACGAAAATGAAGCTGGGAGAGGCTGACCTGTCAGCCTAGGTCATGGCCTCGCCGCACGCTGTCCCCCTGGCCTGCTCCCTGCGCTCACGCTGGTATTAGGACCACAGGGGAGAGAGGGAGGGACGGGCCCACAGCCGGGCGGGGTGAGCCGGGCTCCTCCATAGCCCTGCTGAGCCCTGGGTCCCCGTGCGAGCGGCTCGTACGGGACCCGGGTGCCCTGGGCAACTTCAGCTGCAAGTGGGAGGGCTCGGGGCACGCGGGGCCCGGGGTTTGCAGGCACTGACGTGAGTGAGCGAGAGAAAGAGCGGACGAGCACGAAGACGCTCACACCCGTAGCTCAGACAGACCTGGAGCTCTTCTCCTGACGACGGTTTTCCACGTTCCCACTGGGTTGACCCAGCCTCGCCCGCGCGGCAGCCCCAGGGCCGGCTCCTTGGACGTGCAACCCGCGCAGACCCGCGCAGAGGGCCGAGCGGTGGGACTGTGGTGTCGCTGTCCTGGGGTTCCTGACGGTTTTCCAACCAAGGGGCCCAGAGGGGTTGCCGGCAGGCTGGGTTACGCACTGCGGTCTTAGCGTAGCACGCACGGCTGCTGCTTCGGCCCAGGTAGCTTCTGTCCAGGATGCAGCTCTTGACAGCAAGGTTTTGTGTGTCAACTAGATGGCAATTTTTTTTTTAATTTTTTTAATGGAGGTACTGGAGACTGGACCCAGGACCTCGTGCATGCTAAGCACACCCTCTACCGTTGAGCTGTAGCCTCTCCCCACATGGCAATTTTCTAAAAACCCACAATAAGCATTTGCTCCACTGACTGCAGTGCTCAGGTCAATGGATACCTGCTTCTTGGTATCTGTCAGATGCAAATGGAGTTCCGGTCTTTCTAAATGTCTCAGGCTTCGAAGGCTGACATGGGAATTTCCTCTTTAGAGAAACAACCCTGCTGTTTGGCAAGACTTACTGCCTCTCCCTGCAGGTCCCCAGGGCAGCTTGGGGATCAGATCCCACCTCCCACAGAAGGTGAGCACTGGACGGAAGCCGCCGTCCCTCACTCACCCCACCCCGGTCCACTGACCCCCAGCCCCCGTGTGTCTGGTCCACATGGCGGGTCCTGCTGGCAGAGGTCAGGGTGGACGGGCCCTGAGTGGGAGCCTCTTTCCGGGACTTTGGGCTTTTTCCTGCCCTCTCAGAAGTGGAATTTTGTTCTGTTTTAAGCAGAGGCACTGGGGAGTGAAGCCAGGACCTCACGCATGCTAAGCACCCGCTCCACCCCTGAGCTGTACCCTCCCCAAGGAATTTTGTTTTATAAACGGGGAAGCCACAGCTCCCCACCCCCACCCCCTCCTCTCGGGCCAGGCTGGGTGGGGGGCTCCAAACCCCCTCAGTGAAGGAGGCTGGTTCTTCAGAGGGGAAAGGAAAGTCAGTTTGGAATTCTTAGCAGACATCCATTGTAAGAATGAAACAGACAGTGAAAAAAACGCGGCTTAATTGGCCAAACATGCAGTTGTGCATTTTCATTAATTGTCTGTGGCAGGCCCAGCATTTTATGGGAACACGAATTCCTGGGAGAAGCTCTTCCCTGAAGCGCTGGGGAGCTCGGGGTGCACAGGCCGAGGGACACCCAGCCGCCCGCCGTTTAGCCTCCCACAGCGACACCGGCCTCCCCCGCGGCTGTGGCCCTGATGGAGTCTCACCGCAGAGGCACACGCTTCCCTGCTGTTCACCAAGACCACGAAGTAAGGCGAGGCCTTTTCCCTACAATTTTCCCCGAGTTTTATGCAGATCATCTGTTCTCTATTTTTTTTTAACCATTTTGAGGGTTTTGGGGGGGGGCTTAATTAGGTTTATTTATTTATTTTAATGAAAGTACTGGGGATTGAACCCAGGACCTTGTGCACGCTAAGCACGTGCTCTACCACTGAGCGCCACCCGCTTCCCCCCAACCTGTCCTCTTACTTGGCATATAGATGTTTCAAAATTGTAAATAAAATTGAACACTGGTGCAAACAAAGATTCAGCCACTCACACTTGATTCCTGAACTTTGCCTTTTCAGCTCAGAACTGCTGCCTAACTTCAGCCCAGCAGGCCGGCCAGGCCTGACAGCACCTGTGGCGTTCCCATCCAGTCCAGTTTTGGAGACAGGGTGACCCCACCCTGTATAAGACGCCCCTGTTTGCTCTTGGAAGTTGCCTTCTCTGGCCCCGCCTTTCCCCCCATGTCTGGGATGCCCATTTCTGAGCCCAAAACAGCGGCTGGCCTCTAGGTGCAGACGAGCTGTCCTCGCTGCGGCCCCAGCCTGCACAGGAGTGCAGGAGCGAGGGCTGGGTCTGTGGCCACTTTGTTCACAGGCTGGGGCTCAGGAAAAACCTCTGTAAATCTGAGTAACTTGGCAGGGCTTGACTCAGCCTCCCAGTAATGGATAGATCCAAGTCCTTCTCATCCGTCAGCTCCAGAAATCTCCACCCTGAACTACAGAATTAACCAAATCTTGAATTCCGGTGCCTGGTCCCGGTGACAGACCCGCCTGAGGGCAGCTCCCCACCCCGGACCCAGGTCCTCCCTCTACCTCTGCCCTGCCGGTCCCCGCCTCCCATCCTGGCGTCTCCCCACCCTGTCCTGCTCCCCAAGGCTGCAGAGCGTCCCTACCTGAGGAGCGCACCAGGTGGAAGGGCGTCCTCACCACTGGCCGGCCGTGGGGACACTGCGCCCGGGGCCTCAGGGCTGCTATTCTCGGGCCGCGGTCCACACGCAGGGCAATTGGCCCGGCTGTCAGACCTCCTGGCAACTCAGGCTGGGGGCTGCGGGGTTATCTGCAAACAGCTTCCTGTTTGAAATCCATCAGCTGTCCTGCTGAGGGTGGGGAGGGAGTGTGGGAACGGGACGTGTGAGACGCCAGGGCTCCGGGGTCCCTCCTGGAGACGCCCCCCAACTTCAGCCCAGACTCCCCAGTCAGCCCCTCTTTTATCCATCTTTTTGTTCCTCTTGTTTCTTTTTTTGAAAAGATAAGCATGAGTATTGTGGAAATTCAGGAAAGCAGAAAGAAGAGTGACAATGATCGCCGGGGTCACAGCAGACCGGGGTGGACACAGCGGACACATTTCAGTTTTCCACATGGGTTTCACTTCAAAAGCATAAAGTACTCGTCTATCGCTCGTCGGGCCTCAGCCGTGGGGAGACCCCAAACCCCTCCACTCTCTGGAGTTTCGCTAAAGACCATACACGCCAAATCCACGTGTTCGGAGGGGCTGAGCGGACCTGGCTTCTGAGTGACCTGACTCACTCAAGAGGGGGGTTTCTCTAGGAAAAAGACACATGTAGATACTAACTGCTCTAACAAAACAGACAAACGAGGTCCTCCTGCGCAGCACAGGGAACGGTGCTCAGTACCTTGTAATGGCCCGTAATGAAAAAGAAAACAAAAAGGAGCAGATACACGTGTAACTGAATCACAGTGCTGTGCACCAGAAGCTGACACAACACCATATCGACTACACTTCAATAAAGAAAAGACAGTATGAAATTTTGATCATAAACAGTTAGGTTCAAAGGTGAACATTCATTAAGGCTGACAAGAGAAGTCCTAACAAATTACAAACGTAAGAACTGACAGATTCCACACACATCACAAAACCCATGGACCTGACCACATAAGTAAATCTGACAACGCAGGTGAAAACGGACCACTTTCTGGAAAGCACCCACTACCACCGTGTACCCAACATGAAACAGAGAATTCAGTAGCCCTGTGGCGATTCAGGGAGTTGAATTTGTTATTTTAAAACTCCAAAAAAGGAAGCATCTAGGCCAGATGGTTTCACAGGAGAATTCTACCAAAAGTTTAAAGAAAAATTAACACCAATTCCACACACGTCTTCCAGAAAATAAGAGGACGGAGCACTTACCAATGCGCTTCACGAAGCTGGTGTTACCCTGATACCCAGACCAGACGAGAACAGCCCCAAAAAAGGAAAACCCACAAGGATGTAGATGGAAAACCCTTTAACAGAACACTAGCCAGGGGACCTGGGCGCTATATGAGAAGATGTGCAAGCTATGGCCAAGCTGGGAGTTTGGGGGCTGCAAAGCTGGGTCAGCACTCAACAGTCAACCGAGGGGACCCACCACACCAACAGGCGACAAGGAGACACCGCACGATCACACCCACTGAGGCAGGAAAGCACCTGACAAAACTTGACCCCTCGTGACAGGAACAGGGGGGCTGCCCCAGCTCGACAACGAGCACCCATTTTTGATATAAAAAAAGTGTATTTTTACTGGAATAAATCTGACATACAACGAGCAAGGCACACGCGGGTGGACCTGCCACGGCTGCAGGTGGTGACGCGGGCCGCCGCAGCGTTAGTCAGCGCTCCGCTACATCACGCAGTCATTTCTTTTCTTGAGGTGGGAATAATTGGGATCTAGTCTCAGGAGTTTTGATGACTTTAATAAAATAGTGTTGTCTGTATTCACTGGACTGTGCATCAGATCTCCAGGACTTGTTTATCTTGCGAGTTTGTTCTCTTGATCATCTCTCCTAGTCCCCAGCTCCGCCCCGACAGCCACCACGCTGCCGTCTCCAGGGGTCCAGGTTCCTAGAGCCACACGTGAGTTACATCAGACAGCACTTGCCCGTCTCCGACTCATCTCACTCAGCGTAACGACCTCGCGGTCCAGCAGCGTTGTCACAGACGGAGGGGCGGTCCTCCTCGTGGCCGAACAGCCCCCGACTGTGTGCGCACGGCTTTGATCCGCTCATTCTGTGACAGCACTTGGTGTCTGCGCTCGGCTACCGTGAACGAAGCTGCAGGAAACCTAGGCGGCGGGGGTCCCTGTGCCAATGCGGTTCCTCACCTTCGCAGCGGACCCGGAAGCGGAATTGTGGGACCCTGCAGTGGCTCCATTTTTAGTTCTTTGAGGGACCTCCACACTGTTCTCCGTGGTGGCTGCCCCAGTTTACATCCCCACCGGCAGTGTTTTCTCCTTGTTACCTCTCGTCTGCTTGGTGACTGGCATCCCGGCACGTGTGAGGTGACACCTCGCCGTGGCTCTGATCTGCATGTCCCTGACGAGTGATGACACGGAGCACCCCCCCCCATGTGTTTGCTGCATTTGGATGTCCTTCGGGAAAATGTCTTTCTAGTCCCTCAGAGAGCACCTACCCTTAAACGCCGACACCAGCACCGTCCCCAGTGCGGGCCGGTGTCTCCCAGTCAGGAGGGCCAGGAAGCGCTCCTGACTCTTACTCAGCGTCACGCGGGGAGCCCCAGCCAGTGCGGAAGGCACGGAACAAAACCCACACGGGTCAGAAAGGGGGAAGTTCAACAGCCCCTTGTGCAGACGACATGATGGTCTGCTAAGAAAACCCCAAGGAGTCTGCCAAATCTCCTAGAACCATCAGCAAGGTCTCAGGATACAAGATAAACACACAAAAATCAGTTTCATTTCTGTAAGTTAGCAATGAACACATGGGCATTGAAATTAAAAGCATATAATTTGCAATTGTTCAGAAAAGTGAAATTCTTAGGTGTAAATCTAACAAAACATGTGCAGGACCTACATGTTGCACAAACGGAGAGACGTGCCGTGTTCACAGACGGGAACGTTCGGCACAGAGGCTGTCACTTCTCCCAAATAGATCGACCAGCTTCACACAATTCCTAGGAAAGTCCCAGCAAGAATTTCTGTGGATGCAGACCCTGCTATTCTGCAGTTTGTATGAAAGACAAAGGGAACAGAATACAGCTAAAATAGCTTTGAAGAAGAATGAAGTAGGAGGAATCAGTCTGCCCTATTTCAAGACTTATTATGCAGTGTGGGGCAGGACAGAGAACCCACACAAATACACCCAGCTGACTTTTTAAGGTTTCTTTTTATTGTGGTCAAATGCACGTAACCTCTACCCTCTTCATCACCTGAGTGTGTGCAGTTCGGTGGCACTGAAAACATTCATAATATCGTGCAACCATCACCACCATCCGTCCTCATGGTTCCTCCCGCCTGGTGAAGCTGAACCCCCGTCCCGTTAGCCACAACTCCTCACTGCCCCAGCCTCACCCCGGCAGCCACCACCCGTCTCTCTCCACGAGTCTGAGGATTCTAAGCATCTCGTGCGAGTGGAATCACAGAGGACTTGCCTTTTTGTGACTGGCTGATCACCCTCAGCCTAACGTCCTCAAGGCTCCTCCACGTTACAGCACACGTCAGAATTCTCTTTCTCTTTAAGGCTGAGTAGTGCCTCATGGCATGTCTGTGCGATGTTCTGCTCATCCATTTACCTGTTGATGGACACTTGGGTCACGTCCACATTTTAACTACTGTGGATAATGCTGCTGCAAACATGGGGGTATAAATACCTCATTTCAGACTTTGCTTTTTAACTCTTGGATATAAACCCAGAAGCAGAAATGCTGGATCAGATGGTAATTCTATTTTTAAATTTTTGAGGAACTGTCAGACAGTTTTCCAAAGTGGCTGCACCTTTTTACATTCCCACCAACAACTGACAAGGGTTCCAATTTCCTCACATCCTCACCAATGTCACCGAGCAGGACCCTACGGGCCTTGCTGTGACAGACCCCTCCATGCCCTCTGCCTGCCTCTTCTTTGTAGAAAAACTTTAGCCAAAGAATAAATTTAATCAGAGAAGTGAGAAAATACTCAGAAGCAAAGGAAAATACCCAAGCAAGACAGAATAATAACAGTTTAGCCATTAAACAAAGTCAAGGACCTTCAGTTCCTCCTCAAGGGCTGGAGACGATACTCTGAGTCATATCTTTTGAGCTGTTTTGCAGATACCGAAGCCCCCAGCAGGTGGAGGAAGGTAACTAAACACGGACTGGACTGTAGCCGCGACACAATTTCTCCATCTTGTACAATTCCGAGAACAGCCTCAAGGAAATGAGAACAAACTCACTGTGGGCTTGAAGGCTAACTGCATTTAACACAGCCAAGGCGATGCCGATCGGACCCCGCCGTGACCAACTGCAGGATGGCAGTCAGAGCTGACGGTGCTGTTCTGCACGTAGCCCCCTCCCTCGGCCTGCGCACCCCTGGGACTCCCCTGTAAAAGCTCTTGCCTTGTGATTGGGAGGGTGTGCTGGCTTTTAGACATGAGTCCCCCTTCTCCCCAGTTGCCAGCCTCCTGAATAAAGCAACCGTTCTGTTCTGCCAACACTTGTCTCTCAAGTATTGTCTTCTGAGCAGCGAGCAGCTGGACCTGAGTTTGGTTAACACCAACACTTAACATTTTCTGGGTTTTTTGATAGTAGCCATTCTAAAGGGTGGGTGTGCAGTGGCATCTCTTTGTAGTTTTGATCTGCGTTTCCCTGGTGACCAGTGCATCTTTTCATCTGCTAACTGGCCTGTACCCAACTGATTTTTGGCAAAGGAGCAAAAGCTATTCAGCGCAAGGAGGATGGTCTTTTCAATAAATGGTGCTAGAGCCACTCAACCCCCAGAGGCAACAGGTGAACCTTATACAAATATTAACTGAAAACAGATCACAGGCTTAAATGTAAAATGCAAAATTGTAAGACTTTTAGAAAAGAACATAGGACAAAATCTTCAGGATCCAGGGATAGGCAAATGGTTCTTAGATATAGCACCAGGAGTACAATCCAAAGACGAAGCAAAACTGATAAACTGGACCTCATCAGAATTAAACCCTCTGCTCTGTGAAACCCTACTAACACGCAAAAACAAGAGGGAATTATTCACAAACTATAGATCTGCCAAAGGTCTTTTATTCAGAATATATAAAGAACACTCAAACCCCAACAGTAAAGTAACAAACAATCCTGCTCGAAGACGGGGAGAACATGAAGAGATGTTTCAACCACGAGGAGGACGCGGGGACAGAGAATGAGCATGAAGACGTGGAAAGATGCTCAGTGTCACCGCCCTTCTGGGAAAGGCCGGTTAAACCCACAGGGAGGTGGGTATCACCGCACACCTCTCAGAACGGCTACGACTAAAAATAGTGACAAGGCCAAGTGCTGGCAAGGGTGACAAGGGGCTGGACCCCTCCACACCGCTGGTGGGACTGAAATGGTGCAGCCGCTCTGGGAAAAGCTGGGCATTTTCTTAAAACACGAAACTAGTGTACAACCCGGGAGTTTCACTCGTGGGCATTCATCCCAGAACGAGACTCACGTTCACACAGAAACCGTAACATCCACGGAGGTTTATAGCAGCTGTATCTCCTAACAACCCAGACGTCCTTCAGTGGGCAGCTGGTGAAAAAAGCTCTGCTCCTAAAGCCCAGGGAGGGTGCTCGGCAGTAGGAGAACCAGCGACCGACACGGCACCAACGGGGGGTCCCCAGGGAGTTCTGCGTGGAAGAGCCAATCCCACAAAGCTCCTTGCTGTCTGATTCCAGTTATAGGATGGAACCGAAATGACCAGACTACCAAATGCACAGACCAGTGGTCGCCAGGGTTGCGGAGGTGGGCGTGGCTGTGGAAGAGGGACATGAAGTCCGTGCCCTGCTGGTGACGCGGGCTCTTCTCACAAGACCTTTTCCACCAGGGAACCGGGGGCACCGGGTCCTCTGGTTTAGCGCTCACAGCCGCACGTGAGCCTACAATTACCTAAGCGTGAAAGGCTTCACTTACAAAAAGCTGCCTTCTTTCTTTTGTTCTATATTATTTGGCTGCATCTACTGTTACTGCTTCCTCCCTTGAAAATGCTCTTCTGTAGAAAGACTGGAAGACAGCTCAGTATTTTCCCTGGCATGGTTATTGGAATTTTTGATCTTTGGCAGCTTTTAAGATGTTAATTTCAGCTTCCTAACCCCACGTGGCTGTCATGCACATCTTCAGGGCTTGGAGGAAGCACCATCAGATTTTTCCTATAAGGTGTTCACGTTCAGGCGTTTCAAGTTTGCTCGTTTTGTGCAGACTTTCTGAATTTGGCTTTCTGAATTGACCGCCCCACTGTCAAGTCTGTAACTGATGAGCTCTCAGTACATGGAAATCACAGCGAACCTCTGAAACCAACAAGTCCAAAATAATGCAATCCCAGCTCAACTTCAGCCTTGCCTCCACTCCCCACCAGGGGGCGTTTGGTGATGTTCTGGGGACATTCTTAGCGTGCACCCTGTGGAGGGGGAGAGGCACCGCGTGCTGCTGACCACCCTGCAATGCACAGGACAGTCTCCACCACGAAGACTAACCAAGCTCCAAATGCCAAGAGTGCCGAGGTGGGAATCCACGGCCAGATCCCAGAGACGCCCACAGCCACTGGGGCACCCCCAGCAGGAGGACTGGATGGCAGTCATGACTGCACACCCTTTGCTCAGCCGCACGTAACTGAAACCGGGGTGAAGGCTCAGCGCCCCACTCCCGGCGCTGGCTAGGACCACCGTCACCCCTAACTTAGTCCTCACAACCACCCCTCAGGCAAGGCGTCATCTCCGTTTCAGAGCTTGGGAGACAGGGCAGAGAATCAGGTCACCTGCCCAAGATCACAGTCATGGGGGATGTGCCCGGCAGGAGCCCCCGCCACACCCCAGCTGTGCCGTCCAGACCACGTGGAGCAGCAGATGGAAAATGGGCGGGGGGGGGGGTGTACCCAACCTTTGTTTTTGAGTCCTGAAATGTTAAGCACCTTTTATAAAAAGTGCCAATGACCTGGGGAGAGGGGATAGCTTGGTGGTAGAGTGTCAGCTTAGCATGCATGAGGTCCTGGGTTCAATCCCCAGTCCCTCTGTTTAAATAAACCCAATTGCCTCCCCTCCAACCACTGCCCCTCAAAACCAAAAACAAAACGAGACCAAAAAAAAAACCCAAAAAACAAAAACAAAAACGCCAAAGAACAGAAATAAAGTGCCAGTAATCTAAGAATTACTCTCAGGTACAAACATAAGTGATAATATTATACTAACTTGCCTATTTCAAGTAGATTATAAATTAGAACATTTTTAGATTATAAATCACGTTTACACCTGTCTTACAAACAGGTACCAAAAAGCCATCAGAATCCCTAGGGACCTCCCTCCAGGCCTTCCCTGTCTTCCTTTCTCCCCTTCCCCTTGGCTTTTTCTTGAAAGCACAGAAGTCACGGCCCTGAGAACAGGCTTTTCCTTCACAAACTCTAAACTTCAAATGACCTGGTGGCTTCCGGTGGGTCAGGACAAGAGTCTGGCCAGCCTCCCAGTTATTATTTACATTTCTCAGACCTCACTGAGAAATCTGGACACAAGAGCCACGTCAAGCCTATGTGTCTCTGGACGGAAATTTTCACCGAGGTCACACTGCCCGTAGCTGTATCCCTGGGACAGCTGTCCACGGGGACGCTAACCTCAGCCGCATTCCTCCAGAGCCCCTGAGCGCGCAGAGCGACTCCAGCCTCCCTCCCCAGCAGGGCGGGACCCTCGCATCCTGTCCTCTCAGCCTGCTCAGGACACAGAACTCACGTGGCCCAGAGGCTCTCAGATCTGGAGCACACGGCGCCCGTGGTGACGAGATGGGTTCACCCTTAGAGACACCATGATGTCGCAGTACCTGGCGACGCTCTGTCACCAGAGGTCAGGGGCAGCTAACACGGGGCTTTCAGCATCGGCTGGAGGCTGACACCCGCGGCAGCCCGCCGGCCCCAGGAGCTCTGATCTGGAGGCTGGAGGACCCGGCGTTCTCACCGTCCAGCTCCTGGGCTTGCCGCCTCTGGGGCAGGACCACTCGGGGAGGCGCCGCCCGGCCCCCAGCTCGCACCCACCAGACCGCACGTCCTGCTCCAGCACAGAACCTGAGGCTCAAAGTCAACGAGGGAAAAGGCCTGCGGGGTGTGGCAGGGGTCACAGGGGTCCCCGGGTCCAGGGCGAGGGGCCCCGTGAGGATGGGAGGAGCAGCAAGGGCAGCTGTGAAAGCAGTAAATCACCCGGGACCCCGGGGAGGAGCGGCCCCCGGCCGTTACACGGCCCCTCCCAAGCCACCCCTCAAGACAAGCCTGCACCACGTGTGGGGTAAACAGGCAAAGGGATGCGTGGAAATGGGCCTTCCACACACCCTTCAGTATTTAGAAGTCGATGTGGCATTGTTTTGTAAGGTTGTCATTTTTGTGTCTGCCTCAGCTACTGGACATCCAGGACCCTGGGCAGAGGGTGCAACTCCCACAGGAGCTGGCCCGGAGCCTCAGACACCCCTTCACAAGCCCCAGTAGCTGAGTCGCGCCCTCATCTTCATCGGGTGCTGCCTCCGCATCAGATCCGGGCTGAACCTGACAGCGAGGACCGCAGCTGGAGACCCGCGGGCCAGCTGTGACGTCAGCGGTCCACCCACACCGACGCCATCAACACGAGCCCCAAGTACACCCAGTAAAAACCGGGAACTGAGGAAGGCGTTTCAGCTACGGCTGTCACGGGTCACATCCTTTCTGAAATCCATCATAAACACAGCAATCAAACCTCTCCCTTCCCCTACGGTCCTCGATCTGAGACCATCGGCCTGGCCACCTCATGGGACCATCTAACTCTGAAGCCATCATGGATTTGAAGAGCTATTTCATTCAGCCGCCTGCTGTTATCAAAGGCACTGAGGCCCAGGGGAGTTAAGGCTCCAGGAAAGCCACACAGCATGAAATGAGAAGAGCAACCAATTGCAAACAGCAGTGAGATTCAGAACTTCCTATTACCCTCACCCACTTAAGAGCTTTGGACTTGGCTTTTATCTTCTAGCTTTCCTGTTATCTTTGAGATCGTTCTCAAGACATTAACGACCATTCTGTAACCAGTTCGCTTTCCAAGGACAAGATCATTCATTCAGCAGCAAGTTTCAATAGTGCCAGGCACCCTGCGAGGCACACCCCTCCCTCCTGACGGGGGCTGGGGAGGACTGATTCACTGTGACCTGCAGCAGGAGGACCACGAGGCTACACATTTCACAAATGAGCAAACAGGTCCAGAGCAATGGGTGACCCCTCCCAGGGCACAGCCCCAGGGCAGGGTGAGTCCGACCACACGCCCACCTTCCCGAGTCCTAGGTTCGGACCCTCAGCGCAGGCTGAAGCGTGACTGGTGGTCGGCACTGCTTCAAGGCTGTGACTGGATTGCCTGGGGTACTCCGGGCGTGCAAAACGCTGCCAGTCAGGACTAAAAAAGAGCAGGACAGCTCTTCATGGGGTGCGCTGCACCCTGTCAGACAGCTCCTCCAGCACGGGCAGGACTCCAAGTAACCGGGGCCGTCTCTAGTACCCGAGACGTCTCTATTTTCACAGACTGGGGTGGTTCTGCAGTTACAAATTTTCATAAACAGCAAGTCTAATGCCTATTTTGGAGATCGGACATACATCTCAGTGCCTCAAAGAACTCAGTTCTCCTACTCGGGAAATTTGCAACTTCAGTTTGTTTCACCGTGACATTGCGCCAAGCAGGAATCAAAGGCCGGACTAGTGTCACTAGAAGGGGAAGGACGGACTCTCTCCATGACAAACGTATACACATTCATCCCTGCAGGTGTGAGATCTAACCTTTAAAACATGTTCTGACGATCTTCAAGTTTCTCTGTTTACACCAAAGCTACCGAGGGAAACTGTGATGTGCTGAGCACACCGGCCCCACTGTGGGCGTGCCATCCCCACCGTGTGTGGCGACCAAAGAACGCACAGAACCCAGCACCACACAAAACAGAAAATTCAAGTAAGAACAGCTGTGGTACATGAACATTTTTGTTCACCAAACACAACTGTTAGGGAAAGTAATGTGATTGACTCGATTTTAAAACCTTGGTTTAGTATTTTGATACAGCAACTTACAAGCTGTTTATTTAGACACTGATTTTAGTAATTTATCAGTCAGAAGATTCTAGTATGATGTCTAGAAGCCGCCCCCAAAAACCTGCAGTAAAGAAGGTGGGAACACACGAGACAAGATTATTGTCCACAGAGCCGCCTCGCCGCACCCCCGTGGCGCCTCTGCGCTCAGGGACAAGGCCACCGGGAAGCGTCTCAGGCTCTAGGACAGAAACGGAAGCATGTCCCTGGCTACACTTCCTATTCAGCAACTGTGCACTTTCGTTGAAGCTCAACCAAAATTTTCCCACCTTCCCTGGTTTTCTGGCAATCTTTGTTCCTGCGAAGAGATTTGAAAGCTATTGCATATTTAAATTTCTACCAGATGAATTCAAAGTCGACTGAGACTAAGTTTGAAACGGGTGAGACCATGCTCTTCCCAAGGTTCGCAGTGCGCAGGCGTCTCCTGACACACCACTCGGACCTAAAAGGAAAATGCTTCCCAATGGCCATCTTAGAACATGCTCTTGGAGAAACAAACTAGTCTTCAAAACCAATGGTTTTCTCAGTTAAAATTTCTTTTCTTGGAAACAAAATTTTTGTTTTAATGTCTATCTACTAGGCACACTCCTGATGGTTACCTGGCATCACAGAAAACTCAACAAATTCAGAGTATTATCTGCAAGAAAAATGCCCAGCGTTCTCGAGTGCCTGTGCGTGCGTTTCCCAGACCAACCAGTCAGCTGGGAACAGAGCAAGTTTCAGCGTCACTCCCTACCTCATCCAAGGACTCCACCATTTAATACAACTCAGAACTGAGAACTTGTAACTGCAGTATTTTGTAAGATGGAAAAAAAACCAAACACCCAGACTGAATGAAAATTTCTGGCCACTTCTTTAAAAATGAGTATCTGTTGTTTAAGAGATGAAATTCAAAGCAACGAAGTTCACTTTACAGACGAGAACCTCACAGACTGCAGGCACCCGCGTCCTGTCCCCCAGCCTGCGCAGGAAGCCGCCAGTAACACAGACGACTGTGTACCTACGACTGACATTTTGAAAAACATACCTAAAACAGAGCATTGTGAATACTATTTTATTCAGTCATTTTTGTTTACAACTGAAACTCTGGAAATTCAAAATTAACATCCTTGCCCGTGAGCTTCTTATAGACACCAGAAAATGTTTCAACCTACGAGAAAAGAAAGAATTCATCACAAAACTTTTAAATACACATTTGTCTTAAAGCCTAAGGATTCCGTGAAGCTGCGCCCTGTGGTTTTTCTCCTCAGCAATAGGCACTGAGGAGAGCTTCGTGGACATGCCCCCTGCACTCCCAAGTGGATACAGGCTCACCTCCTGTCGTGGGACACGGCTCTGCACCTGAGGGCCGCACTCCTCCGGGCCCCCAGGGCTGCCCACATTGGCTCTGCTTTAGCAGGAGTGCAGCAAAGCGACACTTCCCTCCTGACTCTAACACCAGCCCCACCACACGCAGACACTGCCCCACTACCCAGTCACTCCATGGAATGACATGACTTCCATTTCTCCTAATAACCTAAAAGGTAGTGAATTCCAATTTTTAAAACATCTCCCAATTTAAAACCTGACACATAATCCAAAGGGAAGTGGGTACAGATGAAAGAAGCCGGCCACGCGTTCACCAAGACCGGTTCTGGCACCACCCGGACACGGGTTCGGCTGCCCCCTCCGCTCCCCCGAGCCCGGGCCTGGACCCCTCCGCGGCAGGGCGGGCCGGGTACCTTGTGCTCCACGTTGTTCTGCTGTGCTTTGTCCAAGTGCACCTTTATGAGCCGGCTGCCGTCCAGCTTCACGCGGATCCTCTTGCCCACTATTTCACTCGGGAAGACCAGGTCCTCCAGGATGGCGTCGTGCACGGCCGTCAGCGTGCGGCTAAGGGAACACGGTGACACAGGTCAGAAACCTAGCAGGGTCTGACCTCTTGTGAGCCCCCAGGGCACCTCATGGAGCCAAAGGTAAATGGCCAATCCCAGGTTCCTGAGACCAAACTCACACCAGTTTTCAAATAAACTACTTGAATTTGATGTATCACACCCGGGCCACGGCCAAACCAGCCAGGCTGACAAACACCCTGTTACTTTGTTTCAGGAGCCCAGTGCGCTTTACAGGTGATGCTTCGTCAACTGCACACACACCAGCTGTTATGAGTGATCATCCCCAGGGAGCGCGTATCATGTCTGTAGGTTTACCTTCACTTGTAAGAGCCCTCCCCTGAATCACTGCAGTGACCGCTCTGCTCCTCTTGCTCACCTGCCAAGCACCTCCCTCCAATGCTGTCAGGTAACTACTGACGTCACAGCACACCCGACCTACCGGGACCCTGTGAGGGCTCTCCCTGGCCTCGAAGGTGCGCAGGAACTCCTCCTCGTTTCCTCACGATCAAACAAAGTGATGTTCCATCCCACAGACTCCAGCGCAGGGACAGCGGCCCCCGTCACACACACCACGACGGGGCCGTGCTCCTCTGAGCAGCGCTTCATGCTCACAACCCCTCTGGCTGCCTGACAACAGCTCAGCGATTCCCGAGTTTTAGGGCCCTGGCTCTGTACTACGGGACGTCAGGAATGAGCGAAAGGAGAGCGTTCTCACCATCAACATTTACACAGCTACTTCCTATCAGGGAATCTGTCCAGGTCTTCACCCCTCAGTAGATCAGACACTAGGTCCCACTCATTCCTACTTCCTGTCGGCAGCTCCCACACACACAACAGGGGCTCTCAAATGACCGCAAAGGTCTCACTGCTCCACGGGGACAGCAGCTCCAGGGACACCCACTTCCCAAAGCCTTCACCACCTCAGAAAGCAAATGAGGCAGACGGCCCACGGGTCAATCACTGCTGACCACTGACCAAGCCCGACCTCCTGCAGTACTGGGAAGGCACACACGTGGGAACTTGTTCGCTTCTTCCTTCAAAACGTAAACCAGAATGGAACCCAAGCTAGTCTTGGGAGTCAGACTCCAACCCTGTCTAAAATCTTAAGGGGGAGCAGTGGCAGTGCAACCTTAATAATCACACACCACAGCGAAAAACTGAAACACTGTTACAGAGCAGAAGTCAAGGAAAATGAGTCTCAGCATGTAATCTGTGCAGAAGAGAACTACTGAAGGACAATGAATCAGAAGGCAGGAAATCAGACTGGAAAGGGGGGATCACTCTTGCCTCCCAACCAGATCCCAGTGCAGGGGAACGAGGCCTCCAGTGCCCAGACCAGGTCGCCAGGAACCGGAGAGGCCACCCCCGAGAAGCGCGCAGGCACAGGTTCGGGATAGAGGAGAATTCACGGTGTAGATCTGGGAGTGCCTTCGTTTGGTGCAAAGCCAAGGGTCTGCTTTGTACTAACACAGGTTGTCAGCACTGAGGTCACAAAACCACTTTTTAAGTGTCATGATTAACAAAACACTCTTGAATATCCCCTATATTTAGTTTCTTGCCAATTATCCAAAATGGCCGAAAAAAAAAAATCCTAAATTCTTATGCTATTCCAGCTGCCCTTAGAACAAGCTCAGAGTCTGACCGCATCATCCAACCTCCAGTAAACCTGGCACCTGCCTCCCTGTCCCCCCCCCCCCCACGATGTGGTTCAGCAACATCTTCCCACAACACTCATTACTTCCTGTTTTCCAGAAATTTTGGAAACAAGATTGAGTTGTGAAACCAGACTTCAAAGAAACACCAGAAAGCCCAGATAAAAGAGCTAACTTCCAAAAGCTGAGTTCATGCAAGGTAACCCGCAAGTCACAAGACACCTTCCGCCACCATCCGCCCCTGCAGTGGCACTGTCACCCTGAGACAGCAACAGGGAAATCTACACTTTTCAGCCTTAATTCACAGCAAAACTAAAAAGTGCAGACAACACACGCCAGGCCACCTCCACATCTGGAGTCACTGTTCCTGCCCTTTCCCCAAACAACTGGAGGAAAGTCTCATCTTTTCTGACAGCAGTAACCTACCACCACCTGTGTGGGTGCGCGTGCTTCTTACCTCCAGAGTTAACTTTAAAACATCTCACGTTATCACAGAAGAAACCAAAAGTTACTCGCTAAAAATTCCCATGTGAATTGCTTTCCCAAAATATCAGTATTTAACTTCAGACACCTACTGCAACTCTTACTATAAACCCATGCAAATCAACAGATGCTAACGGTACACACGTTCTCGATGCCGATAAAACTCACCTCCTGGGACGCTTTTGCTTATTTTTGGTTCGGCTTTTTCGAGTTGGCTTAGGCAGGATTCTCCTCTGTAAGATAAAAAATTACCATGCAACCCAATTAAAAAAAAGAGGAAGACCTTAAGTTGGCAGACTAGGAACTGTCAAACTCCTTTAAAAGCTGAAAGACTTAGCAGCTGGGTAAATTCAAAGTTCATTAAAGCCAAACCACCCAGACCAAACAAGTTACTGAGAAATCCTCGGAAGTACGTCTTGGTTCCTCAGTAATTCACTCAGAATCCACGGCTTGCATTACAACGAACTGGAAAAAACCCGCTCTTTCACGACTGACTGACCTCCCAGGTATCACACACGTTCCATCTGGCCGCACCCACTGCAGGTACTACCGCGGAACACCATCCCTTCGACTCCTCATCAGCCGGACACTTAATTCCCACACGTCTGCTTGCACGACGGCCACGGAACTTTACGAAACCTGACCATTTCCCCCTTTTCCTACAAACTATTCCTTAGCGTCTCCTCCTCCTGAAACCGGCACCTGACCCAGCGGGGCAGTGCGCCCCCTCCTCCACCCGCCGAGAGCCCCCTGCCACCCAGAGCGGTCTCCCCGCGCGCGGGGAAGGGTCGTTCTCACCGCTCAGTCCCAACTCACGCGCTTTCAACGGAGCCCACAAGGCAGAGATACCTGAGCGATGAACACGACGTGCTTCCCGCTGAACTTCTTCTCCAACTCGCGCACCAGCCGGACCTGGATTTTCTGGAAGGATTTCAGTTGAGGGACCGGGACGAAGATTATGATAGCTTTCCGACCACCGCCAACTTCAATTTCCTGCGGAAAAGCGAGACCCACGCTCATCCTGGTCCACAGCGCTCCTCCTCCCGGCACGTGCGGCAGTGAGCGGCAGTGAGCCGCCGCTCCGCGCGGACACACGCGGGGGCCGGGGGCGCCGGGGAGCGCGCGGAGACAGGCCCCCCCTCCACGGGGGCCGGCTCACCTTGGCCGCCGTGATGTTCAGCTCCCGCAGCTGCGCCTTGAGGTCCGAGTTCATCTCCAGCTCCAGGAGGGCCTGCGGGAGGAGGCGGCGGCGGGTCAGCGCCGGCCGGGCCCGGCTCCCGAACCCGACCCGGACGCGGACCCGGAACCGGACCAGGATCTGGACCCCGGGCACCCCCACCCCCACCCCAGGACACGCGGAGGGACACGCCACCCGGCCGGCCTGCTCTCCTCACCTGGGAGATGCCGGACTCGAATTCGTCTGGCTTCTCGCCATTGGGCTTCACGATCTTCGCGCTGGAGCTGAACATGGCCTCGACCTGGAAGCACAGACGCCGCAGGCTGAGCGGCGCGACCCGGGCCCGCGGCCCCCGCCCACCCACCCGCCCTCCCGCCAGCGCAGCCCGGCCCGGCCCCGGCCCAGCCCTCCCCGCACAAGCCATCGGGGGCCGCTGGCCAGGTAATCGGGCGCATCCCCCATCGCGGACCCCAGACGGGCGGCCCTCACAGCCGGCAGACGGACACGGTAACGGCGGGAAACAAACCTTTGCGGGGCAGGCAGCACTGGCTGCCTCGGCCGACACTTGTGAAAAGGCCGAGGTCTCGCGAGAGCTCGTTAAATCCCGGCGGCAGAGGGGAAGAGGCGGGAATAGCGCAAGAGAAACCGGAAGAACCTCTGAGAAACGGTGGAAGCCTAGAGAGTCCCAGGAAGAGGCTCCGGGGGGCCGGTCCGTCGGTAACGCTGTCCCGTCCTGGGAGCTTCGTCTTCTGTGCCGTTGGCAGGAGTTCCTGTCAGGGCTCCTGGAGCTCCCGCAGGAGCCTGGTGGCCGGGCCGGGTTGTGGGCGGGAGACCTGGGCCCAAGAAAAGCAGTATGAGGCCCCCGGAAGATAGGACGTTTAAGAAAGTCTGACTTAACACGAGCAAGCTCACGCCCCCGCTGAAGCCGAGAAAAGGGATCAGGGACTCGGATTCCAGTTCAGCCTGTGGAGACCCAGCTGAGACAGATGGTCGTGAACGCTCGTCGGAAACCGAGTGCTTGACGAGCAGTGTGGCTTTCAGGCCCCGTAGCTCCCTTATCCATCGCTCGGTGCGGCCCACGACTCTGTGACGTCCGCCGACGCCTGTCGTGGGGCTCAGGCGCGGCCCCCAGAGGAGCCGCCCAAGTGGTGGGGACCCCGGCGCCCTCGCAGGGCTCGCGACCCCTCGGGAGGCCCGGAGAGGCGGGAACCGAGCTGGACGCTGGGCTTGGTGGAGGTGTGGTGAAAAGTTGGGGTGGGGGGACCAAGAATTCAACCAAGAAGCAGCTCCTGGGAAAGTGCGCGCCAGTCGGCTGACACTTGGAACGCGTGTAACAGGACTCCTGGCCTGGAGAGGAGCCGGGAGTATGGCTCAGACAACTCGCGTTGTGTGCCAGCGCTGCACCGGGTGCGAGTTACAAGTGAAGCCCTCTGGGTCCTTGCCCTCCGTGACGAACAATATGACTAAATGTTTAACGGCGAATTGTAGTAACACATAGCAGCAAAATGAGTAAGGGGCAAGGAGGATTCATGCTCTGAGAAGTCAGGGGATTCCTTGGAAGAGATGTGATTAACCTGAGATGTGGAAGAGTCATAGGCACTGATCACCAGGGAGAAGGGCTTCTCAGGCACAGGAAGCAACTCGTGCTGAGGCTTCAAGTTCCTCCTGTGTCAGATTTAACAGTGGTTATGGACATGAGCCAGGCACCTTGAAAAATGCTTAAATCGTTACCTAGGTGATCGCCAAGATTTCCAACCACCTTTACTAAGTTAAGATTGTGTTCATCTTAGATATTTAAAGCTGTATTTCCTTTTCTAATGATTTTTTTTTAAGGCAACTGACTCCTTGGAAAATTGAGTCAACTTGGAACTTACTCAAGAAAGAAAACGTAGCTGCGTGTATAAGCATCTCGGGGCAGTCGCTCTGAAGCCCGGATGGACCAGTTCCATTTCCTTACTCCACCTGCCTTTTCAGCGTGGCATCCGTGTCCGCCAGTCCGCTGAAGAGGCGGAACTCCAGAAGTCCACTCAGTGAAGTTCTTTGTGGCTTCCCGAGCTTTGTGGAAAGGTCTGGGGAGAAGGGACTTCCTCACCTTGTTCCCCATCTCAGGGGCAGAGCATTGTCTTTCATCAGTAAGTGTGATGGTAGCATCAGGGTTTTGTAGATGTTCTTTATCAAGTTGAGGAAGTTTCCCTCTATCCCTGTTTTCCTGAGAGTTTTTACCATAAATGGGATTATGTCAAGTGCAGTTTTTGCATCTGTTACTATAATCCTGTGAGTTTTTCTTGGCATGCCAATATAGTGGTCTGCATTCATTGATTGGCAAAGGACAATAGTTTTGCCCAAAAATCCTCTCTAACTTATGGGACAAACTCAGGTTTTACATATATATTTCTATGTTGTATCCTTATTTTTGTTACAGAAGACATAAAGGTAGAACTCCAAATTCTAAGACTTTGGATAAACATACATTCCTTTAATGCTAATCAAATTGAAACTGCCTAAAGTCACTTAGGAACGTTATAAAATATAATCAGAGTATTTAAAAATAAATAGAATTATTTTTTTAAATGATTGGGAAATGTGTCAGATATTATACTGTTAAACCATCTCCAGAATTTCTAATGGAGAATTTTCCACAGGTTTATATTATTTTTGGCTGTCTGAATCCTGCTAGAACCATTTCATGAAAGACAACAATATTTATACGTAAGTTATAACACAATGTAATTGCAGTACATTGGAATTTCAATCCCATGTTTTGTGCTCGCTTCAGCAGCACATATACTAAAACTGGAGTGATACAGAGAAGATTAGCGTGGCCTCTGCCCAAGGGTGACATGCAAATTCGTGAGGTGTTCCATATTATTTCTTAAATCCCATGTTTCACATCACAATTATACAAATCTTCAACTGTTTAACGAAGAAATCAAAAGGCTTCCCTGAAGTCAAACATGTCATGTACCAAATTCCCATCTACTCATTCTTCATTTGTCATATGGACAAGAAATTCGCCTACCCTATCAGAACAGAGGATGTCAAGGCTGTCAAGCCATCTGCCTCTGCAGCCACCCACAGTGGTGTCCCTGAGAGGACGCAGGATGGAGAAAACAGGATACTGGCCCTAGATAGTTAAGATGCCCATCACAGGAAAGATTTCATTAAGCCCAGGTTCTTGATTCCCATTAATAGAAAAGCACTAAATTCATTAATTTGAGATATCTGGTTTTCTTTAACAGTAATCTTCTGATGTTCTGACTACCTGATTTTTTTTGGCAAGAACTCCTGTATGTCCTGGCTCCTTCCTTACCTCTTCAGAACAGTCTCTCAGAGCGATCTGGGAGCCTGTCTTTCAGGGTTAAGTCCTCAGTATGTCCACCAAATAAAACATAAGTCTCAACTTTTAGGTTGGGCATTTTTTTTTCAATCAATCACTAAAACACAAAATTACATTCTTTAAATTTATGATAAAGTGATGAAGTTTCCAATTACCTGACCTGAAACAAATGGACTGCCAGATATTTCTCCAGCAAAGATGGGTTTATTTGGGATCAACAAAGAATCGCAGTTTGAGGTCTGCAACCCTGGCGAGCCACATGTGAGTCCCCACACGACAAGAGAGGGAGAATGCTTTCATAGAGGGGAGAGGAAGGAGGAAGGGTTCGAGTAAACAGAGCTCATGGCTTTGCACTGGTTGAGTCTCTCCCAGGAACCAGGAGGAGGCCTTCTTCTCCCTGCTGCACTCTGCTCTTGTCCCAGGCTGTGAGATCCCCCCTTCTGGTCCCCCTGCTCTGTTTAACTGACGTTTCTGTTCATTAATTGTTTACATGTCTCCCTTTTGACCGTGAACTTCCTTTGGAAGCATCACTGGCCAAGGCTCAGGTTTTCTCGTTTCAGCAGCTTCCTGTCCTTCAGTGTCAGGAAGGTCCTTTCCTGGGTGCGCTGTCTCACCTCTTTTAAAGTGCTGTTGATAGATATGCACTTATGCCACTTTGTTGTTTTCTTGCTTTTGTAGTTATTCCTAGTTCTTTTTTTCCCTTTTGCCTCTTCCCCTGAGGCCCTGGACAAACCTCCACCCTTGGTCCCTAGTGGGTGTTACAGAGGCTAGTACAAGAGAGTGGGGTCTTGAGCTTTGTAATCTACTTTGGGCTTTATGCCTTGAAGGACTTCTTACTTAGAGGGTATTGATTGATTCTGGGAAGAGGTTTTTGAGGCATCTATTTGAATTTTGATGGCAGGTGTGCTGTGAATTTTGCCAGCATCAGTTGGAGATTTTGCCCGTAAGAAGGGTGGTAACTAGTTCAACAGGGACACATGATCCTAGATTTTCTAGAAACAGCTCTAGAATCATCAGAGATGAAACAAGTAAAAGATGTTGAGGGGTCAGTTAATTCACCTGGCTGGTTACTTTGATAACTTAATGTCAAATCCTAGAATTATTTCCATCTTTGGGAGATGTAAGTTCTGGCATGATACTTCTCTCAGAAGTCTCTCCCAATAAATGGGTGGAGTTGGAGGAACGAAGTTGACAGGATGTGTGTCTCTCAAAGGGTCTAAACAAAAGGGGATAGGTCCAGAGACAGGAACCTCTTGAGGTTCATTAGAGACCCCCCCACCCCACCCCCACACAACTACCCGAACTGCTTCAGCACTCCTAGGAAGGGGCTGTTTATAGTAGTGAGGCTGAGCCCTGAGAGTGTGGGTCTGGTGTCCCTGGCGACTGGAAGAGACTCATCCTCCATCTGGAGCAGGGTTTCTCCAAGCTGCTCAAGAGGGAGGACTGGGAAGAGCCCCACGGTTCCTTGAAGCTCCACCAATGAGAACTGGGAGGATGTCAGAACGACTGGGGGCAGGTGAAGTGCTTGAATGTGTAACCGTTTCCTTCCGAATGATCTGGATCTTTGCAATAACAGCAGGAACGAGGAGGACTCATTTTGTTTAGGAGCCTCCACTTGCTGAGGTTGAAGGTTAAGGACACTGGCGGGCTTCCCTGGAGGTGACTCATCTCCAAGGTGCCAGAGAGCTGGTGTGCTGCATTAGCTAAATCTGAGTGGACATAGTTCCCCTTTCCATCCTGGTGCTTTTTACTAGGAGAGAAAGGTGCCACCGCAGCCCACTGATAAACACAGATAAAAGCTATCTGAGTGGGAATCGATATCTGAAGACCAGAATTTTTTGAAGAAACAATCTGAAGTTGATCCTAATAGTCATGAACAAATTGATCAGATTTTTGTGTGCAAGTCTGATTCTTGTTCCAATCAACAGACTTTGGAAAAGCCCCAGGAACCCGAGCCTGATCTTATAACAGGTTAGTGGGTTGGTCTAATTCTAGAGACCTTCTGGGATTTCCCATTTCGTGTTTCATCCAGTGCTGGGCCTGGCCTTCGCCGACGAGCATATGAACTAGCTGATGTGAGTCAGAGAAACCATGTTGATAAATTTGAATGACTGCATGAAACTCCTCAGCAAATCTGTGAAGGTCTTCAGTTACTTTGGGAAAATCTTTGACTGTGGCTCAAAGTCCAGCCAGGCCAGTGGGTGAGAGGGCTTGGACGTCAAAGTCACTCTTATCCCTCCAAATCACAGCGCCTAGTGTGACTAGTAAAGTGACGGAAGGAGACTTACCGACGAGTCCTTGGGTGTAAAATGAATTTACGGACCTGTCCATGCGGTCAAGAACGAATGGGCTGACTTTAACAGAAGGTTTTTTTCTCTCCCCTCCACTTACAGCCGGCAGGGTTTCTATCATTATTATCTATCAGCCGGCGTCAGAAGCGTGGGGGTGAAATAAATGCGCAAGCCTGTAATGAATGTGAAAATCTCATCATTTAGTTCAAGCAAGGTCACTGGCTACTTCTGGACGGTTTCAATTTCACTCTTCCTACATGACAATACGGCCTTTGGACATCAATGACCTGTCAGGTAGATGGAAGGTAACTGCTTAGATATTAACATTTAAAGTTATAGAGATATTTACACTGTTGATTTTTACTATAAACTGATAATTTGCTCGTCAATATATTCCGTCGAAAGTGACACCATCCCTCCCAGTTAATCTGCACGCACAGGACGAGGAGACCTGGGGTGGCACTGAGGACACACTGGGTCAGACCGCGCTAGGGAAGCACACACAGCCTCAGCTGACATTCACGGCCACCGTGCACAGCATCAATTCCTCCATTTTTCAAAGCTCACAACAGACTTGAAGCCACTCACCAGGTGTCTACAGCTAGAAACGGTGGCTCTGGAACATGAAGTGAACAGATGTGAGCTTCCCAGGTTAGGGGTAGGAGAGCAGGGCAGGACTGGATGCAGGAGGACCCAGCGCCCCAGGAGCTGGACCACACCACGCCTGAAGCAAGATCTCTGCTTCTGATCCAAATGAACATACAGCTGAGTGCACATGTGCTGGAACCAACTGTAAAACCGGGAGGTCTTGGAATTAACATCCATGTGAAATACAATGTTTGTTTTAAAGTGTTCCTAAAACAATAACGCAGCCAGTTATTTTACCAGCAAAATGGGTTTATTTGGGAATAGTAAAGAACTGTGACTCAGGACATGCAATTGATGGGGAACTACAGGCAAGTCCAGGGAATGAAAGAGAGGAACCTTCTTTTATAGAGGAGAGTGGGAACTGGGAGGGACTGCTCTACACTAGGAGCCCACTGGAGGAGATGGAGGGGGTTGAAGTGCACTGACTTCACTGGCTGGGCTGCAGCCCGGCAAGGAGCAATCAGTAACCTGCTTCCTCCTGGAGACGCAGGACAAGTCTCTTCCTGTTGGGTCTGCAATTGTTTTAAGTGAGGTTTCTGTTTATTAATGTTCACAAAAGATTAGTAGTGAAAATAGGAAACTACAGCATTTTTAGATGAACAAGAGGTTTTTTTTTCCTGGAAAGAGTATTTATCACTGACAGTGTCTAGCAATTTTTGGTTGGGTTTTATTACCATTTCTAAATCCTCTACAGGACAGGTGCCCAGGTGCGGACTGCAGCAGCGTGAGGCTCCCACCACGCAGACGTGTCTCACCTGCAGACGGGATGGTGCTAGTGGCACATCATGGGATCGGTTCCAGCTGTGTGTGTACCGTACTCAGCACAGGCTTCCTGGATGTCAGTTCTGATGGTGCAAAAAGTGATTCTGTGGCATCTGGACACCGCTGGGTGCTAGGAAACAAATACGTCATTTCTGAAGCAAGAGACGACTTCAGAGCAGTATCCATCCAAAACAGCACATTTTGGGAAATCCTAGCATGTTTGACAGAAATATGATATAGACTGGCAGGAACTTTTTTCAAAAAATATAATTTGTAGGAAAACTTAAGTTGGAGTTACAAGCACAGGTACTATTTGAATGTATTATTTTACACGTGTTCCTATATTGATTTATAATTTTTTGCTAGGTCAGCGGTTCTTAGGCTTTTTGGCCTCGGGACTCTGCACTTTTAAAAATGATTGAAGATCTTGAATAATTTTTATGTATTTGAGTTATGTCTCTTGCTGTTTACCATATAAAAAATAAAGCAGAAAATTAAAAAAATATACCTAGTAATTCATTAAAATGATAAACCCGTTTCAAGATATGTAAGTAATATATTTTTATTAAAAATAACTATTCTCCCCCCAAAAAAGTGATGAGTAGCATTTTCACATCAAATCTTCAAAATCCAGTGTAATTGGATTAGTCGTGTTTCACATGCTCTGTAGCCACACGTGGCCAGGTCTAGCTGAGCATCTGATGTATTGCTGGCTCTCAGTAATCTATGGAATTTTTGAGTGGACCCCGAGAAACAGCAGATGGTTCTGTTGTCCCTAATGGACAGATCACAATAGACAAGGGCACAGCTATTTCTACTTGAGGATGTTATACACCAGGCAGTAAGCCACCCACTGTGCTTAATTTATTATTTCATCTAATATCTCAATCTAAGAAAAGACTTTCTGTGGCAGGAATTTTCATTCCTATTTTTCAGCTGATGTAATCCAAACAGCTAAGGATCTATCTGAGGGCACACATCCCCTCTGGTAGGTATCTTCTGACTCTGGCCCAGTGCTCAGTACCTTATTGAGAATGGGCCAGTTTTTGCCCAGGGAAGGTAAAGTCACACACTTTAAGCCTGAGATTAAGATAGAAGAGATTTTCAAATATGTAATCAATGAAATGCCAGAAGAAACAGTTTTGTAACTGTAGAAAGCCACATGGATGATTTTCTGAACATGCTCAGAGGATTCCAACCTGTAAGTTGGTAGGGACTGTGAGTTCTCTGTGCTAAAGGACCACAGCCAGGCAATTTACATGGAAAAGCAAGTCCTAAGTAGGTCTGAGCTCAGGATCAGGCTAGCGGGAAGAGGCAGCCGTGAGGCAGCACTTTCCCACGGGCCCAGCCTCTCTCCTGCCCAAGGGAACACTGCGGTCGGCAGCTGCGCCTACCCTGTACCACTGTCTTCGGTTCACACCTGGCTGGATCTCCCACCTGGCTGGTGTCCCAGTTCTTCCAGAGCTTTGAAGTGAAGACTTCTGCTTTTGGCCCACTACCCTGATCAACTCCCACTTCAGCTCCCTAATTTGAAATCAGTTCTTCCAGGAACCACCTGTGTTCATAACTCAACCAGTACCACCGGGAGGACGTGGGCTAGTGATGCTGCTAAGGAAAGCAAGTGTAGAAAGAGAATTTCCAAGGCCTGGCCGGCACCACCTGGAGGCCACAGGACCTCCGAAGGCCATGTGACGGGGGAGTGAATGACCGTAAAAAGAGGGGCTGCAGTCACCCTTAGAGTGGTCACCAGCACATCTCTAGCTTTCACTATACACCTACAGGAGAAGAGAGGCAACCATCAATTATTAATTGATTTATAAAGACTACTTTTTTTCTTACAAAGCTACCTTGAAGTGCAATCAGGAATGAGGAATGGACAGCAGCCAATTTAAATTAGGAAAGTTGAGATTTTAAAAATTGATGTTCGAGTCCACAGGCAGGGCACCCTGACCACACCTTTGCTGTCCCTTCTTGCTGGAACATCCCACTTCCTTCTCTCTGCCTAACTCACCTGCATGAACTCTCCTTTTAACCTTCAAAACCTTCCCCAGGCACTAGTGTGTTCCCTGGCCCTCCAGGCTCCAGTCTCCCTATCCACTGCCTCGCACACACACCTCAAGCAGCTTGTTTTTCGTTGTCCTCCATTGGTTCACATGTCCATTTCAAGGATCCCTTGGTTTTCAGACTGTCTCACTCAATTTTGCATCCCCAGAGCCTGAGTAGCACACAGTAGGTGTTTGATGACGTTTGTTGAACTGAAGACTTAAAGGAAATTAAGAAAGATAGTTTAAAATTAATTTGAAAAGCAAGGCTTGTCATTGGAGAGGACTCTTAAAAGCAGCTGATTTGCTAACAAAGCAAAAGTCAAATATTGGGCAGAATTCTAAGGAATTACCTCTCCAATTAAATTTTCTCCTTGTGTCCCAGTGCGTTAAGTACCGGACAGCCCGCAGGCTACACACCCACGCGGGCGGAGTGGAGAAAAGGGCCCCCCGGCTGAGCGGAGCACCGAGGCAACGGCGACGCAGCGGTCGCACCCCTCCCCTTCCCTCCGGCGGGAGCAGAGCACAGGTGGCCAGGTGGCCAGGTGGCCCTTCCTCCCTCTCTTTCGCTGGTGACCCCAGCGTCCTTCCCGCCACCAAAGCAGTGAGTAAGCCTCCCCAGCTGCGTGGCTGGCAGTCCTGAGTGCACCCGCACCGCGGGGGCGCCCCAGAACCGCGGCGGCGCCCCAGAACCGCGGCGGCCGGCTTCTGGGCCGGGGATACCCCCACCAGCCCGCAGAGACCTCAGACGCTCAACCGAGCGAGGGCCGATCCCCCGAGCGGCTTTTGGGGGCGGGGCGGGGACAGGGCGGGGCCCCAGGCCCACCCAGCCCGCCCCGCCCCGGCCATCACTGGGTACTGCCCAGACCCCACCTCGCGCCCCTCGCCCGCCTCCGGCCTCCTTGGGCCCCGCCTCTGGCCTCCTTGGGTCCCGCCTCTGGCTTCCTTGGGTCCCGCCTCTGGCTTCCTTGGGTCCCGCCCGCTCCAGTCCCGCCAGCCCAGTGCCCACCTTCTCATTGAGGGACCGGAAGTTAATGACCGAGAAAGTCTCGCGGCTCTAGGCCCCGCCCCAGGCCCCGCCCCATGCGTCATCTTCCTGCGCCGCCGCCGGAAGTTTGGCTTGTGTGATGGCGGCGCGCGGCCGGTACCCGAGATGCTCGCCTGCGGCCGGGGGTGAGCGATGACCAGGCTACTGGAGGTGGCGCACAGAGTCGTTTTGGCCGCCGTGCGCTGCAGCGGCCGCGGCTGCCACGGGCTCGCCATGTTCTATGCCGTGAGGAGAGGCCGCAAGGCCGGGGTCTTCCTGAGCTGGTGAGTGAGCCGCGCCTCCCCGAAGGGGGTTGGGGGCGGCCGTGGGCGGCTTTCGCTGCGAGGAGGCGGCTGTCACACCCGCAGCGCGCGGCCCTCGGCCTGGGGCAGGGCGCGCGGGAGCCCCCGGCGTCTGCCCTCAGGTGCCGGCCGGAGGCCTTCACTCCGCCCCGTTTTTGTTTTTGTTGGGAGTATCAGAAACGCCCCTTGTTGTCGGGGGGTGGCCGGAGGCCTCTACTTAACCCTTCTTCCCCTCTGTTGTAATGGAAGAACTTCCAAACGGTTACACGTAGTGGAACTCAATGCCTGATCTGATCTTCCCTCCGTGTTTAAAAAGCGAAATTGTTGTGAGCTAATATTTGTGTCCCTGTAACAACCCTTCGAGGTAGGTGGGGTTATTCTCATTTTCGGGTGTAATTACCGGGAGCAGGAAGGTCACAGGGCTAATAAGTGACAGGTGTAAGATTCGAACCCAGGTGTTTTCATTCACGAACAGGACTCTTCCCGCCTTACAGTATCAAGGTTTATCGTCAGCACATGTGCGTGTATGTGAATGCACTTGTTTCTCCTGCGGCTGTGTTGCTGAGGAAGAGGCAGCTCAGAAGTGGACCTTTCTCTTGCAATGAAATGATTAAACCCCGAAATTGTAGTGTGCTTTTTAGTTTGAGGAAAGCCTTACGGTGCTGGTGTACCGTCTGGCTGGCACATAGCGAGACAAGAGTGAAGGGTTGGACAGGCAAGATAAAACTGCAGAGTAAGGCATGACGTGTTGCCCACAAGGAGCCGAGAGCCCCAGCTTTCTTCACTATATGCCCAACCTAAGAAAACCCCTTAAGAAACAGGATAAGTAACAGAGGGAGGAAGGGAGTAACATTTCGCTTTGTTCCAGGAACGAATGCAGAGCACAGGTGGACAGGTTTCCTGCGGCCAGATTTAAGAAATTCGCCACAGAAGAGGAAGCCTGGGCCTTTGTCAGAGACTCTGCGAGCCCGGATGGCTCAGAAGGTAGTCACGTCATTGTGACATTTTAACCTGTTCAGAGCCTTTCATACCCCAGGTATCACGTGGTCTCTGTAGCTACCCTCTGTGCAGACGGAGAAGGTATTCTGACTGTTCCCACTTTACATACTAGGGAACAGGCTGAAAGCCTAGTGTTTCCTGCTAGTAACAGTGTCAGAGACGGGCCGGGACTCAGGTCTCGTCTTCCTTTCAGTGTTCACACTGCACTTAATTCCATCTGTTAAAAACACTTATTCTTGTTACTGGATTAAATGGGCTCTAGTTCTAAAATGATGAATGTGGTTCTTTTCACACCGTGCTCCTGTGTGGTGTTTCCTTTTTACTTGGGACAGAGTCACACAATTGGAATTTCCTCTATTTTCACACGTTACAGAGTAAGTGTAGTTCACCGAAGTTTAAAGCCTGACATGACGGACATTAGGTAAGCAGAACTGAGGGCGACTGCTTAGAGCATGAAAGTCTACAAATATATTAGAGCCTGCCTTCATTACATTCACTCACAAACTTTTACTACAGTGGGTTAAGACTGACCAGAGGGCATTTTAAATCAGCTTTTTTAAAACAGTCTCTCGAGCCCGCCAAGATGCTCGGGCATTGAGCACTGCTCCTCTGGGGTGTCATAACAATTCTGGACGAAGTAGACTTCGGAGGTGGCGGGGAGGGCAGATCACACTAGGAATCCATCCTGAAAAACACGTTTCTGAAGCAGGGAGACCCTCACTCACTGTGCAGTGCTTCATCCTCCGTCTTCTTAAAGGGGGCTGTGATGTCACAGGTAAATTTTCTGCTTGGACGAGAAACCAGCTTGGGTTAGAAAGCAAGTTTGGACGTATGGCTCTTCCTTAGTTAGGTTCTCAGTACTTCCTTTTCACAGGTTTTCCTTTTAACCAGTTAGTAATTTATTCATACCTCAGTTCTTCCAGGGTATTTGCTTATTAACTACTCTCAATCCTAAGGCAGGGGAGTTCTTTATATCTGTGAATCCATCTTTCTTCAGAGCTGACAGAGACCTTCCCACCGGTGACTTACATGATGTATATAGGCTGAGACTTAACATTGCTCCTGTTTGAGAACCATCCCAAAGCGGCTGTGTTAGCCCCTTTCCCAGTTTTTCTCTTAATCTTACATTTATCCTTATTGGGGGATTACTGAGCTATTTGCTAGTTATTGTGGTTTATATAAGCTGGTTTAGGGTTAATTTACTCAAAGAAAAACCAAAGTTTTGTGAAGGAAAAATTGTGAAAACCGTAGTCTCCTTTTTCTTCAAAGTCTTACCTGTTCTTCAACAATGTCCAGTTCAATTTAACACTCTTATAGCAAATAAAACATTTATGTTAATATTAAAGTTCTACAAAATCATCCTTTGACATGCGCCTGTGCATTTGGGTTCGCTTCTGCAGCATACCCGGTGGAGTGTTCCCAAGGTCAGTGTGAGGAAACACAGCTACGGCCAAGCGGAAGTACCAGCCGTTGCTCTGTGGGTGGTGCCCTCACTCCAGCCTTGCTGGGTGACCTGACATTCCCAGGAGTGTGGGGTGAGGAGCCATGCCAGGCGGGGGTTGCAGCTTGTGCCAGTCTAGCAGGTGCTCAGTAAACGCCAGAGCCCCGTCTCCGTCCTCAGTTTGGGGCTTTAGAGCAAAAGCGATTCTGCAGTGTTGCGCTGAGGCTGTCGTCTTGGGGCACGGTTGCTGCTCCTCCTGTGTCCGTGTGTCCACGTGTCTGCCCCATAAAGTGACAGCACAGGAGAGGCTGTCTTGGATCACCCGGTGCAGGGCCGCCTTTCACAGCGGCTGGCAGGGGCTGAGTCAGTTGGCTGAACTCACAGCAGGTAAAAGGCAGAGCTCAGACAGAGGCTCTGCTTTGACTCCCGGCCTGACCGGTCTGTGTCAGCTGCAGTAATAATAGGAACGAGGGAATGAGAGTCTGCTGCCCCAGGTAACCTGCGGGGGATCAGCCCCCGTGGGGGTTAACCGCAAATGCACCCTGGCTGGGCTGCTGGAGAAAAGCTTCCAACCCAGCTCTTCCTGCAGGGCCCGGCCCTGATGCCTTTTGGTTTCCATTTCCCTTTCTCAGTGTGTCCCGTTATCTGTTCTCAACTTAGATGCAAAATTTTGGTCCTTGTTTTTTCTGGGGAAAGAGCCCCTCAGATTTTCAAACTGTCTGTGATCCTTGAAGAGTTCAGCACCCATGGTGTCTCTACTGTCTCCATTGAAACCAGAGTTCTTTTCCAGCATAAGCTTTGCTCTGGTCTTCACACGGTCCTCATCCATCTTTTCCCAGACGTCGGTGTCTGCGACGGTGGGGACTGTCTGAGTCCTTCCCTCTTTGGAGAGCCTCCTGTAGAGGATGTTTAGGCCTGACTTAGCGAATTGCTGGCTTCTCAGTTACTCTGTTGCGTTCATGGTTTCTGGCTTTTGAGTAGACCCTCTCTTTCACTCTCTTTCAGGGCAGAATAAACACGTTCAGGAATCTCAAGTGAAAGCAGACAAGCGACTCCGTGAGCCCTGGGATGAAGGTGAAGGTGAAAACACAGAGCCATGTGCAAAGCACGTGAAACAGGATGTGGAGCCGCTGCCTTCAGGTCACAGAGACACGTTTTCTTATATGGGTATGTTGTTTCCTTGGATTTTTAAAATTTTTAATATGATCTTACAAATATATTTTTACGTGTAAAAGCTTTTCTCACATTTTTAAGGAGGGGAACTTGCGGTGAAGTTTAACATTCTTACCTTGAAGGGTTATTTAAAAATCTGTGAGGTCACTGTCTTATGATTAATCAAATGGTACAGAATTAACGTCTTGGACATTCATAGAACTGTCATATAGGCTACAAATGAAAACCACTGTAATCTTTGTAAATAGCATTATTTCCTGTGCACAGAGGATTTCAGGTTACTGAGAAAATGCAAAAACGTCGGCTCTTCAAATAAGAAAGGCCCTGGACAGAGCTCCTTTGTCTCACTGGTCAGCAGCAGGCCTTAGCCTGTGACGTGCAGCCTTTGCAGAGCAGAAGCTGCGCTGCCTTGTCCCCAAAGCACGATGGGCGTGAAGTCTCTGCCTCTAACTCCCGGAGTTAGTCGTTTATATTTAGTGACTTAAGTACAGATGTCTTCGTTTTGTTTTTTACGTGTGTGCATAGAAAGTAGGAGTAGGTGGCATTTTTTATATAAGCTGCTACGTTACGAGGGTCCAAGTTTTCCCCGAAAGAAGCCATTTTATAGGGCAAATAACCAGACAGCTGTATCAGAACTTTAATTCGATTTTGCAGTTATGTGAAAAGCAAAACCGAGTGCCCTTGGTCTGATTATTTACCAATAGTAATTAAGGCAAACACTTGTGGGTGCCTGGGAGAGGAGCCCTCTCCAGGGGACCTGGAGTGTCAGAAGCACAGTGGCGCCTAACACAGGGCCGAGCATGTGCTGCTGCTGGGACGGAGTCGGGGACGGGGAAGGCCGTCGTGTTGACAGCATGGCATTCAGTTGAGGGAGGTTTCCTGGCCGGCACCCTGTTCTCATGGCCGCCAGCCCTGCTCTGGGCAGGAACCGCTCCTCCATCCTCTGACACCTCGCCGCCTCTCCCGTGCCTCTGCCTGTTCAGTCTGCCCTCCTCTGACACACACCTCACGGAGCACGGCCTCTGTGTGCGCCACCCCTCTGCCCTTGGACACCTGGCGACCCACGCCCACCCACACCCCCCTGTGGAGAGCGCTTTGCTGGTCAGCGGGGTCCGGTGGCCTGGTGTCCCCCCTCCCCCACCTCGCTCTCTGCAGCGCTGGTGCGCCAGTGAGGCTCTGTGTTTGGGGGGGAGCAGACGGGACCACAGTTCACGAGTGGCAGAAGGACCAAGAGAAAAAGTTAGGCTGACGTCTGCCAGAGGACGTGACCTTCTAGCAGGCTGGTCCTCATCAAGGCACTGTTTGTCTGTAGGGACAGCTCCGGAGTGACCGTGGCCTGCCCTCCCCGTGAGGAGAGGGGACAGCGGTGGTGTTCGCTGACCTCTGGAGCAGGGGATGTAAACAGCAGTGGGTTCCAGGCTTACAGAGTGATTGCCTTCACCTGTGACTTAACACAGACCTGAAATGGCAGTGGATTCCAAGCAAGAAGTGTCTGTTCCCATGTGAGGAACTGGTAACGTTTCCCTACACAGAGAACTGCCACAGTGCTGGGAACGCCCTCTGAGTTTAAGATGCCAGTTCAACCTTCGTAGATGGTGTAGGTGAATTGCAGCCCTCAGTGACGCTGACCCGCCCCCTCTGTTTCCCGCTCACAGGGGACTACGTTGTCGTCTACACTGACGGTTGCTGCTCTAGCAATGGGCGGAGGAGGGCTCGAGCAGGGATCGGTGTTTACTGGGGGCCAGGCCATCCTTTGTAAGTAAACCAAAAAGGCTGCGTTTTTTAAACTTCAAATGGAAAGGTATCATGTTGCAGAACTTGCAGAGGGTTAGGCGGGATCCGCTTATCGTTTGATTACTTGGTAGCAGTGACAGGTGGCAGGAGAGTGGTCCTGGCAAGGACGCACAAGGGGCAGGTCCCCAGACCCGGAGCCCCTCGCACGCCCACACCTCTTGAAGATGAGTGAGCTTAGAGGTGACCCTGGTCTTTGAAAACTTACAGAGGCAAAAGGTTATGCAAAGTGAGGCTATGGATACACCTGGTCCTGGGTGTGGAAGAGCTCCGGCAGTAACTGACAGCCCCCAGTTCCGTGTGGGAGCGGGATCTGACCCCCAGGGGGAGGCGCCCAGGCAGCCCCCGCGTGACGCCAGCACTCAGCACTGACACTGCTGTGTGTTTCTCTTGAGCCTCTGTGTCTGTGAAGTCCTTCCGCCTTCCTTGGGTGTCTCATTTAGCTTCGAAGCTGTGAAGGGTGATGAGCGTGTGTGGCGTGAGTGTCCACAGGTTTAGTGCGTTTCAGGTCCAGAAATTAAACTTAGCTTTTGCCTTCTGGTCCAGAGTTCTTCTGTGAGACCACACTACAGCACTCGTCAACAAAATGTTAGTTTTGCTGGTTTGATTTTTAAAGGCTGTGTTTTTGTATGATGTTCTCGTAATTCAAGTAAAAATATATACAAGCCTATTATCCTTTAAGAAGCTTAAGGAATTATTTTGAGAATCAGCTTTATAATTTTCTTTTCTTTTCTACTGTTTTGAAACCAGAAATGTAGGAATTAGACTTCCTGGGCGACAAACAAATCAAAGAGCCGAAATTCATGTAAGTCATCAGATGTGTTTTTCCACTTAAGGCGTCAGGTTTTCATTCTTTACCGTTGACTAGAACGCATCGATGGACTTCCTGTTCTCTATGTGTAAGGTCCTCAAGTCCAGAAGAAACTTCGTTTGGGGCCAGTAACCATTGTGAAAATAGGAATATTCTAGAAAAATTGTAAAACCTGTTTCACATAGACAGCTGAACGGGAGACTTGTACGTGGAGTCTTACTTCAATATTATCATTACGGTTAGCACAGAAAAAGGAATTTAAATTTTAAAGTCTGGAGTAATTTTGAACGTCAGTCAGGTGTAAAGGTTTCTATAGCGTGACCGTCGATCTGTTTCTTCCAGGCAGCCTGCAAAGCCATCCAGCAGGCAAAGGCTCAGAGCATCAGCAAGCTGGTCCTCTACACGGACAGCATGTTCACCATCAATGGTGAGCGCCCGCGTTTTGCCGCTTCTAGTGTTTTTCCAGTAGATACGAGGGAACAGGTGTTTTCCTACCCGAGAGCAGGGCCCAGATGGTGACGGGGGTGATGCTGGCTCGTCTGGTGTAAAGAAAGTGTGAGGACTCGGCTCCCAGTTCCCCTGCAGTACCGGCCAGGGGGCATGTCTTTGCTGGGTGCCGAATACATGGCGGTAAGGTCGACATGGCCCTGCTCTTGTTGCCCTTCAAATGTAAACATGTGTAACTTAAGCTGCAGGCCCCTCTGGGAAGTGCTGCGTGTGGGACCAGGGGGCGCGGGTGGGGAGCTGGGGCGGCAGAGGCGGTGTCTTCGCGGAGAACAGCAGGTTGAGCCCAGGTGAGAGTAAAGGGAGTGCAAAGCCCAGAAAGCTGTTTGGGACGCGAGTGGGCCAGTGGCCAGGCGGAGTCTTGGGGGGAGAGGCGGCCAGAGCGCTCCAGGTCAGTGACCGTGCACGTGCGCTTCTCCCAGGAATCACCAGCTGGGTTCCAGGCTGGAAGAGGAACGGGTGGAGGACGAGCACCGGGAAGGAGGTGATCAACAAGGAGGACTTCGTGGAGCTGGACAGACTGGCCCAGGACATGGACATTCGCTGGGTGAGTGTTTCCCGAAGTGGTCACGCCTTGTGGCCGTCACGACCTAGAAGATGAAGTAACTAGAGCTCCGTGGTTCCTGGAAGTGGTGGGATGGCTGCAGTTAAAAGAGCGGTTTGTGTGGAGTGGCTGTCGGGGCGTGTGTTGGAGCACCCCGTGACGCCGCCGCTTTGTCAGGTAGTGGTGGGGTGTGCTGAGCGCTCTGCTCTGGGCCCGAGGCCGAGGGGCAGTCTGTGCTGTTCGCGTCCTCGCCAGCCGCACCTCAGCCCTCGCAGTAGTGACCTGTGACAGTCAGTCTCTGGGTTTCTTTGGAAGAAGCCAGAATGTCAGTTTAAACTCATTTATCAAGTATGTTAGAAATATAGTCATGTTATTAGACCTTAGTAACATAACTTTTTTCCCCCAAAATGGAGGTATTTTTTGTATAATAGGTAACTTTTAGTAGATGACTTTTATTAACATTACCGGGGAATACAGAGCAAGTTACACCGCAACCATTTCTCAGCCATCCCTCCCTCCCAGCCCAGGACCTCTGTAATGGGTGGGTGACCTGGCATTTACCCTTGTCTTCCAGCAGCACGAGTGTAAACGGTGTTATATCACATAAGTACATCCCTTCTCCGTAACAGCACGAACATCTGCTCTGCCCGGAGAGCTTGCCGGGCCCCACCCCTCAGTGGGGAAAAGCAGTTTAAACAGTAAAATCCAGTTTGTGGAGATGGACTTTGTCCGCATGTCCGTTGTGTGAGTGCACTGGGGCCGTGGCTCGTGCTGTTGAGGACTGTGCCGAGGAAGTGGGCCCGTGAGGGGCTTCCACGCTGCCGCCTCCGAGTGGTGGCGGGTTTTTACAGTGAGGAAGTAGTCACGTGCTGCTTGTGAACAAAATTAGCAAAAATAAGAGGAAATGTTTTGTCTAACAGATGCACGTTCCTGGCCATTCGGGGTTTATAGGCAATGAAGAGGCCGACAGGTTGGCGAGAGAAGGTGCTAAGCAGCCTGGAGACTGAACAAGGTCGTTTCATTTTCGGGAAAACTCGAGCCAGCACTGTCTTGTCTCCTTCACTTACTGGCGTGAAAAATAAAACTGCAGGATGGACTGTTGCGATCAAGTCTGAAGTCTGGTGGCCACTCCCTGAGCTGCCCCACTGGAGCGGGGACTCCTGGTCTCCGTGGGTCCGTCCGCTCAGCCGCCGCCCTCAGATGGCCCGCACGTGGCCACGGGCTCCGCGGGCTCCGCGGGGCTCTTCCCCACAGGTGCCAGCTCCGCGAGGCCTCGTCCCTCGCGGCCGCGCGCACGCCAGCCCCGGTAGCTGCCGGCCCTCAAGGTGGGCTGTGTGCGCAGCGCGGAACCTCCAGGGTGCGCCCATCACTCCCAAAGCTTTTTCATGCTGCTTTGAAATCCCCCCGACCCCCGTCCCCAGACGGCCTCTGGTCTGCTTTCTGTCACTAGACTAACTTGCATTTTCTAGGATTTAAACAGTCCCGCAGCACGGACCCCGGGTCCGCCTCAGTCACTCGGGACGCCGTGCTGGCTCTGGCCCGTGCTGTGTGCGCGGTAGTCACTCCTGTCGCTCGCCGAGCGGCGTTCCGTCGTGTAGGCAGGCCGGCTTGTGTGGCCGTTCCCTGCTCGTGGACGTTTAGATGGTTTGCAGTTCTGGCTGCCGTACGCAAGCTGCTGTGAGCGTTTGTGTCCTGGTCTCTGTGGACGTTGGCTTTTATTTCCCTTGGGTGAACGCCGGGGAGTGGACTGGCTGGGTCGTGCGGCAGGCCTTACGTTGACGTGAGTAATCATGTGCAAAGAAGAGCTTTCATTAAAATATGCCTCAAATTTAGGATTCTTTGGTGATTTTGGGGAGCCACCAGTGGAAGGAAGGGCCTTGGACAGATACAAATATGATCGAGGGAGCAGGAAAAAGGGCTAGTGAGTCACTTCCCCCCGTTTTACAAAGCTCTGATCTTTAAACCCAGAGGTGCACAAGAACTCAGTGTGTGTTAAGGCCACTGAGCCACCGATGGGACAGAGGCCTTTTCACCTGAGACTCAAATCCATTAACCATAAAAGACAAAGACTAATTTAGTTAAGGCAGCTTTAATTAAAGTTATGAATTAAAAAAAAGACTTTAAAAAGCCACGAGCATAGACAAACAAGGAAAAGAATCTGGAACTCGTATCCCAAGGGCTAGTTTCTGTGGCACACGCAGAACTCCCGGAAGCTGAGGAGACGACTAGCAGAAGACTGGGTCAGCCATAGATCACTCACGGAGCTCGTGGCCCTCGGGCAACGAGAACGTTCGCTTGGGAGAGATGCAGGTTGAAGCTACACTGAGACATTTTTTCTTATTAATATGGTGACATTAGGTTTATTAGCAGAGATCCATCAGTCCCAGAGGGTGTGGCAAACAACAGACTTCTGTGCTGTTTGTGTTGAGCATAGAATGGTGCCACTCGGAGCAGTTGTGGCCTGTCTGTCAAACTGTAAATGCGTCTACTGTTGGTCCACCAGCTGCCCCTTTTTGGAATCTGTCCTGAAGATATATCTGCACACGGACAGATAAAAGACAGTTTGTGGTGTCAGAGAACTGGAAATGACACTGGGGACAGGCTAGGTGGCCATGGGAGAGCCATGGTAGCGTCAGCTGCAGCCTTGAGATGGGGGCAGAGCCCCCCAGCCCTGGCGTAGGGGTGGGGAGAGGACAGCGTGGTCAGGGCTGCCGTGGGCTGCGTCTGTCAGGGGAGGATGCGGACAGGAAGCATGGCAGGCCCGGCGTATCGCCAGGACCCAGTGAGATGGTCGCGGGGGGTGGGGATCCAGGCCAGGACGGGGTGAGATGGTCGGGGTTGGGGGTGGATCTCTGTGTGTCACCTTGACTTGAGCCATGTTGCAATACTCGTAATGCCATGTTCAAAAATCTTAGGTAAAATAATTTCAAGGTTTTTTTTCTTAAGTGAACAGTTTTTTGAGGCATAGTTGAGTCACAACATTGTATAAGTTGCAGGTGCACGACACGGTGACTCACAGGTTTAGAAGGTCGTGCTCCATTTGCAGTTACTACAAACACTGGCCATGCTCCCTGTGCTGTGCAGCGTGTCCTTGCGGCTCACTCATTTTACACACAGTGGTTCATACGTTTTAACCCCCCATCCTACCCCTCCGCCCTTCCCTCCCCACTGGTGCCACCAGTTTGTTCTCTGTGTCTGTGAGTCTGCTGCTTTTTTCTTACATTCACTGGTTTGTTGTAGTTTTTAGACTCCGTGTAGAAGTGACATCATACAGCATTTGTCTTTCTCGGTCTGACTTACCTCACTTAGCATTAACACCCTCCAAGTCCATCCATGCTGCTGCAGGTGGCAGTTTCATTCTTTTTTATGGCTGAGTGATACTCCATTGTGTGCATGTGTGTATCTGTGCACACCGCATTTTCCTCATCCAGTCCCCTGTTGATGGGGTGATGGACATTTAGGTTCCTTCCATGTCTTCGCTCTTGTGAGCAGTGCTGCTGTGAACACTGGGGCACACAGGAGTTCGGAGGCCCGTTTCCACAGAGAGCAGGTAAGGGGAACGGGTGTGCCGACCTGCCCCACCCCCCCGGTGGGAGCCCCGGGGTGCTTGCTCAGCTGAGGGTATTGAATCGCACCCTCTGTGCTCTGAGTGCACATCCGCTGTGGTCAGACACGGGCTTCTCCAGCAGCACGAGGTCCTCTGTCCCCAGGATTCGTGTGACAAGCAGAGTGCCCCTTGCAGGTATGTGACACGCTTTGTCCTAACACTTTAAAACCCAGAGGCCTATGTACCTGGGT
Organism: Camelus bactrianus; assembly: GCF_048773025.1. Classification (NCBI taxonomy): domain Eukaryota; kingdom Metazoa; phylum Chordata; class Mammalia; order Artiodactyla; family Camelidae; genus Camelus; species Camelus bactrianus. Next base: position 15,135,487 of record NC_133553.1, on the reverse strand, counting down.
TGTAGCTGTTACAGCTGACGATGTTAATGTCCCCGAATTCCTGTGCTGAAGCCCTAAGCCCCAGGGTGGCTGTGTTTGGAGATGGGAGTGTTTCTCCTGCTAAGAGTACTGGTTTTTTGTTTTGTTCTTGTGTGTTTATTAAAGTCTGATGGGCAAGTCCTGTGTTGAGATTGTTGAGTAGCAAAAGGATGAAATGGAAAAAGAGAAATTGGATTCAAAACAAAGAACAGAACGGTGGTCTGGTTCCTCTGCGTCACACCCTGGAGAAGCAGCCTTCTGTATGATGTTTTTAAAAGACTCTGGAAATCTTGGCTCTTTCGGTCACAGCCCCTTGGCCACCCCGTGATCGTGGCTCAGTGTGACGTGTCTTCATGAGGCTTTGCCCTCGGAAGGGCCTGTGCTCAGGGCTCGCCAGCAGTGGTGACTTTGCTGGGCCTCCCCGGGACGATGAGATCACGTCGTGAATGAGGTCACGAATTAGCTGGAGGCTGGGAGCGCGATAGTGTCCTCTTCCTTCTTCACCAGCCCCACCTTGGCATCTGTTCCCGAACCCACGCGGACTAGGGGTTTCTGCAGAGACGGGCCCAGCAGCTGCAATGTAATCAGCCCCGAGACCTGCCGGGGTGTCCTTGAGACCACAGGGATCCCCAGAGGGGCATCGCTGGGCCAGGTGTACGACGTGTGTCCGTGTGTCTGTGTTGCTTTTCAGGGAAGTTACGCGAGTTTACGTTCCTCCAGAACAGTGTTTGCAGGGAGCATCCTCTCTCGTGTTTGTTAAATGTCCCCTCCCCTCCCCTGGAAGTGCTACTCTCCCGCCCTGCCGGACTCCCCGCTCTCACGCACTACAGGAGAGGCTTCTGGTGGGGCTGGAAACCCTGTTTACTGTCGGCCATTTTCAGAGAAGGTGGCATCACACTGATCATTCAGGCTTCGTCAGGATGTTTCAGAAAGGAGCAGACGCGCCGCAGCGGGGTGCTGGCTGACAGTGCTGTGTTCTGACCTGAGTGTGCTAAGATGGCAGGTCTCAGGCATGCCGTCCCTCCCACACACACACTAAAAAACGTAATTGAGATGAAGGATGTGTTAGTTAACTGTGGTAGTCATTTTACAACATATACATACATCAAATCGCAGTGGCCCCAAAGTAGAAACCCATGCGTATAGTCAAGCGATCTTTGACAAAGGAGCAAAGACAACACAGTGAGAGCAGAGTGTCTTCAACAGATGGTGCTGAACACCTGGACCCAGACCTACACCCTGCACAAACGTGAACTCAAAACCGATTGCGGACATAAACGTAAGATGCAAAACTATAAAACTCCCAGAAGATAACAGGAGAAAACCGAGATGACCTCAGGGGTGGTGATGGCTTTTTAGACAGAATACCGGAGGCACGACCTATGAAAGAGTTAACTGATAAACAGGCTTCATTAAGATTTGATTAAAACTACAAAAGACAGAATGAGAAGATAAGCCACAGACCAGGAGAAAATACATGCAAAAAAAAAAAAAAAAAACCACATGATAAAGGACTATTAACCAAAACAGAGAAAGAACTCGTAAGACTCCACGATTAGAAAACACACAACACGATTAAAAATTGGCCAGGCATTCACAAACACCCCTCCAGAGAGGATGCGCGGGTGGCAGGTAAGCACGTGAGAAGGTGCGCCGTGTCGTGTGTCGTCAGGGAAATGCAGGTTCTCACAGAAGTAGGCGCATTCTTACCACACGGTCCGGCAGTTGTGTTCCCTGGTGTTGACCCAAGGGAGGTGGGAGCCTGTGTCCACACAGAAAGCTGCACATGGACATTTATGGTCGCTTTATTTATAATTGGTAACCCTTGGGAGGACCAAGGTGTCCTTCAGTAGGTGAATGAATAGACGAACTGGTACATCATACAATATAAATATTACTTGACACTAAATAAAGAAATGACCTGTCAAGTCATGAAGACAGTGGAGCCCAACATGCATAGGACTGAGTGAAAGGAGCCAGTCTGGAAGGGCTCCGTGCTGTGTGACTCCCACTCTGTGACATTCTGCAAAAGCGAAATGACAGAGACGGCAAAGGATCGTTGGTTTTGGGAGTGGAACAGGCAGAGCCCAGAGGACTTCTACAGCTGTGGAGATACTCTGTGATGTGTTAATGATGAACGCACGGCACCCATCTGTCCAAGCCCACGTGCGACACGGCACCGGAGCGCACCCTCAGGTGCACTGCGGACTTCGGCCGTTCGTGCTGGGTCAGTGCGGGGGCGTCGATCGTAACACGCGCCCCACTCTGGGGGGGGGGTGTAGATGCTGGGGGAGGCGTGGGGGCAGGTGGCAGTGTGTGTGTGTGACGGAGGGTTATGAGAAATCTCTGTACTTTCTTTGCTGGGAACCAAAACTGCTCTAATAAAAGTCTTTTAAAAAATTGTGCACTTTAAATACATACAATTTTACTTTTCAGTTATACCTCGGTAAAGCTGTCAGGGGAGGGGGCTGCAACAAAGGCAAGCAGTGCAGTAGGTGAATGGGGAAAGGGGGAAAGCAGCAGCATTCCCATGGCGTCTTCAAGATGGCCACACGTTTATTCCAGGTTAATCCTTTGATGCGATTATTAAGACTGATTATGTTTATGTGTAGAAAAGCCACTGCCCTTTGTGGCTCCGATGGCGCCCACTGCCTGGCTTCACTCTTGCTGGTTTTGAAAGGCTCCCATTCACTTCCTTGCGTTGTCCAGGCATCTGCTCACAGTGATCATTTTGTTTCTTCTTTCCTGCGCTTACGTCACTCGTCACAGTCTCGTGTCTGCTCGCCTCGCCTGGCACTTCCAGTTTCCCGTTCAGGTGGGAAGCAGCAGGGAGGGGCTGCCTCGGAGCAGAGCATTTTCAATCGCCGCCTCTCACCTGGTAAAGTGTGCCATGCTGTCCCACCCTTGTCTTTGCTTATCCCACCATCCAGAGACGCGGCTGAGTTTATTTCTATAGCTGATTAGATAGGATGCACATATGGTCACGACTCCTGGCCTCTGGCCCCTCCCTCACCTCCACCTTTCTCACCCCTTGGTCTCTGGCCTCCCGCGGTCCCCCCACGGGTCAGCCCCCCTGCTCCTTGTCTTTTCAAATGCTGCTGCTGCTCCCACAGTCCATTCTCACTCCTCCTCGTCCAGGAGGCCCCTTCCCCGTAACCTGGGCCCTGCAGCTAGATGGCTGCCCCCCTTCCCAGTCTGTGTGCCGAGGCACCCCAGCATGCTGCAGGAACTCACAGCGGTGCCCAGGGCAGCTCGCGGTGCGGAGGGGAGCACAGCCGGACTCCTGCCTCGGGCAGCTCACACTGGCCCTCAGACCTCACCCCCTGATGGCCCATCCTCTTTGGAAGGGGCTGTGGGTCCTGCTGTGGGGAGAAGTGTGCGCTGTCAGGACCGCTCTGTGCAGGGTCCAGCGGGCACACGGCCCAGCAGCCCCTGGGTGTGCTGACTAAGGAGCGAGGCGAAAGTTTCTCCGCATTCATGTGTGTTCTCTTCAGGTGGCCGAGCTGCGAGGGCATACGTACTCCTGAAGTTCAGACCTAAGCACCTCACACTGGAAGCGTCAGGCGTTTGTTCTTGCCGGGGGGGGGGGGGCAGGGGGAGGAAAGCATTTACTGAGAGACTAAGGGTGCAGTGAATGGAGAAAGTTCCAGAAGCTCCAGGCTCTCCTGGTGGTTTTCTTACTCATCCAGATAAACCGTTTCCTGCTTGTTTGTCTCTCCGGGTTTAAAAATAGAGTGAAAACAGCAAGCTGGAGTTACCGCGCTCACCAAAGACAGTGGCTTTCCTACGCATACAGACAATCTGTCTCCCTGTCTGGGGGAGAGGTTGCATCTGTGTGTGTGTAACAAGGTGCACCTGTACTTCTCGGGGATTTGGACGGGTCCTGTCACATCCCGGTGCCCCGCAGGCCCTGCCAGCATCTGCCTGGAGGCGGGTGAGGAGGCCGAGGGCCCTGGGTGGGGCCGTCCCAGCACCGCAGCTCGCTGGCTTGAAGATGCTTGTCTTCAGGTTTCAACGTCTCTGAAGTCTGAATGTCTCACAGTCTGGATGTATCTTCAGCTAAGGAGTGGGGCCCCTCAGGGCACGAGGGGCACCTGCACATTTACGGCTGGGGGAGCTCAGATGTGTTGAAATGCGCACCTCAATCCACAGCAGTGTCTTAGGTTTGGGGCGTTGAAGTCCCGCACAGCCCACCTTGACCCGAGTTTGGAGAAGCTTCAAGTGGAAAACAGGTATCACTGCTTCACATCCCCTGGCAGGGATCGTGGTGCTGAGGGGGCTGACGGAGCCCAGGCAGAGGCCAGGTGTCTGTGGGGGCACCGGGGGCCGGGCCCTCGGAACACGGGGAGGAGGTGGGAGACCTCGGCCGCGGTGACTCGGTCAGTGGCAAACAGCACTTCTTAGATACATTGGTCAGGGAATCAGCCCGGGTGCAGAGCTCGTGTGTCGGGATGCTGCTGTGGGCGAACCGTGCCCCCAGTTTGTGTGTTGAAGCACCGGCCCCCAGCACAGAATGGACTTACCTGCAGACAGGCTTTAATGAGGGGGTTGTGTTAAGTGAGGCTGTTTGGGTGGCCCTCGTCCACCCAGGACACCAGACGCACCTGCAGAGGGAAGGCCACTAGAGGACACAGCGACAAGGCTGTCTGTGTTACCAAGTCCCAGCCCCCACTACTCGCCGCCACAGGCCAGTGAGGCAACAGACGCGTTGTCGGGGCAAGGAATAACGACTTTACTCAGAAAGCCAGCAGACCGAGGAGCTGGTGGACTAGTGTCCCAAAGAACTGTCTTCCCCGAGTTAGAATTCAGGCTTCTTTTAGACTAAAAGGGAAGAGAGTGTGGCTGGTTGCTGCGAGCTTCTTGGTGTTGGAGTCCTTTGTTCTCTTCTCTTTTTTTAATGACAGGCAAATGTAGCAGTTGGAGGTTGTTTACCGGCTTTAGCGACATCAGTGTTGGTAAGTTCTGGGGGCCCTCTCCCGCTGGGCCCGCCTGGGCCCTGTGTTCTTGCGGCTCTATCTAGGCCAGGTCATGATGTTCCAACAGGACAAGTGTTAATCTCTGTGCTGCAGCTTTTCAATCTATATGAATGGAGAATTGTTGTCCCCTTAAATGTCCTTGAGAATGCGCCATCCTGTATCCTGCAGGTTACAGGCAATGTTCTCAGCTTGTGGCAAAAGCAACAGACACAAAGGTTAAAGTAAAAGAGACAGACCCAGTGTGGGGTCGGATTTGCTCTTCCCGGTTGTATCTGCAGGGCAGGGAGCGCGGCCTCAGGAAACCAGCCCTGCCACGCCCTGCTCTGGGAGCACTGGCTCCAGGGCTGAGGGGAGAAGGCTCCTTGTTCCGCTGTGGCAGCCGGAGCCGCTAGTGCAGGCACACAGACGAACGTTTGGAAGGTTTCGTTCCGAGATGGAAATGGTGACCACAGGTGATGTGATTAGGGGTAACTCCAGATGAGTCTTTCAAAGTTGTTGACTGAGTTACTGTTTCTAATTTTTCTCAACTAACTTGTATTATGTGTTTAATATAAACGTGTACAAACTAAACATTGAGGAAAAATCACCTGTCAGAATGGCTATCATCAAAAAGAACACAACAAATGCTGGAGAGGGTGTGGACAAAAGGGAACCTCATACGCTGTTGGTAGGAATGTAAATTGATGCAGCCACCATGGAAAATAGTTTGGAGGTTTCTCAAAGAATTAAAATTAGAACTGCCATATGTCCCAGCAGTTCCACCCCTGAGTATATATCCAAAAAAAAACCAAAAACAGTGATCTGAAAAGATACATGTGCCCCAATGTCCATAGCAGCATTATTTGCAATAGCCAGGATACGGAAGCCGCCTGCGTGTCCATGAAGAAGTTGTGCTGTATATACACAGCGGAGTACCACTTGGCCGTGAGAAAAATGCAGTTTCGGCATTTGCAGCAGCATGGATGGACTTGGAGAGCATCACGCTAAATGGAATAGGTGAGACAGAGAAGGGCGCGCGGGCTCTGCTCCCACCCAGTCGTTCCACCCGTGTCTTCCCCCCTCAGGGCATCGAGACCCCACCCTCCCAGGAGCTCAGCTCAGGCCAGAACCCTTGGACAGCCCTGAGCCCCAAGCCTGATCCATCTCCCGTCAGGTCCTGTTGGCCTTCCTGTGAGACAGATGCAGAATCTGGTCTTCCTCACCTCCCCACAGCAGGTCTCCGCCCCAGCCCCCAACCTCTGTGACCTGGAAGGGCACAGTAGCCTCCGACGTGCGCTCTTGCCTCCGTCCTGCCTCGCTCTCTCCTCCTGCGCCCCCTGCTCAGCCACTCCCACCCTTGGGGCCCCAGACCCTTGTCTCGGGCCAGCGCCGTGCCCTTCCCTCTGCCCAGCACGCTCTCCCTCCCCGCCTCTTTCCCACATCTGCTCGAAGGTCATTTTACATCGGGCCTTCCTGGCCACGCCTCGTAAAGGTCAGTCCTGCCCCCTTGCCCGCTCTCTGTCTCCCTCTCTGTCACTGTCTCACACACACGCGTGCACACACACATGCACCAGACGCTCACTGGTCTCCCCCTGTGCCCGTGCCATGTTCCCACTAGCCCTTGCCACCGCCTGACCCCCTGGCTGTTCTTCTCTGTTTCCCCTGTTAGAATTTAAACTGTGAAGGCAGGGATTATTTTTCCTCCCCTGTTTGCTCTCTGTTGGATACCCAGGGTCTGGAACAGCACCTGGCGTAGAGCAGAGGCCCGGTAAATAGTTGTTCAATGAACCTGAAGGGTCTGAGCAGAGCAGAAAACCCGGTGGAGGCTCTCAGCCACAAGTGGGAGATGCGAGGACGGGGACTGAGTGGGGGCGGGGGGCTGGGCCGGCTCTAAGAGGACTAGTTCTCCCCTGACTCCTTCAGGGATGACCTTGGACAGTTGGATCCAGCTGGTGGGTATTGACTGTTTAAGGGCCCAGATGTGCTGAGTCACTGCATACTTGACCAGTGGGAATCTGGCACCTGGGCAAAAGTTTACTTTTCATCAGAGTGAGATTTGCTTTATCTATTATTTATACATTCTTGTGGTTTTTTATTACTAAGAAGATTCCACTCCAGGGCTGACGTAACTGGTTTGGCTGTCTCATGTTTCTGCTTCCTGCCCCACGGATACAGGGGTTCAAATCAAAAACAAACAGATCAGCCTTGAAACTTCCCTGAGTGGATAAAACCACTTTGCTTATAAAAACAAAGCTGAACTTAGCTTATTTTGCAAGACCAGTTTGACCTGGGTCATTTCTTGCTTATGCTGTTGCAAATCACGAGTAAAACTCAAATGGTTTCCCCCAAATTGATACAAGGTAACCACTCACCAATTCCCTGTCCTTTGAGAAAAGTCTAACATGACCGCTCTCTGTGAAGACGCAACCGTCACTGCCGCTGACCTGCATCACCCACTTGGGAGCAGTACACCCGAGTCTGCATCCGCGGTTCGGTCTGAGTGGCCCCAGTGCACAAGCTGGCTTTTTGGTGTGTGCACAATACACTTTTACTAATTGCCATTTTGGTGAATCATTGATTTTACTTGTTATTTCTGAACTTTGACAGTGTTTTCCAAAGAATGTTCTGCAGAACACATATGGAATTAGTGCGTGCCTCCCCGAATGGGAAAAAGCTTCAACTTCTCTTGACAAGCCTCCTCACTTTTCAGAAGGGAGTTACTACAGGCAGCGTTTCCTCAAAGTGTTGACCTCAAAACTCTTCCCTAATCATCTCCCTCAACTCCTGCGACTCGGAACACGATTCGGGAAGTGCTTTATTGGAACACGTTTTGGGAACAGTATGATCCCAAAGGTGATACGTGAAGAATGGGGTAGGTGACCTCCCCCTGGAATAAACACTGGGTTTCTTTCCAGTCTGGAGGCACAAAGTTTGGGGTAATTCACTGAAATGCTGCAAATAAACCTGTATCTCCCCGTCAGGAGAAAAAGAGCCTACGGTCGTGTCGCTGTCTCCCACCTCACTTCAAAGATGTATTAAGACCAAGAGAAACATTTTCCTTTTAATTAGTTTGAACAAAATTTTGCTGACCGTGGCCTCTAGGCAGCTGTTTCTGAATATTGCTTCTTTGTTAAGAAACCCAGAAGCATGCTCACTTTTTCAGTTAAAAAAATTTACACACACACTGGCTTCCTTCTCCATTCAAAATGCCATAACTTGTAAAAATGACCATTGGAACTTTTCACATGTACACAAAAAACAGAATCGTTTCGGGAACGTCCAGCTCTCTGTCCCCTGCTTCTTTCTCTGACAGCTCTCCTTTTCCGTGCGACGTTAGCAAACCTGCCAGGTCTGCTTGCCTCGTGGGGTGGGGGGCGGTCCCCCTGACTTGTTCGGCGGGTCTCACTGTTAACTCTACATTTATTGGTGGATGGACCCTCATGTTTCACAGCAAACTTATTTTTAGCTCTTACTTTTAAGATGCTCCTGAAACAGTGCTCTCCACCCAGCTGTGCCTGTGTGGCTTCCAGCTGCCGTCACCTCCTCCTTTGCTCATTGCGCCCCATCTCCCTGAACATCTTCTGCATTTTCCAGAAAGCCCTCCAGGTTCTTCTATTTAAAAGACATTCACTCAGTTTTGGCCCTAACGGGGAAGGAGTTTAGACCCTGGTGCCCCGTGGAATTGGGTTTGCTGTGGCCTCACGTGGACAGGGTTGGCCGGGAGGGCCTGGGAGCCGGAGGAGGTGAGGACGCCGGAGGGCGCTGAGCTGACAGCCGTTTTGCCCGTCTTTCTTACTCTTTTATTATTTTATTGCAGCGCAGTCAGTCTGCCACGTTGGGTCAATTCCTGGTGTTCAGTGTCATGTTTCAGTCATACGTATACACACATATTCTTTCCATTATTCTCTCTTGATTAGAAACTCAAAGTAGGAGAGCGTGGCGGTTTCGTGTTTGTCGTCAGCGTCTGCTGTGCTGTCTGCCCAGCTTTCCCCTCTCCTGGAGCCACACTCTCTCCCAGCTGACTACGAGGTTCTGACAGGGCTGTGGGGCTCAGGGCTACCACCCCAGGGGCCACAACTGGGCCCTGGGCTCCCACAGAGCCCCGTGGCATGGCTCCATGGCTCTCTGAGCCACCTGGAAGCCTTCGTGAGACTTTCTGAGTCCAGACTCGTTCTGCTCACCGCATGAGAGGCCAATAAATCAGGAGGCGAAGTGTTGGGGAAGGAATAATGACTATTTGGAAAGCCGGCAGACCAAGAACATGGGGGACTAATGTCCTGAAGAACCATCTTCCCCAAGTCATAATTCAGGCTCTTCTTATACTAAAAACGGGAGGGGTGTGGTTGGTTGTTGCAAACTTATTAGTGTCGGAAACCTTTGTTCTTGCAGCCGTCCAGGAGGGTCAGGTCGTGGGGGCCCTGTAAACCTCCAGCAAGACAAATACCCTTCTCTGTTCTGCAACTTAATATGAATGGAAGTTCCTGAGAACGGTCGGTCCTGTAGATTTCAGGCTAAAGGCAACATTCTTTTACAAAAGGTGCAGAACCAGCCTGTCTCAGCGCGGGAAACAGAGCACAGGGTTCGAGTCTAAGGAACAGATCTAATTCAGAGTCAGGTTTTTCTCCTCTATTACAAGACCGGATGTCCAGACACTAAATCAAGAGCTCCTTTCCCCTGAATAACAAGCAGAGTTTCAGAGCTCCTGGTGGCTGTATTTTCTGACTTGTGCACAAAGCTCATTCCAGTGGATGAGAACTAAGCCAAAGCACAGAGAGAAGCGAGTTGGGCCGGAGAGAGAGACAGAGAGAGACAGAGCTTTTAGCTCCTCCGAGCCCCGGTCTGGACGTGCTGGGGTGAGGTGGGTGCTAACCCTCGCCAGTGGCATGAGCTGGTACTTTTCTGTTTTGCTTTATCTGCTTAAGCAGCTTGTTGCATTTCCGTCACCTGAAACCTACAGAGCAGAGCTGAGAGCTATGTTCTCTACGTCTGAAGCACAGTTGACACACAGTGTTGTGTAGTTTTGGTGCAGAGCACAGTGGTTCAGTGGTTTTGCTGATCACGCGCCATTGTAGGTTATGACAACATAGAGGGTGTGACCCTGTGCTGGGCAGTGCGTCCTTGTTGCTCACCTATTTTATGGAGAGCAGTTCGTGTCCGTTACAGAGGGCTGCGTCCTCACAGGGCCGCTAAGTGAGACGGCTTGGGGCACGTGCCAGGACGGTCCCTGCCGTCTCCCGTGCTGAGCGCTGCACGGGCAGCGTGAGGCCAGGGTGGGCTGAGCTGTCCGTGCCTGAGTGTGAGTCCTACCACAGCGCGCGACTCCCAGCAGTGAGCGTGTCCTTCACAAAACAAAGCCCAGTTCCTCGTAAGAATGTCCTGAAGAAGCAGTAAAAATTGTTAATTTTATTAAATCTTGACCCCTGAGTAGATGCCTTTTCAATAACCTCTGAGACGGAGCACGAGGTATGCAGACAGCATCTCTGCTGTTCGTCCAAGTGGACTGGTCGTTCTGAGGGAAAGCTCTTGCCTGATTGAACTGCAAGCCAAACTTGCCACCAAATAAACACTGGTTATTTCAAGCAGGCTGTTGGGCAGACATTCTCCCTCTCTCAAGAAAAGAACTGACAGTATTTATTGCCAATGATACGACTCAAGCTTTCAAAAGAAGATTCAAACCTTGTAAAACTTGTATCTGCCCCGTGGGTGCGACAGCTTTCCCATCCTAGACTTCCCTGATGAGGCCGATGGTGTCGTGCACTGGAACGTGTTAGCATTTAGAAGAGATGCACAGCTCAAGAAGTTAGTATTTTCAAAACGACTGGTAACTGCTGTTACAGAACCATGTGCAGACAATCTATTCAAAGTGCGAGAAGTATGGAATCACTGATACGGTTGTCGGATCCCACGCTGCAACTTTAAGGAACTACCACTTGTCCCATTTGGGTGTAGTGTCAAGGGTGAGTACCTCCAACTATCCAGAAAGCCATTAAAATGCTCCTCCCTTTTTCAGCGACGTATCTGTGTGTGGCTGGAGAGCCTTCATGTGATTCAACCGAAATAATGTATATTGAGAGACTGGATGCAGAAGCAGATAGGAGGGTCCCCTCCCTCTATTTAGCCAGACAATGAAGAGATTTGTAAAAATGTGAAAAATGCCGCTCTTCTCATTTTTTCATTTGTAAAATATGAGTATTTTTCATAAAAATGTTATTAACATGTAATGCTACCATTGTTATGTTTACATGAACTAGTACATAAATGCTTAACTTTTTTTCTCATTTTCAGTTGCTAACATGAATGTTAGTAGGCAGAACTCACGTAAGCAAGAGCCCCAGGGGGTCCCGCACACTTGCAGGTGAAGCAGGGGCTAAAAGCAGCGAGAGGGGGTTACGTTCAAGCAGAGCCGTGTTAGTCCTCGGGGAGGAGGAGCTGGAGGTCCACGACCGTCCACCTCCGTTTCATTAGCTCGTCCCTCTTGTCCTGCTCCAGACACCCGGGAGGGTCCGTGTTGGCAAGTACCTGTCTCGGGTCAGGCTCAGTGAGTGTCAGCCTATTCTTTGATCTCTGGTCTTCAAAACAACTAACTATGAACTTTGGGACCTAATTCTCCCGTTCTGGACAGCCTCTGGTTCCTGGAATCCGGGAAATATCCTTATGTGACCCAAGTGGAATTTTTCTTTCATTCTTATTAAGAGAGATCATGAATGGAAGAGCTCAGCTCATAACAAGCACTCAAGAAATGCCATTCACTATTATTGGGACATACTAATAGTTACTGTTCTCGGGGCTGAACTCTCCCTCGGGACTTTTTTATCCTTTATTTTTTTTGTGTGGGGGGAGGAGGTAATTAGGTTTATTTATTTTTATTTATCTACATTTAATGGAGGTGCTGGGGATTGAACCCAGGACCTTGTGTATGCTAAGCACATGCTCTACCACTGAGCTATGCTCTTCCCCCCATGCCTTTAAACCATTTCCAGCCTCTGGCTGGGCCCTGCAGCATTGAGTAAGGACAGTAAGGAGATGTATTAATGCGGGCACCCTCTGGGGCACAAGCCCTACGTAAGACCCTTGAATGGGGGTCTCTGAGTGTGACCAGTACTTAAATTACATGACGAAAGTGAAAAGGTTTTGCAGATGTAACTAAGGCTCCAAACCCCTCAACGTTGAGTTAATCAAGAGCTTATCTTTGGTGAGCCTGACCTCATCAGGTGAGATCTTCCCAGAAGAAGGAATTCAAAGAGATAAAGAAGCTGCTGGTTTGAGGGCTGGGGTTGTATGTAGCTCAGGGGTAGAGCAGATGCTTAGTGTGCACGAGGTCCTGGGTTCAATCCCCAGTGTCTCTGTTAAAGGGGGGCGGGGAAGCTACTGGTTTAAAGAAGGAAAAGGAATCTACGTCTATGTTGTGGGTCATTTGGCAGCTTCTGGACACTGAGTGGCTCCTGGTCAACGGCAGTTGGTAAATGGGTCTCAGACTCACAGCGCAACTTCTGCCAACAGCCACGTGAGCCTGGAAGAGGCCCCCTGCACAGAGAGCATGCAGCTCCAGCGACACCGCGACTGCAGCCTTGGGAGACCCTGGGCAGAGGCGGTCAGACTCCCCACCAAGTGCAGGTACGAGGAGCAGCCCGAGAGAAACAGAGAACAGAGAGGGCTCTCAGCACCTGCTCTAGGTCGTCGGCCACTGCGGTCGCATGAAAGGAGGACGAGGCTCCCTGTGCTTTGGACAAACCAGCCCCTGAGACAATGGCTAGATGTCCGTCTCAGGAAGGATTTTAATGACCCCGTGTGCTAGCATCTTCCCCTGTGTAGAAAAGCACGAAATCACTAACTTGAGTTATCTGCTTTCTGAATTAGCAGAAATCTTTTTACCAAGATGTATGCTTGGCTGCCCGGATTCTCTAGCCAACAATCATGTACACGCCAGGCTGTTGTCCTCAGTGAGGTCCCCAGACAGAGCTGAGAGTCGCAGCTCTCATGCTGTGTGTTTTTCTTTCCGTTGACATTAGGGTGATAAATTCTGGTCACAAAACATATTCTTGGGCTGCTGCCAGCTATTCGGGAGGAAGCAGCTCAAGTTCAAAAGACCCCCGTTCAAAGGAGGGATCCCGTGGGGCAGCGCTGAGCACGTGGAAGTCACGAGGGCGGTTCCCATCAGACTCTGCCTGCTTGGACCGAGGCTGGCGGCCAGCGCCGGGTTCCCTGACCATTCTTCAGGGCATCCCAATCACCTTGTTTTTCCCAAGTATGCTTTTTATGACATAAAATCGCTTTTTCTCCCTACTCCTGAATAGGAAAAAAAAAAAAAAGACATCTGCTTAAGATCCAGGCGGAGAAACAGTGATACAGGACTGTGCTGTGCAGCAGCAGCCTGGGGGCAACCGGAGGTGCCCTTCCAACTCCAAGATGCAGTGATTCCCCGACTGAGGGAGACCAGCACCGTTGCTTCCTGCGCTGTATTTCGCGGAGATGTCCGTGTGCTTCTGGGCTGACGTAACCTTGAGCGAGTGAGCTGAGCCTCCGGTGCCTCAGTTGTCTCCTCTGGATGGATGATCAGGAGTGCCTCCCTTACAGGGGGCGTGAGGGGTGGATGAGGCAGCTTGTGTCCCGCCTTCACAGCATGATGCAGCATGTAGAGCTGGCACCTGGCACTGTTTTCTAGGGAAAGACAAGAGGCATTAGACTTGGGGGAGGAGGGCGGCCGCTGTCACGCCGTGAAGACTACTCGGAGCGTTCTCGTCACATACCTTCTGTTTTCATTCAGCAAACTTTTTTTTAAATTTAATGTACCAGGTACTGGACATTGTTAGACTAGTAAGACACTCTCTGGCCCCAAGATACAAATAGGCATCAGCAATACAAGTGCATTCATGCTGCAGGCACCACAAATGGGGCTGGCGGTCCTGGGGATAAATCAGCACAAACAAGCGCCAGGAGCTGGGCTTAACGGGGAGGCCTCCTCGGCCGCTCAGGGAGGGTCGGAAAGGACCCCTCTAAGGGAGGGGTATTTAAGCTGAGGATGGAGGGACGCAGGACGGCAGCGCTTGGAGGAAGGATGAGATTAGGAAGGAAGGTGGGAAAACTGCTTGTCAAAGGCCTGGAGGGAAGGAGACCAGGGTGTTCGCAGAGCAGAGAGCAAGCCGGGGGCGGGGGCCCGTCCCGAGCCAGGACAGAGTTAGGAAGGGGGGTTAAACCAGAGAAGTGACATGACCCAGTTTCTGTTTTTATTTATTTATTATTTTTTAATTTTCATTTTTCCAATTTCATTCCTCTTTATTTTTTAAAAATAACTTTGTTGTGGTATAATTTCCGTACAGTAAACTACACGTCTGTCAGATGTACAACCTGACAGATTTTGATAGATGTATACACTCCTGAAACTACCGCCACAATCAAGACAGCTCACATGTCCATCCCTCCCCAAGGGGTGCAGATTTCCAACTCCCAATTTATCCCTTCCCACCTCCTTTACCCCCTGGTAACTGTAAATCTGTTCTCTCTGTCTGTGAGTCTGTTTCTGTTTTGTAAATAAGTTCATTTTTGTCTTTTTTTTTTTAGATTCCACATATGAGTCATATCATATGGTATTTTTCTTTCTCTGTCTGACTTACTTCACTTACTATGATGATCTCCAGGTCCATTCACATTGCTGCAGATAACATTCTTTTATTTTTTATGGCTGAATAGTATTCCATTGTTTAAATATACCACATCTTCTTTATCCAGTCATCTGTCAATGGACATTTAGGTTGTTTTCATGTATTGGCTATTGTAAATAGCGCTGCTGTGAACATTGGGGTGCGTGTATCTTTTCGAATTTTTTTCCCACATATATGCCGAGGAGGGAGATTGCTGGATCATATGGTAAGTTTATTTTTAGTGTTTTAAGGAGCCTCCATACTGTCCTCCATAGTGGCTTCAGCAATTTACATTCCCACCAACAATGTAGGAGGGTTCCTTTTTCTCCACACCCTCTCCAGCATTTATCGTTTGTGGACTTTTTAATGATGGCCATTCTGACTGGTGTGAGATGATACCTCATTGTAGTTTTGATTTGCATGGCTTCTGTTTTTAAATGCATGCTCTGCATAGAATGGATCGCAGTGAGCAAAGGTGGAAGCAGGCTGTCAGTCTCAGTAGTCAGCGCCACCAGGCAAGAAGAGGAGGAGTGGGGACAGAGAGAAGTGAGCGGACTTGTGATGTGTTCTGAAGGTCAAATCCACAGGGTTTGCTGGTAGCTTGGACTCGATGTTGAGGCTGAAGGAGAGGAAACAGGGAAAGCCTAGACTTCCAGATTAGGGCGCTTGGTGGTTGCTGCCGCTGTTCATGGAGTCGGCAAAAGCTGGGGACAAACACGTGTGTATGTTCTGGCCGCGTTAGTTTGGACGTACTTATTAGCTGTGTACGTGGCAATGCCAAGTTAGACACTCAAGCCGGGTTCTTGAGAGGTGCAGGCTGGGGTGTGGATGTGGGAGGCATCAGCATACCATGGACCACAGAAGGACACCTTGTGTGTGTGGATGGAACAGGACAAGGAGAGCCCTGGGACATCATAGTGTTGTGGTCACATTGGGCAGAGCAGGAAGAAGAACTGGGAGGGAGTGAGGGACCAGGGAGGGGGTGGCTGTGATGAAGTTGCTGGTAAGGACAGAAGTGCGGGCTTGGATCTGGCCACACGGGGAGTGGTGAGAACTGCAGCTTTACTGGTGCGGGGTAAGGAGAGCAGGAGGTGCAGAGTGCAGAAGGAAAACCGGAGCGATGTCCAAGGTGGGATCCTGAGGGATTAGCGGTTACCGTCAAGTGAAGGGCTGGAGAGGCGGGCTAACGAGGATGCAGGAGCGGTATCTGCAGTCCCTGGAGCGAGAGAACAGAGCTGCAGTACATGGGCGCTTTCCACACAGGACTCCTCGAGGTTCCAGTCCATCTGTGCTTTGGGTATGTGCTGACCTACAGCAGTCTGCCTTCAGTCCCAGAGGTTTTCTAGTTTCTTGATTCTATTAGAGACTGGGGTGAATGGCTGACATAACCTGATCTTTTCTGATGATTGCTTTGCAGAGATAAAAACCCAGACTTATTGACCAGCTGGATATTTTTCCCCCTTTTCAACTAAACTGATTAGAAATTCAAGGACTGGGAAGGGGAAGCTTGTTTTTATTCTAGGACATAATATTATATGAGGAAGGGAGACAGGATGAAAAGAGGGAAAAGGAGGCAATTTAAAGTTAAAGGGTAGGGGGCAGGGGTATAGCTCAGTGGTAGAGCACATGCTTTGCATGCACGACGTCCTGGCTTCAATCCTCAGTACCTCTATTAAAATAAAAATAAATTAAAAAAACCGAATGACCCCCACCCAAAATTTAGTAAAATAAAAAAACAAAACCAAAGGGTAGTATCACAGACTGTTGATACTGTAAATCCCGGAGGATGGTGAGGAGCACAGTATCCCACCCTGAGTGACGCCTGGGGTCCTCTGTCGTGACTTGATAGGGCTTCAAGCCACAGCTGTGTCCTATAGCGGTGGCATGCGCTTAACAAAAATCATTTTGGGGGGGGGCATTTGCTTTCTTTACTGTAAAACATAAATTGTTTAATCTCAACATAAATTGTGTCCCAAGATTGTTTCTGGATGTTCAGGGGGCTGTAGAGTCAACCGCCGGAGACATCTGCGGCGATTGACTATGGTGAATTTTCCCAAGCCCAGGCACCTGGGAAACAGTGCCGGCCAAGCATCCCCCACCTTGTGTACTGCAAAACGGCCCCTCCCCCGGATGACGCAGGCTGGGGACGGCCTGTTCACAGAGGGCCTTGACAGACACAGACTCCAAATTCCCCCTCTATTGACAGCAACGGGTGGACTGTTTGCCCCACTTTGGCTCAGCTCCGTGTTGTCACCAGGCCTGAGCCGAGTCCGCGGGCAGCCCTCGGGGACACGCGCCGTGCCCCGGAGCCCGCCCGCGGGCAGGGAAGCCCGCAGCGTCCCGGGGCCTCCGAGCGCCGACCCGCCGGCTTTCCCGGCCCTCCCCGCGGGCGCGCGGGTTAAGCCCCCACCACGGCGGGGGGCGTCTCCCAGGCCCCGGCACCGCCCCGGGTCGGCGGGGAAGGGAGGGGAGGGGAGGGGCTGGGGGTGGGGAGGGGAGGGGCCGGGGGTGGGGAGGGGGCGGGGCGGCCCTGGGGGCAGGTCCCGGGTTTCAGGCCCGGGGGTCAGAATCCCGCCAGTGCAGGTCCCAGCGCAGGTCCGGGAGCAGGTCGCGCGCAGCGTCCCCGGCCCGGCCATGGTGCAGGCCTGGTACATGGACGAGTCGGCCGACGACCCGAGGCTGCCCCACCGCGCGGAGCCAAACCGCCCGGTGGGTCTGGAGCAGCTGCGCCGGCTCGGCGTCCTTTACTGGAAGGTACGCGGGGCCCGGCGGTCGCGTGAGGGGAGGTGCCCCGGGCGGGCGGGAGACGCCTCCTCTCAGGTCCTCTGAGCTCCCGCGCACACCTCGTGGGACAGGCCGCGGCGTGCTGCGCATGCTCAGTGGCGGGGCCGGGTTGTTGGCCTCGAGGCGCGCTGCGCATGCTCAGTGGCGGGGCCGGGTTGGCCGCGGGGCTCGCTGCGCATGCTCAGTGGCGGGGCCAGGTTGTTGGCCTCGGGGCGCGCTGCGCATGCTCAGTGGCGGGGCCGGGTTGGCCGCGGGGCTCGCTGCGCATGCTCAGTGGCGGGGCCGGGTGGTTGTCCTCGGGGCGCGCTGCGCATGCTCGGTAGCGGTTGGCCGACTTCGCGTGAGGGCTTGGGAGGGTGTGAGGGGTCAGCACGTGGAGGGTCCGGGACAGGCGGGGCCCTGTCGGGACGGTGGGGTGGGCGTCGTGCGCGGCCGGGCTGAGTTGGCGCCTGGGGCGGGGCGGGGCGGGGCGGGAAGAGGGTCCGGGTCCCCCCGGCTGCGGTGGGCGCCCCTCGCGAGGCCCCGCGGAGCCCAGGGGGCCGCGCGGCCCCCAGAGCAGCGTCATGTCCATCTGAGAGTAAAGTTAAGTGTGCTCTACAGTAAACTCTGGTTTATCTTCAGTCCAGCAATCAGGAGGCTCACATTACTGCACTTCGGGGTCTCGTCCGTCTGAGCTCAAGAGCCAGAACGTATCCGAGGATGAGACAAGATGTTTCAAAAGGCGTCTTTTGCGTTGTTCCATGAGCGCAAACTCGGTTCTCCTCCCTGCGAGCTCTGCCCTGAGCATGAGGCAGAGGGCCGTCAAAGGGCGGCTTTGTTTCCTCTGTGCGTTTTTACTGAGTAGCAGCCGTGGTTGACCAGTGGCGACAGACGAGCGTCTTTGTGGCTCTGCTGTCAGGGACACGCTGGGGCGTAGGGAGCTGTGACACACCCGCAGTGTGAGGTGGATTGTTTTAGTGCAGTGTGTGTCACGTGGAGATGGGCTAATTTTGGGAGTCGTCTTTGTAGGAGTTAATGTATTGTTGACAAGTATTTTGAGGTGCTCTGGAGTTTGCTGCTCAGTAGTTGTAGAATATGCATTTCATTGCAAAATAAGGCAAAATAAGCCAAATTCTTTGCAAGGGTGGGGGACCATGAAGCATCCAGTATTTCTGAAGAGCAGCACATAATCCTGTTTGGTTTAGAATAGAGATTTTTTAAAAAACAGAAAATAGGGACAGAGAAAAGAAGCTGGGGCTAGTGATAGAAGGCCTCTTGTCTCCGCCTGATGAATGTGGGTTTTATTGGTAGGCTCTGAGGGCTTCAGACGTTTTGTCCCAGGGAAATGCTGTAGAGATCAGTTATACTTCCAGGGTGGATTGGCGGTGGAGGATCAGGACGTGGTGGTGGTGGTGGTGGTGGCTGCGGCGGCGGTGCCCTTGGACAGGCTTGAGGTGGTGAGAGCTTCTCCTGGGCCCCGGCAGTGGAACCAGAATTAGAAAACAGAATCCCCCAGGAAGGACTGTTGGAGGGAAGGGAGGTGGGAATTAAACAGAACTGCGTTTTTAAAGCTGTTATGGAGAATGAGAAAACCATTAAAAAGAAATAGGGGAAGGAGGGGCAGAAAGGTTGGTTTAGGACTGACAAAGGACTGGGTAGTAAATCTGGAATGTGATCATACTGGAGATGCAGAGAGAGAATGTTTCTGTGTGTCTGTATTCACGTGACCTCCTTTCTGTTGCTGTTTAAACTCTTTTAGCTGGATGCTGACAAATATGAGAATGACCCAGAACTAGAAAAGATCCGAAAAGAGAGAAACTATTCCTGGATGGACATAATAACCATATGCAAAGACAAGCTGCCAAATTATGAAGAGAAGGTAAGGGAGCTCTGGGTTACTTGGAAAGGGGAGTCGTTATATGTGTTACCAATAAACACAAGCTTTTATTTCTTTATTAATGTCTTCATGTGGGTTTTGTATCAGAGTAATGCTGGCCTCGGAGAATAAACTGAGAAATAGTCCCTCCGTTTCAGTTTGTTTGGCAGAGTTTGTGTAGGATGGTTTTATTTTTCCCTTAAGCGTTTGGCAGATCAGCCCTTGGAGCCGTGTCGGCCTGGAGCTCTGTTTGCTCCTGGAAGGTTTTTAGCTCTGAATTCAGTTTCCTTACTAGCTATGGGACTATCCAGATTAGCTGTGTGGTCTTGAATGAGCTAAGTAGTTTGTGTCTTTCAGGGCATTTGTACATTTCACCTGAGTTGTCAGATTTATTGGCATAAAGTTACTCAGAATATTCCCTTATTATCCTTAAAGTGTCTGTAGAATCTGTAGTGCTGCCCCCTTCATTCCTGATGTTGGTAATTTGTGTCCCCTCTCTCCTCTTCCTGAGTCTGGCTAGAGGTTTATCAGTTTTATTGATCTTCCCAAAGGACTTTTGGTTTTGTTGGTTTTCTGTTTTTCTGTTCTCTGCTTCCTTGTCTTTATTTTCCTTGTCTTTATTTGCCTTTTTCTACTCACTTTGGTTTTAATTTACTCTTCTTTTTCTAATTTCCTAACGTGGGTGCTGAGGTCATTAATGTGAAACCTTCCTTCCTTTTTAATGTAGGTGTTCAGTGCTGTAAATGTTCCCCTGAGTGCTACTTTAGTGGCATCACACAGATTTTGTTTGGTATTTTCATTTTCATTCAGTTTTATTTATTTATTTAGTTTTGTTTTCTTCTTCTGCTGCTGCTCCTCCTCCTCCTCCCCCTCCTCTCCCCCCTCCCCCCCCATGAAGATACTGAGGATTGAACCCAGGACCTCATGCATGCTAAGCATGAACCCTACCGCTGAGCTATACCCTCTTACCCTTCATTCAGTTTAGAACACCTTCAAGTTAATTTCCTTTTTGATTTCTTTGAACTATATGGTTTTCTTGATATGTGTTAGTTTCCAGTTATTTGGGGACTTTTCCAGAGATTTGTCTTTTATTGCTTTCTAATTTAGTTCCACTGCAGTGAGAGAATGTATTTGTAAATATGTTGAGACTTGTTTTATAGGCCAGAATGTAGTCCATCTTGGGGAATGCTCCATGTACGCTTGAGAAGAATGTGTTTTCGGGCTGTTGTCGGTTGAAGTATTCTTGAATGTCGATTATATCTGCTATTCAGTTCAGCTGTATCCTTACTGATTTTCTGCCTGCCGAACTTGTCATTTACTGATGGGTGGTGTTGAAACTCCAACTATAACAGTGGATTTGTCTATTTCTTTTCAAAGTTCTGTTAGGTTTTGCTTTATGTATTTTGAGGCCCTGTTGTTAGATGCATACATGTTCAAGATTGTCATATACTCTTGGAGAGTTGATTCCTTTGTCGTCATATAATATACACCTTCATCCATTATGCTTTCCCTTGTACTGAAGTTGGCTTTGTCTGAAAGTAATATAGCTCCTTAATCTTCCTTTTGATTCGTGTTAACATGGTGCATCTTTCTCCAGATCTTCACTTTTAACCTATTTATGTATTTATATTTAAAGTGGGTTTCCTGTAGATGGCATATAGTTGAGATGTTTTTTGTTTGTTTGTTTTCTATCTGTTCTGATGGTCTCTGTCTTTTAGTTGATGGATTTAGACCATTCACATTAAATTGATTATTGATATGGCTGGATTGTTATCGACCATATTTGTAACTTTTAATTTGTTACATTTTCCTTTATTGTTTAAAAAATCCTCCCCTCTTTTTCTGCCTTGTCTGGTTTTAATTGAGCATTTTATATGATTTTATTTTTTTGTTCTCTTAGCTTACCATTAAAAAATGTTTTTAGTTGTTGCTTTAGAGTTTGCAGGATACATTTACCATATAACTAAGTGTTCACAATCGCTCTATCCTTTATAACATTGCTGTCATTCATTTCACTTACTGATATGTCATAATCACCCAATACACTATTACTATTATTATTTTGAACAGTTATCTAATAGATCAGTTAAGAATTACAAAATGAAAAAATTTAAAAACTCTTATTTCTTTAATTTCCTTCCTTTATGTAGATTTGAGTTTTAGATCTATATCATTTTCCTTTCCATTTGAGAAATTCTTTCAACATTTCTTACTAGGGAGGTGTACTGGTGGTAAAGTCCCTGTTTTTGTCTGTCTGAGAAAGGCTTTATTTCTCCTTCACTTTTAAAGGATAATTTTACCAGGTATACAGTTCTAGGTGGGTTTTTCTTGCCTGCTTGCATGGTTTTGGAGACATCTGAGGTAATTCTTAGTTTTGTTCCTCTATAGGTTAGGTGCTTTTTTCTTTCTGGCTTCTTTCATGATTTTTGTTTTTTCTTTTGTTTTCTGCAATTTTAATATGACAAGCCTAGGAGTAGATTTTTTTGTATTTAGTATACTTAGTGTTTTCTGAGTTTCGTGGACCTGTGGTTTGATGTCTGTCATTAATTTTGGAATGTCCTTGGCCATTATTATTTCAAATGTTTTTTCTGTTCCTTTTCTCATCTTCTATTTTTGGTATTCCAATTATATGTATATGTATGTGTGTGTGTGTCTGTGTGTGTGTATATGTCTGTATGTGTGTGTGTATATATATATATATGTGTATATATATATATATATATACACATATATATATACATATATATGTGTGTGTTACACCTTTTGTAATTATTCCATGGTTCTTGGCCGTTTTCGTTTTTGGATGTTTTCTTGTTTTTTTTCTCTTTGCACTTTAGTTTGGGAATTTTCTTCTGACGTATCTTCAAGTTCACTGATTCTTTCCTCCACTGTGTCCAGTCTACTAATGAGCCCATCAGAAGCATTCTTCATTTCTGTAACAGTGTTTTTAATCTCTAGCATTTTTGTTTTGTTTTATTTTGATTCTTTATCAGAGTTTCTGTCTTTCTGCATACATTACCCAAATGTCCTTGCATGTTATCCGCTTTTCCCATTAGAGCCCTTAGCATTTTAATCACAGTTGTTTTAAATTCCTTTTCTGGTAATTCCAAAATGTTTGTCATATTCCAGTCTGGTTCTCATGATTGCTTTGTCTCTTCAGACTGTATTTTTCCTTAACTTTTAGCTGCCTTATCATTTTTGGTCAAAGCTCGAGTGCTGTCTTTTAAGAACTGAGGTAAACAGACTTCAGTGCAGTGGTCTGCGTTACCTGGGTGTGAGTCATGCTGTGCTCAGTGTTTGCTGTTGCTGTAGGTGCCAGAGGCTTTGAGCACCTTCATTTGTGAAATACTTTTTCTGGGTTCAGAATTCTAGGTTGGCAGTTTTGCTTTTAGTGCTTTAACAGTGCTGCTCCACGTCTCCTCGTGCGTGTTGTTTCTGATGAGAAACGTGCTGTCATTATTAGTTTTGCTCCTCTTACATACTGTGTCCTCTTTTCTCTTGCTGCTTTTGAGAGTTTCTCTTTATCCCTGGTTTTGAGCAATTTCATTAAGATGTACTTGGTGTAGTTTTCTTCACAGTTCTGTGTTGTTGAATGACCTGGGTGTGGGTGTATCGTTTTCAATTGATGAGGAAAATTTTCAGCCATTATCTCCTTAAGTATTTTTTCTGCCCCCTCCCTTTTGTGTATAATTAAGCAAAAATAGTTTAAATGTTCATTAGGCCATTTGAAATTGTCTCATAACGTCCTGATACTCTGTTCATTGTTTCCATTCTCTTTTCTCTGTGTGCTTTGTGTTGTATAGTATCTTGCTAGGTTTTTAAGTTCACTACCCTTTTCTTCTTCTTTTTTTTAAACTAATCTTTTCTTCTGCAACGTCTAATCTGCAATTCATCCCATCCAGTGCTTTCTTCATCTTAAACATTGTAGTTTTCATCTCCAGAAGCTCAGTTTGGGATCTTTTTGTTTTTTAATCTTCAGTGTCTTTATTTTACTTTTTGAGAATATTTAATATAATTATAATAATTGTCTTAAGGGTCCTTTTCTGTGTCAAGTCTGAGTGGTCTTGGTTGATTGACTTATCTTCTCATTAAAGGTCATGTTTTTGTGCTTCCTTGAATGTCTGGTGATCTTTGATTGGATGCCAGACGTTGTGTTTTTGTTCTCTTGGGTGCTGAATATTTTTTTATTGGTATAAATAGTCTTGAGTTTTGTTCTGGGAGGCACATAAGAAACAATTATTGGAAACAACTGGGTCCTTTTGGGTCTTTCTTTTAGATGTGTTATGTAGACCACACTGGCGCTCAGCCTACAGCTAACTGTGCCCCAGGACTGAGGAATGATTCCTCTGTGGACACCACACAAAACCTCATGAATAGTGAGGTTTTCCAGCCTGGCTGGGGGGACGGGCACTATTCCTGGACCTGTGTGAGTGCTGGGCACTGTTACCTCTAATCCTGAAGAATCTGAATGGTCCTTTCTCCAGCCTCAGGTGATTTTCCTGCACACAGGCCTGTACTGAGCAGGGCGATCAAGTGAACATGGAGTGGGAGGGCCTCTGCAGGTGTTTGGGATTTTCTCTGTGAAGCTCTCTGTCTTGCACACTAGCTCCCTTGGTCTCCTCAGGTTCTCCGCTCTGCTGTTCAGCTCGGGGCGCTTGCCTGGGCTTCCCCTCCCTGCAGCACGGCCCGGGAGCTCTCTCAGGGGCAGACTAGAGCAGGTGCAGGGTGTAGTCACCTGCTGGCTGTGTCATGGCTCACGTTCTTCCCTCTCCTGACGTCTGGTGTCTTGCGGATCATGATGTCGTGTCTTCTGTTTGTTGTGATAGTTGGAGGTGGGAGGGGACGTCGAGTTTCTGCTAACCCACCTTCTGTGGACGTGGAAGTCAGGACTTTTTGAAGTTCTTAGTTTTGTGGTGATTCCCAAGTGCTGATTAATAAAGACGCTCACTGACCTGTGGCAAGGTGAGAAACAGACGCAGAAAGGTTTTAGTAAGGCTGAATGTATTCAGGTAACAGGCCTTTGCTTTTGAGATGGTTGTCTTTGCCTTTTCAGCAGCAGGTGACTCCGTCGTGAAAGGACAGTGAGATGGACGCTGTCTCAGAATTTTGCTTTCTTGACGAAACTTGGCAGCTGCGTTGTCCTGACCCTTCCTTTCTCGTCCTGCTGAGCTCAGAGCTGTGAGGCTGCGGCCTCAGGTCACTCGGTTTTAGCCTCTTGAGTGATCGCTTCCTGTGGTCATGCTGGTAAAGCCAGCCCAGACCCAGGTCCTCCTGGCCCCAGGCTCTTCCTGCTGAACCCACCGTGAAGGCTCCCTTGACCCAGACGGTTCCTCCACTAGCTTGGCGTCTTCTGGGTGTGTTCTGAAAAGAACGTCTAAGTCAGTCAGACAGCACGGCCACGTTGAGCTGAGAGTGGAAGTCGTGCGGTAACACCGACGTCGTCTAAAGGTAGAGGTGCTGTCTGGGTCTCATCTCCTTAACTGTGTGGAACTTTCCTTGCCGATCAGAGCGCACGCATTATAATACCTTACAAAATGACGGCGTTTGCCACTGAGGGTTCTAACGAGTCACGAGATTCTCTTGGATTTAAATGGTGGTTCTCAGGGGGGAGGGTGTAGCTCAGTGGTAGAGCGCGCGCTCAGCGCGCATAAGGTCCTGGGTTTGATCCCAGTACCTCCACTAGATAAAAACAAACAAATCTCATCACCTCCCCCACAAAAAGAACGAAAAGAAAAAAAAGGGGTGTGTTTTCACTTGGAATGTAGATTTCCTGTCTTCCCAGCAGCGCTTCGCCTGCATGGAGGGGCTCACGCACTGCTGACGTTAGGGGTTCGTCAGATGGCTTTTACCATCATCACCGCCTGGAACAGTGTCTCTCCCGGAGTAAAACCCTGTTCCTGGTGGAGGCTCATCGCCCTTGTTTTTCTGAAGCAGACTTCCTCATTTTCTGCTCCTCTCGTGTTTGTCCTGGGTTTCCTGGCGGTCAGGCTCGGGTTGGGCATTTTTGGCAGGAATCCTGCACAGATGGTGTCCTGTCTGCCCGGCGCACGCCGCCGGGAGGCACCGGCTGTCCGAGGCCGACGCCGCTGACGGTGAGCTTGTTACGCCGCAGTCCAGCAGGTTCTCTGTTGACCGTCTTCCCTCTGTGACTAGTAAGAGGTTGTGGACAGTTACTTTTCAACGCTGAATATCTGTTTCCTATCAACCTTTGACTCAGTGTTTTCAGTGAATCTTGATGATGCTTGCCTGTGTCAGTTCTCCCTGTCAGGGCTGTGACCACGGTGACCTTCCCGCTGTCACCCTCCGGGGTGGCGTCGGCTTTCTGTCACAGGAGCGCTGTTCTCTCCTGTCGATTTGCATCATTGTGGGATGTGAGCCCTCTCTTCCTTAGGTCTGTGGTCTGTGCTGCCGTGATCCATTTTGACATTCAGATGGTCCCAGGTGTGGCACACGTGGGCCTCTCCGTGGCTCCGGCCCCCCGGACACGTCCCTATCTCTTTAGTGGTCACCTCTGACCTCCCGGATCAGCGTGTTCCAGGCTTGTCTGCTTTCCTGATCTCAGCGAGTATCTTTACTCTTGTTGTAAGTGGTGGTTTTCCAAACACTTACGGATTTTCCAGAAATTTGTAAATATCATACAAGGAAAGCTTTCAAACACTCCTGTGCAGGAAGGAGGCCGAGAAGTGGGGGACTATAACAAGGCAGGTGGAGTAAAAGTTCCATGGTGAGGGTTATGTGGGTGTTCACTGTAAAATTCTTCCAACTTTTCTGCATGTTTCAATACTTTTATTATAAAAAGTCAGGGGGATAAAGACCTGAAAGACGCAAAAGGAGATTTGAGCAAATAGAAAGTGTGTATGGAGATGGTGATGGCCGTCCTCAGGTGCACATGTGGCTTCTGATCCGCCTGTGCAGTCAGTGTGACTGCCGTGTGTGTGTGATCCCGTGATGGTGTGTGATCCGATGATGGTGTGTGATCCCGTGATGGTGTGTGTGCATGTGATCCTGTGATGGTCTGTGATCTGATGATGGTGTGTGATCCTGTGATGGTGTGTACCTGTGATCACGTGACAAACTGTGTGTGATCAGCGTGACTGCCGTGTGTGGTGAGTTAAGAGCAGGCGCCAGCATATCTGTGTGGGAACTTGGCCCTACACATCCAAGCTGTGTGACTTTGGGCTGGTGACTTAGCCTCTCTGAGTCACATTCCCTCGTCTGTCAGATGGGGGAGACAGCCCCTGAGTGGGTGATTACGGATGAAACGCTGGCTGTGTGGCCGGCCCGGGCTGAGTGCTGCTCGCTCAGGACAGGCTTCCCAGCACATTCTGGCCCCTGCCCCCCACACCTAGAGTCAGGCCCCTCGTCTTCCCGGAGCGCCTGTCTGCCCGCGCTGCTCTGGGCTCGGGGCCCGGGGGCCCCGCAGACTCACGCCCCCTCCCCCCCCCGCTCTAGATTAAGATGTTCTACGAGGAGCATTTGCACCTGGATGACGAGATCCGCTACATCCTGGACGGCAGCGGCTACTTCGACGTGCGAGATAAAGAGGACAAATGGGTGCGGATTTCCATGGAGAAGGGCGACATGATCACCCTGCCCGCTGGGATTTACCACCGCTTCACGCTGGACGAGAAGGTGGGGCCCTGCCCTCCATTTTAGGTCTGGTCTGTGCACAGAGGCCAAACGCCCGGTTCTGCTGCTTGAGGACGACCCCTTTGTGGGTGGGGGGCCGGCAGCTGGGCAGGGGCCCGGGGTCGGGGGGAGCAGGGGGCACCCACGTTCGCACACACACCTGGGCACGTGCAGACAGGCCCACGGGAGGCGTGCAGGCCTCGTGGAGTGCATGTGTCTACCTGGCGGTTTGTGCAGGGGTCCAGCTTTGCGAGGGTCCCTGGTTACTGCTCCATTGTCATTTTAGGGCGTTTCAGTTTGGGCCTCAGCAGTCGAGCCCTGTGGTCGTAGGGACCGGTGGCAGGACAGAAGGAAGGGAGTTCCCAGGTTCTCTGCACATGATTTAGACAAATGTGAGACTCAAGTATAATTTTTGAGTAGAAAATAAATGCACTTGGGGGAGGGTATAGCTCAGGGGTAGAGCGTGTGCTGAGCATGCACAAGGCCCTGGGTTCAATCCCCAGTCCTCCATTAAATGAGGGAAAAAAAGTAAATAAACTCAGAATTATGAGAGCATGTGCAAGGAAGAGTGGCCCTCTCAGCCCCGTTCCCTGCCCCCTAGCGTCTCTCCCCGAAAGGAACAACTCTGAGAGCGGTGCCGCACGCGGCCAGGTGAGTGGGAGCCCGTCCTCTCCCCTCTGACACGGCGCTGGCGGCCTTCGTCCCTGGGGCTGCGTCCCCTCCTGCTCCCTGTGCTGTGGGGTCGGGCCAGCCGGTGGGGTCGGGGGAAGCGCTGGCTCCTGTCCCAGCCGTGACCCCAGCTGCCGGACGTTTCTTGATTCAGCCACCGGGTGGGTCCCTGACAACAGGCACCTCTGCTGGTTCTGGTTCTTTGTTGTCGTAAACATGCTGCGATCAGGAGCCTCCCGGGCCTGCCACAGCGCACCGCGTGCGTCACCTGCAGGGCTGGTCCTGGGGGCGCACAGGTGCGCGCATTTCTAGTTGTGATGCCGCTGTCCTCCCTCGTCGGCAGCAGCTCGAGGGCCTGCTGGCTGGGAAGGGGGGCTGCACCCGAGCTTCACAGAGGGAGTGGGGTCCTCCCTGAGCTGGAGCCGCAGACGCTTGGCACCCTGAGCACATGGCAACACGAACTCTCAGGACCAAGTGTGATGGAGCACGGGGATGTCACCTTGATAGCTGGTGTCACCACCGCTGGCTGTGCTTGTGTGTTTTCCAGAACTACGTGAAGGCCATGCGGCTGTTCGTGGGAGACCCGGTGTGGACGCCGTACAACCGGCCCGCTGACCACTTGGAGGCCCGGGGCCAGTACGTGCAGTTCCTGGCGCAGACAGCGTAGCGGGGCCCCCTTGCGAAGGCCCCGGGTGCGACAGCAGCGGCAGATCTCTCACGTCCTCCTCGCTTTTACATTGTAGATTTGGGCGGGTGAGCTGTTATTTGATCAGGTGTGTTTTCCTGGAAGGAGCTGTAGCGCTGATTTGTGCTTGGAAACTGTGGGAATCTGGGCAAATCCATTCACTTTCTCTGGTTCAGGATGAGAGGTCCAGCAGCCCCCGGTCAGCACACGCCTTCACTCTACCCCAGTCTCAGCTCCCCGCACGCGGCCACCTGGCTGCCCCGTCTGGACCTGG
The DNA here is from genome assembly GCF_048773025.1 of Camelus bactrianus. Classification (NCBI taxonomy): domain Eukaryota; kingdom Metazoa; phylum Chordata; class Mammalia; order Artiodactyla; family Camelidae; genus Camelus; species Camelus bactrianus. The sequence goes on along the minus strand of NC_133553.1, from coordinate 15,106,980 downwards.
TTCTTGGACTGGAAGTAGATGCCAGGCGAGGCTGTGCCCGCCTTGTGAGGGGGTGTGACAGTGGTGATGGGGTGGCCAGAGAGACGCCTTTCTCCCAGACCCCGGGGCAGCAGACTGGGAGCCCTGGGGGCGAGCCGGGGTGCATAGAGCGCAGGCTGTTTCAGAAGGGGAGAGAAAGGCCATGCAGTGCGGGGGCTGGGTGCTCAGGTTGGAGTAAAAGGAGGTCCACACTCCTAGACAGTGTGGGCCGTCACCGGCAGAGGCGGGAGCAAGAGAGGCGCCACGAGACATGGTGGTGGTAGCTTTTATGGGCTGCGGAGCTTCATGTGCTAACACGTGGGAGGACCATTCCAGCCGCCCTGGGGCGGGGGCTGGAGTCCCAGGAGTTGGGCCACGCCCACTCCGACCTTTTGTGGGCAGCCTCAGAGCCGTAGTGGCGCCTGTGGGCGTGTTACTTACTGTGGTGATGTGTCACAGTGGGCGCGTAATGAAGCCCAAGGTCTGCTGGAAGTCGGATCTCCCGCCGTCTTGAGCCCCAAGGCCAGCTGGGGGCTGGCAGCATCTCCCGCCATCCTGGTGTTAAGTCACTGTCACTTCCTGAGTGGCTGTGCCTGTCCCTTCCCTCCTGCCCCATCCCCCTCAGAGGTTTTACTCCCATAATCTGTTGGGGTGCAGAGGGGTGACGGTCGGTCTTCTGAAACTGCTTCTGGGCTGAGCAGGGGCGTGGACCCCGCCTGTCAGGGGTAAAAGTCTCTGGATGCCTAATGGGGGGGGGGCCAGGGCGGGCCGGCCTGCTGCTGGGGCCGAGGGCAGAGTGGGCGGAGCCCGCGCGGGGCCATCGTCCGCTGTGGGGCTGCTGTGCTTGTGCCTCTTTCTTGTTCAAAATAAAGTCGCTGCCTTAATTTTACGCTTGTGACGTGCAGTTACCTTGTATTCTGGTACCTGTGGCTCATTGAAGGCTCTCCATTTAGACCTTTGTGTGATGCATGTAATTAATATACATCTCGTTCACTTGCTCCACGTGAGACTCCTAGTTTAAAGTCCCCATGATCGTCACAATCAGGCCTTTGAGTTTTAACAAGAAAGCTTTTTTTTTTAGTTAATAATTCTGAGATACAGTTGTGCCTAATTTGTTATAGTCATAGAAAACCCCATGGTAATCTCATGGTTTTTTTCTTTAATTTTTTATTAAAGTGTAGTTGATTTACAATGTCAGTTTCAAGTGCACAGCAAAGTGATTCAGTCATACACACACGTGCACATGTATTTTCTTCTCGGATTCTTTCCCGTGATATACCATTACACCTGCTGGGACATCCCCTGAGACTGACTCTCCCTGTTTGTGGACCTCCCGGGGCTTCCCTTCCTCCTCGCGGATAAATGAAAGACGACCCCATTCCACAGTCACCCACAGCTTTGAAACAGCGGCCAGCCGTGTGCGCCCGCGGGGCTGGGTGCTGGCGCAGAGCGGAGGGACCCACCTTCACCTCTGTGAAGTCGCTTTGCCTGTTGCTTTTACTATGTGTGTGTGTGTGTGTGTGAACTGCAGGGCTGCGTGTGCAGGTCACAGACACAGCCTGGGGTGGGAGGGCTCACTGGGGGCTTGGCGGAGAAGCAGGAAAGCCTGTGCAGCCCCCAAGACCGGGCATCGATGTGACAAGAAGCTTGTCGGGGGTCTCCGGCCCCAGGAGCACAGCTGGGAGCAGCGTTCCCACGGCCTGGATTGCCGGCTTGTGGCCTGGGGACAGGGATGCTGACATCAGCCAACAGGACCTTGCCGTCCCCAGGCCTGGCTCAGTCACTCAACAAAAGGGGGGAAGAAAAGAGCCTCAGGGCCAGACGTCGGGGAGGGTACAGTCCTGAAGTCCCGAGCCCCCCGTCTGCTGGGAGGAAAGAACTCGGGGGGAGGAGAGGTTCCCGGGCTCTGTCTGGGGCTCCTGGAGTGACCCTCAGGATCCCGGCCCTCCCACTGCCCGGTGCGACCTTGGGGCTGGTGACAGGCATGCGTTCATGTGCTTCTGGGGCATTTTGGATGGTGGGCTCCCAGCTGACTTCTGTGAAGTGCGTCCTTACACCCAGGTGTCCTCAGCTGGGAAGCACTGCGCGAGTCACGCCGGGGCTTGGTGCCGGGGTCCCCGGGCCGGGCTTGGCTTCGCCTCACTGAGCCGGAGGGGCCTTCCCCTGTGTGCTGCCTGTGAGTGGAGCCTGCGCTCCGACGCCCGGGCTCGGCGCCCTCCCCGGGGGGGCGGTGTTTCCTTGCTGCCTTTTGTCAGCAGCAGCTGACGGCCTCGGGTGGGCGTTCCTCATGACCTGGGGGTCTCTGCCTCCTGAAGACTAAACATCAGGGTCGGCGCACATGGTAGAGGACTTGGGTCTGTCTCCGCGCGGCCCTGAAGCCAGCGAAATGATAGGAAGGACTTTTTAAAAATTAAGTGTAGTGGTTTTGAAAATATACCTACAGATTCTCTGACAAATCCTTACCTCAAAAGGTGGACCCGATTCTCCCTTGTGCATGGTGGTCCCTTGCGGTGACTTGGCTCTCGTGGGGAAGATGTGGCGGAGGGAATGCATGGTTTCCTGCTTGTCCTCTATCCCTCCTGGGGAGGCAGCTGCCACGTAGAGGGCGCCCAGCACCACCGCCTCGCTGGGTGGGAGCAGCTCCTCCCGCCCCAGTCGAGCCTTCCGCTGACGGAGCCCCCGCGACACCTGGGCGGCACTTCACGGGGACCCGGCACCCCTGGCTCAGCACCTCCTGATTCCTGACTCAGAAATTGTAGGCAGTGATAAGTTTATTGCTTCGTTATTGCCTTACAACATTGTTTTAAGTCGCCAGCTTTTGCAGCAATTCTGTTATGCAGGATTGATAATGGATTAAGCCCGCTCCGCCTTCACCTGGGAGGTGCTGTCAGTGGGTCCAAAATTCTGAGAAAGAGAAACAAACAGAATCTGAGTGGAGGAGAACGAGACAGGAACCGACTGCTCGTCCACAGCCAGACGCCAGACACAGCAAGCGAGGCCTGGAGGGTGGTCCCCGGGCGGTGAGAGTGCTGGTCCCTCTGGCTGTGGCGTCTGCGGGGCCCTGCGGCTCCTGGCTCATGTGCAGGAGCCCTTGAGGCCGGAGGGCCTCCCGCTGAGCACGTGGAGGCTGCTGGGCCACGGTGGGGGGTGGGTGGCAGGAGGGCGGACCCCCATCTCAGCTCAGACACTGACCTCATGCTACCCAGGACCGCGAGTCTATACAGCGTTCACCGTGTGATCCCTTCTGTTGTCCTGTTGGGGCTCTTTCCTGCAGCTCTTTGTTGCATGTCAGAAACGCGACGTGAAGGGGCTTCTCCCCCCGGGGACTCAGGCCATGCAGGACCCGTGGGCGTGCATCTGGGTGGTGGGTGGGAATGCCACCCTCTGCCTGCAGGTCGGCTGTATTCTCCACTGCAGATAAGTGGGGAGCTTGGTGTAGACGGTGTTGGGGACTCACCTCCCACATCGCACTACCAGAGCAGGGACTCTGCCCAGCTCTGTCCCCACGCTTCCATGTGTTGGGGGTGTCTGTGACTCCACCTGGGTGGGGAGCTCTGATGAGGCGACAGGGTCACACGGCGCCTTAGTGCAGGGGCAGCCACGGGACACTGTCCCAGGTAGCGTCCCCACATGCTGAAGGGGGACCAGCTTGAGGATTCAGCCCCAGTGTTGTGTCTGGACTGGTGGGACAGAGGGGTCTCCTGCATCCTTGCAGGGAGAGAAACCGCAGCCTTTATCGCTTTGTCAGAGGAGCCCGTCCCCCTCGGTTCTGAGATGCGTCCTCCCCAGCCCCGGGCAGCCTGGGCAGCAGGGGAGACAGTGCAGTTTAGAAGAGGACAGAGACACCTTGGGGTGGGAGTGGATCAGGATCTCATGCCTAATTTGGGGGCTGCAGCTCCGGATGAAAATGGATGTCAGCATGGCTTTGCACCTGGGGTGTTTATCGCAGGGGCACCTGCTGCCCCCGACCTCCATGTAGTCACAGAACTGCCCCTACCCGAAGCGTGGGGACCAGAGCCGGGTACCCCCCGCCCTCTCCCCTCTGGAGCCATCCTGACACGGGGCCGAGCCCTGTGTCTCCGTTGGCTCGGGCTCCCCGTGTGGAACACAGCAGACCCGGATTTCCCAGAGCTCTGGGGGCTGGAAGTCCGAGGTCAGGGTGCGGCATGGCCGGGTTCTGGGGAGGACCTCTTCTTGGCTGTGTCCTCGTGGGTCAGAGGGAGAGCCAGCCCTGGAGCCTGCTTTATGGGGGCACCATCCTGTCCTGGGACCCCTCCCAGAGGCCCCACCTCTTAAGGCCATCGCACTGGGGACCAGGGCTTCATCCCATGGTCTGGCGGGACACAGCCCACAGCTCACCCACAGTGAGCACTGAGGAGCTTCCCTGTGGAAAACAAGTTCAGGACCTGTCTGTGGTGGGGACAGCAGCCTGTGCCTCCCCGAGCGGTGAGCAGCCCGTGGTGGAACCAGGGGCCTTCCCCCGGCCGCTGCGGGAGGGTGCTTCCCACCCCCAACTAGAAACTGACCAGCAGCCGTCCCACCAGCGCTTGGTCAGAGCCCTGGTCCTGTGCCCGAGATGGGGGGGGGAGAGCTGATTGGGAAGATGTCTGAGTGTACGCGGGTGGGTGTGCGTGCAAGGGTGCCCCGGACCGGGGTGCTGGGGACTCCCAGCGTCCACCCTGCCCGCCTGCCTGGGGGGCCCTGAGGCGGGAGGAGCTGGGTGGGGGCTGCAGCTGGCCCTGCTTGGTTGGGAGGACCTTCGGCAGCTCCCTGGGAGCAGGTGATGTGTCTTCTCTGAGTTTCCAGTGTTCTCGGTTTTCGGCCTCTGGAAGTCTTTCTCTTTCAGAGCGTCCGTCCTCTGAAATGCGGTGGTGGCACTGGAAGCCGCTGGGCGGGGGACGCCCAGGCTGGGGGTGGGGGGACGCCCAGGCTGGGGGTCGGGGTGGGCTTGTGCTGCAGCGCAGCGCCTGCGTGCACAGCGACCAGGTCCGGAATGGAGCCTGCTCGTCTAAGGAAAGGTGCCCTCCACCCGGACCCCTCGCCTTTGCCTTCCTTTGTTACTGTATTTTAATACCTTTATTTCCCCCCAAAATCACCTGCCCTGAAACCCAAATAGAATCTCATCTGGTTGATACAGGAGCCTAGAAAAGGACATTCAATCAGATCAATACGATTTGCTTTCACATGTGTTTTTCTTTGGTCTGCACCATCGTTAGTGAATCCCAATGGCCGTCTGGTGGGGCAGGACGTCATTGGTGTCGCTGTGGAAGGACACGGAGGGACACAGGACTCGGACGCCCAGCAGAGACGGGCGGAGGCGCTCCCTGGAGGTCTGTCCTGCGCCGCACCCCCCACCCCCCATCTGTAGAGGTAGTCGGTGGGGGTGGGGTGGGGCGGCGTCTGCTAGGACCCGAAAGCACGAGAGGCTGGTTGTTTCCTGCGATTTAAACAGTCCGCTCTGACCCACACATGGATGCTACCAGCAGGTGTCGTGGGTTGAATACTAATCACCGAAACTGCGCGTCCGCTGGAACCTCGGAACGCGCCCTTATCTGGGAGCGGGCTCTCTGCTGACGTGACTGGATGAGGCTCTCACCGAGACCATCCTGGGTGAGGGCGGGCCCTGAGCCTGAGGTCCGGCGTCCTTCTCAGAGGGAGAGACACCTCTGCGAGGACCCAGGCGGGGGTTGCACTGGGGTTCGGACGTCTGGCCTGAGCGTGAGACAGGAGACCTCGGTGGTTTGCAGCTGCTACAGCGGCTACAGAAAACTAACAGTCTTGTTCCCCATTCTTCAAATGAGAGCCCCGCGGCTCCGAGGGCTCAGTGCCCACCCAGGGCCCCAGGCTGGTTGGGTAAGGTTGGGCCCTGGGCTGGGTGTTGACCTTGTGGTGGGGGTGCGGCTTACGGGGGAGCCGGCACACCTACGGGGGCAGGAGGTGGGCCTGGGCGCTCCCAGGGGCCCTGGGCTGGCATCTGGTGGCTGGCCCGCCTCTCAGCCCTTTCCCCGTGGCCGCCTGGCCTTGTGGTTCTGCTCCAGGGACGTCTCTGTCTCTGCGCCCGTCACTGCCCCCAGGCCCTGCAGCACAGGGACACCTGGGTCACGTCCTAACTAAAGAACCCTTAGTTGAGGCTTCCTGACTGGTGGCCGGTGTCCACTCTGCTGTCCGGCCACACATGGCCACCCTGGGATCGCAGTCACCCTCTGGGTGCCCGAGTGTTGTCTTCTGGCCCGTATCCGCGTGGTCTCCCCAGGGTGTCCTTCGTGGGCAGTCCTGGCGTCTTCCCGGCTGAAGCGAGTCTCCCCTGCTCCCTCTCCCGCCCCGCCCAGAACCCGCCAAACTCCGTGCTCTTCTGGAGTAACTAGGGGAGCTCACTGTGGGGACGGCGCCCACACCCCAGCACGGCCCTGCGTGAGGGTCCCTAACAGTCCGAGGCGCTCCCTGATTGGCAGTAACTGAAAAGGTTGACTCCGTCTTCTGGGAGGGGTCGTGGGTGTGGGGGAACTGGTGTGTGTGTTTATACCTGATTTGCTCATAAATGCCCAGCACGTGAATAGCACACGCGTGAGCCTGTGTGATCTCAGACAGGTGTGGTATCCACATTTTACACACGAGAAGCTGGCCTAAAGCCCAGGAGGTCACTTGGTCACTGGCAAGCAGGGCCAGACAGCATGTGGCCACAGGCTGGGTTTACCTCTTGTCTGGCCTCAGAGCCTCACCTGGGAACAGCTGGCAGGAAGGAGGGGGGGACGGGAGCGGGTACCACTCGACCCTGCGCTGGTGAAGGAGGAAGTGCGGGCCCTCCGTGCCCACCCCCACCTCCCAGAGGGAGGGGGCCCCCTTCCTGGCCCAGTGGGAGCTCGGGGAAGGGAGGGGCCGGCCCCCCTCTGCAGGTGAGGGCGGGAAGGAGGGACTGCCCCACTCTCACAGGGGCCTGCCTGTGAGCGGTGTCCCCCCGCGTCCTCTTCCTTGCTCTCTGCTTCTTTCTCCTGCAGGTGGGACAAGGCTCAGGACCCGTGGGCCTCTGCCCCTGCCTCCCCTCCGGAAGGTTCATCTCCGTGGGTAATCATCCCACAGGGTGGCGGGTGGCCCCTTCACCACTCCACCCGGCCTCTCCAGTCTGTCAGACCCTCGCTGTTTCCATGATTGAATCTTCACATTATGTTCATTTCTGTGCACGTTTGTTACATGTGTTCAGTGCTGCCCAGCAAAAATTTAATGGGAGACACACATGCAATTTAGAATTTTCTAGGAGCCACGATAAAGTTTTAAAAAAGATCTTACTTTGAACGATAGATTTAATCTAACATACGGGTCGCTTTAGCAGGTAATAATGTAAGATTCTCTCAGTACTAGTGAGAGGTTCTTTCACATGTTTTGTGCGGCCTCTGGGGCACCCTGACGCGGGACCCGCCACGCTCTCGTGCCCCGGGTGGGTGGCTGTGGGCGCTGGGCCTCAGTGCACAGCCTGGGGCTGTCCTGGCCCTTGGCGCTGTCCGTGGTCCTTACGCACCGCCTGAGAGTGATGACGGCCTCCGCCTGGAGGGTCGGCTGTGTGGACCGGGTGTGGTGACCGAAGCCCATGAGAGACAGGGTGGTCTGTGCGCCCTGCACTGTCCTCGGCCGGCCGGCCAGCCAGGCCTCGCCCACGGTGTCAGCGCTGCTCCCCACAGCTGGTGAGGCCCCAGGGGGCAAGCTCCCCCGAGAGTCCCTGTGTCCTGATGCAGGACTGGGAGGGACCGTCTCACTTCTGTGGCACAGAAACTTGGCCGGGAGGCCAGCAGAGCCAGTGTTCTAGCCAGCCCGGTGGTGGGAACCGTCCTAAACTCGTCCTCAGTCACTTTGTACTTCCAGAAATTGAGGTAAAACTTAAGGATAACATAAAAACACCACTCTGAAAAGAAGACTAGCCCTGCGGACACGGTGAGTCTCCCAGGACCCCCTTCCTCACTCCGTGGGGACGTCACTCTGATGCGCCCGCGGTCCCGCACCTGTCTTCACCCAGTTCTGCAAACATGCACCTACAAATGTATATTTTCCTGTACCTTTAATATAAATGGCACTTCATTGTATATATAATTCTAACCTTAACTATTCCAGAAGCGTTTACGTATCCCTGCATCACTATGTGCAGCTCATTCGCCTTAATCGCTGTATTTATATATCATTAAATTACAGAGCACGTCACACTTTCACTACGATTTTTAACTCACTTTCTTTTAAAGGCAAAATACTTACCAATTTTGATGATTTCCTTTGGTTATAAAAACAAAATACACACAAAATACACACATACTCATTATGTGGAAAAATCTGAAGTTCAGTCATAGAAGGGAAAATTAAAATGCCCTTTTATGCCCATCTGTCCTGTGACTAGTTAACACTTAATATTACTTTTCAGCCCTTTCTAGTAAAGTTTATTTTTGCAATTACTTATGTAAATACACATTTCTTTTGAGTATTTTTCCATGTCATTAACTTTTTAAACAATACGATTTTAGTATTTTAAATAATATGATCTTAATATTGCATAAACTCCTTTTAGGAATATGTGGCAATTAATGAATGAAACCACTCTCCAATTTTTCAGTATTTTACTATTATAAATAAAATTTTTGACTCAATTGCCAATTTCTTTTCCAGAAATGCCGCATCTCTTTCCTTGCCTACAAGCCAGCTCTGAGCGTGTGTTCTGACGAGGCTCACCCATCTCAGGGACCCGAGAGGCCCTGGGGTGGAGCTGGATGGGCACAACCCGGCCTCCCGCCTGGTGTCTGGCTCAGCCCGATGGGGGTGTGGGGGCCGTGCTCATTCCTCCACTCGCGGACTTCACGGAGGTGGCCCGAGAGACCTGGGGGGACTCACCTGAGCAGGAGGAGGGCTGCATGGTCCCAGCTGAGTTCTGCCCTTTCCGGGCAGGGCGGGCTCCAGCCTCTTGCTGGGGGGTGCTGGCACCTCTTGTCCAGCCCCCACAGTTCTACCTGAACAGAGCTCGTGTCCCCTAACGAAACGCGGAGAACAAGCTGAAATAGCATTTATACAGCAGGTGCCCAGGTTTGAGAAAGCTGAGCCTCGGTGGTTTTCCCTGAACAGGAGAAACATGAGAAAGCAGGTCGGCTTCTGAACAGGCGACAGTTTCGGCCTCAGTGTGTGTAACACCGGTAAGAAAACCTCTACGGGTGCTGCCGAGCACGCCTTCAGAAACAGCCTGTCCGCTCTCGGCTCCGCGCGTTGGGGAGGCGCTGCTCCGGCTTCTGGCATGTTGACAGTCCCCGTGTGTGTTCCCAGGGGCACGAGTGTGGTTTAGCCCTCCGCCCGCCCGGAGAGGGGCCCAGCAGGCGCCACCACGTGTGTCCTTGGTCATTTACTGAAGGCCCCAGAGTGGGGACCCGGCGCCCAGTGGGCTGGGGGTCGGGGGACCGCTTCCAGGCTGTGGAGGATGCGTGGTGAGGTGAGCTGGATATTTAAAGGGCCCTTGCCAGACGTCCTTTAATAGAGTGAAGAAATTGTCAGGTACATTAGATGTTTTAAAAGCAGGAGTGAGTGACCATGTAAATATGAAAGCAGATGACCTGACATTCAGATATGAGAGAACAATGCCCCCACCCCGTTGGGACCACCTCCTGGCCCTGCTGAAACTGAGCAGGGCCCTACTGTCACTGGTGACCTGACATCTGCAGCGGTGTCTTCACCCGCTTGGCTGTGTCATGGTTTACAGGGTTGTTCTCAGGCTCTTGCCGACCAGGGCTGGGCTGGAGAGGATGGAGGACTGGGTGGTCCACCCAACCCCCTCATGGTGCTGTGTGCAGGGTCATGCTCAGTGTCCTTGCTCCTGACCCCTTATGGTTTCCTTGTGTCCTGTTGTTCTGGCTGCAGGCCTCAGCTGCCTAAAAGGCTAAAAGCATTTATCAACCTGATTTTAGATGCACAAGTTTTTCTCTAGAGCTATTTTCCACAGAGTCTCTTCCTGTGCATCCTTTGTTCCAGGCAGAAGAATACTGAGTCCTAAAGCAGGAGGTGAACTTCACACCCTGCAGGAGGAAGGGGACCCCTGCATCTGCAAAAACAAGAACAACTTTGCAACAACTTGTTACCCTGTATGTGATCTCTATGGAAACCAGCTCTGCCCCTTGAACCCTTAAACTTTTACTATAAACCCCCTGCCTTCCCTCCCCACCAGGCTCAGTCTCAGCCCACTGTGACCTCCTCTGCCTGGCAAAGAAATGACGCTGCCTTTCTACTTCATCCAAAACTGTCCTCAAGTCTCAATTCAGTAAGCAGGGTGTGGAGGCCATGTTTCAGAAACACTGCTTGAACCCACTTTCAGTGCTCACCCTGTTTTATGCACAAGGAGACCCTTTGTACTCCTGACTGCCTCAGATGCACCCCCCCACCCTAACCCAGCCCGGCTCCCTGTGATGTGCAATCCCCCCCACCCCCCACCAGGCTGGTCCATGGTGTTGGCACAGGCTGGAGAAGGACCGGGGCAGCAGAAGGGATGCAGTCAGCTGTGTGGTGCGGGAGGAGGGTGGGTGGGGCCTAAGGTATTTCTCCTACAGAACGTCCAGGCACCGAGCGAGAGTGCTGTTTGTGTCCTTGCTCAGTGCTTCTCCGAGGACATTCAGAATTAGTCCACGAAGCAGGCCGGCTTCCTGGCGTAAATAGGAGGGCCCGAAGCGTCCCAGACTTCTCCGTAGGAGATGCCCTCCCCCGTGCTGTGTTCACCCCATGGGCAAACTGCCCGACAGCCGCGGCCTGCTCAAGACGCGCTTGCAGACACGGGTGGGGGAGCTTTTATTGGGTCACACGTTAGCGCCGGTGTCCACGCGCACAGGCTGGAGACCTAGGCCAGCTTGAGGCACTGCGTGTTGAAGCAGTCCCCCTCCTTGCTGGCCACTGCCTCGAGCAGGGCCTGCTTCTTCTGCAGGCTGCGGGACGACTCCAGCTCGTACATGGTGGTCAGGTTGAAGAGCACGCTCTCATGCAGGTAGTGCCGGGGGTCCTGCTGCACCATGGCCTCCAGCTGCCGCAGCGAGGCCTTGAGTCTGCCCAGGTACAGCAGGCACACGGCGGCGTTGTTGTTGGCCTGGAGAAGGGACACACAGCGTTGGGCGGGTGGCACGTACTACGACTGTGGGCCCGGGCCCCAGGTACCACGATGCGGGGCAAGGCACTGGGGGTGGTGCGGGTCCCGGACACCTCCCCGACGCCCCGTGAAGGTGCCAGTGCCGGCAGACCTGGGGAGGGCTGCAGGTGAGCCCACATCGCTCCGTCTTACCACTGCATTTGTTGGTTCGATCCTTAGAATTTCTGTGAAGAATCTGTGAGCTTCTGCAAAGTTATTCTGACCGAGGTGAAGGAAAGCTCTGGAAATGAGTGACAGGTAAAGGATTAACCGGGAAAGTCAGGACGCGGGTGCGCCAGCAACACTGGCGGGGCAGCCCCCGGAACCACCCGCAGAGGGGCGGGCGTGCGCCCGGCCGGGCGGCGCTGTCCAGCCACAGCGGGGCACATCGTGTGATGTGGGCTGCAAGGTACCGCGGGCCTAACTTTCATTAATCTAGACACGGTGACATCACCTAAATCACTTTCTGCTCTTTTCTCCCCCCTCTTTTTTTTAAAGACAACCCAATTTTTATTTTATTTTTGTTTTGTGGTTGGAGGTAATTAGGTTTATTTTTTTTTAATGGAGGTACTGGGCATTGAACCCGGGACCTCGTGCACGCTAGGCAGGCACTCCACCACTGAGCTACCCCTCCCCACCTTCTCTCCTTACTGTGCTGGAGAGAGCGTCATCCCTGCAGGGAGCGCTGGGCTGATGAACGCGAACCCGCACAGGCCTTGCTTTATACGGCTTATTTTACTCATAAAGCCAATCACGGACACAAGACATGGGAGTTACAATGGCAGTTGCACTAGAGAGAAGAACTTAACACAAATTCAGGTTGAAATGGGGGCAATATAAAGAAGTACTATGAAAAATCAGGGGAAAAATTCCTAAAACCAGCTTTTATGACTAAAAGAATCCCACTGCAAGTCTGGGAAGCACACTTCTGGGTCCCCTGACTTGCTCAGCCTTGGCCCGGGGAGACCCAGCACTGCACGCAGAAGGGACCCTCTCCCCAGCAGGCTGTGCCGCACAGAGTTTAAAAATTATGGGAAACTTGAGAAAATATTCAAGTAAAAAGTCATACTTGTTCATTAAAACCATTATTTTACCTTGTAGTCCATCCAGTTTCAAATACAAAATACAAAATACAAATACAAATACGGAAACCTGCTGCCTTTCTGTACACTAACAGTTAACTACCAGAAGGCGTAATGAGCAGTCCCATTTACCATCACATCAAAGGAAAACAACACCTAGGGGTAACCCACCCAAGAAGGAAAGAGACCCGGAAACTGCATCATGTTGAGGAAACTGAGACTTCATACAAACAGACGGGAAGACGCGCCACGTCACGGACTGGAAGAACCGACATTGTTAAAATGCCTGTACCGCCCAAGACAATACACAGACTCAGTGCAGTCCCTGTCGAAACACCAATGACACTTTTCACCGAGCTAGAGCAAAAGTTTTACATTTGTATGGAAACACAAAAGACCCTGAATAGCCAAAACTATTTTCAGAAAAAAAGAACACAGCTGGAGGCCTCACATTTCCTGACTTCAGACTACTACAAAGCTACAGTCATCAAAACAGCATGGCACTGGCACAAACACAGACACGTGGATCAATGGAACAGAGCAGACAGCCCAGAAATTAACCCACATTTATTATGGTCAACTTATCTATGACAAAGGAGGCAAGAATACAATGGAGAAAAGACAGACTCTTCAATAACTGGTGTCAGGAAAACTGGACAGCTACATGCAAAAGAATTAAACTGGACTATTCTCTCACACCATGCACAGAAATAAGTTCAAGGCTTAAATATAAGACCTGAAACCATAAAACTTCTGGAAGAAAACACAGGCAGTGCTCTTTGACATCAGTCTTAGTAATATTTTTTTGGATCTGTCTCCTCAGGCAAAGGAAACAAAAGCAAAAATAAACAGCTGGGACTACAGCAAACTAAAAGGCTTTTGCATGGGGAAGGAAACCACCAACAAAACAAAAGGCGGCCTGCTGGATGGGAGAAGACATTTGCAAACAATCTATGTGATAAAGGATTAATATTCAAAGTACACAAAAAACTACTACAACTCAACATCAAAAAAACCAAACAACCTGATTAAAAATGGGCAGAGGACCTGAATAGACATTTTTACAAGGAAGACACACAGATGTCCCACAGGCACAGGAAAAGATGCTCAACATCACTGATCATCAGAATGCAGATCAAAACCACAATGAGATACCACCTCACACCTGTCAGAAGGGCTGCCATCAGAAAGTCTACAAGTGACAAGTGTTGTCGAGGGTGTGGAGAAAAGGGAGCCCTCCCACACTGCTGGTGGGCATGTAATCTGGTGCAGCCACTATGGAAAACAGTATGAAGATTCCTCAAAAAACTAAAAGCAGAACTACCGTAAGATTCAGCAATCCCCACCCCTGGGTGTTTATCCAAAGAGAACAAAAACACTAATGAGAAAAGACACACGTGAACCTCCAGGCTCACTGCAGCACTACTTACAGCGGCCAAGACACGGAAGCAGCCTGAGTGGCCGTCAACAGGACTGGATGAGGAAGGTGCGAAACAGCAACAGGAACGGACACAGACAACAAATGGGCGGTTTCCAGAGGGGAGGGGCGGGGGGGGCGAGCAACCGGCGAGGGGGATGAAGGTACACACTTCCCGTTACAGAGAACATGGGCCACCGGGACGGGACGCAGTCAGTGACCAGGTGGTGTCCGCACGCTGACAGAGCAGGTCATGACTAGACTCGTGGTGGTGGTCAGTTTCAAAGCTATCGAAACACCAGAATCACTAGGTTGTGTAACAGGAACTAACACAGGACTGCAGGTCGGTTACACTTCAAAACACAAACTCACAGAACAAGAGACCAGATCTGAGGTTACCATGGAGGGGCGGGTGAGGGGGGACTGGGTGAAGGCGGTCAGAAGGTACAGACTTCCAGTCACAAGTAAGTAGGAGGGATGCAGTGCCGAACACGACAGATACAGGCAGCACAGTGCTTGAAACCACACGTGGAACCGGCTGGGAGTGAGTGCTGCTTGATTTGGTGTCTAAGAGATGGACGCTCACTAAACCTGACGTGACGCATGTGAATCAAAGCATCACGCGGTACACCTTGCGCTTACTTAGCGCTCTGAGTCAGTTACAGCGCAACGGAACGGGAAGGAAAGACAAAACGAAGGAGGAAAAAGACATACCTGTTCATTAAAACCATCACTTTACCCTGTAGTCCATCCAATTTCTGTGTCACTTTCTCTACGTCTTGAAAGTACTTTTCAGCCGTTTTTATGTCTCCAATCTGCTGTGACGAAATCATGTCCTTAGTTCAGGTGACAACTGTTAAATCTCATCCATGTATGTAATTCCCTAATATCATGCTAAGATGCTGGAACACAGTTATGAATCAGGCAGGGTAGAACTTTGGTAACCATTTACTAATTGTTACTTAAAAAAAAAAGCCACGGGGGTACCACGGGGTGTCGACACCCACATGTCAGAGGGTGAGCTGTCACCACCTGCCGTGTTAACAAGCCTCAGTTTTTGATTTGTACCCTTTGAAAGGAATCCTGGCTTAGTGACACGTAAAATAAAAATAAAATGAATGACTAAAATAATACATTTGTTTGATCTTTGGTATAATACGGCAGTCCCCTAGTCAATTTTGGGGGTTACCATCAAACCTGCAAATTCCAGTCATATTCTGACGCAGTAACACACAATCCCATTGGACAAGCGAACAGATGACCCCACTCTTATCCCAACGTAAGGAAGCCCCCTGAGCGCCCCTTGTAAGATGAAGCCAGAGTCACTGGGGTCCGGATGGCCGCACCCCACTGCGTGGCCATCACTGCAGAACCACAGCGGGGGGGGGGGAGGTAAGGGGGAATCAGGTCTCTGCCCTCAAACGCGTGAGGCAGGAAATCAATGATTTGAGGCTTATAATGAGAAATGTAGGAAAAATTTAAATCCTGTTTAAACAAACAGCTTCCAGCGAGGGTAAGGGAAGAGACAGGCCCTGTGTCCCTGGCCGGCCTAGGGAACAGCCCTGAGCAGCGGGCCCCGGACCTCAGCACACGGTCACCACGCAGGGCCGTGCCCCCAGCGCCCTCCAGCCCCGGCCCGCGGACTCTCCGTCCCTTCCTTCCAGGAACGCCCGCCGGCCCGGAGACTGAAGCCCCGCGCCCTGGAGCCGAGGGCAGGCGGGGGTCCGGGCTCCTCTCCCAGGGCCCCGAGGGAACCGGGGCCGGTGACACACGTGGCCCTGGCTGCCCGGCTGTGGCGGGGGAGGAACGTCCCCGTCCTCGGCCCCGCCCCGGGAGCCCGGGCGCCAGCGCCAGGCTGCCCACGGCTTACAGGAGGGCAGGGTCGTGGCGCCACCCCGCAGACCCCGCGTCGGGGGAGGAAGCGGACCCGCGCGGGGAGGAGACAGAACAGCGTTCTCCCGCGCGGCCGCCCACCCACGGGGCCGGCTCCGCGCCCGCCGCAGCCCCGACATCTGAGCTCCCAGCGGCGGGCGCACTTTACCCCGGACCCCCGGCCAGGCCCGTTAAACGCTGGCGAGCGTGCTGAGGGTCACCTGCTGCCGGTAAACACGTCTCAAGCCCCCCGTGTCTGCTGGGTGCGGAGCTGGGTGCTGCGCGAGGCTGTCAGCGCACAGCAACCTGTGATGTTCTGCTAGCCCCCCTTCACGCTCCAATTAAAAGATGAGGCTCACAAAGGTGGGCAGTTTCTCAGGGCACACAGCTGACCTGTAGCAGCAGGGGTTCAGAGCCAGGTCCGTCCACCTCCCGGACCACGGGCGGGCCCTCTGCACCCCGTGGCCTCACGGGGCTGGTACAGGACTTGCACTGAAACCATTTTCCAGTGGGAGATAATGGAGAAATCTTAGAATTTCCTTTGCCACGTACTGATTTTCCTGGTCATTGGAAAGTGAGCTTACATTTCCATATTTATTAAAATATAATTAGGGTTTAAAATCCTGATTTTCTAAGAGTTAGAGACAGCTTAAAAAATTAAACAATACGAAAAGGCAATTAGAAGTGAAACAAAATATCTAGGAAGCAAATAAGCCCAAAGTAGTTATTTAAAGAAAACAGCAGATAGTAAGTGGATGGACTAATCAAGAAAAAGCATAAATACACAGAATTATAAATGTAAAAGGAGAAGCAACTACAGGTAGGAAGGAAACTGGAATAATTATGAAAGAAGACAATTTTACAGAACTCTATGCAAATATATGTAAACACATGGACCAAACAGGCGGTTTTCCAGGCCTCTAAATCACCGCCATCGGTCCCAGGAACAGGGAGAAGGCTCCCACGCACGGAATGCGGGCGCCATTAGTCACAACCGTCCGACGAATCCCCGGGGTGTGCCTTAGACCTTTCTGAGGTGAATTATTCAAACCTTCAAGGAACAGATAATTCCAAAGTATCCCAAATACCCCAGAGAACAGAGAAGGAAAGAAATCTGACCTCTTTTTATGAAGACAGAACAGATAGCAAGTGCTTTTGCAAAGAGCTCACACACACACAAACCCAGGCCAATTCCACTCAGAACCACAGCTGCAAAGATCTGGGGACACAGGCCCCTGGAGCAGGACCTACTGCAGGTGCCCGGCCCTGAGTGTTTCTGGCGCAGAGACTGGAACCGCTCCTGCACCCGCTCCCCCTCCCCCTCAGGGAGGGAGCGGAGGGGCCGGCCAGACCTGGCCGGGGAGCAGGCGAGCTCTCTGTCCCTCCCGCGGTGACCTGCAGGGCACGGCTGCCTGGCCCGGGGCCCCTGTGTGGACGCATCATGCTCCTGGCCAACGAGGAAAGACTCAGCCCCATCAACTGCTCCTCTGTCCCGGGTTCTCCACCACGTCAGCCGCCCGGAAGCCACTGTGACGGTGGACGACCGTCTGAAACGAGCTCTAGACGGCACGGTCCCTGTTCTACGGTTTGAGCTACTGGTGAGGAGTGTGGGGAGGGCAGTCTCTCTGTGACAGGGAGCAGGAGGTGTTGACGCCCCCAGGGCCACATGGTGAGGTGACAGCTCACTCAGCGCCTGCTCGATGGATGTCTGCCCCTTCTCCAGCCATCAGTGGCCCCTTGTCATGCTCCCCGTCCCCAGCTCCCAGAGTTATGGTAGAAGCCCGAGACACGGGGGTGAGGGCAGAGCCTGCACATGCAGGGTTGCGTCCTGGGACAGACAGAAGCGAGGACGGGAGCCCATCACTCCCTGTCACCAAGTACCACAGCGACCTGCACCCCGGCACCGGCGCCGTTCTTGGCAAAGTGGGGACCTTCCAGCTTCCTGCGCTGCTGGGACCGCTGGATGCCCTTTGTCCGGTTCACGCGCAGTCAAGTGCTCTTTCCAGCAAAATATCATCAAGTTACTATATTATCAATCAAGCAAAAATAAGATTCCTTATGGTTTTATCAACTTTTCTAACTGGAACCGGACAGTCTCCCAAGTAACACATCAGCGCCTCCCAGATGGGAATCTACGTAAATTCATGTTTCACAATTGGCTTCCTGATCGTGTCAAAGCCAGGAGGGCTTAAAGCTTAGTACGGCCACAGAAACCTGACTTGATGTCTTGTTTCCTGCGTTCTCTCTTAAATCCAGAGTAAGCTCTGAGGCACGAGCAGGGAACCCCCCCACCCCCAGCCCCGCAGTCCGCACCTGAAGGAAGATCCGGCCAATACAGCTCAGCAGCTGGGGCTCCTGCTCCGGGTGGTGCTGGATGACCGAGCGGTAGGCGTCCACCGCCAGCACGTAGTCCTGCAGGGGAGAGGGGCCCCGAGAGCATTTTGGAGTCAGGGAGACCACCCTCAGTTCTGCACATGGACTAGGGCCTGCAGCCCTGCTCGGGAAGCGGGGCTCCCATGCGAGCAGGCGCGAAGCTGGGCCCCATGTGAGGCGCAGGCAGGAGGCATGCAGACCAGGAGGCTGAGTCCGGAGGCTGCCTTCCCTCCCCGGGGCTCCCAGCTCTGCACCGAAGCCTGAGGGGCTCTCTTCCTCCACCTTCTAAGCAGCGATCAGCATCGCACCCAGACTAACTCCTTTCCTGACAAAATGACCAAGTGAACTGGTGAATCCTGTCTTGTCTCTGTCTGCCAAATACTCAGGCCCAATTTATTAACTGCGTGGCTGGCGCGGCCCGCGGGGAGCGGAGGCCCAGCCAGGGGCAGGTGGTGGCCTCGCGGCCTGGTCTGGGTCAGGCAGAGCCCTAGACTTCAGGGGCAGCAGGGACACCGCAGAGCACCTGAGAATCACCCGCGGTGTTTAACACCAACCCTTACTTTCGGGTTAGAGTGAATGAAGGGCAACCTTGCCCGGCTGTCAGTTAGCACCCAAATGTCACGGGGCCCTCGCAGTGCACGCGCCCCGAATCCTGGCCTGCGTCTCACGCGCTCCAATGATGTCTGGGGCTGAGCCGGTCCCCAGAGAGCCGGGGCAGGATGCGGAGGGCACGCAAGGCCACCGCACTGCCCCTCTAGGATGCTCTCCGGCCAGTGTCGCTGCCTCACAGCCTCACGTTTCAGTGCTCTGGGCCGGGAGCCAAGGTTTCTGAAGACAATTTGATGTGGGAAGAACAGGTTTTAAAAAAACCAAGCAAGGATCCCTGATGGAAAGTTATTTAGCTGCTGTTCTGTTAAAACAGGGCTCTCCTGGGAGAGTGCTCTGGGCAGGACCGTGGGCTTGGGGGCCTTGTGGGAAAGCTCCCGGCAGGCAGGAGGGTCCTGGGGGCTGCAGGTGCGGCCCACCAGGCCTGGACAGGAGCCGCCTGGGCGCTGCAGCCACGGGGAGGGCTTCTGCCAGCTGATGAGCACTCAGCGAAACTGCTGATTTACTGGCGGTGAGGAAATATGGCCCGTTTAAGGGAAAATGGCTAAAACGAGCTCTTGGGAGAGTGTCACCCACGTTGCGGCCACGGGGGTGGCTCTGAGGACGGGAGTGAACGGCTGCTCTCAGGGACAGACCTATTTAGCCCAACCTTCGGCATTTTTCTTTCAGCAGCGGCACCTGTTTGGTGGCGGTGACTCTAGGCCTGTGACCAGAAGGGAGCCGGTTTACAGGGCCGCCAGGTCCTCTGAGGATGTGAGCACGGGCAGGGTGGGGCAGGCGCCCAAGGTGGGAGGCCCAGGCACCTGGGTGGCTGCCCACGAGGCGCCCTGAGGCAGCCGAGTCTCAGGAGAGGAAGCAACGTGTCACAGGTGAGGCTGGGGACCCCAGGCTCTCAGGACGTGCACCTCTGTGTGACGGCGTCTGCTGCAGATGCTCGGCTGAAGCGTGTGAATAGATTGCTCATCGATAAAAAGTTACATTAATATTTATCTCACTGTAATAGAAATGTTATTCAAAATAATTAGCCGGATGATTAAATAACTCATTGTTAGCCCAGACACATAATTTAATTAACGGGAGACCCGCGAACGGAGGCCGCACGCGGCTGTGATGCGGGGCCCGCCCACCAGATGGCAGCAGGGGCAGCTGCTCGCTGAGGCCTCACTGCGACCCTTTCACTCCTTGTTTAGCTCATGAGAATGCAAGATTAACCTAAAACTTCACGGTAAACTGCATCTGTGGAAACGCGTCTCTGAAGCACAGCAGCACTGAGCGCCGCGTCCCGACCACGCGGGAGGGGGCGGGGCTGCGGCCTGGTGGAGGCGGAGCTCCTGCCGCGTAACAGGGGAGGCGCTCTCACCCCATCCCTGTCTGTGAACGTGTCCTAAAAACGCACGTGGAAGCCCGCCGGTGGAGCCGGAAACTTCCCTCCCGAGTTCTCCCCATGATTAACGAGACAGCAGCCTGCGAATTCACACTCTGCCCCTGGTTCCTCTGTATGCCAGTGACTTCGAGGGAAGAGGACCAGGGCTCCTGACCCCCACTCTGCTGGCGGGGGGTGGCTGCAAAGGCAGCTGAACTGCGCCTCGTTTCAGGGGAGGCGCCCGGAGCTCAGAGACGGGAAGGGGGTGCGAGGCCAGTCTGCACCTCAGTGTCACAGCTGCACGGGGCGCATGGAAGGGGCCTCGGGACGTACAGCTGCCCTGGACACGGTCCTCGCAGGGCTGCCCCACCAGCCCCCAGGGCACATTTCTCCCCTCGCAAACTGCCTGTTCTGCTGAAACCCAGCTCAAGGGTGACCTTGGCCGGCCCGTGGGAGGCGTCACGACCTGCTCTCTGCAGCAGGAAGGTGTTAACGGCGCGACTCTGGGTGTCTGATAAGTGAGGCCTCAGCTGGAGGCCTGCTGACTCAAGATCCTGCCGTGTGAGTTGGGAGGAGACCCTGCCTGGGGAGGAGCGTAGGCGACAGAGCAGAGGACCGATGGCCCCCGACACAGCCTCGCTCAGCCTCCTGGTCCCTAGCCGTCTGGCAGCACTGAGTGAGCCCCAAGGAGCAGGTCTTGTGGAGAAGCCTGTCCCCAGATGCCAGGACCATCGAGCGTCAGGTCAGGACAGGGAAACCACCTCCTCTAACCGGGGAGAACAGAGACTTCTTTCCTGGGGTGGAATTCTGCTCAGCAACCCCTTGGGTGCGCTTCCTCGGGGTGTGTTCCCGCCATGGGGTCCCGGAGGTCCTACCTTCATGAGCAGCAGACAGTTGGCCATGGAGCACATCACGCGGCCCAGGCGGGACCGCCACAGCTGGATGGAGGCTGTAAGAGAGGACGCGGTGTGTGCGCGCGGGAGCGCCCTGCCTCAGCCCCGACTCAGCCCCTCCGTCCCTGCACCCGGCCTCGGCCAGGGGCTCACTGCTGCTCAGCCCACACCCCTGAGCTGTGCTCCTGGGTCTGGGCAGAGCAAGGGAAACAGGAGGGCGACCGAGCACAGGGTCCAGCCAGGGCCATGTCCCCAGGGTAGCACCCCGAGACGAGGAGCAAATCCTGGGAAGATGAGGGCACCTGCAGCAGGTGGAAGGTGGTGTGAAAGTGGATCAGCAGGAGGTCCACCCAGAACCCCCGCCCCGGCCGCAGGGCTGGTGGATGGTCACCCGCCAGATGTCAGCAGCCGTGCCCCGGTGGCAGACACTGTTGAGTGGAAACAATTCCTACCCTATCTGCTTCCCCAGGCTTCGAGGGCGGAGAGTGGGGGGACGTGGGGAGCAGGGCGGGGCGAGGGCCAGTGCGCGGTCGGGCGGTCAGCCCGCAGTCCGGCTCAGGACCAGGGACGAGCACATCCCAGGCGTGTCTGCACGTGGGACTGGGCGAGCCTGCCCCTCGCTGACCTGCCTGCTTACTGAGACTGACCCTCCTGCTGCTGCCAGCACCCACGGGCCATTTGGGATCACAATCTCCTGCAAACGACGCTCATTCCTGGAGCGCTTAAGAAAAACACGCAAACCTTAACTGCCAGAATTAAGAACGTAACTCACTTTGCCTTTCAGCAATTAAAAATACATTAGCGGCTTATATTCCTCTTACAACATCATTTTTGTGGAAAAAATTCTGAACGATATCTTCTCTTAATGAAGGTACAATGTGGACTCTCAGTGAGCTGCACTTTGCTTAGATTATCTTTGCAGACTTCCGAGTATTAATTCTTCCCTCTTTGCCTTTGTTTATCCGCCGTGAGCTATCGGATTTGCAGGCACTGCTTTCTGAGGTCCCACAGCTACCTGCTCCTCCGCAGTAAGGCCGGGGCCCGAGTGGATGTGATGACCAGGACGTGAACACGTGGCGGGCGGGCGTCTGAGGGCTCCGAGACTCCCCCGTCAGACCCTGCAAGTTACCTGCCCTCAAATTACTGAGAAGGACGTGGTCACCTGGGGTTTCTCAAAGAAAGGGCTTTGTATTCAAAGCACAAACGCAGCCAGAGCTGTTGGTCTCTGAGGGTGACACCCCCCCCAGGAGGCTTCCCCCTCTTCCCTGAGTCAGGGGCACGTCTGGGCACCGCACCTGGGTCCCCGCTGCACCCAGTCTCCCTCGCCAGGCGCCCTGCCACACCTGGGGCTCTGGCCCCTCCCTCTGCCCAGGGGGCTGCCTCTCGGACCCCCTCCCAATCAGCCTCCTCACAGCGCACAGAGGTGGAGACCACCGAGCCCCTGGCCCAGGGAGGTGACACCGTGGGGACAGTTGATGACCAGGCCCCAAAGGCTGCCGTGCAGAGGTGCTGGCCTGAGAATCCAGTGGCAGGTGAGGGGCGCCTCAGGGAGGCAGCAGCTGAGCTGGGGCTCAAAGCGTGGTTGGAAGTCCTTCTCTCGGCTGAGAAGCCTCAGCCAGGAAGCTTGTCTCCCAACAGCCGGCCCGTCCGCCCAGTGCTCTTGAGGACACCCTTGGCACCAAGGCCCCCGGGCTCCGCACGCAGGGCCCACAGGGCTCTCCCTCCAGCTCCTCGCGGGCTCCCTGCTGGCTCCCCGCCCCTGCTCCCTCCTGCCACAGCCTGTGGCTCTGGCGGGGCAGCCCCCCTCCCGGGGAGGACCCCAGCCCGAGGGCCTCCCGGCTCCCGTGGGCGGGCCGGGCCGGGCTTCTCTCCCCGATGGCACCACATCCTTTTCTGGGATTATGCGGTGCGGGCGGGTCTTCTCCACCCGACGGGGCCCCCGGGAGCGGGGCTCAGGTCTAACTTGGCCTTCACGTGTTAACAGCGCCAAGCACGGTGCTTGCTTCCCCAAAGGGACCGAGGAGGCAAGCGCATGAAGGGTGAGGAGTGTGTTACTTAGTGAGACAGAAAAGTGAGAGAGAGAAATCCCCTTGGGGCCGAGTCTCCTGAAGACTCTGGTGACCTGTTAAGGAAGGGGGGCTGGCCCACTGACCTTGTCTGTTCTCCTGAGAGAGGCTGCTGGCGCTCCCGTCCTCGGCTAGGCCCTGCTGCAAGTTCGCGAGGATCTGTGGGAATTTTGAGTGAGAGCAACAAGAATGAATTTACTTCTAGGCTTTTCCATCATAGATTACAGGAGAAGCAGATTGCTCTGTGTGGGAACCAATTTGCCAAGGAATGCTTCCCAGGGGCATCGTAAGCATCGCGGCTCACGACACACAGAGGTGACAGTAAGCGGGGGAGTGGCTCTCTGGCAGGTGGCACGTTGGGTTCACGATGCCCGTAAAGCATCCAGAGACATGGCCGTGGGCGGAGGTGTCCTCTCTGAGAGAAAGGCGTCAGGTGTGTCACCTGGGAGGACGGTCATAACTTCTGAGAAAACACGTCTCCCTCCTCCAGGGCACCACGAGGCGTGGGGCCTTTTTTTAATGTCGCGAATAAATCCGGAGCACCTGTCACTTTACATGGTTTTTACTGTTTGGCTAATAACTTTGGGTTGCTTCCTTTGTGATCTGGTTTCCCTAGAAGGAAAGAATTTGCTCCACTGTCATCTGGGCAGAAGGCGTATTTTCTGGAGGGCAGGGTGAGGAGAAAAAGCGCTGCGAGTGAAGACTGCCCGCTGGGGAGAACAATGAAGACCCGTGGACTGAAACAAGGGTGTGCGGCGCCCTGTGACAAGCGACTGCAGGCCGCATACTTCTGGGAAACCGGCCCTTTGCTGAGCAGGCCGCCCCGCCGGCGAGCACCGCCCCACGCGCGGCCGACGAAGGAGCTGCTCTGGGCTCTCGCCCGCCTCGCCCCGTCCGCAAGGCGGGGGGCTACTTGGGCCTCCTCGGCCGCCAGGGCCAGTGCTTCGCACGAGGTGGACAGTCGGCTGTGGACACGAAGGCCCATCCTCTGGGACCACTTAGGACACACTGGGTTCAAAACTGTAACCACGAGACTAGCTAGTTGGTCTAAACCAGGCCAAATGACACTTTTCAGCTAACCTGTCTTCTGATAAGTAATCGTAAGAACAGAAACTGACCAGGAAGGAGAGTCTTCATGGTGCCGCTGAGGGGACAGGCGCAGAGAGCAGGCACGAGAGGTGCTGAATAAGAAAGGCAAGCGGCCTGGTTCCTCCCAGCCCCGGGGGCCGCACACATTGCAGACGGCCAGCTCACTGGCTTCGAGTCACTGTCCATGGATGGGGGCACGGGGAAGACACAGTTCTCTGATGGCAAAGCGACCACAAAAGAGCCCCAGAGAACGAGAACCATGTGCAGAGGCAGACTACACAACCTGTGAGGGCGGGTTGGGGCCTGGTCTTTGTGCCTCACCTGCAGACTGACCCCATGCACCCTGAGGAGGCCCCCTTAGGGGCCGCGGTCTCTCCAGCCTGGGCTGAATCACGGGACGGGTTGAAGAGAACGGACGAAGGAGGAAAGAGAAGTGATGGAGGAGAAGGAGGGAGAAGTGATGAAGGAGGAGGAGGGAGGAAAAGTGATGGAGGAGGAGGGAGAAGTGATGGAGGAGGGGGGAGAAGTGATGGAGGAGGAGGGAGAAGTGGTGGAGGAGGGGGGGAGAAGTGGTGGAGGAGGGGGGAGAAGTGATGGAGGACGAGGGGGGAGAAGTGGTGGAGGAGGGGGGAGAAGTGATGGAGGAGGGGGGAGAAGTGGTGGAGGAGGGGGGAGAAGTGGTGGAGGAGGGGGGGAGAAGTGGTGGAGGACGAGGGAGAAGTGATGGAGGAGGGGGGAGAAGTGATGGAGGAGGAGGGAGAAGTGGTGGAGGAGGGGGGAGAAGTGGTGGAGGATGAGGGAGAAGTGGTGGAGGAGGGGGGAGAAGTGGTGGAGGATGAGGGAGAAGTGGTGGAGGAGGGGGGGAGAAGTGATGGAGGAGGGGGGAGAAGTGATGGAGGAGGAGGGAGAAGTGGTGGAGGAGGGGGGAGAAGTGATGGAGGAGGGGGGAGAAGTGATGGAGGAGGAGGGAGAAGTGGTGGAGGAGGGGGGAGAAGTGGTGGAGGATGAGGGAGAAGTGGTGGAGGAGGGGGGGAGAAGTGATGGAGGAGGAGGGAGAAGTGGTGGAGGAGGGGGGAGAAGTGATGGAGGAGGGGGGAGAAGTGATGGAGGAGGGGGGAGAAGTGATGGAGGAGGAGGGAGAAGTGGTGGAGGAGGGGGGAGAAGTGGTGGAGGATGAGGGAGAAGTGGTGGAGGAGGGGGGGAGAACTGATGGAGGAGGAGGGAGAAGTGATGGAGGAGGGGGGAGAAGTGGTGGAGGATGAGGGAGAAGTGGTGGAGGAGGGGGGGAGAAGTGGTGGAGGATGAGGGAGAAGTGGTGGAGGAGGGGGGAGAAGTGGTGGAGGAGGAGGGAGAAGTGGTGGAGGAGGGGGGAGAAGTGGTGGAGGAGGGGGGAGAAGTGATGGAGGATGAGGGAGAAGTGGTGGAGGAGGGGGGAGAAGTGGAGGAGGGGGGAGAAGTGGTGGAGGAGGAGGGAGAAGTGGTGGAGGAGGGGGGAGAAGTGATGGAGGAGGAGGGAGAAGTGATGGAGGAGGGGGGAGAAGTGATGGAGGAGGAGGGAGAAGTGGTGGAGGAGGGGGGAGAAGTGGTGGAGGATGAGGGAGAAGTGGTGGAGGAGGGGGGAGAAGTGATGGAGGAGGGGGGGAGAAGTGGTGGAGGACGAGGGGGGAGAAGTGATGGAGGAGGGGGGAGAAGTGATGGAGGAGGAGGGAGTAGTGATGGAGGAGGAGGGAGTAGTGATGGAGGAGGAGGGAGTAGTGATGGAGGAGGGGGGAGAAGTGATGGAGGAGGGGGGAGAAGTGATGGAGGAGGGGGGAGAAGTGATGGAGGAGGAGGGAGTAGTGATGGAGGAGGAGGGAGAAGTGATGGAGGAGGGGGGAGAAGTGATGGAGGAGGAGGGAGAAGTGATGGAGGAGGGGGGAGAAGTGATGGAGGAGGAGGGAGAAGTGATGGAGGAGGGGGGAGAAGTGATGGAGGAGGAGGGAGAAGTGGTGGAGGACGAGGGGGGAGAAGTGATGGAGGAGGGGGGAGAAGTGATGGAGGAGGGGGGAGAAGTGGTGGAGGAGGGGGGAGAAGTGGTGGAGGAGGGGGGGAGAAGTGGTGGAGGACGAGGGGGGAGAAGTGATGGAGGAGGGGGGAGAAGTGGTGGAGGAGGGGGGGAGAAGTGGTGGAGGAGGGGGGAGAAGTGATGGAGGAGGGGGGAGAAGTGATGGAGGAGGAGGGGGGAGAAGTGATGGAGGAGGGGGGAGAAGTGGTGGAGGACGAGGGGGGAGAAGTGATGGAGGAGGGGGGAGAAGTGGTGGAGGATGAGGGAGAAGTGGTGGAGGAGGGGGGCAGAAGTGATGGAGGAGGGGGGCAGAAGTGGTGGAGGAGGGGGGCAGAAGTGGTGGAGGAGGGGGGAGAAGTGATGGAGGAGGAGGGAGTAGTGATGGAGGAGGAGGGAGAAGTGATGGAGGAGGGGGGAGAAGTGATGGAGGAGGGGGGAGAAGTGGTGGAGGAGGGGGGAGAAGTGGTGGAGGACGAGGGGGGAGAAGTGGTGGAGGACGAGGGGGGAGAGTGATGGAGGAGGGGCTCCTCTGAGAGGCAACAGAAGAGATGAGTTCAGGAAAGAAAGAGAAAGTGTTCCCACCTTTCTGGTATCAAGATGCGGACTTTGCAGTCACAGTCACAGTGCGTGATCGACAAGGTTGCTTCCATAAAGCAAAGTGCAGAAACACTCCCAACCCAAAGCCTGAGCCACTCAGACTGCCATGGCCGCATCTCCCTCCCGTCCCTCCTGTCCCTCCACCCCTCCCGTCCCTCCCGTCCCAGTGCAGGTCAGGTGCTGGGAGCAGTCCTGGGTCTGCTTCCCAGAAGGATGAAGGCGTTGCACCCACCCTGCTCATTGTGGAAGATAGTGAGGCCCCGGTGGCAGAGCGACACCACCTGGGCTCTGGGACAGCAGACGCCGCGGCCGCCCCCGAACCTGCGTCTCAGCTCCACCAAGTTCACATGAAGGCCTCGCGGCCAAGCAGGCTGCCCTTTCCCTGGCATGTTCCCCACGACGGGTACATGTTTGGCGCTTGGGGTTCTCATGCCTGGAGCCGCCCGCTGACTGCGGGAGGCCAGGGCCTGGGGCACAGGAACAATACCAGGTTGCCTGCTGGGCACTGGGCGGAGGGAGCCAGGCTCCTACCCCGGCCATCAGGCTGTCCTGCTCAGTGGAATGCTGGGCGGCCACCCGGGGGCAGCAGGCAGTCACGAACTCCAGGGGAAGAAACACATAACTTCTGGATGTGTGCTGTCACTGAGCAAAATGCCAAAAATGGTGTCAGGTGGGTTTTTTTTTGTGATGAAGGCTTTACTGGGGATCAGGCAGAGACCACACCACGGCAACGCTGGTCTGCAGGGCAGTGCTGAATGCGGGGCAGGAGCCCTCTGGGCCACGGGTCTGGCCGGGCTCCTCGGAGCAGACGCCAGCACGAAGGAAGGACAGGCTGGTCGGCTTTAGCGCAGGAGGATTGTGTGGGGCGGGAAGGACGAAACGGGGTGGGAGGGAGACAAGGGCCCATGAGACGCCCCGCAAGCCCAGAGGGAGAGGGACAGGACAGCACATGCTGGTGAGGGAGGCGCAGCTGTCCTCGGGGCCCTGGAGCAGCGGGACGGCACTGCTCCCGCACCCATCTCCGGGCCTCTCGGGGGAGTCCTCAGGAAAATGGGGCCCGGACGGAAGCAGCTGGACTTTGTGCAGGCAGGGATCTTCTCCAGGCCCTGACCGTGGGTGAGGAGCACCCGGGCACTGGGCTCAAGTACACGGCACAGGTCAGGAAACCCACACAGGCGGGCTTGTCCCCTGCAGACCAAGGCCTCTGTCACAGAGGCCATGATGAGAGTGTCACCTTCCCAGGACCTGCGCCAAGTGTCCAGGCTTCAGACTCTCCAGTCAGAGCTGCAGCCGGTGCTGGCGGGTCCCCCCTCGTCTCCCCGCAGACCCGAGCGCCTGAGTGACGGCGCGCAGGGTGAGCCTGTGGGCTCGGCACTGAAGCAGGCGGCTGGGGGCTTCCACGCAGACGCTGGCTTCTGTCACCGTTGGGGGCCCCCACCGGGTCCATCTTGCTCTCACAGTGCAAGTCTGCGTACTCCAGCCCGCGACGTCCCAGGAACCAGGGTCGTGGCCCTGCTGCTGGTTACTGTGCCGACTGGACAGGCTTCAGAGAAGCTGGGCTGTAAGCTCATCTCCGGAGCCGGGGTGAAGGTGGGGCCAGAAGCACAAGTATGTGCTTTTGAGACCAAATCCTGCGAACAGATCAGCGCTGCCCAGGCCGCAGACAGCCGTCCTGGCTCGGCAGCCAGCAGAGCCTCAGAGAGGGCAGTGGGGGGCAAGGAGCAAGCTCGGGGAGGGAGGGGGCGGGCTGAGGGGCCGTGTCTCCAGCCCCAGGAGCACCTTCGCCGACGCAGTCCCACCCCATTCCCCACATCTCGGGCTCTCCTCCCGAGAGGCCCTGAGCCTGAACCCCCCGAGCTGTGCCCCAACTCCAGCCCACAGACGCGCTGAGACGACAGGTCACTGTCACTTTGAGCCACAGAGTTCTGGGCTAGTAAGTTACACAGCAACTGGTCACCAGCACACAGGGACGAACAGTCACCGGGCACTCCCGTGGGAGGCCTCCCGCGAGGGACAGTGCAGCGGGGCGGCGTACTGAGACATGCTGGGGGTTTGGGTTTAATGTGGAAACTCCAAAACGGGCTCCTCAGTGGTGTCCTAGAACGAGCTGCTCTCTGAAGCTCTAAGACTGAGGCAGCAGTGGTTCTGAAAGTGCCCAGATGCTGCTTGGTGGTGAACGAGGAGGAGCCGGGGGAAAGTGGCCTGGGAGATGGTTCCGGAATGTTCTGTCAGCAGACAGGTGTGACCAGAGCTGAGAGGCTGCATCTCAGCACCCCTCCCTGCCCCCGCCCGCGGGTACTGGGCTCGTGTGTGCGGGTTCCGGGAGGGGCAGTCTCCCTGCAGCCACGCAGACGGCCGTCAGCACCCGGACAGCAGGGAGGGCGGGCAAATGACTCGTGGTTGTGTTTTACCCAAGGAAAAACCCGCATCCTCAAATAGCCCATCAGCCTGACTCCGTATACACCAACACCACCTCATCTCAGAAAGGCAACTTGTAACTCATCCATGTTTAAAAAGACCAAACCCAAGTTTCGAGTTCTCTGCAGTTACCCGGGGAGGGGGCAGGGCAAGCGTTCTAACTGGGTAACCTGACACTTTGGTAGGTCACGTACAAACACCTCTGGGTTCCCAGCAAACTTCCGCAGCCCACAAGAACATCCCACAGACACCTGCTCCAGGAGTCCCAGAAGTTTGAGGACCCTGGTGCACATGCATGACCTACTTTAAACTCTGGGTTCTGATTCGTATGCGGGGTGCAGCCCCAAACCTGCACTTCGGATGAGCTCCAGGCCACACCAGCAT
This sequence comes from Camelus bactrianus, assembly GCF_048773025.1. NCBI lineage: Eukaryota > Metazoa > Chordata > Mammalia > Artiodactyla > Camelidae > Camelus > Camelus bactrianus. The sequence continues at coordinate 15,077,633 of NC_133553.1, read as the reverse complement.
GGGTGGTCTGGGGACCTTGGTTTGCAGGGAAGTTCCAGAGGAAGGAGGCTTGTACCAGTCCCTCTGTCAACCTGTCTCGGGTCGTGGGTGGTGCATGAAACATCCTGTGTACGGACCGGACCCCTGGAGGCTGGCCCTAACTCAGGGATCCACACAGTCCAGACTGATGCGGGATGTGTAGAGGGCTGAGCTTTCTCTGGACCGTCCTGGGACTTTCCCATCCCTACCACAGTCTCCTGGGGGAGAAAACAGGCTTTCCAAGGTGAAGACGCTTCTCGGAGCTGCTCCGAGCCACTGAAGGAACAGTAAACACTCAGGGACCAGGCACTGCGCCAGGTGGCTGATCTAACCCGCCAGGCAGCCCAGGGGCGGCGGAGATGCTCCTCCTCCACGGGGGCGGAAGGGCGCTCGAGGCCTCCGCGGGCCGGTGACTCTGCTGGAGGAGTCAGGGTCGCACCTGGAAACAGCCGTCCCTCCATCTGCCTGACTCCAGAGCCCCTCCAGCCACAGCCTGTGGCTGTGCCTGGCAGGGCTTCACACCTTGAAGCAATGCGTTCTTCCTTCCAGGCAGGTCACGGAGGGAGAACACACAATGCCGAGTGCAGCGTCCAGACCTCACTCCCCAGGGCCCGCTCGCTGCTGGGCTACCACGTGGGTGTCGGGTGGGACGTCTGCCAACCTGTGAGGCCTGTGGGTCACTTTGGAGCATCAGATTTCACGCAGGGTTGGGGCTGCTGAGGGCTGTGGTTGATGTGCCCAAGTCCTTGTTCTGGGACTCACACTGATACAAGCTGGAGTCCCCAGAGGTGCGAATTTCCACCTGAGCTGAGTCAAGATACAGATCTCGCAAACCTGACCACAGGGGCGCTCTGGAAATCTCTGCTCGTGACCAGGAGTGCGTCAAGGACACGGGGCAGCGGGAGCCATGCTCAGCCTCTCCATTTCCTCTCCGCTTGCCAATCACTCCCGTCTTGTCTGATGAAGCCACAATCAGCCTGTGCTCTGCCGGAGCAGCCGGGAAGCAGGGCAAGGGAACGTGTGGGTCAGGGGAGGCGGATGTGGTCAGCACGTGGATGGCCAGCCCAGCCCGCTGGCAGGGAGAGGGCCGACAATGCCTGTTCTCTCTGCCATTTTTAACTTCGTTTACCAGTGAAACAGCGTAACTGAGCACGTCCACTTGCTGGACATCCTTTTTAGAAAAGGTCCTCAGCCTTCCTAGAAGCGCACCAGCCGCCGCTGCCTGGTTAGCGGCCTCCCACCGAGACCAGCGCAAACCAGCGTCCCGTCCAGAGTGCACGTGGATGTGTCTGCCCCTCTGGCTCCTTTGGCACAAGGGTCCCTGAAAAGGCACTTCTTTACCTGGTACTCTTGGCTGGGCTAAGCTGGTGGGGGGTGGAGGCTGCAGAAATCAAATTTAGGGCAGGACAGCACTGAACTTAGAGCCACACGGGGCACCTCCCCATCCGTGACGACCCAACCTCAGGCTGACGCAGCTTCACTATTTATGCAAATGGGTTTTTACAAACGTGTTCACCTGGCTCTTTCCCGACCGGTCTGCAAAGCTCCCCTGGGACCCAGAGGTGGACGAGCCCGCGGAGAAGAGGGTGGCCAGGGACAGAGGCAGAGGCACTGCCACCTCGATGTGACAGCCATCGTTTCCTAAGGCACGGCAGCGCGGCAAACGTACTTTACATCGAGGTACATTTTACTCTTCACGGATACAACAGAGTTGAACCAAACATTCACACTTTCACTGCGTGGTTCTTACTTGTCACCCCCTCCTTCGAAGACAGCAGAGAAGGCCGGCGCCCAGGGCCACTTCGTGAAGGTCACGAGTGATGTCCCCACGTGAAAATCCACGACAATGCCCTCAGCTGGCTGAACGCAGACTAACCGCCTGTTGGCGAACCTTCCCCAAAAGGAAAAGCCCGGCTTCTTCCGAGCAAATGACAGATGGCGCCTCCCTGAAGCGGCTGCGCTGGGGCGGGAGAGGCGGTCTCACCTCCGCCGGAAGGCCAGGGCCTCAGAAGGCGGGCTGCCCGCCGCCCGGAGGAGGAGACTCCAAGCCCCACCTTCCTCGCTCCATCACTTAACGGAAGAACCTGACCTGCTGCTGCTGCGGCTCGACGCTTCTACATGACTGTTACTCCACAGCCAAGGAGGATCCAGGAAGCACTTGTGAACCTTACCTGCCCCGGAGTCAGAATCACTAACGACAGCTGTCATGATACAGTGTAATTTGCTTTGATTCTGGAACATCTTAGACCATCATCTCTTTAAATGCTGCTCCAGTGCCTCTGTCAGACACGAAGCAGGTGCTCAAGACTTTGCAGGGGGGTCTGGCGCATTTAAGGACTCCCAGCGGCGGCGTGGGTGTGCAAATGTGTGTGATTTCTACACAGGAGAAGTGTTCCTGCTTCTCATTTACTACTGATACAGCAAAGGAGGATTCAGGCCTCAAGCTCTGCCAAATCCACCCACTGCCCCCCGGAATAATGTCAGCAAGAACAGTGAACAGCACGGCCACAGTAAACCGGGTCACCCTGCCCTCCTGGAGTAGGGGGCGGTGATGCTGGTCGCGGGGGTGGGATGGGCACACAGCAGCACCATGTGCTTCCTGTGCGGATGGGAGAGAAACGGGGTGTCCCCCACCAAGCGGGGAGGGACGGAGCAGAGGTTACCTTGCTGCAGACGGCCTTCACCCTGTGCAGTCTGTCCAGCGACTCCTGAGGGTTCCCCAGGTACTGCTGAAGCTCCGCGTGCAGGATCCGCATCGAGAAGGGGACCATGGAGCCTGGAGGTAAAGTCAGACAGAGTTAGGCTGTTTGCTGTGACCAAGCACGCTCTCAGACTCGGATTTCTTCCGCAGGCCCAGGACCTTTCTGTGGTGTGGGGACAGTCTGACCTCCCGCCACCTGCTTGTCCTGTGTGCTGGGCGGGTGGCATCCTCTCAACCTTTCTGGTCATCTGCCCAGCAGGACAGGGGACTGGGATGCGGCCAGGCTGCTGGGAGGCCGGGTGTGTGAACAGATGAGGTGGACACGCAGAGAGCACAGGCGCCCTGGATCCTCTGCCCACGGGCCATGGTCTCAACTCTCCCACGAGGCGCGGTCGTAGGAAGTTTGCCTCGCATTTCTGTCTCACTTTCCAGGTAGGTGGGACCTGGAGCCGGGACCCTCTCTGTACCTGCTTCCCTTGACCCCTCCTTCCCCCGTGAGCCGGTCTTTCTCGCTTCCACTGCCCCATCGTTGGGACACAGCTGGGTGATGTCTGCGCCCCCGCAGGAGCACGGTGCCCACTCCCGGGCTGTCAAACATCCATCAACCAAACTACCTCCGCCCTCAGTGCTGCCTTTATGTCAAAACCCAGCCCGAGCAGGCCCTAGAAGACTGGTTATTTACAGGGTAATTCAGCGCTGCTCCTGGGGCCCCGTGGCAGGAGGGGGCTCATGGCGGCTGGGCACGCGCCCGCGCACACGGGAACCCGCAGGGATCATGTTGTGCAAGTAAGATTCATATGAAATCATTACAGCTCAAATCAGTTAAGCTAACATGCAGACCTGAATTTAGCACCAGAGGAGCCGCGTCCATCTGTGCATCTGTTAAACAATACACTGAAGGTGACCAAGATGTGTCCACGCTGGGGAAGCGCATCCCTGCATCCCGCCTGTGAGATGGGAGAGAGGGGGCCTCCACTCGGGCTCTGACGATAGGACCGGAACTCAAAACTGGACACCTCCCCTCCTTCACCAGCCTGTTCTAAGGAGGAACTGGGAAGGCCGACGTTTACTGAAGGGTGAGCAACGTGAGAAGCAGTAGGATGAACTAAGCAGTCTTCTCAGATTGAGGAAAACATGCTGAAAGGAGAGATGCTAAGAGTTCAGGACAGAGGAGAGTAAACTGGAAATCCATCCACAGTGGAAGAGGTTAACTCTGAGAGGAGAATCTACTTTCTCATGGAAACAAGACAGTTGAGACATGCTGAACAATTAATTCTGAGCCACCATGCGTGGCTGCGTGTTGACAGGAAGTTTTGAATTTAGTTTGAGAACTGGAAATGTGAGTTTGACGACTGGGAGCGGAGGGCAGAAAGCACCGAAGACCCAGAGACACATCCCGTCACCGACACAGGCGGGCGGGAGCGGAGGGGACAGCGCTGACTAGGGCGTCCATCTCGTCAACGTGATCTGACACGGGAACCCGCAGGGGTCAAGTTGTGACGTAAGATTCATATGAAATCATTACAGTTCAAATCACTTAAGCTAACACGCAGACCTGAATTTAGCACCAGAGGAGCCGCGTCCATCTGTGCATCTGTTAAACAACACACTGAAGGTGACCAAGATGTGTCCCGCGCCCCAGCCGGCCCAGCCGCGCAGAGGGCCGTGGCTGCCTGCTGGAGAGGGCACCTCGACTCCAAGCTCTGTGCCTAACATGCCATTCCCAGCACCACTCCTTTCCAACGAGAGAGAGAACGCCAAGGTCCAGACTACAGAGACGGCGCTGGGGTTCTGGTGCCCTCACCGCTGTCAGGGCTGGAAGGAACCCCATCGGGAGGACACACGGTAGCTCTGTCCGAAGGGGACGTTTCGTCTTTTTTGAAGATAAAAATCAATGAACACGTACAACTTAAACAGTGAACCCAACTGCGCACTATGAACATTTGTTAAAAATAAGGTATTAACACTGATATCAAGTGTAACGAACGCACAAGAGAGCACGTCGTCCGTAAAAAGCACAGGGGGTGGTCCTGTAGTATCACCCACAACGTAAGCCCTGCAACACCCTCTGAACACACGCCGGCCAGGAGGAGACGCCGCCTGACTGGTGTGACAACTGCAATATCAGGAACAATCTGATTAATCAGGGGAGGGGACAGCTTGCTGTCAGAGCGCCTGCTTAGCACGCACAAGGCCCTGGGTTCGATCCCCAGTACCTCCATTAAAAGATAAATACGTAAGTAAACCTAATTACTGCCTCCCCACAAATAAAAAATTAAAAAAACCAATTTGATTAAAAGCAAACTAAAGAGGTTATGACGGCAAATGAGGAACAGCTCTCAAAAGAGGAACCATGGGAAGGGTTTTGAAAAGGGATTTTGAAGCCTAGACAGGAACAGTAATTCTGAAGTTGTCAACATTACAGACAAACTAGAACAAAAACACTTCATTTTGGGAAAAAGTTGGCGTCCGTGACCCTCTTGCTTTCCCCGCAGGGAGGTGGCGTGGCGACAGGTGTCCAGAGAGGGCTGGACGCTCCCCTGGCTGTGTGGGGAGGTACAGGGGTACGTCTTCAGGGACAAAGATGACTTGGGCGGGGACCGTGGGGAGACGCTCGTGAACCGACTGCGTCCCTGTCCTGTCCCCGTCACAAGGTACAGCAGTAGGTAGGGGAGGAGCTGCGTGGGCCCAGGGAAGTGGCCTGTGACGGCACCGTGGACGGGAGGCCCAGGTGGCCTGAGCTCGGCGCAGGGTCTGTCGGCTGCTTCACAGAGTCTCCTTGAAGGACACGCCTCCCGGAGCGACGGCCACGCCCAGGGCTGGTGCTCAGCAGCAGCGAGCGTCTGGAAGCTGGCCGGCAGGCGTCTGCACTGTTCCAGCCCGCCCGGCACAGCCCAAGGACCGAGGTGGGGTGAGTCCGCACCATTATTTCTGAGACACCAGGATGTGGACGCGAGAAGAAGACATTCCTAAAATGGGATCGTATGCCAACAAAAAGGTCATGTTGGTTACTTCTTAGGGGCAGAAACAATGCTTCCCAGAATGGGAGAAGATGTGTGCAAGGTCCATAAATGAAGGGCTAAAACTTAAACATGTAAAGAACAACAGCAAATCAGTAACAAAAAATAACCCAATAGGAACATGGGCAAAGGTTATGAAGGAGTGAGTTCCTCAAAGGGAACACACGGGACATTTAGCTCAAGAAGCTATAACGAGGTAGAATTTCAGCCCCACCGGGAAGAAGGCCGACAACACCTACGGATCCACAAGCAGGGAGACAAGCCCTTCAATCCACTGGTGCTCGGGGTGTAAGTACAACTGCTCTGGAAAGTCATCTGACCATTTCTCGCGAGACTGAAAATACAAAGGCCACACACGCCGGTGACGCCTCTCTTAGTGACACCTCAGGGAAGTGCAGGGACACGTGGGAAGAGAGGTGAAATGAGACAGGCAAGCGCTTACGGTTCTCCCCGCGGCGTGTGTGGTGTGTGCTGCGTGCGCCAGGCGGAAACGGGACAAGCGGGTCTGGAAACGCAAGTCACGTGCAGCTGCTCCGGGAGGGGTGGAAGTGGGGCGCCTGGAAGGCTGAATTGGTGATGCTTGGGCATGTCACAGAAAGGTCTGAAGTAAATATGAAAAAATGCTAGTATTTGTTAATTATCTGAGCACTTAACTCTTTTTTGGCATTTAAAAATTTTTAATTTTTGTTGAGTAAGAAGCAGATTCAACCCGGAGGCATCGCAAAGTAGGATTTCTCAAAGGGGCAGCAGTGGACGGGGTGAGAGTGACGCGAGGTCCGCGTGTGCAGCCGCACGGCCCCGAGCAGCCTGCGCGCACGCCTGGCTCCGGAGGCCACGCGGCGTGGACGGCCCGCTGGGACCTGTCGGACTTCCAGGCGGGGCTTCTGTTCCTGCAGCAGCGGCTTCAGGCAGGAGGGGCGCCCTCAGGCCGCGCTCAGCCCCTCTGCCAGGCAGGGAGGGTACGTGATGTCAGGCTGCCACCGCGGCTCCGCGGCCATTCGCTGCTTGGACGTCCCCTACCGGCGCCTGTGCTGTGACGACCACAGGGGCTCGGTGGCCGAGTGTCACTCTAACCTGTCACACCCGCTGTGTCCCGTCGGGGCGCAGGGGACCTCACGGCAAGGAGGAGATGTGAGCTGCCTGCTCACAGCCCCAACCATGGCCGCTGAGCACCGCAGCGGCGCTGGGGACGAGCTCTTCTCCCACTGCAGGTGGCCTGAGCGGATGCCTGGTTCCAGCGGCTCCTCACCCGCCCTCCGGGGCCCTGAGCTGCGGGACGCGAGTGCAGCAAAGAAGGGAAGACGCGGTGGACGGCGTGCAGGATGGGGGACAGAGCCAGGCGACGAGCAAGGAAGGAGTTAAAGGAAACCAGCGCAAACCACGCAGGACTCAGCGCGGGGCCTCTGGGCCTGGGTCTGTTCAGTGACCACTGCTGTCAATCTTTCTCGGGAAAGAAGTGAGAATTCCAAACAACCGACTGAAAGATAGTCTGAGTGTGTGGAAACACACTCTCCATCCTTTGCAGAGGCTGAGACTGGCTCCATGAAATTGCTAGAAATGTCGGGGAAACACGTAAGACCACAGCACTCTTCCTGTCTTGGATGAAAATTAAATTTTTTCATGATTTTTACTCATGATTCATTACTTCTTATGAATACTCTGAATGGGTAAAAGTTATGTCCAGTATTCAAATAAAGTGTATTAAAGCTCATTCATAAAAGTTATTTGTTTGTCTGTATCATTACAGCTTCCCCTTTAAAGCACATTTTAACGACTTGCTCTGCTTACGTACTGCAAGCTGAAGTGAAGGAATCAGACCGTTCATTTGTGCTTGTTACACCACAAAACGAGAAGAAAAGTTAGTAAACATTCAGCACAATATCATGGATGAGTGTTAACACACTTTAGCTAAAATACATGCTTTACGTCTGTTTCGTAATTTAAATTAGCTGCTTAATGATGCGCAGGTCCTGTCTTCTCTTTACCCCATCCCAACGCAGTCTAGCTTCAGGCGGAACCAGAAGTGAGCGTTCCAGCCTGCACATCCCCAGGAAGCAGCCCTGACGGCTGGAGGAGGAGGACAGCTCCACACCTGGACCCCAGGACCGCGCTCCTCATCTCACAGGAGGCTCGGCTTCATCTCCACCAAACCCCTGCCTGTGAGGCGTGAGCAGGGCTGCACGTCCCCCGGACTCCATCCGCCGCCCTGCCCTGGACCCGGTGATGCTCTGAGCACAGGGGCTGGAGGTCAGAGAGCAGCTGGAGCTTTCACTGGCCGCCACGGAAACACTGCTTTTAGGTCTCGTAATCATTCTTAGACAAAGTGCGGCAAATTCAGAAGCCACTGATGTGTGAACAGTCATTTTGAATACACAGTTCACGTGGCCCTCAAAAGGAAAAGAAATGCGCGCGTTCTCATGTGGCTGTGTGCTTTAGGGCGCTGTAGTTCAGGGCCACTGAGTGATGGGCCTGTGTGCTCCAAGTTCAGAGCTCTTGACAGCAGCAGACGAAACACCCACCGACCCCCGCTGCCAGTCCCCAGACCAGCAGCGGGTCTGGCCCTGCGCCCGTGAGCACGACCAGGTATGGGGCAGGCTGGTGGGGGAGCCGGTGGCCACGGTCAAGCAGGGTGGGAGAAATACGTTTTCCTCTGCTGAGGGGAAACACAGCCGCCCCTTCAACAAGTGTGAGAACAGTCACCTCTTGATTCCCGCAGCTGTTGGGCCTCAATGATTAAACACAAACCTCCCAAACCTCCGCAGTCAACATGCTCTAACCTCTGCACTGAACGCCTTCCCGGCAGAACCACCGAGAAGGGGCAGCAAGGCTCCTCCTCGCTTGGGTGGAGGTCGTCTGCTCACGGCCACCCATGGAGGGGTGGCCCTCACATGGCCAGAGGTGCAGCTGCAGAGGCACTCCGCTGAGCCACCAGCGGGAGGAGCGTGCCCCGAACAGCCTGCAGACACTGTCCCCTCCACATGCGCCCGGGAGGACGTGGGACTTTCTCGTGGAGAAGGGGGCCTCCTGGCACCGGGTGGGGGCGGACAACATCCGGGAGAGGAAGGAAAGGTGACTGCCTGACCCGCAGGGACACCGCAGACTCCGGGAGCCCTCCCACCCTTCTTGCGCCCGGCCGGGCAGCACCACTGGCTCCCCAGGGGCTCCCGGCTTTGGCCAGTTCTCCCCGGGACCCTGCAGCCCCTCCCTGACTCTGTCTACACAGCACGGCTGCTTCGCTCCACGCAGTCAAGCCACCCAGGCCACACAAGCCTACTGATTTGACTTTTTGAAACTTCTACAGCAATTACTGTCTTTACTATTATATTTAAAAATTTCTTTACTTTTGGTGGGGGAGGTGGTTAGGCTTATTTATTTGATGGAGGCGCTGGGGACTGAACCCCGGACCTCGTGTGTGCTGAGCATGCGCTCTACCACTGAGCTGCACCCTCCCCCGTTACCAGTACCATTAATCAGGACCTCGCGCTTTCTTGTGCTGTTACTGTATTTTCTCCCTCCATCAGGCTCTGCACTTCCTGGCTGCCAGGACCATTCTTTGTCACTCCCCTGCCCCGTCTGACAGACGCTGACCGGCAATCTTACAAAAGACGGCAGGAACCTACAGGGCGTCACTCGTGAGTTAAGAGCAGGACAAGAAAACGGCCACCGTGGTAACTACTGCGCCAGCCACTGTGCTGAGCAGCTGGCGCACAGGACCATGGCAATCCTCACGGCACCCCGGGAAGAAGCCCGGCCACCGGCCCTTCTGCACTGATGGAGACACTGGGGCAGGGACGCTGAGTCACTAGCCCAAGGGCACGCAGCAGCCACTGGAGGAGCCGGATTTAACAGGGCGTCTGGTGACAGAGCCCGGCCTCCAGGGACCAGGTTTGTGCTGCTCTCAGCAGAAGTGCTTCCAGAACTACTTCGCGTTAGTGCAGACTTTCGACGGGTGTCGGACGTATTTATAAGGGTCTCTACCAAGACACGCTCATTCTGCCTCAGGGCTGCTCCAGGAGGCTGTCGCCCCCTCCCTCCCCAGCTCTTACTTCCTGCTGCTCTCCGACAGCCACCCCACGCTGCAGCCCAGCGGTTCTGAATGACGGCTACGACCCTTCTGCAACCAGATTTTCAAGTAAGTCACACAGCTCAGAACAGAGCCTGGGAGGAAACGGCACCGAGTAAGTCCTGCTGCGTGAACGCTTCTGTCTCATTTCCACGTGTGTTCTGTACAACATTACCTTTGACTCTGGAGCACAGTCACGAAGTCTGAACGTCTACGCCTGGTCCTTACACCACACTTAGCGCTGACACAGCACGTGCATGAGAAGTGGCTGAAAACGGACAGACCAGTGTGCTCAGCAGACAGAGGGAGGTCACTCTGCGTGGACGCAGGACGAGGACGTCAGGGCTGCGTCCTCGACGACCAGGACTGCGTGAATGAGAGCCAGCAAAGCAAAGCAAAGCAAAGCACAGGAGGGGCCCCACCTTACCCCTTCGCCCAGGGTACACGTGAGGGTAGTACTCATAGTAGAGATCTGGCTGGTCGAGGTTCCCAAAGGGCTCAAACTCCATTTCAGCATTCTGGAAAAGGCCCAGCTTCACCAGCAGCGCCAGCCTCACAAACCAGAGCTGAAAGCACAAAACAGAACTGAAACAGCAGGTCATCTGTGCATGTCCAGTCAGAGCCGGCTGCCCTCTGTCCCCGTGGTGTCAGAGCTTGGCCCTAACGTGGGAGTCCCCTCAGGTTCTGGAGAATCTGGCGGCCTGCATGGCCCTGCGGGGGTCCCCACACAGTGGGAAGCAGAGTCGGAGCACCCCGCGGGGAAGGGGGTTTAAGGACTCTGCAGCAGCTCCTTCTCACTGGAGGTGCCCTGCCCTTCGCAGCCCCCGCTCTGCACCCGGCAGTTTCTAGGAATGATGGCCCACCCGCGTCCCCAGGTGATGGTCAAGCAGAGGAGAGTTCGGGCGGTACCTGCAGCGAGTCGGCCGTGTGGCTGGTGGGCAGCCCGCTCTTGCCGTAGCCCTGGCCGTGGGCGGTGAGGAGACGCCCGCACAGGTCCACCGCTGCTCTCCAGTTCCGGCAGCTCTACAAGACACGGGGACACGGGGACAAGTGACCGCCTGCCGTGGGTGATGGTGTGGCTGCACAAGGCGAGGCAGAGAGGGCGCCGGGCAGAGACCCGGCTCCCGTGACACGGCTGACGGAACCAGGGAGGGCTCCTGTCGGAAAGCTCCCTCCGCTGCGCCCCCATCCACGACTGCTTTCCTTCTCAGCAAGTGGCCCGGCCTTGTGAGCTGTATCACTTCACAGCCAAGTGCCTGGCCTTCTGCTACGTGCGGGATGTGGGTGTCTGCGTCTGTCAGATCTGCATGTGGCTATAAAATGAGTGGTTTTGTAGGTTGATCTCCGATAGCCAAAAAAAGAAAAAAAAAAGAGCAAATGCCACTGTTAGCCTAAAAAATGAGGAAAAACAATTTTTAAAAAAGAAACAGGTGACAGCAGACAAGGGCCATGAAAGCAAGTCACTGGCACGGTGCTGGCAGGCGGGCTGCTACGCCCTCTCTGGGAAGTAACTGAGCGCGCTGCGCCAGGCTCAGAACTGCCCCCACCCTGACCCAGTGCCCTCCTCCGAGGGTTTCTCAGAAAAAAACAGCCCAAGGGGGCTGGTCCAGGACTTGCAGAACCGCAAGCCCACAGTCAGCTCTGCAATCTGTGGTTCTGCGTCTGCAAGTTCAACCAGCAGCGGGTCCCAGAGGGCTGTATCCACCCTCGCGCACTGGACCCCGTCGTCCAAGCCCGTCTGCTTACAGCTCAACTACAATGGGAGATTCTGTGGGTATTTGCACACAAATGCGTGTACGTATCCACATCAGAGACACATTCCACACACACACTCAAATGTTAACAGACAGTGGTCACGCAAACCATTTCTCTTCAGTGTTTCTGAAGTAAGAACACTGTCTACAAAATGAGGAGACAGAGTCTGTGATCAAAGGGCAGGCCGCACACCTAGCGGAACAGCACCCTGCAGGCGGGACCTTCACGTCTGGTCTGGACGTGGATGGTGTGCTCACCCACCTCTGCCCGACGCGAGGACCCTGACTGTCGCCTGATACGCACGGACCAAATTAGCGTCTGTTGAACCAGTACATCGTTTTTGTACCAAGTACAGATGTGTCCCAAGTACCAAGTATGGCACAAATCAACGAGAAAGAGGGTTTCTCCTGGGGAGGTGGGGGCCCCCAACACTGTACCTCCCTTGTGAGCCCCACCTGTGAGCTCCCTGACAGACCTCAAAGGTGGAAAGGATGCGTGCGAGCAAAAATATATTAATGAGAAAATGTGAGCATGAATAGTTACATGTTTTTGAAACAAGTAAGAAATGTTTATTACACAGTAAAGACTCCTGTCTTATTTTGTATCCACTGTATACAGATACCTACCACCAATAAAACATTTAAATGTGTAATAAAATTATTTGCCAGTACTATGCAAATATGAAGTGCCCCATAAATGATTAAAAATAGTAAAGGTATCATATAAAAAGACCAGCTCTTGCTATGATTTTTATACTAAATTGTGTTTTCTGTATTTCAAACTAGATCACTATTAAAAATGAAGCAAAAACCTACCATCTTTTTCATTTTTTTAAGTAAACGTAGTCTTTAAACAAGTGACTCCTCCCCTAACTGGAAGTAGAGAGCAGGACCGTTTCTGCTCCCATGATGTTTTCTTGCAGCAGAATCCCCCGGCGACTGAGGGTGGCGGGCCCTCTGTATCCACGGGGCTCACAGCTGAGGGTTCAACCAACCCCAGATGGACAATACCCAGGGAAAAAATTCCAGAAGCTGCCAAAAAGCGTAACTTGAATTTGCTGCACACTCGCAAAGATGTCCTTAGCACTTAGATTGTACTGGGTACTGTGCGTGATCTAGAGATGCTTTAAGGTGCACGGGAGGATGTGGGGGCTACATGCAACACTACGCCGTTCCACCCAGAAGCCCTGAGTATCTCGGATTTTGAATCCGCGGGGGTCCTGGAACCAGCCCTGACAGACACTGGGGTTGACTGCTACAGCAGGTTTACTTGGATAACTGCCTCTCTGGACCACACGTGCCATTATTAGGCGGTGCCATTTTCCGATTAATATCGAATGCCGTGCAGTCATTTCTAAACACACTGACACTACCCTGGCAGCAAGCTCCCAGGAGTCAGACGGACCTACTTCCTCAGGACAGTTACCAACAAACAGCACGTGTAGGGAGTCTAGGCCCCCCGCCCACCCTCGTGGGCTATCTGAGGACTCACTCTGTTCCCCGCTGGCCACTGCAGCTCAGGACCAGCGGGGGCTGGCACAGCGCCTCCAACCTCTAAGTTAGATCTGGATCACCTTCTGGTCTGAGAGAAGAAACAGGGAGAAGAGGAATTTCTCTGCCTCCCCTCCACACGGGAAGTGGGAGAGTCGGGGGCTGGGCAGGGAGGGTGCAGGGACCAATGGGCAGAATGTCCAGGGCTGGCACCTGGTGAGCCTGCTCAAGGTGGATTTTGCTGCCCCAAATAGTTCCAGGTGTCCAGGGCCCTCCTGACTGCAGAGGTGTGGCCGAGGGGCTGCCCGCCCCTCTCAGGTGAGGATCAAGTGGGCCAATAGAGGCAGCCTCTGCGCCTCGCCACCCTGCTCAGCGCTGTTCTGGACGTTCACCCACACTGATGGACGCGGCTCTTGGGCACGTGTTTAAACTGCTTCGGATGTTAGGGTTTTTAATAAAATTTGTGGCTAATACAAATAAGGCAGCACAAACATTCTTAAACACATCTTTATGCACACGTACAAGAGTTTTATTGAGCACGTGATTAAAAGTGGAATTGTGGTGGGGAGGGCATAGCTCAGCGGTAGAGCATGTGCTTAGCATGCACGAGGTCCTGGGTTCAATCCCCAGCACCTCCATTAAAAGTAACAATAATAAATAAATGAACCTAAGTACCTCCCTTCCAATGAATAAACATATAAATAAATAAAATTTTTTTAAAAGGTAGAATTGTCAGGTGGAAGGCAGCACCAGTGTTTATTTTACTGGCTGTTGCTAAGCGGCTCTGCGAGGCAGCCGCGGGGGGTCAGGCACCCCCACGGCACGGGCTGGGACCCGCGCGGCCCTTGCTGGCACTGCTGTTGCCGAGGTGACGGGGGACGCAGGGCGGTCTTGTCTCGCTGGACTCCTGCGATCCCAGGGAGGCTGGGTGCTCATCCCGCGCTTACTGGCTCCCCGGCCCCCGGGAACTGCCTCCTCATCATTTCCGCCTGTTTTCCTGCTGGGATACTTCTGTTTCTTGTTAACTAGAGGAAGATCTTAATTTCAAAACCTCATGTTTTTAATGCTCTTTGTGGTGTTTTTGTTACATACAAGTTTAAAATTTCAAAGTAGTCAAGTTTATTGAATTTTCCTGAAGGCTTAGTTTTTGTATCTTGTTTAAGAAAATGCTTCTCACTTCTCTAGCCTGAGTCACTGAGAGTCTCTTCTATTTTCTGAACTTAAACAACAAACTTCGCTTTAACTCACTTGGAATGTACTTCTGTGTTTACAGGTAGCAGTCTTCTTTATTTTTCCCACTTGAACGTGCAGGGAGTTCCGCGCCCCTCGTCCCTCCATTCATTCCGCTCTCTCCCCAACAATCGCAGCACTGCTCCCCCGACACGTGTGCATCCAGGCTCGGCTCTGTCCCACCAGCTCCCCTGCGGCTCGACCCCGGCTGGGCCCGGAGAGGCTGGGCCCGCCCTCGCCTCCGCCCTGCTGCTGTGGAGGGAAGGGGTTCCTGCTTCAGCTTCACGCCTTTCCAGCTTTTGTCCCTGTGTGAGCTTCCAATGAGAAAGCACAGTGGACACCCCTTTGTCACACGCATCAAGCGTGCATGTGTGTGCGTGTGCACACACGCGTGTGCCGGGTGCGGGGTGCCGGGGATCACTTCTGCTGACTCCAGACAGCCTGGTCTCCTGCTCTTCAGACTTGCCCGAGAGGTGGCGCAGAGCCGGCAGGGCCAGGGCCCCTGTTGACGGGAAAACTCAGAGGGGGGACTGGGCTGCCTGCGCCCCGCTCCCGTGTCCCCGCAGCTCTGGGCGGCCCCAGCGGTGAGCCAGGCGGCAGGTCTGCGGGGGGCGGGGGGGTGCGGGAGCGCTAATGCCCGGCACTCCCCGCCCTTCAAGACAGTGCCCTCCGCCCTCCACCTGCGAGAGCCGGGCCGGGACGCCGCGCTGCCGCTGCTTGACTGTAATACGGGTTTTCCCGGAGTTCCACGCCACTCTGGTCTCACTGCTTTCCACCTCTAGTTCCCCTTCCTGGGGGTCCTCCTCTATTTTCCATGTTAAATATCAGAAAGGTTTGTTGAAAGAATTATTTTTAAAATTAAAATTAAATATACCAGGTTAATCTTTAAGTTCTGTGCAGAAAGTCCTATGAAAATCTCAATTACTGTGTATGACCTGTAGAGCCCGAGAATGAAGTTTTTCTGACCGGAGAAAAGACCTGACTTCAAATAAATATGACTTTTTTTTAAACTAGGAAATAAGATACACGCTCTATTTGAAGAACTAAACATAGGCATTCCACAGCTTCTGGAAGACGAGAAAAATAGACCAATAAAAATCACTCAAGTAGCTAACAGTATGTGTGTAACTTTTCCTCACCTATGACTCAAAGGAAATCGTTAACACTACATATGACACCACTGGAGCGATTAAAATGTCCTTCTCCACAGGCTGTGACATTCATTTCCCTGGAAATTACGGTCTTCAAGCACTCTGGCAGTACTTAGGAAATACACTGAGAAACTCTTTCCCAGTCTTAAAGATGAGAGCAAGTATTTTAGGGCATAATTAAAATACCAGGGCAAGGCAATGGTCTTTGTATAAACACACTTCCCACCTTAACTAGGTCCCCCTGCCAGGGCTGGTAACACAATCTCTACTGGCCTCAAGTATTCCCAATGTATGAAAAAATCAAACCACTGTATGTACTTACTAACAATAATAATCAAATTAATAACAATCAAAGGAGGTGCAGAGGTCACCTGAGAAGAGACTAGTTACACTGAGCGCGTGTGGCTCCTCGTGGTTTCTTTAAACTCATCACCACAGAGTCACACTTCGAAAGCCGCCTGCCACTCGTGATGCTGTACTGAGAACGGCAGCTTCTCGAGCCAAGTGACGGCAGCGACAGCGGCACTCCCACGACGGCCACAGGTGCACCTCCCCGTGTCGCTCGGCCGTGGACACGGCTACCCCCCGAGACCTGTGACTTCACTGACGAGCGATGCTGCACACGGATGCTCTAGGGTTAGCTGTTCTCTCTCCCTTTTATAAACACACTCGCCCACCCCCTTCCTTCGCAGAGACTTCCCCCTGCAGAGGCGACTCCAGGGCCCCTTTAGGGCAAGAGCCTCAAAGGGGCACCGCTGCACATTCACGAAAAACTAAACTTTAACTGGCTTCAACGTGTAAAACGTCAGCTACCCACCTAAACAAGTGTTTCTTATTGACCTTTTTGAGGACATGTGCTTCTGTAACATAATAAAAGACGCCAATAAAAAAGGCAGCTGTGGGGCACACGAGCTCCAGGAGTGCGCAGGCCCCCAGGAGCACCCGGCCATCCCGCGGCAACAGGCCCGCAGCTCAGTTCCCTACTCCTGCTTCAGGACAGCGCCTCCGCCTGGGAGTTCGCACTCACTCCTGTAAATGAGTAGGGCAGGGCTCTGTGTGTACTGCAGGTGAATCCACTCATTCAGCAACAAACCTTCTACACCAAGTGGAAAAGAGTATTTTAAAACATACATAAAATTATGCAACTCTAGTTATTTTGATGAAGCACATTAGTGAAAGTACACACTGCTTCAAGTAAGGTGATTGTCTGAAATAATGCTTTTTAACCCAGACTTAAAAATACACAGCATATTAACACGATGCCCTTTGCTGCACAGCACTGGTGCCCAATCCAAGAGTCTATTTATGTTCAAGGACTTAGGACGAGATACTCAAAGTAATGAACTCCAGGGAAAATATTATGAAGGGAGGCAGGACTTCTCAGAAGACAACATGAAAATCAAATACGTTGTTACTTACAATGAGCTGCTTCAGCCCGACCAGGGACTGTTCTACCGAGTTGGCACTGAGGACCTGTCTCTTTGCTGCAGCTTTTTCACCCAGGAAGCGAAGCATTAAGTCTTTAACTGCATCTCCCTTGAAAGAATATAAGAAAAATACGTCAAGACAATAAAATGCGAATTAAACTCAGCTAACCAGAACCCATCACTGACCAAAGTTCCTTTCTTCTCCATTGGTGTGTGGACGTGCAAACGTGGTTATAGTGCAGAAAACTTCACTTAACCAGACGTTTGAGAATTAACCAGACGTTAGTGTCATGACCTTTAATGAAGTGCGTGTGTTAGAATGGCTCTTTCCTTCAGGGAGGAGGCAGCAAATCGCCGCCGCCTGCACCAGGCTTCCAAAGAGGCACAGCAAGCCCGGAGGGGCCCCACCCCGAGCATGAGGTGACACCGGGGACAAGGGGGTGGCGGTCCCCGGAAGAAGCAGCATGCATGGCCGGCCCAGGGCCCTCTGCCTACCTCCCGTCAGCCCGCCAGCTGGCTTGGGCCTCCGGGAGCCCCGGGGGTAAAGCAGTTACTGGAGGCGAGGTCGCCTGCCTCCCAGCGCTGCACTCACTCCTGAGCAGGTGCTGCACATCCCTGCGGCCAGGCCCTCCGCCCAAAGGATTGGGACCATGTTAGACCCGCTGAGTGAGACAGGGCTGAGTGAGTGTGTGGAGAGGGGCAGAAGGGTAAGGCTGGGCCAGAGGGACCATCAAGGGACCAGGAGGAACCCGGGCAGGAGCCTCGGACAGACGCCCAGGAGCTCAGCAAGGGTCCTTGTGGCTTAAGACGGAAGGTGGAGCCTGCCCCCCAGAGCTGGGAGCCAGCCAGTCCCCTGGCCCAGCGCAGGGTCCCCAGATGGAAGCAAGCAGAGAAAGCTAAGAAAACCGTGGAGACCCGTGGGCCACGGTGCTGCTTGGGGGCTGAGCCCTGGGCTGAGCTCAGCACGGGGAACAGGCCCCACGGCCCAAGCCCACCACTGTCAGGCCCACCCACTGAGAGGGGTCGTGGGGCACGGGGCCCCAAAGCTGAGTGGTCCAGGCCCAGGACAGACAGCCATGATGGGAGGAGGTCTGAAGCACCCTCTCCCTTTAGGATGCACAGCCGGGAAAGCCGCCGAGTAGTCACTGGAGTGTGAGCTGGCCTGGCCTTCCCTGACCTGCCCTCGAGGTCCTGCGGGTGGCAGGCCCAGCCACTGCATCCAGCTGCTGACAGAGGCCCCGGATCTCCCTGCTTAGCCGCCCGAGAAACAGAACTAGGCCAACCTGGGGAGGTGGGCAAGGAGGCCCGGATCTCCTATCCCTGAGCGAAGGCCTCTTTTCAGCACGGGCAGCGCAGCGGACACTGATTCTGCGGGGAACGCAGGTGCGCATGGTGACAGAGGACGTCCCCTGCAGACGCTGTGACCAGCCAGGGCCTTCCTGCTGGTCCCTCCTCGGGAAGAACGAAGGAGCAGCAGTCTGCCCATAGGCAGGGCCACCTGACTCCTCCTCGCCATCTGCGGGGTGACACGTAAACACCACCACCACGGGGACATGCGAGCGGGAGGCGCACGGCCGCCACGGCAGGGGAGGGAAGGCGATAGCCTGCGGTCACGCTCTCGCACTGGTCTGGCCCTGGGCGCCAAGCCTGGTGCTCAGAGGCCAAGCCACACCTCCTACACGAGGGCAAAGATCTAGGAGCTGCAGTTCGATTATCTTTTGCTTTCAGAGAGTAAGGTGAACTACTGCAAGTGCCAGGACCCCAGCAGGGCTCACTGAGCGAGGAGGGAGAATGAAAGGGCAGGAGGAAGCGGGCTCGGGCAGGAGGAAGCGGGCTCGGCCACGCGGCCCCACGAAGCTCGGCACGAGTGCAGCTCCTACCAGACAAAGAGCCTCACTGGGGCCAGAGGCGCCGCGACCAGGAAAGGGCAGAGCACATCTCAGTGCTGCGGGGCGTGCCCCGTCTAAGCCCTCGGTCCCTGCGACGCTCTCAGTTAATGAGACTGCACCGCAAAGATCCCCTGCCCCTTAAAGTCCCTGTTAGCTAGCACTGGAGTCGGCACAGGGGCTCCTGAGACAGGAGCACGCGCAGGTCTGACAAGCGCCTCGCCCCTGAAGCCCAGGGACGGCACGAGGCGTCCTAGCAAGGCCCGGCTCTCGCCGCGTCTCTCTGCGGGAGGCGGTTCTGACGCGGGGCCACGCGTCTCTGATGCAGGTCCCCCGCGGCTCCTGGAACGGGGGTGGGGGGAAGCCTCCTCCCAGGATGTTCTGAGAGCTGTGCTGTGGCCCCTGGCAAGGGAACCACCTGGAACCCAGGATCCCTTCAAACTGGCGGACCTCAGGGTTTGCTCCAGGGGAACGTGGGAGACAGCACGTGACCGATCAGGGCCCAGAGGCTGGCGCGGGGAGGACGCCCGCTCCCCGTCAGGTGCTTATGGAAGAGAGAGCAGCTGGATCTCAGCCGGCAGAGGCCGGGGGGCTGCCCCCTCCTGCAGCGCGGGGGCGGCTCTAGCAGAGCCTGCAAGCGTTTAATGGCCGAAGACAAAGCAGAGCCCAGAGCAGCTGACTCAGAGCACGGGCTTTCCATTGGGTCAGGGAGGCCCAGCAACAGGCGTGTCACGGGCACGGTGCCGAGACAGCAGCGGGCACCTGCCCCGGGCCTCGCCGAGCGGCGCCTCGGTTCCCTCGGGGACATGCGGCTGTGCGTCCTGGGGCGCTCGGTCTGCTTCCTCCTGGGGGGTGAAACCACCTGAGCCGACAGCATCCGAGCAAACAAAACAAAACAAACCCCAAGCTCGAGGTCGCGGGGAAACTGGAGCCTGCATACGTCAGATGGAACGTAAAACGGCGCAGCCCTTTCGGAAGACAGCTTGGATGCTCCTCAAGACGTTAAACACAGACTTACCACACAATCCAGCAATCAGCAGACCTGCACAGTCCAAGCCCGCGTTGTTCAAGGTCAAGTGCATCTGACAGTAGAAAGGAATGGCGCGCCAACGCACGCCGCAACTCGGAGGGCTCTTGAACGTGTGATGCCCAGAGAAGGAAGCCAGTCCTGAGAGACCACGACTGTGGGACTCACTCGCGTGAAACGCCCAGAGAAGGAGGATCCCCAGAGACAAGCAGATTCGTGGTTGCCTGGAGCTGGGGTGCAGTGCGGGGATGGATACTGAATGCAAAAAGGTTTGGGTTCCTTTTGGGTGATGAAAATGTTCTAAAAATTGTGATGATTGTGCAACTCTGTCAAAAATGCTAAATACCACTGAACTGTAAATTAAATGTGTGAATTGTATGGCATGTGAACTATATCTTAATTAAGCTGCAAAAAACAAAACAAATCTAAACCCCTCTTCACATGAAGCCCTCAGGAAACCAGGGCCGACGGGAACGTGCAACAGGTTAAGCCGCCCCCGGGACTGCGGCAACACGGCCTGGCCGGGCCTCTGCAGCCCCTCCCGGTCTCACTCACACGTCTCAACTCGGTCATGCATTCCTCGCGTCAGGGACCCAGGAAAGGGCAGGGAGGCCCACGCGTGAGCAGTACCTCTGCTTCTGCCCACCACAGAGCAGCTGACTGTGCTTACTCACCAACGCAAACACCTAGAACACTGGGGAAAAAAGGTGAGACAGTTTTTCAGACGCAGAAAAGGACGGTGACCTGAGAGGAGGGAGGATGAGTTGGGCTCTTGCACCCAAAGGCCCTTTTTGAGCTCATGCGACTTAGTAACAAAGAAAAGACTAACAACCCAACCCAAAAGCGGGCAGAAGGCCTAAACAAGCAGTTCTCCAATGAAACATACAGATGGCTGATAGCTGCATGAAAAAATGCTCAATATCGATAGTTATCAGAGAAATGCAAATCAAAACTACAATGAGGTATCACCTCACACCAGTCAGAACGGCCATCATTCAAAAGTCCACAAACGACAAATGCTGGAGAGGCTGTGGAGAAAGGGGAACCCTCCTACACTGCTGGTGGGAATGCAGTTTGGTGCAGCCACTGTGGAAAACAGTATGGAGATTCCTCAAAAGACTAGGAATAGACTTACCATATGACCCAGGAATCCCAGTCCTGGTCATATATCTGGAGGAAACTCTAATTTGAAAATTGAAAAGACACCTGCACCCCAATGTTCATAGCAGCACTATTTACAATAGCCAAGACATGGAAGCAACCTAAATGTCCATCAACAGATGACTGGATGAAGAAGTTGTGATATATTTATACAGTGGAATACTACTCAGCCATAAAAAGGATAAAACAATGCCATTTGCTACAACATGGATGGACCTGGAGATCCTCACTCTAAGTGAAGTAAGCCAGAAAGAGAAAGAAAAATACCATATGAGATCATTCATATGTGGAACCTGAAAAAAAAAAGACACTAATGAATTTATCTACAAAGCAGAAACAGACTCACAGACATAGAAAATGAACTTATAGCTATGGGGAGGAAAGGGGTGGGAAGGGATAAACTAGGAGCTCGAGATTTGCAAATATTAACTACTATATATGAAACAGATAAAAAAACCAAATTTCTTCAGTATAGCACAGGGAACTATAAGATATATTCAATATCTTACAGTAACCTATAATGAAAAAGAATATGAAAACGAATATATGTATGTATGTGTCACCAGAAATTGACACATTGTAACTGACCATACTTCAATTAAAAATTTTTTTTAAAAAGGGCACTTTTTGGACCACAGTGCAGGAGTGTGTGAACTTGCTGAGTGGGAACTGGCTGGGAGCTGGAGAAGGTGAGGTGCCTAGAATTTGTAGGTCAGAGCACTAGACAGGAGGGAGCCATGCAAAGGATGGGCCTGGACACCTGCGTGGGAGTCCTTGAGTCTCCTGTTGAGTAGTGAGCGGTGTGTGCTCAGGGTGGAAGCTCTGGGGGGAGATGGGAGGAATGACGGGTGGGGCGGTGAGCTCACAGGGGCTGGGAGATGTCGAGCCTAGGACAAGCACTAGGAGCGCTCTCGGACACCGAGGCTCTCAGTACAGCCGGCAGAAGGGTCACCCAAGAGTAAAAGCTACTCTTAGCTCACCCTGAAAAGCTGAACAACAAACCTGAAAAGGATCAGATAAATCTGCCTACAACATGCCTGCCAGAACAAAGTATAAGTCTTTTTGACAGAAGGTGACAAAATATAGACATGCAACAATAAGAAATCCACAATATCCAGCCTCTAATCAAAAATAACTAGACGTGAAAAAGCAGCCACACGTGACCTGTAACCAAGAGACAGATCCAAATACAAACAGACCCTGAAACTGCAGATGGAATTTTCAGAAGAAAACCGTAAGACAGCTATTATAAGTGTGCTCAAAGATCTACAGTAAAACTTGAACACAATGGAGAGAGAAAAATATATAAAGAAGAACCAAATGGAAATTCTAGAGACAAAAAAACATGAAAAATTTACTGACTAGTACCAACTGCAAACTACAAAGTGCAGAAGGAAAGATAAGTGAACTTAAGGACACAACAGATTTCTCAACTTAAGTACAAACAGAAAAAAGATTAAAAAACAAACACACTAGAAACGAGACCCCTTTGGCACATCGACTAGTACGTGAAAGGAGAGGAGAGAAAGTGAAAACCAGAAAGGCTAAGCGAGCAACTAATGATCAAAAATGTTTCAAAACTGATGAAAATGATAAATTCACAGAGCCAGCAGGGTCAACGAATCCTAAAAGAGACAAACACAGAAGAAAACCACAAGAAGGCACGTTAGAGTCAAACTGCAGAAAACCAGGGATGAGACCCTAAAAGCAGGCAGAGGGGAACGTAGGCCAGGCACAGAGGCGCAAAGCTAGGACTGCCACAGACATCACCTGAGCGACGACACCGAGCAGGGGAGGATGCAAGGGCGTCTTCAAGGTGCTGGCAGGACAAAGCTGCGCCAGCCGGGGAGCCCACGTGTGGTGAACAGACCGCATTTCCAGCAGAAGGAACCTCTAACAAGGAAGAGGAAGTAACTTTCTCAGACTCAAAGCTGAGAGAACCTGTAGCTAGCAGACCCGCGGTGACTGGTACGTCTTCGGCCATCTGTGGGTTTCCAGCACGAGGACTTAGATCAGCCCAGGATGGGGGCTTTCACAGACCGTGTGGCCTTCCCTGACGGGATTCCTGCCAAATCCAAACTGCAGGAAAGGTGAGGGGAGGAGAGAATTGGGGAACGGGGTCAGACGGGGTGGTGGAATGGCCCAGCCTCAAAGTCTACAGGTGGGGTTTCTAGATCCACCGGTACCGGACAGGGCGCGCTGAGGCCCCAGTCCCCTCATCACCTGGACCAGCGAGATGCTGCTGCCTCTGTCTGTTTCCTTCTCTCCCCTCGCCCACCATCCTTCCTTCCCTCTTTCTCTTTTCAGTGAACAAGCTTCATACATATATTCTCCAACTTCCATTCTTTACTGGTTCTGAAAATTTCTGAACTATCGTTTCCCCACAAACTTTTCCATTTACTTCTTTAAGAACACAGACCATCTAAAACTCTAATTAGTTAAAAATGCCAACGTTCCCCTGCTGATGCCACCGGGTGGCCGCAGCGTTACACGCTCATCGTCACCGTCCCTAACTTAACCCAGAGACTGTGTAAGAGAAACGTCACAGAGAAACAACTTCATGCTTTTTACTTTTCAAATTTTATCCCATAGGAAGGCATTTTTAACTAGGTACCCACAAAGGAGCAACGTGGGAACATTTCAATGAAAGTGTTTCAGAAAGCTGACTTTGAACAACATTGTGACAGTAACGGTGGCACAGTGAGAAACCTGTTAACAGGTAAATCCAGCAAATGGCTGTCTGATATCCTAAAAGCCTGGTGCACATGGAGAGTCAAGAGATGTGTTCCACCAAACTTAAGTCCTCTGCGGATAAACACAGCACTTCCAAGGTCTACCACACAGGTTTTCTTTTCTATCCTGGGAACGAAAGGTCCCTTGAAGGATAATACACAACTGAAGAGACACAAGTGAAGAAACATCCAGCTCGCTTGCTGTACGAGAAAGTCAAGGTATTTGGGAGGCTACTCTTAACCCATATTCCAGTTTACTGGGTTTCCAGAACAGCCGCTGTCAGCTGCATGAGGAACGGAAGGCACTGCCTTAGGACCCAGAGGAAGCGAAAAGGAAAGGCACCGTCTCCTGGTTGTGCTCACACTCAACGGGCCCCGGCTGACTCCGGGATCCCTCCTTACTTTCACCTGGAACTGGGGAGGTGAGAAAGGATGCTTTAATGCCGCAGAAGGGCTAGCCCAGAGCCCACGCTTTTCACAGGAAGTTTTAAACTAGCAAGGCCGGCTGGCACCTGTGTCTCTCAATGCGTGAACCACCGCCTCCCGGGTTTCACTGTGCGACACCGCCCAGCCACTGCGGGACACACAGCACTCCTGCCCCGTCCACTGGTGTCCTGTGCTCAGCCCAGCCTTTCGGGAACTAAAGTGAAACACCTCTACACATTTCCAAAGGCACCGTAGGACCCCGGGGCCCCAACACTCCGTCAGGAGCTGCTGGGCCAGACGCACTGACGTTAAAGGAGCTTAAGAGCAGAGTTCAGACCCCACGAGGGAGGAAGGGAAGAAACGGAAGCAGAGCACTAAGGCCACCTCCTCGGGGAGCAGGGGTGGGGACAGGGCTGGGGTGGGGGCACGGGTGAGGACTCAGTGAAAATCCTAGCCATCAAATATCCCCTGCAATCAGAGCCCATAACTGGGGTTCACTGAAAGACCCTGCAAAAGTAAAACTGACGCTCGGTGTACTCTGGGTAAAAGGTAGCGAGGGTGCCGAGGGCAGTGCCTGGTGAACAGCAAGCCTGCAGGGAAGACGGTTAGAGGGGACACGGCCAAAGGGACCGGCATGTGAAACACCCAGAACCTACAGGCTCACACCTGAGTTACCGGGAACGGTGACCTGGCCCCTCTGCCCAGCAGCCACCCTCCTGTCCACAGATTTCAGCCCCCGGACCAGCCCTTCCCTGTGCTGGGCTTTCGGACCTGGCCCTGTGTGCGGGGATGGGAACTCCTTCCCCGGAGGGGACGGCAGGGCCTCCCTCAGTTTCTGGAGGAGAGACAAACGCAGGACACGAGGCCAGCACATGGCGTCCCAGAAACTGCTGATCCCAACCGTAATCTGGGTGGGATGAGCCACGTCTGATGTGCAGATGAGCCGGCCTCCCATGGATGCATACGGGTACCTAGAGAAATCCGTGTCACACTGTGCATGCTACGTGCTGGCTTATATCCGGTTTTTAACAGTGAAACAATAAAACGAACAGTAAATGTAATAATAAAAACGAACCTCATTAAATACTTTCCTATAACGTCACTTTTACTCCCCATGTAACCATCCCCCTGCAAAGGTGAGCTGCCAAACGTACGCAACCAGCCTCCTGACGGTGGACTTTCAGACGGTTTCAGACTCTCTGCAACTATGAGCCTCACTCTGACGGGCGTCCCCAACGCTGCTATTTGTGCATCAGTGAGATTATTTCCTTACAAATAATTCCTAAGGGCGGGCTTTCTGGGTCAAAGGGCACGCACCTTTGGATGTGCATTTTACAACTTCACTTAAGAAAGTTTGTACCAAATTATGGTCCCACCAGGGCTGCCTGAGACAGGCTAGTTTCCCACACCCTAACAAACATAAAATAAGCACAAACGAATTAGACAATAGAAAGTGAAATTAATTTTACATTTTTGATCACTGGTAAGATTGAACTTTTTAATGTTGATATTTACTATATATAACATTTATATATTTTAGCAATTATTTTGAAGGGCCATTCATTTTTTTTAACTGAATCTGTAAGAACTTTTCTACATCAAGCATATTACATGTAATGGAAATATATTTTTCCATATCTACAAAAAAAGGGATGAGAGATTTATCATTCACTGGAGCTCAAATGGTGCAAATAAACCGGCCACACGAAGTTCAGAGCTCCCTCAGAGAGCTGTGAGGTGACTGCCTTGCTGGTACGTATTCCTAAGCTCTAGTACCTTGCATGGGTTGCCTCAGAGAAACCACAGAGCTCCGAATTACCTGGTGACACCATTACATACATTCTCACGTCAGAATCTTAGGAATTGCTGAAAAATAAGGGGTTTTCGATCCTTGAAAGGTTTTACACATATACACATACAGCACAGATACAGATGGAAAGGAGCGGGCTGCGGACACGGGCTCACCCACTCACCGGGAAGGGTCCCACCAGCCCACACCTGCTCTGAGTCCCTCCGCAATCACCTGGATGTTGTCAAACTTGAGGCCTGGCATGGTGAGGTCCTCCTTGTCCACGAACACCGTGCTGTACTGCTGGGTTGCCACCGAAATCAGGACCTTCCTGGTCGCCTCCCCGGGAAGCCAGGCGTCGTTTCTGCGGTCCATCTCGCTCATGCTCAGGGCGGTGGCAAAGGGGTCCTCGCTCCCTGCAAACACAGCCTGGATCTGCGAAAACGGTTTTGGAGACTGGGGAATTTCTAGAGAAGCCGAGGAAATGCCAGACTCTGATCTTTCCATCCCTGGGGAGTAGGAAGCAGAGCCCGGGGAGTTTTCTGCCCCCGGAGTGGCAGCGAGTGAAGACAAGTTTTCCGGAACCGAAGAGCCGGCGTTGGGATTACTGACGGAGATGAACGTGGACGTTGTGAAGGAGTCAAAGAAGTCAGAGGCCAAGGAGTTAGCGCCGGCCGTATCTCCAAAAAACTTACTCAGGCTGGGGCTTGGCTGGACCACCTGTGGAGGGGTCCTGGGCGCTGCCTCGCTCGCGCCGCTGAAACTAGGAGATTTCACCATCTGGGACTCGAAGCCATCGCGCAGGGACGGGGGCTGGGAGCCGGCGGGCTGCGGCTGGCTGAAGATGGTGCACACGGGCACGGGCTCGTCCCTGGGGGGGGGCTGCCGGGGGCACACACCCGACGCCGCACCCCCCGGGGGCGCCTCTCCTGCCCCCGGGCCCGAGGCCCCCACACCTCCGTTCTCCAAAGTGGGCAGGTCTTCCGCTTCTTCTTGCTCTGGGTCTTCCTTCAGCGACGCTCTGCTATCGGGGGTCACGTCCGAGACGTCTCTGGGCGTGTCCTCTCCATCGCTTCCAACGTCATCACTTGGAGTGTCCAGTGCTCCCTTGTCTATGACGTCCTCCAGCGTGGGGCCTGCGGTCCCTCCGGCGGGCTCCATGACGTCCTGCAAACAGCCCGGGTCCCCCGCATCGTCCTCACTGTTGCTGGGAGAGTCGGAGATGAGGACGCTCTCCATCAAGTGCTCATTCAGCTTGTCCCCGAAGTGGCTAGAGTCTTCTGACACGGGCTCGTTCTCTTCAGACCCAAACTCATCTCCACCGAGGTCAATGGTCTCCTCGTGGTACAGGAGCTGCCCCTGCCCCGCCCCAGGCACCTGCGGAGGGGCGCTCTCGGCTGGCCCCTGGGCTGGACTGCTCCGCTCCGGGGTGCTCGGGTCGGCACCCTCAGCGTTCTCCATGGTCTCCTGAAACAAAGACAAGCAGCCGTCAGTCTCCTCAGCTTTCCATCTCAGCTACTGTTAAGCTGGTTTTATCTTATTAACATTGTTTTTTATTTATAAAAATGAAATCATGTCATTATAACGGTGCAACGTGTCATTATTTGTTCAAATCCACAGACTGCACGACACCAAGACTGCACCCTGGTGTAAGCTATGGACTCTGGGTGATGACGTGCCAATGCAGGCTCACCAGCTGCAACACGGGGGGGAAGTGGCCAGCGGGGGAGACTGCACCATGTGAGGGCAAGGGCGTCACGGGAAACCTCTGTACCCTCTGCTCCATTTTGCAGTGAATCTGAAACTGCTCTAAAAAATAAAAGTCTATAAAAAATGTTTATCAGTGTACCGGCTATATATTCAATGGTTGAAAATTCGATAGCCTCCATTTCTCCAGCCGTTTATTTGTTTTTTGGTAAAAGACACATCGCACATCTATCATCTTCGTCATTTTCAAATGTACAGTTCAGCGGCATTAATTACGTTCACTTTGTTGTGAAACCATCATCTCCATCCATCTCCAGAACTCTTCTCAACCTGCAAAACTGGAACTCTGCACCCAGCAAACACTAACTCCCAATTTCCTCCCCTTCCCAGCACCTGGCAACCACCGTTCTGTGTCCACCTCTCTGAATCTGGCTACTCCAGGGACCTCATGTACGTGGAATCACAGGGTGCTTGTTCTTTGGGGCTCGGGTTATTTCGCTTAGCATGCCCTCGAGGCTCACCCACGTCACAGCATGTCAGAATCTCCTCGTTCATAAGGCTGAGAAATACCCCATTGTGTGTACGTACACATTTGTTTATCAGTTTATCTGTTGATGGTCACAGGTTACTTCCATCTTTTGGCCGCTATGAATATGGCTGATAAGAACATGGGTGTACAAGTATCTCTTCGAGACCCTGCTCTCAGCTCTTTTGGGCAGACACCCAGGAGTGGGATTGCTGGATCATTCATATGGCAGTTCTGTTTTCAATTTTGTGAAGAACCACCCAAACTATTTTCCATTGGTTGTACCATTTCCCATTCCAAGAGGGTACAGGGGTTCCAATTTCTCCACATCCTTTCCAGCACCACTAATTTTCTGTCTTTTTGATAGTAGCCATCCCGATGGGTGTGAGGTCTCAGCCTTTCAAACCCTACTTACTCCTAAAGACACAGCTGCAGTCCGCACTCCGCCTGAAGCCTTCCCGAGACACTGCAGCCTACAATTGCCCTTCCATCCTCCTGAGCTCGTAACGCTGTTTGCTTAGCTCCGGGAATTTGAGACAATGAGACGGCATGAGCAAGAGAAACAGCAAGGACAAGCCAAGCTCCCTGCGGCTGAAGCTGAGGCACCAAAATGGGAGGGCGTTTGCAGCGCTTGCTACGTCCTGACGCTGGGCTAACTGCTCTTCCTACCCGACCCTCCGACAGCCCCGTGGAACGGCTGCTGCCACGTGCTTCACGGTGCAGCGAGGAGCCTGCGGCTCAGACAGGAGTGACGCCTGCCCCCGACCACACCGCAGGTGAGCTGAGAAACCAGGACCAGTCGAAGCTGAAATGCTGGGTCGACGCTGGCGGGTGGAGGCCACAGAGTGAAACAAGGACTTTGAACCCTAAAGCAGTATTTGTTCCTTTCCGTGAGGAGCTTCCAGGAGCAAAAGTTGCGTGCATAGTTCTCCTCGTAGTGAACAAACTCAAGTAAGGAGACAAGGACTATGATGCAAGATGTGTGTTTTTCCAGAAAAAAACACTAGTGACTTTCAGCTGATCTCTGGGTAGGATTCCTTTTCTTCTCTCTGTCAACACTTTCATCAGTCTTCCAAATTCGCTGTCCTTCCCTTTTACAGCTGGACCACTCTGAGATCCAAAAGCAAGATTATTTTAGAGTCAAAGTTACATATTCTGGAGAAGTTTCTCATCCAGCATAGTCAGTTACTAATCTCCCCATTTATTACATGTTCACTTAGTAACTATTAGCTATAAACAAGTCAAAATGACCAAGAAAAGGAGCAAAAGCCCCTGACCCTGTAACGTTTCCCAGGGAGCGCGGACTGGTGGCTGCTCAGGGACATGAGTGCATGCGCCCCCACGAGGAAGGCTATTCCCTGGTCCTCCCCAAGCAGGACACGGAGGCTGAGCACGAAGACCGTGGAAACGCAACACCTTGGTTTAACCTCCACAACCACCGGACGAGAGACAGGTATCAGCCGCCCTAACACACAGACAGGGACACCGAGAACCAGGGGAGAGACGGGACTCGTCTGCACTCACTGTTAGAAGGCGACACAGCCAGGAACGAGCCTGGCCCCTCCACATGAGCCCCTGAGGACGGAGGTATTCCCAGTGCTCGGCACCCAGGCTGCTGGACTGAGCCCATCTCAGAATGAAAACAGCTCAGATCGTAATGCCAGCTCCTCCGTGACTACATTAGTGGACACTTGTGGAATAACGCAGGATGTAAGAAAAGGTACAATGCGTACAATTACAGGAAAAGGTAAAGAACATCAGAACTCACAAAATCACACAGAAGCTTTTCTTTCCATGTAGGGAAACTTGAGACAATTCTACTCGTGAGCAGAAATCGCCGCCAGTCAAGGTTAACTTGGGTGTATTACAAGACACAGAGAGACAGAGTAAAACAGGGGTACTTGGGAAAGACTGCCCACAGGTGACCCTGAACTGCTTTCCACCAGACGATGCAGTAAGAGAAGGCTTGTCACTGTCAAGACCCACTCACTACGGGGACTGGACCACGACCACAGGAACTGCTTCAGCAGTAAGTAAAGAAACCCAGAATAAATCTATGATTCTAAACAATCTGACCTGTGAAATGGACAAAGATTTTCAGAAGGGACAGTTGCTGGGGAATGTTAGGGAAACGTTACTTGCTGGCAAGGGGAACGACCCTTTCTGAAGAACAGGTAGGCAAAGAATAAAACACTCGGACAAGCAATTCTGTCTTTACCAACTCACCCAAAATATGTTTTTAAAGAAATCACTTCTGAAAGGAAGAAAGCCGACCAAAAAGGAAGTCTTTCAAGTCAATGCTTAAGTTTGTAACTATGTTTTCATTCTCTTCAGTAACCTTGTTACTAATCCAGTCTCATTTAGAAAATCAGCTTCCGTTTCCTAGGGACACTGTTAACACAGATGTTGCCCAACCCAGAGTAAAAATTAAACTGTTTACCTTAGTTTCTCAATAGAAACTACACATTTCTTAAAAACCACTGGCAAAGTAGGAGGGCCACAGAGACTCAGATGTAAGGCAGCACAGCCCTGCTCTCAAGGGGCCAAGCCCGGAGATGACCGAGAGGAAACTGAGCAACTGTGGCCTCCACGCCCCGGGAGGCGTCAGATGGGAAGGGACAGAGGTGGAAACGCATCTTGGGTTTCTTGCTTCTTTCATTAGAAACCTCAGAAGGTTCTTGCTGGCCTCCCTGACTCTTCTAAAGGTACATTTTCTACAAACAATTCTTACTAATTATTGAGTGGCTACAAAACAATGTTTGAAACCTGTAGCTAAGACAATACACCCTAATACCCACTTCCCTCTCCTTCCAGAGCTAATATTCTGAGATTTGTCGTACACATTTTTCTTTAATTTTCCGCATTTATTTCCTCAAACAATGTGTTACTGACTTTTTTCAGTTTTTGACTTAATTTGCCCTCCCCACTTTGAGCCTTGAGGTTCATCCTGGGAAGTGGCGTGGGGCTGTGACTCACTCGTCTGTGCTGCTGATGCTCTGCTGTGTGACGGTGTCACAACCTCACTCTTCTGTTGACGGATGTTTGAGGTGTCAGGTTTTTGAATCTAGTGCTGCTATGAATACTCTTGTACACGCCTCCCTCTGTATGTCTGTGCAATGGATCACAGAGAATCCATCCCTTTATCAGATAACACCAAACTCTTCCCTAACTGCTTGTACCAATCCACACACTTAGTAGTGGTACGTAAATATTCTTGTTCAACATATTCACTACACTTGACATTGTTAGACTTAGATTTTTTTTTTTTATGGAAGGACTAAGGACTGAAGCCAGGACCTTGTGTGTGCTAAGCATGCACTCTACCACTGAACTCTACCCTTCTCCTGATATTTTTAGACTTAATATCAAGAATATATTAAAATTCTTTCAGATCAATAGGACAGTAAATGATCCAACAGAAAAATATTTGAAACAAAGATCCAGAGTGAAAGAGACCCACATTTCACAAACACATGTCCAGTGACTTCCTCAGCCATACAAATTGATTTTTCTAGGATGATTCCACTTTATACCCATGGTTTCTGTAAAATTAAGCACCTCTTTTCACTCTCACGAGTCCTGGTTGAGACAAAAGGGGTCCCCTTATCTATGTGTCATAGAGGAAGTTCTACACATGGGCACCATAAGCACTGACTGTGAATGTTACAAACAGCAAATCCAAACAAAATACTGCCCCCTTTCCAAAGTCCCCAAAATAAAAATCTGGAACAACCACTGCCCAAACACAGCATAATAAATGAAGAAATGGTAGTATATTAAAATGGAATATTATACAGCAGTGAAAACGAACAAGCCATCCCATATTGAAGGCATCAATGTCTAAATCCCACAAACCTAATTTGGCAGAAGGAATGGGGAGAAATATAAACAGTCTGATTTTCTACACAAATTTCAAAACATGTCAATTAAACTATATACTATTTTAGGAATACAAAAACAAAACCACGGTGATGATACTACCCAGTTCAGTTGGGGAGGGGGTGGAGGTGATGGCAAGGGAAGGTCTGACTGGGGAGGGACATGGGGCGTCCAAGCCATTGGCAATGCTGACGGTAGAACACTGGGTCGGGGTCACACTTGACCATCATGTCTTCCATGTGTATTACATCCAAGCTTTATATTTCATAATCTCAAAATGGAAAAGCATGTGTATCCGTCCTTGATTTCTGTGTGATATAAAATCTTTGCTTCTTCTACTATTGGCTTAATAAAAATTATTAATAGACATGATATAATGGACATGATTTTAAGCTTATTATGTCAGCATCAAAATGCTTGCAAAGAAATCCGACTTTCTCTTTGTCCAGTTGAGTGCTTTGCACAATGAGCTTAACTAGCCTTAAAACATCTTTTAAGTACTAACTTTAAGTGGCTTAAATTCACTAAGAACAATGAAAACTGTTGCTGTTCCAGCTCCCTTTCTGGACATAAGACTCCGGAATTACAAATCTTCGACCTGTTTCCATGAAAGAACTATGCATGTAGTAGGGATTTAAGCATATATTTAGAAAAGCCCTCATGTAAAGAACACCCAGAACAGATCAAGCATTTTACATGTTTTCTCACTTAATCCTCAGGATCAACTTATTAAGTATCAGCTTGATCACACAGCAGAGAAAACCAAGTGACTTGCCCAAAGTCACAGCACCAGTACTTATGTGACAGGTGTTCCTGCTTCGGCTCTCCTTGTAAGGTTGCCGGGATTCATTCTGATTCAGAGCTGCGGATGAGGCAGAAAGAGCAGTGAACACAGCTCTGAATAACTGTCGGAGTCCTGGCTTCACTACTCAGTAAAGTGACCTTTAAAAATGATTAGTCTCGGCTTAGTCCTGGCTTCCCCATCTGTAAACTGGGATAATGAGGATTAAACAGCAGCTGATGCACAAGGAGGTTTTAAACTGTGATGAGCTGCACATACACAAACACAGCCATTACAGCCTTCATGATGACGCAGAGTGGTAACACTGCCTCCGACCAGGGACCATCCTGTTAGAAGTCACAGGATGTCAGGGTTGGATGAGTAGTGTGAGGGCTGTATCATCCTACCTGCAGTCCTCTATCCCTTCTCCCAACCCACCCATCACACAGAGGGCCTAACGCACTGCCTGCCACCCACTGCACTCTTCTAAACTTGTAAAAAGAAACAAGGAGTAAAGCATTTACATCCAAAAGATACGGTGTCTTCCAGTAGCCATAAAAAGCTATGAACTGCAGGTCCAAGGAAGTGTGTCACTGGGGTTAAACTCTTGTGGTAGAGGGTGAGAAAAACAGGCACAGAGCACATCTTTGAGCCTGATGCTTATTTTTAAGTAAGAAATGTTTCCAGTCTTCACAGTGTCTATGCTCTATCAATCACTTCCGTCCTGGATGTTACTCTGGAACGGATTAGCCAACACTGACATGCTTTTACACAAACCATCGCATTTTGCCCTAACAATACTGAGTCTGGTCCGGTGGGTTACGGTGAACTTCTAGCTACAGAGGAGTAAACTAAGAGAAATAAGTCACTGAGCGCCACAGCTGGGACCTGGGCCGCAGACCCCTCCTGAGCTGTCCGTGCCCAGCACCGGGGGCCGCCCCCGAGAAGGGCACACACGGAAGGCCTTGCTGCAGACCCGGCAGGACACGGGCGCGGGGCTTGGCCAGGCCTGCCAGGAGGCGGTGCGGCAGGAGGGAGAGAGGAGACCCCGGGGAGGAGACCCCTGGGAGGAGACTCCCAGGAGAAGACCCCGTGAGGAGGATCCGGGCAGGAGACCCCCAGGAGCAGACCCCCCCTAGGAGAAGAACCCTGGGAGGAGGATCTGGGGAGGAGACCGCCCCCAGGAGGAGACCCCTGGGAGGAGGATCCGGGGAGGAGGACTTCGGGCGGAAGACCTGGGGAGGAGACCCCTAAGCGACTGGGCCTGAGGGCCGGCAAGGCTGCAGTTAGGGACGGCACGACCCCCTCCCTACAGCCCGGGCCCTGTCCTCACCTGCCACCGCCCCCCTGGGGTGGGGAAAGGGTCACTTGCGGCTGTGACCAGGGTCCGGGGAGAAGATGGAGAAAGCCGGGAAGGAAAGACTCGAATCCGCGCTTCCGGCGGCTTCTGCGCTTGCGCGCGCCTGCTCCCGCGCATGCCCAATGCAGGAGCCGGCCTCCCAGCGCGTTTCCGGTTCGCGCCGCAGCGGGCGGGGCCTGGGTCCGGAGGCGGGGCATGGGAGGAGCTAGCCTACCCCATTCCTGGGAATGCGGAGGGAAATTGTTCTGACACACAGGGATAGACAAACCTGTGGCAGAGGGGCAGCTGGAAGGGAGATGGTTACTCTCTTTTTACTCCTGGCCAAAGCACCCTGGAAATACTTATTTTCAGGGATTTGTCTTTGCGCCTTTCTGTATTTTCACCTTTTCCTGCCATGCATCTGTAGTACTTGCGTAATAACAACGGTAAAAATGGTAATGATACCGATAGTAGGTGGATTTAATCCAGCAGTATCAAGGTCCTGCGTTCTCTTAGCGCTGCTACTTCATCTTAGGCAAACGGAGCCGGCTAGTAGGATGCCCGTGTCTGTGCTTTTGCTTCCTTGATTTCTACCGTAACCACACAGATCTCCTGTTTGTCCGACGGATGCTCATCCAGCCTAAGTGCCAAGCACAGCGCTAGGCGCTGGGGTACCAATGAGCCAAACAAGACCTAACATTTCTCTCCTTTTTTTAAAAAAATGATTTAAGATACTTTATTTCTGACAAATAAAAGTATGTATTTACGTGTACAATGTGACGTTTTGATATATGTATACATTGTGAAATGATGGCATAATGGGACTAATGAACTTAACAATCACCTCATGTATTTCCCATTTTCTGCGTTTGTGGTAAGAACATTTGCAATCTCCTTGTGGCAAACTTGAAGTATAGGATACATTATTAATTATGTCTCCAGAACCTGTTTATCTTGAGTTTGTACTATTTGACAAACATCTCCCCAGGCCCTGATAAGCATCATTCTACTCTCTGTTACAAAGAGTTCAACTTTCTTTTTTACATTCCATATGTAGGTGGAATCATGCTGTATCTCCCTTTCTTATTTCACTTAGCAGTGTCCTCTAGGTTCATCCACGTTGTCACAAGTGACAGGACTTAAGGGCTGAATAACATACCATTGTGGTTGAGTTGCATTTCCCTGATGACCAGTGGTATCCAGCATCTTTTCACATACCTGTTCCAGGCCTAGTTATTTGTCACAAAGATTAAGGGAAGAGAAAAAAGTTAATGGTCACACAGATGATGGAGAGGTGCAGGGTCCTGGAAACCTACGGAACCCGAGTCAGTGAGGGAGGGTCAGTCGTGGCATTTTGGGATTCCACGTGATGTCATTCCTGTCTGCCAAGGGCACTGCCTAACGTCAAGGCAGGCACTTTGGCAGTATTGCCTGTGAGGGGAAACTCTCAGCATGACAGTCCTTCGAGGCCCAGGGACCCCAGGGTCTTCCCACCAGCCTCCCTTTGGAGGCAAACGCTGCCAAACAGCGCCAGTGGTTCGGCGCCAGGCATCACGCATCACCCTGGCATCGGCAGGGGATCCTTTTGTCATTGCACACACTGCGCTGGGCGCCTGCGGACACGCAGCAGCCTGGCCCTTGACCTTAGGGGTCTGGGCCGGGCCAACCTGCGTCTGACAGACCAGGAACATACCCTAGCTCCCAATTTACTACTTTCGTGCCCGCAACTGTCACTTAAGTTTGCAGTGGCGCCGGGAGAGTGCTAATGCTATCCAACCACGGTGTCACAGCCGCAGGCGAGCGAGGCTTCCGGGGGCGATGGAGCAGGGAGGCCTCCCAGCCACGGGCTTCCCGCCCCGTCCCGGCGGGTC
The DNA here is from genome assembly GCF_048773025.1 of Camelus bactrianus. NCBI lineage: Eukaryota > Metazoa > Chordata > Mammalia > Artiodactyla > Camelidae > Camelus > Camelus bactrianus. Next base: position 15,041,654 of record NC_133553.1, on the reverse strand, counting down.
CTGGCCAGGTCCTCCTCTCCCGGGCCTACTCCCCGGGACCTGCGCACCTGAGAGCCCGGATGGGAGCCAAGTGGGCATGCGCACGAGCCCGGCGCTGCCGCGATTGGTCGCCGGCTGGGAGCGCGTTGATGACGTATCAGGAAAACACAGGAAGTGACCCTACGGGAGCCGGGCTGGTCACAACGAGTTCTGGTTCGGCGCCGCCTGGGCGGGAGGGAATGAATGGGCGCTGAGCTGGGGGCGAGCCGGTTCTGGAGACCTTCCTCAGGTCTGCGGGCCGCCGCAGCATGGAGGACGACGCGCCGGTGATCTACGGCCTGGAGTTCCAGGTGGGTCTCAGGAGGGCTCCGCGGCGGCCGGAGCGGCGCCCCTGTGTGGCCTGGGGCAGTAGGCCGTGGTCCTGCCGGACGGGCCAGGGGCCTGCGTGACGCGGGGCGGGGTGGGGGCGCCGCGGTTCTGCCCGCCGCCCCCGGGCCTGGAGCCCCGCGCCGCCTCCCGCAGCCCGGCCGCTCCCTGTGGCCTGACTCTCACTACGCAGCCGGCCTGTTTACTTGTGCACCTTTCCTCCGCCGTCGGGCTTCCTGGAGCCAGGCGCTGCCTGTTTTTTGTTTTAATTTTGACACAACATTAAATCTACATTAAGAGTTGCAAAGATACACGGAAAGTTGTGTACCCTTCACCCAGTTTCCCTGAGTGTTGTCATCTTCCAGGGCCAGTGCACACTGACCAAAACTTTGGAGTTAGCATTGGTACAGTCTGGTTAACCGAACCAGACTCTTCGGATTTCACCTGTTTTCCCACCACTGTCCGTCCTGTTTCCTTCTCGTCCTGTGTTCTCCAGTGCTTTTAACCGTGACCATGGCAGGGAAGGTGCACAGCGAGTGACGGTGACATGAGTGGACCCTGTAGTGTAAGCAGTGGAGTAAGGATGCAGGGAAAGCAAGAGAGCCTGTGTGGCTGAAGGAGAGGGAGAGTGGGGTAAGGGATGAGCTCCAAGGGCAGGTAGGTCGCATTGAGTGGGACCTGTTACAGCCCTATACTGGCTTCCGTCTTTCCAAGTGGCTTCAGAGGACCTGTTATATATGCTTGAGGCACTGAGGGACAGTTACAGAGAAATAAAAACAGTTCATCGCCACATGAAGTGCCTGTTACATAATTGTGTGCGGCAGATGTGTCTTAACAATATGCATGATTTCTGCTTTCAAGAAGCTTACAGTGGGAGAAGCAGCAGTGTTAGTTACTGAAAGCCTGTATGCCACTGCAGCTCCCGAGGTTTCAATCCCAGCTCCAGCACTTACTCTGTGACCTTGGGTCTCAATTTCCTTGTGAATAAAATGGGAAAATGAGCCGCTACCCACTGTGGCTGTTGTGAAATTAAATGAGTTAATACATTTAATTCAGGCACCTAGAACAGACCCTAGCACCTAAGAAGCATTCAATAAATGTTGTTCTGGTTATTGTGAGGCAAAGTTCTTACACATAAACTCCATACAAGGCGGTATCTAAGTGTCCTAGGAGCCATGAACTACTGTGGGGTTTGACCGCTGGCTCTGTCCCATAGGACTGGTGCCTTAACTTCCAGTTGTTGAGAACATACCTGTGTTTCAGGCACTCTGCCTAACAGTGCACAGATATTTTGTTTAATTCTCACAGCAGTCATATAGGGAGGTGTTATTTTTCCTATGGTAAGAGGCTGCCTCACTGGCAAATGATAGAGATTCTAACCTAGGCAGGCTTTAAACCCAAACCGACTTCAAAGCCTCTTTTCTTTTTTTTTTTTAATTGAGTTATAGTCAGTTTGCAATATTGTGTCAACTTCTGGTGTACAGCAGTTTTTCAGTCATACATGAATATACATATATATTCATTTTCATATTCTTTTTCACCATAAGCTACTACAAGATCTTGACTATATTTCCCTGTGCTGTACAGTATAAACTTGTTTATCTATTCTATATATACTTGTCAGTATCTATAAAGCTTGAACTCCTAGTCTGTCCCTCCCTATCCCCCTCCCCCCGGCAACCACAAGTTTGTATTCTATGTCTCTGAGTCTGTTTCTGTTTTATATTTAAGTTCATTTGTCTTCTGTTTTTTTTGTTTTTTTTTTTGGTTTGTTTGTTTTAAGCCTCTTAACCACAAAGTTACACTGCTGTCTCCTTAACAAGGTGCACGTGGGGGTGTGCACACAGGGCGCGTGGGGGAGATAGAAGCTTCCCTGACCTTGTGCATCTTCCTCTGTTGCTACTTCATAACTTTTTGATCTCCTTAAGAAATCTCCTAAATAACCTGGAGGTTTTGATCTTCAGTGTCGGATCTTTAAGGAAACAAAATGTCGTTCCCTGGCATTCTGACAGATCAGTGGAGTGGATCCTTACCTTCGACATCAAATATTTTATCTGAATTTCTTCTTTGTCTTAAAAGAAGTAACTGATTTTTGCACTTATTTACTTTGGACAGCTCTGTGGGCCGTGACTTTCTTGAATCTGAAGCACCATTACTGCAGTAAACACAAAAGAGCTAGAAGTTATAGTGGAGGTTTGGTTGTCAGTGATGTTAAAATCACTTTGGAGAACAGTTTACGTAGAAGATAAGGATCTAATTATTGAAGGTGGTGAGGCTCGGAGGCTGAGATGAGGTACGTTGTGCAAACAAGAGACACATTCCTGTTTCCTGAGCACATTCCTGTTTTTGCAACATTTTGAATTGTGTTCACAATTTTAGTTCTTCTCCCTTTTGTATATTTAAAAATTTTAAATCAAGTAATTCTTATGAGTCGTTTAAGAAGTTAGTTGCTGTGAATGCAAGCAGTATTTCTCTCAATAATAGTAAAAAATAAATAACCGCCTTTCCTAATAACATCAAGTCAATGTTTGCCAGGTTGCGTGCTCCATGTTTTTACATATTTCGTTTCATTTTACTTCCACGGTGCCCTCTGAGGTAGGTTTTGTTATCTCCCTTTTACAAATAAAAAGTCTGAAACTAAAAAAAGAAGTTAATTGCTGAAAATCTGATTAAAATCAGCAGGCCCTAAACACTCCCTTTGCATCTTATCTGATACCCTGGGACAACCACTTTCAATGTTTTACAGCGATTTCTTCTAGTCTTTACTTGGCTGCTTTTATATCTTGGATATGATCTGGTGACGGGGCCCATGTCGCGTGAGGGTTTTGGCTTTTTCTACGCTCTCTTGCCTTCCCTCAGACTCCCAGTGTAGTTAAGTGCAATCTGTTGCCAAATCCATATCCAGGGTTCTGGTTTTTCTAGTTACGTACTATTGTCGACTGCTGATTCGAGTAGTGTTCTGTGACTAGTGCAGCCAGCTTTTCAGGATGTTTGCTCAGAAACAATCTGAATGTAAAGTTCAGTGTCTCACCTTATTTCTGTGCGCATGGCCTGTATTGCCTGGTTAATGCTGTGTGCCCGCCAGCGCTGGTTTCTCTTCCTGGAGTTTCCACTTCCTTGTCTTGTATCCTTTCGAGCCGGGTGCCTAAGTTCTTGTGTTTCTATTACCGCAGCCTGGGCGGGCGAGGGTGTGCTGTTCCTGTCACACTTACTTCGCAAGGCGATGTCTGAAAATCCCCACTAGTTAGACGAGTAATACTGTCAATCCTGGGCAAGTCCCAGGACCCTTTCTCTTACAGGAAGGGCAATTATGTTACAGGACTTACAGTCCCAGGGATCAAATAGGAAACGCTGCTTCCAAACCAGTGCACGAAGAGCCTGCACCTGAGCTGACAGGCTTGAGCACAAAGCCACACTGCAGCCTCCTTTACAGATTCGCTGCGCCTTCACGTACTGCACACGCTGTCCGTTAGGGTGTCTGTCTTTGTGTCCCTCCAGCAGCGGCTCTGTTTTCCGTCTCCGCCACTGGGTCAGCTCCAGGTCAGTCGTCCGGGTTGCCTTACTTTATCTCCTCCGGTCTTGGAAGGGCTCGTTGCTCCGCTGAGTCTCGTGTGCATCCCCTGTGCAGTCACAGGTTCTGGCCCTCCTGTGGTGGCGTCTGCCCTATGTTTTCATCTTCTGAGGTCTTTTCCTGCTGTTCTGGCCTCCCGTCCCTCCCGGTGGTTCTGTTGCTGGGCTCCGGCTGCCTCCCTAGGTCACAGTCCCGTGACGTGCCTTCCTGAGCCGCTTGCAGCCCGATCTGTGTGCGTGTACCTGGGTGGGGGTGCCCAGGCCCACGCCAGGCTGCCAGGAGCTCCTGCGGCACAGAGTTTTGTTGAGTAAATTCTTGAGCTGTGACTTACCCCAAGACGGAGGAGTTTGGCAGAGCCCAGCTGGCCACAGTGCAGCCTCCCCGGAGCCCCAGGCTGCTTCCTGGGGAGATGCCCACTGGTGCCCCAACCTTGCTCGCATTCTTGTTGAAGCGTGTGTGGGAGCACTCGTTCCTGCTGCCTGCTCTCCCCACCCGCTCAGCATCTTCTCTGGGTCCTACCCTCTCCGCTTGGAGGCTTTCTTCTCAGGGTGCTTCTGGGTTAGAGATGTTCCCAAGTTTCAGTGAATATGGAGTTTGTGTTTCTGCTTTTCATTCTCCTTCCTGCTTTTGTATGATTTCCTTGAGTTTGAGAAGAGACGTGAATCCTTTAGCCCACTGTCTGAAAACCTGGGGTCCCGATTTGGCTCTGTGAGGTGGCGAGTGGAGGAGGAGCTGGAATATAGGGACTTGTGTCAGGAAAGCTGGTTGAGAGTGTTACCGAGTCCAAGCTTGGACTGTTTGTGGCGCCACAGGCCAGCTAATTGAAGGATGAGTTGTCGGGGCAAGGAATAGCGACTCCGTTTGGAAAGCCAGCAGACCAAAAAGATGGTGGGCTAATGTCCCAAAGAACCATCTTGCCTGAGTTAGAATTCATGCTGCTTTTATACTAAAGGGAGAGGGAGTAAAGGCGAACGTTTCCTGCTTGCGCTCAGCCTCCAGAGGGAGGCGTTAATTTCGTCCTTCCTGTGGTCATTCCCAGGTGGGTCTGGTCAGGAAGTTTCCTGTGAGCTAAACACAGGTATTTTAGCTTAACGCTCATCACCTGGGAGGCAGGGTTCCCAGAGTTGGGCCATTATGTATAATGTAAGCTTATAGGCAACATCCCTTTACTGACTAACTTGTAGTCAAAGCAATAGAATACAAAAGTTAAAGAAACAGATCCATATGGGGTCAGGTTTGTTCTTTCCTATCACAGTAGGTCATAAAAATAGGATTTCAGCGAGAAATGGTGTGGGTGACGGTGGGGATGGAGAGGAGGGCGAAGGGCCGGGCCACGTGGGCACTGAGTGTGATCGGTCAGGAGAGGGGGGCCAGGGCACTGAGTGAACTTGGGGAGCAGGTCTGGGGGCACTGGGCTCAGTGTGGCTGAGGGACAGAGATGCCCGGGGGCCCTGTCATGGAGCTGGCGAGCGGGGCATGGATTGACATTTGGAAGCCACCCACCACCGAGTGACCACAGTGATACCCATGGGGAAGAGGGGAGAGTCAGGAAGGAGAAGGGGGTCAGGGAGGACGGCAGGGGCGGGGGTGATGGGACACAAAGGGCTCCTTATCGGGGGTCTGGGAGCTCGAGCACGGGCTGTGGGCCGGCTGTGGGTGTGACGCCGTGACCCTGGGGCTGTGGGGAAGCCAGTGCCGTGGGAGAACCGCTTTCTGTGCCTGAGCCAGTGTGAAGTCTGGCGGCGAAGGGGAGGGGAAATCATAGGTGATCATGGATGTCCAGCCTCTGGGCCGGCAGAGGCCTGGTGTTAACTACCACAATTATCTGTGAGTGACTACGGCCAGGAAAGGTTTTCTGATTTTAAGGACCCACGTGACTAGATAATTCCGTATAATCTCTTCTCAAGATCCTAACCCAATCACACCCTAATCACAGCCCCTTTGCCGTGTACATTAGCACATGCATGGGGCTTGGGGCAAGGATGTGCACATGGCGGGGGGGCTTCTGCTTCCCGCAGGCGTCAGAGCGTGGGCTGCGGGGACCTGCATGGTCACAGCCGTGGCGGCTCTGAGGGAGCCGGCTCTGAGCGCGTGAGCCCGAGGAGCTGGTCCCAGTGCAGCTGTGTCTGACTCTGTACACCCTCAGGCCTGGCCTGTGACCACGGCCTGGTCTTGGCTGGCCCCTCCTCCGGGGTGGGTCCCGCACGTTGTGCACTGAGCCCCCAAGCCTGTCAGAAGGCCTGCTCGGCGTCACCGCTTGGCCACGCTTTCCAGACTGACACGCGCCTCTGGGTGAAAATGGCCCGGGGTCAGGCCTCTCTCTCTGTGCTTCCCGCCTTCCCGGGATCTTGCTTTTCCCAACTGTGGCAGCTCCCTGTAGCCCTGAAACAGACTCAGGGTTCTTGGCTCTGCGGGGACTTGGCGTACACCACCCGCTCTGTCATCACCGGGAGCCACTTTCTGCTCTGTTGTTGAGGACTCATTTGTTCAACCAATCTGGGACCTTTGGAAATAAATACTGGTTTTGTTAAAAGCACAGTGTACATCGTCATTGCTTAGTTCTTGTGCCCTCTTACTGCCATTTCCAGACACAGCTCTGAAGTGGGATTGTCAGGTCATTGAGTGGACGGGAGCTGAGGGCCGCTCGTGCACGTTCCGAGCGCCTTGCGGATGCCTGGCGCCAGCTGCTCCTCCGGCGGCAGCAGAGGAGGGGAGTGCCTTTTCAGTCTGTCTGTTAAATCTGACTTCATACATGTGTGTGCCTTTTCCTTCCCCCCGCAGGCACGTGCTCTGACACCTCAAACTGCAGAGACAGATGCCATCCGGTTTTTGGTTGGGACGCAGTCTCTAAAATATGATAATCAGGTAACTATTTCTGACAAATGTATACATGTTCAGCACTAAGCCTGTTCTTAGTTTTATAACCATTTTGTTCTTGATTTTTCAAGCAACGTTTGAGAAAATTAATGCCACACACGCGAAATAAAACTTTCACTGGGATTTACATATCCAACTGTACGTAATGATTAAATTAAATAGTTTAATCTTATTCTGTGTAACATTACTGCTGCGGGTTTGTGGTTACATAGGATTTACTGTGCAAGTGACTGGAGAGCAATTGGGCTATGTGGTCAGCATCGCCCCTTCGACCCCGGCCAGGGGGTGGCCGCTTTGATTGCTCACAGCACTCTATCTAGCTGGGCCTGTGTGAGGCCATGGCCCACCTCAGCGTAGCACTGCAAGCTGTCACTGCTGGTCATCCACAGAGAGTACCAGTGTGGCCCATGTGCTGATCCGGCCACCACGGTGGAACGGATGTTAGGTACCCACACGATTGAGGTTCAGGCCACGGCTGGACACAGACATGCGCCCTTGTGCGAATGGATTAACCTCGCTGGCCTTCATTTTCCTCCTGGCTGACAGATAGGTGGAGCCATGTACCGGTGCTGGGGGCGCTGTGAAGGTGCACCTGCCTTTGATCCTGGGAAATGCACAGGAGGTCGTGTCGCGTGGTGTAGGCCCCCGGCCAGTTACCACGGCCGCTTGCGGGGAAATGGCGTTAAACTCGCTGCCTGAGAATACTCGGTGCCGGGGAGGGCGTGGTGACGTCCTCACTCTCCCGAGTTGATGAGGGGGTGTGTATTAGCGTTGTCTTTTTGACAACTAATTTGATGATGTGTATACCTAAAGCTTCACAAGTAAGTGCTCAAATTATTTAACCTGCAGTTCTTACACCCAAAACATAGAAAAAGCTTTCTATACAAGGCATATTATTGTAATGGTACGTGTGATGGCGAAAAAATTAGAAGCAATCACATTGTGCAAACATTTGGATGATATGAAATTCCCATTTATAATGGCAGACTCATATGGTCCAGCCTGGTTGAACCTGGTCACTCACAAGCGTCCCAGCCTGAAAATTCTTAGTTGACTCAGTGAGATGTGAAGACCGCATGTGCTGTGTCATCGCTGAGAAGAGAGTGGATTATACTGCAGTGTGTACAAACAGCGACTCATTGCATTGTGCTCCTGAAACTAACACCGCATTGTGTCAATCATACCTCCACTAAAGCAGTAGATAAAGGACAGAATGAATCTCTGCGTAGAATAAAGACTGGGAAGAAACAGGTCCAAAGGGCTCCAAGTTCGAGCTGTGGTCGTCTTCAGGGGATGCGGGTGTTTGTGACAGAAGTCCTTTCTTTGTGATTCCCAGTTTTCTGAACGTGGATGGATGTGCTGTCACTTTTCTCCTGGAAAACATCAGATGGGAGTGAGCGGCTGTCTCACAGGGAAAGAGGAGACCCAGGGAGGCTCCATGAGTCCGGGGGACGCTGCCTGAGGGGAGGGGGAGGAAGACTCGCCAAATGACGGACAGGGAGCTGGTGCTGGAGGCCCAGCTCCTTCCTCTGGCGCAGCCCCCTGCCCGCTGAGCGGGTGGGCGGGTGTCAGTCAGCCCAGAGCTTTTGTCCAGGGCTGGGCCAGGCAGACCTTGTGAGGGGCAGGTGCTACTCCTCCACCTGGCCCTGCCCGCAGGCCCTAACTGCCTCTTTCTCGGCCACTTCCTTTTCAGTTCCTCTCAATTCCGAGGCTGCACCATTGCCCTTTTTTGGTAGAACATTCTTGAGAATAAGGAAGAAATTATTGTTATTACTTAATAAGGGACGCTTATAAGATTTTCCTAGAAAATATTAAAAGCTAAGAGAAACTCATGGGTTAAAACCAAGATGAGGCGATGTAAGGCATTAATTAATAAGGGACTCTGTACCTGGTTTTCTCAGCCAAAACTCTCCTGCATGGCTCTGACACTGAGAGAGGATCAGCCCCACGTGGCGGGAAGTGCTCTGCTCTTCCTGAAATCCTTTGTGGCGTGAGATCAGCCCAGGCTGGGCCCAGGCTGCAGGGGCCCCTGGGTTGTGGCCCTGCCATGGGAGCCGTGATCGTCCGGGGGGTGAGATCGGCCTCCTCCGACAGGCGTCGTTCACGGCTCCGCGTGCCGTGGAGCGGGCGTCGTTTCTGCGAACGGTCCTGGCTTCTAGGACACGGTCCTCGGACCTCAGACCTCGGACCTGGGGAGAGGGACGTTTCCATTGTAAGTGAGAGGCTTTGGGCCTCCTTCATTCCCGGTCTTAGCAACGCGACTGCCCAGTGGTAAGGTCTGGGAGAGCAGAGTAGTTGACTTTAACAGGGACAGATTCGCAGCTGTTTGGAAGCCCTTCCTGTGTCCTCCGCAGTGCAGCGGCCCCGAGTGCTCCGCGCGGGCCTGCTGCGTGCCCTGTCGCCCCGCTGCTCTCCCACTGCGCACTCAGGCCTGCAGCCTCCGGCTCTGGGGACGTCTGCTGGCCACAGCTGAATTAAAGGGGGGAAGACGAGGCTTCTAACTTCCCGTCTCCACACTTGAGCTGCAGTGTCTTTTGTCTGTGAGTGCCGGTGCGGGGGACAGGAGATGCTGGCATCGTGCTGGTTTCCGGGGAAGATGCGAGTGTGGCCAGGACCCACGTCCTTCCATTCATCCATTCTTTCATTCCCTCAGCAGGACTTGCTTAGTGCAGTGACCGGGCTCCGAGTCCTGCCACTGTCCTGTGCGGGGCACACAGAGGCACATTCGCGCTCGAGCTGAGCTTCCGATGACACGGGGATCCAGGGGGCGGTAACTGCAGCGACACTTAGGAGAGGGGCGGGAGGGGGCGCCCATCTCCTGCCGCGGGCTCCGGAGCCCGCATCATGGAGAGGCACGGCCGCCTGAGCAAGGCCGCGGGCTCTGGTGAGCTCGTCACTTGCAGGGAGTGGGGGCCCTGTGCTTTCAGGGAACTTTGGCGCCTTCCCTGGGAGGAAGCTGGGGTGAGGGGAGGCTGAGAGGAGCAGGCGGGCCGGACCGTGTGGGGACACGTTTGCTGGAGACACACGTGGCACACCTGTCCCTTTGCACGCGGGACACGCGCGTTTCCCCTCATACACGACACGTGGCCTCTCACATGCGATGCGCCTGGGTCCCTGCATATGTGCGTGACACGCTTCCACACGTGACGCACGTGCTTCCTCCCACATGCGACAGGAACATCTCAGGTGATGCCTGCGCCCAAGAGAGGGGCCCTGGGGAAGGGCTGAGCACAGCACTGGTGGGTCCTGCGTCTCCAAGAGGACAGGTGTAGTGTCCCTCTGCTTTCCAACAGTGTTCTTAAAAGATGACTGCCAAGTGTGCCTTAAGGTGACGAAGACCATCTCACTAACGTCCCGCCTCCTTGCCCCATCCCATCCCCACTCAGAGCCCTGGGCTTCTTTGTCAATTCCCCCTGTGTCCTGTCCCCGTCCACAGTGTTTGTTGTGTGTCCCTGTCTGCAGTGTCGTCTGTGTGTCCCCGTCTGCAGTGTCGTGTGTGTGTTCTGTCTGCAGTGTCGTCTGTGTGTCCCCGTCTGCAGTGTCATGTGTGTGTCCCCATCTGCAGTGTCGTGTCCCCATCTGCAATGCCACAAGAGATAAAGAGAACCACAGTGACAGTGGGTCCTGGTCCGGGAGCCCCCAGAGGACTGAGGGCCCAAAAGGTACCCAGGCAGGTGAGGCCCTTCTTGGGGTTGGGGTTCCCACACCTGTGTCCTGGAAAGAGCAGGTGCTGTTGGCCCCATTCCCAAACAGAGGGAGTCGCCTTCAGCAGTCACCTGGTTTCCAAGGCGACCCTGTGGAAGAAACATCTACTCTGCTCTCCACCTCCTCCCCTGGCATAAACATGTCCTTTAATTATAAAGCATGTGCTCTGCTTGTGTGTGTGCATGTGTGTGTCCTAGGGACTTGCTGTGCATGTGGGACTCCCACAGGCCAACGCCCCTGCCCGCAGCACCTGCCACACCATGGGAGCTGTGACAGTGGCATCGCGTGACCGCCAGCCTGGCCTCCCCCCACCGCCTCTGTCTGAGAGCAGGAGCTCGGCCCTTCCTGGGGCCTAGGGGCTGGCTGCTCGGACGTCTGGCCCCTGGCTTGGCCTCAGGCCGTCAGCTCCTTCCAGGCAACTATTCGTTCCCCAGAAAGTGCCCGGCACCTGAATCACGACTACTTAATTCAGCTCTGCTATTTTTCTGAGTTTAGGGGCTGTCGTGGTGGCTAGCCTTTCTTTGTCTGGCAGACTGCTTTCTTTTCTGTGCCTTGAATTCTGCCCCGGGCCCGCTGTGCTGGGAGCAGGACGAGTCTTTCCTGTCTCCGGGCCCTCCTCCGGGAGGAGGGCGGGTGTTCCTCCCATCGTGGGGAAGCTCAGGGAGAGAAGCCAGGAGCCCCTGGGACCCGGGCCCGGGCTGCAGGGCTCTGCTTGCTCCTGTGCTGTGCCTTCCCCGAGGATTTTCTCTGCTTCCCCCGCGTCTTGGGTAGACGGGGTGGGTGCCAGGGGGACAGAGAGGCCCGCCCTCTCTGCACAGCCAGTGAGGAGGCGGTGCCCCTGGAGGCGGGGGCCGCACGCTGGCGCTTTCTCAGGCGGCTGTGTGCCTTTGTGGTTTGCTTACTTGTCCGTAAGTGTGTTAGTGCCATTGTTCTGTGTGTGCGCTTCGGCCGAGGGTGGTTCTGTCCAGGCGCCCCTCTAACGTCACCGGCCTCTGGTGCCGTGTCTGCTTGTTTTCGCCCTGTAGCTGTGTTTCTCCGAGTTGCTGCCCCTCCTGTCCAGTCCTGGTGTGTCTTGTGGGTGTTCTGAGGACAGAGCCGCGGGCCCAGGGCCCTCTTGCTGCCTGGCTCGGAGCCGGTTGTCATCGGATGGATGCATTTTAAGGAAAGTCACGAAAATTGCAGTAATTAGGCCTGTTTGGCAAATGCACACAGTTTTCACATGGAAGTCCTCTGATGCCCCGTGGTGTTTTTGGTGTCCTGTTATACATCCTCAGACAAATGAACCAGGTTTCTTTCTGGTGTAGTTTTTCCTCCGTCTGGAGAAGTTACATTGCAGGATGGCGTAGCTCGGGTAGAGCGTGTGCTAAGCATGCACGGGGTCCTGGGTTCAATCCCCAGCACCTCCATGAAAGAAAAAAAAAAAGAATTAAAAGAGAAAACCCAAGAAGTTATGTTATCCAAGAACCCTTGGCCTGGGCATCCAGTAAATTCCATCCGAGTCATTGGTCTAGGTGTCGGGGAGAATCGGCTCAGACCCCTGGTGGCGTGGCCCGTGGGGGTTGTGAGGGGTAGGTCCCCGAAGCTGCCCTGGAGCCCCGGCGGCCCAGATGGGTTTGCACTGTGCCGTGGGAGTTGCGGAGGGTCCGTCTTTGCTTCTGACTGAACACGCTGGGCCGGTGAATGGGGGTGTCTATGGGCCTTTCCTGGCTGTGCCTGGAGCCCTGGTGTGTGTGCCTGAGGGCCTGGGGCGTCCAGGGCCCCTTCCGCCCGTCTTCCCTCCCCTCTCACTTCAGGGACTGCTCACCCCATGTTGTCTGAGGCTCTGGCCTCCCCTGCTGATTACGCCCCAGTGACCCATTCAGGTCCCAACTTCCTCCAGCCCCTGACCATCTTGTCACTCGCTGTGGGGTGAACGCTTGTGTTCCCCCCAAACTTGCGTGTTGGGACCTAACCCCAGGTGATGGTGTTAGAAGGTGGGGCCTTTGGGAGGTGCTGGGGCCCTGAGGGTGGAACCTCATGTGGGGTTAGTGCCTCATATAAGGGACCCACAGAGCCCGTTACCCTCCCCATGTGGGGCCACAGTGGGAAGATGCACGTCCGTGGTCCAGGAAGAGGGTCCTTACCAAAATCCGGCCACGTGGGCACCCTGGTCTTGGATTTCCTGCTTACAGACGGAGACATGCCCTTGCTGGGCCCCGGGAGGTCGTGGAGCGTGGGGTCGTTTTCTCCTGGACTCCAAGCCTACTTTGGGCGTCACAGATGGGACTGTTAGCACACTGGGGCTTATTTGCTCCAGGAAAGAGTGTTAATAGGGATGGGTAAATGGCAGTCACGCTGTGGGCATCGTAAGCATTGGGAAATGTGTAGCATATTTGATAACTCTCGTTACTTTGGCTTTAGCTGGAGGATCAGTGTGTGTTTCCATTAGATCAAAGAGATCTTAGAAACGCAGTTCCCTCAGTTCACCTTCAGAGGTAACACTGAAGCAAGAGCCCAGAAGGAGTCAGTGACCGCCCGGGGCAACACAGCCGGGAAGTGGCCAGTCCTCCCTGGAACCCAGCTCTCGGATTCCGCTCATCACTCAGCACATCCTGCCGAGGCAGACGCACGGCAGAGGAAACGGGCTTCACAGGACTGCTGCCGTGAACCGGGAGCAGAGCAAACTGGGGATGTGAGACCGAAGGCGGGGCTTGCGGCCAGGCGTCCCCACCTGCCGTCCAGGCACACCTGGGCAGCTTTCTCTGAGCCCTGATTCTCCAGGATGGGGGAGACTTGGTCAAGCTCATCTTCACAGGCTTCCTAGTAAGTTTTATAACTGCAGCTCCTAAATTTTTATAGCGTGTCATCTATGCCCTCAGCCCTGCACTGGCAAATCCAACTTTAAAATTTTGATAATGTCAAAATACATGAGTTTGAGCCTCATCATGAGCCGTTAGAAGCATTTTCAGAACTCGCAACGGTGTGAAGAGTTGAAAGCAGCCTTTGCACGCGCCCAGGTGAGCGCGCGTCTTCCCGCCCCCCAAGTGGACGCGGGCTGCGCTGCCTGTCGCGCCCCACTCTCTCCTGCCCTCACCGTGATCGCAGTGTTTTCTCCATTATGTCGCTCGTTTCAGGAGCTGGCCTGGAACCGCATACATTTATGCAGCAAGGACGTTTCTTTGTGCTGTGTGTGAGCCAGGGGCAGCGTGGGCCCTGTGAGGAGACAGTTAAGTACAGTCTCTTCTTTCGGAATCAGGAACTGTCCCATCTTCCGCTGACCGGCTGCAGTGCAGAGCCTGGCCTTGCAGGGAGTGGGCCCCCCAGGCTGGCGTGGGGCCCCCTGTGCACCCCGATGGTGTGGGATTCATAGCATGTGCTCTGGAATCCTGTTTCCAACGGAACAGACCTCCAACTCTGTAACTCGGTCTCTTCGCCGTGATCGTGGCTGATAATGAAGTGTTACACGGGGCTCTTTTAAGGATGAGAGGAAGCCGTGTGCGTGGAGTTGCCCGGTGCCTGTTGCATTTTGCGTATTAGCCGTCATTCCTTTGATCTCTGTTTGTTTGCAGTGGTGACGTCTCGCCATGCTTTCTGAACGTGCCTAGCTTGAATCATCTCACCACGGTGTATTCCTTGGACCTGTCTGTGAGCCTGTGTAAATGAGGACTGTGGAAAAGTCTCAGGGCTCTCAAGCTTAATGAAGAAGGTTGAGGACTGTTATCAGTGTCAGATTAGGAGAGATGGTCTTGGCAGGATCTTGACCCCCAGCCCCCAAACCCCGCCCCTGGCCGTCTGGGTAGGGGCCGATGTCAGTGTGCCTGAGAGTGTAAGAAGTGAACACAAGGGAAGGCCTGTTTGGTTCAGGTACCAGAGCCTGGTTGGACAGCAGTGCTTCGTGTCTTCATGACAAAGAAGGGCTTTCTGATGAGGCTGTGGGAACCCGTCCCCGGGCGGGAGCAGGGCTCTGGAGGAGTGCTGGGCGGCAGAGAGGAGGTCAGATGTCAGGCCCAAAGGCTGGCCCTCCAGCCAGGAGTCAGAGCCCGTGTGCAGGGAGGACTGGGGAGGATGGCGCCCTCACCTGGCACCCCCTGATGTGGCTCACCTGGTCCTCAGAGCCCGCCCACGAGGACTTCTGAGCCGGAGCTCGAGTGCTCCCCCGTGTGGTGGTCCTGGTGCTGCTGGGCGTCGCAGAGGGAGGGATTTGGGGAAAGGACAAATGGTACATTTAAGTGCATCCTTTTGTAAGTGTCACTGAATTTTCTGGTAAGTAGGAAATACCAGATGCTTAAGAAAATAATTTCCTGTTCCCTCAACAACATAAAAGTTTTTCCTGATTTGTATATTGCTTTTTAGTCTGTGTTCACATGTGACTTTTATAATTTAGAAGTTGTCCACCAGGAACATTTCCAAACCCACTGTGAAAATTGCATTGGGCCATGAGTGTGGGGAGAAGCTGACTGAAAACAGTTTTATGGATAAAAACATTAGTAAGGGTTTTAATCTCCCCACTCTGCCCAAGAGAAGGGAGGGGGCTGGCGGTGGGGCTGCACCACGTGGGATGCGCACGGCCCCCAGGGATCCCAGGAGCTCTCGGGACACTGAGGCTCAGGATGTAGGCGGCAGTGGCGGGATTTGAATTCTACGCTGAGTCCAAAGCGACCCCTCAGGGGCTGGGCTATTTTCACATGAGGACCCGCACAGGAGGACGCGACAGCCACCTTCGCACCCACAGAATGGAGTGTCATGGAAACGGCCTCAAAGTAGCATTAATGTTTGTTCTGATTGCAAAGTTGTGCATATTAATCATGAAACCATGTCAAACATAAAGAGAAGCCACCGAGAAGTAAAGAAAAAGCAGCTGTAACCGCCCCCGCCCAGCTCACTCCCTGGCTCTCCCGGGCAGGCCGGCCTGCCTGTAACCCGCGAGGGCGTGCAGCTCACCTGCTGGTCGGTGCCCTGGAAGCGTCTGCGGTGGCCCTTCCCGCGCACCGGGCCGTGTTTGCGAGACACTGAATGGCTTCACGGTTCCACGTTACAGTCAGACGCCACGGTCTGTTTGAACAGTCTCCTGTTGCCGGACGCTCAGGTGGCTTCTAACTTGCATTACGATAATCAGCGCCACAGTCAACATTCTTGGATACAAATCTTTGTGCACATCCACGATGGTTTTCTTAGTACACATTTAGGTTTTGAACGTTTAATCTGTGTGTTTCCCGGTGACTTGGGTATGTATGAGAAGTTGTGAACATCATTTTCGTCCCTCTGGAAGTTACCCAGAAAAGTGCGGTGGCAGCTCGCCGTGACTCTTCGCGTGGAGGCCGAATGTCTCGCCGCCATGATTGATGCTGTGTAAGTGCTGATGGTTGCTGGCCTCGTTTTGGAGACGAGGTTTGAGATGTGCTGACGTGCAGCCCCTTCACCTCTTCCCCACCTTGGTTGCTCCCGATGTGATTTGAGTTCTGTCCACTGGGGACAGGGTGGGCGGGGTGGGGCCAGGCCTGGCCTCATCAGGCAGCCCGGTTCTCCCCCGACAGCCGGTCTGGGCGTCCTTGGCTGCTTTGCATGGTCCTGGCCAACTCTGGCCCTGCCCCAGCCATGGCCCAGCCAAGCCAGTCGGGGACAGAGTTTTTGGTGTGTCATTTCTTCAGCAGTGGATGTGGCTGGGGGTGGTGTTCTGTAGTTTGCAATCTTTTTTCAAGTCTTTTTTTGGGGGTTGGGGCAGGTAATGAGGTTTATTTACTTATGTTTTAACAGAGGTGCTGGGGACTGAACCCGGACCTCGTGCCTGCTAGGCACGTGCTCTGCCTGTGAGCCACACCCCCCACACCTTACAAGCTTAATGCTATATAGGGTTTCGTACCCGTCTTTTGAGAGGAGTAGAGTCAGATGAGCTTAAAGAAGGTATCCTGTCTGTGTAGGAAGAACAGAAGTTGACTGGAGAGCTGAAAAGTGCATCCGAGGCTTCTGGGTCGTCCCGTGATCCACGGAGGCCCGGGGAGAGGGTGCGACTCTGACCTGCCCCTTCCTTGTGTTTGCAGATCCACATCATAGACTTTGACGACGAGAATAACATTATCAGCAAAAACGTGCTCCTCCACCAGGTGGGCGAAATCTGGCACATCAGCGCCAGCCCGGCCGACAGAGGCGTGCTGGCCACCTGCTACAACAGGAGTGAGTACCCGGGGCCCGGGCGCCGCCGGGGGTGGGGGGCCAGCCCGGGCTGGTCTGGCACTGCCGGCCGGCAGCGGCACGGGAGCGCTGAGTGTGCTGTTGGGGTGCGCGCTGCGTTCACCGGGAAGCGGGCCACCATGGTACACAGAGTGACAATACGCGGTGAAGCCGCAGCCCCGGCACCGGAGCTGGAATCACAGCTGCTCCGGGAGCACCGAACCTGGGGCAGGGGGTGATGCCGGAGGCCACCATTGATGGCCTGAGGCCTCCCGGGGGACGTGGCGGCCCTGTGGTGACTAGCTGCGCCCTCGGGGGGTGGCTGCCTTGCCTGTCGGTGCGCGTGGTAGCAGCGTGGAGGTAACGGCCTGTGACTGTCGGGCTTCCTGGCACACGCGTGCTGTGTGTCCTGACAGCCTCCCCCTGCCTCCTGCTGCCTGCACTCCGGTCCTGGGACCTCTGAACGTGGTGTCCATCCAGAGCCTGTGGCCCTGAACTGGCCACACCCCCGCTCTGATTCTCCTTCCTCTGTCGTTGTCAGTGTTCACATCCTGGCTTTAGGGGAAAAACTCAGTCTTTTTCTGTTAAATAAGCCAGAATAAGATCTCTGTGTGTGTTTTGCTGTGTAGTTTCTGAAATGCTTCCCTCGCTGACCCCCCGCGGGGTAGTGCCCGTAGTTTCTAGACACTTCGTTGTGACAGGTTCTGTGTCCTCCTCCCTTTCGCCCTCGAGCTTCAGGGCCGTCTCACAGGGTAGCAGCGTGGTTACCAGGAAGCCCGTGTCTGGGACCCTGTGCTCAGACTCTGCTTTCATAGAATTCTGCATTTTCTTTCCACTTTAACTTCACCCCCACCCACCTTTAACACACCTTTTCTTTGGAGAAAAATAATTGTCTCCTGAAAGGTCTTTTCCTCTCTGTGTTCTTCACCTCTCAGCCTCTGAGCACGCCATTGCCCTTGCGGAGAGCAGCCCCCGTGGGCCCCCCCCTTCTCTCCCGCGTCGGGGTCGGAGCTGTTTGTTTCTCCTTTGTTGCCTTGTCTCCGGTGAACTCGGCTACCACCCAGAGGCTACGGTGGCTGGTGGTCCCACCGTCAGTCTTCCTGGAGCATGTTTGGGAGGGTAACCTACTTTTGTATTTTTGTATAAACAGCTATTTTTTTCCAACAACTAAGAATACATGTTGATTTCCCACATAGGTGGGAACGGTCCTCTCCTAAAGCTGTGGCTGTGTCCCCCTTCACGTGTAATCCTGGACTCTTCTCTGTGGGCCTTACTGGGAGGAAGGAGACAGGAACCACAGCAATGTGGCTTCTACACGGTGTCTAGAAACAGCCTGCTCTGGAGTAATCTTGGAATTGATACGTGTTATAAATAACAGGGTTTAACTTACATCCGTTATGGCAACATGCAAACTAGTAGACGTCTGCACCATGATAAGCGCAGGGGCCGCACACCCACCCACCCAGCCTTGTAAATAACCGGGGAACTGGAGTGGCTCCCCGCTCATGTGTGTACGTACAGGTGGGCAGCTCCCTCCCACGCTGTGCGGGCTCCTGCCCCGGAGGGGGCGTTAGGCCTGGCACAGGCTGGCCTTTCCTCTTCGCACCGAACAGAGCGAGATGGGGTGGAGACGACAGTGTTTCGTCTTTTATTTTAACACTTAGAGTCTCACGTTTGTGGCTTTCAAAAGTAGAGTGGACGGACCTCTCTTCACTGGAATAGCTGTGTACTAGCCACGGTGTCGGCCAAGGGTGGTGTCCCCAGGGCGGGGCCAGGTGGGCCTGCGGTGGCGCTTGAGCTGCGTGTGCCGCGTGTGCTCCACGAGGTGCGTGTGCTCCATGAGCTGCGTGTGCCGTGTGTGCCGCGTGTGCTGCATGTGCCGCATGTGCCGCGTGTGCTCTGTGAGCCGCGTGTGCTCCGTGAGTCGTGTGAGCCACGTGAGCCGCGTGAGCCTGAGGTGCGTATTTGTCAAGTCCTCTTTGGTTTGGGTTCAGTGGAAGTACTTCACTGGGGGCACTTTGCCTGGTGGGAGATAGGAAACCAGTCACATAAAATACTGATCAGAGAGGTCTGTTGGTTGTGATTTTGGGGATCAAGTTATTGTTTTTGTTTCAATACTGATGCCTTTAGGGTGTGGATATGATTAACTTCATTGGCCAGAAAGTGTGCATTTTGTTGCCACCTGCTCCGGTGAACAGTCCCCTCTGATCAGTGTAAGGCGGCCTAGGAAGAAGAAACACCCCCCCAACGCCCACCCCAGCGTGCTTGTCCCTTGCCGTCCTGCCCAAGAGGAAGCAGAGTTTCTGGATGGCCTGGCCCGAGGGGTGCGGGGGTGTGGTGTGGTCCATTGGAGGTCCTGGCCTGGGCGACGAGGCCTGGGTGGAGGCCGGCGCGGCAGCGTGGACAGGGATGTGGGCCAGGAGGTCCCCCGCAGAGGACTTGGGTCAAGGCCCCCACCCCAGGGCTCGTGGCGGATCCTCGGACCAGTCGCGTGTTGACGGCTCCCAGCGCCGTCACCGTCACCCTGTCTACATACAAGAAATGTGGTGATGCTGGCGACAGTGCCATCCACCGTTTGATGCTCATGTGCCCAGTGCTTTAGGTGAGTGTCCAGTTTTTCGTTCATTAAGATCGTTTTCAGCTTACTGAGATGTAATTGATGTGTAACACTGTGTTGGTTTCAGATGTGTATTTCATGAAGCGGTCACCACAGTCAGTTAACATCCATCTCCTCCTGCAGTTAAACATTTTTCTTGTGATGGAAACTCTCTCAGCGACTTTCAAATACACGAGAGGTATTGTTAACGACAGTCGCTGTGCTGTGCACCGCATCCCGGGACCCACTTACCTTATAGCTGGAGGTTTGGATCTCTTGACCCCCTTCACCCAGTCCTCCCCCGACCCGTGCCTCTGGCCACCACCGTCCTGTTCTCTGTGTCTGGGGGCTCGTCCTCTTCAGACCCCCTGTAAGTGAGGCCACACGGGACCTGTCTTTCTCCGTCTGACTCATTTCACTTCGCACAGCTCGCTCAAGGTCCATCCTTGTCGCTCGTGGCAGGATGCCCTCCCTCTCTGGCTGGGCAACAACCGCCATGTGTGTACACGTGTACACCAGCCCTTCTCACCCACTCACCATTGGCGGCACCGGGGCTGCTTCCACGCCTTGGCCGTTGGGAGTCGTGCTGCTGTGAGGCGGGGGTGTTGCAGTTTAATCCTGCTGTTAATGCACGTTCAGGGCTTCTGTGGAGTTCCAGAATGCAGGGCGAGGTTTTAATTTTAATTAGCTTCTTTTTTTTGGAAGCTGAATCCTGGATTGTTTCTTACGCTCCCGACCAACCTTTCTGGGTCCCATCTGTAGCATTTCTCTGTCCTCACTGACTTTCTGTAGCACCTCCAAATTTAGTATCATCTGGAAATTTAATTAATGTGCTGTTTACTGCTCCTTCCAGATCACTAATGAAGATGTTAAATAAGACCTGGTCCCCTGGGCTCCCCGCTGGACACCTCCTCACAGCTTAATACCCTGTCATTTATCAGTGCACTTTGTTTATGGTCCTTTCTCCAGGTTTCAGGCCACCGGGGGGTGCTTGACACAGCCCAATTTGAATTAATTTTCCCAGTCAGACTAAAAAACACTGTGCAGACCCTCCCTCAGCCCCAGATGTGCCGTCTGCTGTGATCTTCCGCGGCCTGGTGCCTCTGTGCCCTTGGCCCTTGGCGTCTCCCAAGCCCAGCCCTCCTTGGAGACGCAGGGAGGGGCCTGGACCCGTGCCGTGCGAGGCACCTGGCGCCATCTTAGGCTGTTCTGGTCCCCGTGACAAACACCGTGGATGGCAGCGTGAACAGTAGAAGTGTGTCCCTCATAGCTCCGGGGCTCCAGCCAGAGCCAGGAGTCACAGGGCCAGTTCCTTCCAGGCCTCTCTCCGTGGCTTCTCCCAGGTCCTCATGTGGTCGTCCCTGTGTGCCGGTGTGTCCTGAGGACACTGGTCCTCCTGAATCAGGGCCCCACCCTGATGGCCTCGGCTGCCTTAATCACCTCTGTAGAGGCACTGTCTGCCGGCACGGTCCCACTCTGAGGTGCTGGGTTAGGGCTTAAGCGTGTGACTCTGGGGGACAGAGCTGTGGATTCTTTGAGCCTTTGTTTATGTGAGAGGTTTGGGGTGGGGGTTCCTTTTTTCATTGAAGTACAGTCAATTTACAATGTTGTTAGTTTCTGGTGTACAGCATAGAGGCTCGTTTATATGCATATATATTCCTTTTCACATGTTTTTCATTATAGGTTATTATAAGGTTTTGAATATAGTTCCCTGTGCTGTACAGTAGGACCTTGTTGTTTTTTGGTTTTATACACAGTAGTTAGTATCTGCTAATCCCGAACTCCCAATTTATCCCTTCCCACCCCTTCCCCTGGTAACCATAGTTTGTTTTCTAGGTCTGTGGGTCTGTTTCTGTTTTATAAATAAGTTCGTTTGTGTCTTTTTTTTTTTTTTAGATTCCACATGTAAGTGATACCATATGATACTTTTCTTCTTCTGATTTACTACACTTAATATGATAATCTGTAGGTCCATCCATGTTGCTGCAAACGGCATTATTTTATTCTTTTTTATGGCTGAATAGTGTTCCATTGTGTGTATGTGTGTGTGTGTGTGTGTGTGTGTGTATCACAACTTCTTTATCCAGTCCTCTGTTGATGAACATTTAGGTTGCTTCTGTGTCTTGGCTAATGTAAACAGTGCTGCTATGAACACTGGGGTGCATGTACCTTTTCAAATTAGAGTTTTCTCTTTTTCTGGATATATGCCCAGGAGTGAGTGGGATGGCTGGATTATATGATGTCTATTTTCAGTTTTTTTAAGAAATTTCCATACTGTTTTCCATAACGGCTACACCAAACTACATTCCCACCAGCAGTGCAGGAGGGCTGGGGGTTCTGTCTTGTTTAGGTTTCTGGCCTCCCTCACTCTGTGTGCCGCACAGCAGGCCCTCTGCCGGCGCATGATTTGCCTTTGTGTTTTTGACTAGAGGTGAGACCTTGACATTCTGCGATCTATTAATAAGGCATCTTCTCCGGGTTGCTCACGGTTGAGGCTATTTGGGACATGGTTGGGAGGGGTCGTGGCCAGGGAGGGTGTGGCCTTGAGGGACTGACGGGGGTGTGGCCAGGGAGGTGTGGCCTTGAGGGACTGATAGGCGCGTGGCTGCGGATGGAGGCGGCCTAACCTCTGCATGTGAGGGTTCCCTGCTCTCTGGCCTGCTCTGCTGGAGGAGCTGGCAGGTGGAGGGCTCCAGGATGAACACATAACGCAGGAGGGGGCAGTGGGGGCCAGTGCAGCGCGGGGCTGGGCGTGGTGCGGGCGTCTGTGGACAGCTGGGCCGGGGCGGTGACTACCCGCCTTTGCACCAGGTCCCAGGACAAGCAGGACTTCCCGGATGGAGGGCATTTAAGGCTGAGGCTGGGCATGGGGAGCAGCCACTGAAGGGCTGGGGGAGTGTTGGGTCCAGATCTGCATTTTCACAAGACCCTGGGAGGAGGGGGCCATGACACTGAGGGCCCCGGCGGCCCTGCTCCTCCTCCTCTGTCAGGGTCAGTCAGTCACGGTGGTCCTGTGACTCGCCAGACATAAAACTGTGAAAATAGTCTTTAAAAAAAGGTGTAAGTACTCTGAAAATGAGAAAAACCTTCTCATTATGCTGGTGAAATTTCAGGAAGACCAAAAGAGGCCCTTTAAAAACAAAGAGAAGCAGTAAAGGTGAAGCCCGGATGGAGAGTACAGGCAGGAGGCCGCCAGGGTTGGCGAGGCTTCCAGCAGCCTTCTGGTGATTGGCGGCTGGCGCCCCTCGGCCCGCGCCGGGGAGGGTGGGTGAATGGCAGCCGTGTCACGCGGCGGAGTCAATCTCGCGCCCCCGCACTCGGGAGAGCATCCCCCATTAGGACTGGGATGAATTTTTCAGCAGAGGAAGGTGAAGTGTCAGGAAGACTGTAGATCACGCCGGCGCGGGGGCCTCGGGGAATCAGAGCGCTGCAGAAGGGCTGACAGGGCAGCGTGGAGAAATATGGGGCGTGTTCCCTGCGCTCCGCTGAGAGAGCCGCGGGCGGGCCAGGGCCCATCGACCTTCGGCCATCGACCAGGCCTGCAGCTTGGGCCGGGCCAGGCTGTTGCTCTGACCGCGTGTGTGTGGGGGTGGGGTGGGGGTAATTGGTGGTCGGTGTGGGAGGCAGCCTGAGGGGTCCCATGGCGCTGGGTGAGGGTGAAGGTCAGGTGCACGCGAGGACCTTGCCCCTCCCTCCGCTCCCCCCAGGAGCCCAGCTTGGGCCTTCAGTTCTCACCTTGACCCTGACAGTTTGACTCCTACAAGGAATTTTTCTAGAACACGGATGCAGGACCTCACCTCTGCTTCTCAGAGGCTGGCAGCGCTTCCCTGGGAGCCGAGTGCCCAGCCCACCTCTCTCCCCTCGACCTGGAGCAGCTGGGGCCCTCTGTGAGCCTCCCTGGTGTCTGTGAAGCTGGGCGTGCCTGTGGGGTCTGGGGGCCGGGTGAAGGGCCCCGAGTCCCAGGTCTTCTGGGAGCTGCCCCCTGCCTGCCCTCCTTCCCCGGCCTCCCGCTGCACCTCACCCGCCTTCCCGGGGCGGTGGGGGGGCTCCTCTCACACCCCTTCCCTTGTGCTTTCCTGATTCTCTGGCTGATTTTCATGCTAATAATCTCTCTGCCTCAAGCATTCTTCCTCCAAATCTCTGCCTGTCACAATCTGTGTCACCTCAGGCCAGCTCGTCCTCCGCAGCTCCTCTCCTCCCCCCTCCCCGCCCTGTACCAGACTCTGTGTGGGCATGGGCCGCGGTGGGGCCCCCGTGGGTGGGGCCCTCACGCGGGCTTTGGCCCCGGTGACTCTGTGAATGAGACGCCGTCCCCCAGGGTCCCCACGGGCAAGGAGGTAACACGTCCACCTTCTTACCCGTTTGTGGTGAAGCTAAGATCAGCATGTACATCAGAGGTGGGGTTGCCGGAGAAAACACAGGACACCCTGTCGAACTGGAACTTGAGATGCACAAGGGGCAGTTCTTAGGGTTCGAGCATCCTGTGCAGAACACTTCTGCTTTCCAGTCCGGAGGCCCAGGTGCGAGGGCTGGCCTGCCCCAGACACTGATCCGCCCACAGTGCCTGCCTGCTGGACTGTCGGGCAGGCACAGCAGCCCAACCGCCCAGGGCTTCCTGAAGCCCAGGGGCAGCGGAGATTTAGCTGAAATAGCCAGGGCAGTTCTGCCCACACAGGTCCCAGCACAGGAGGGCTGGGCACCCCCCACCCCCGCCCTGGAAAGCTGCGCCTCAGTCCACACTTAGTGCGAGCCTCTTACCGCCTGTCACTCTGCCGTGGGTGGTCAGCCAGCCTGTCCCCCAGTCCCGGGGCAGGGGGACCCTGCCTCCCCGCACACAGGGCAGGCTGGCGGACGGCCCCTGTCTCGGCTGGAGACTGCGGAGCCCTTTTGGACGGGGCTCCCCGGGCACCCACTTTGGCAGGGCTCTTCGGGGACTGTGATGTCTAGGTTTTATTTCATTTTTGTTTTACCTAAAAACATGCTGCTGTGAAAGTGATCATGTGCCTGTTTAAGAATTCTAGCTGCATACAAGGTTGTAGTGAGAACTGTCTCCCTCCAGCCCTAACCCCTGAGCCCTTGGCTCCCGCATCAGGGGCAGCCACTCTCACCCCAGGGATTTCAGTAAATCACAGTGACAGATGAGAATTTATCGGAAAGGTAGCAAGGCTGGGGGTGTGGCAGTGCTGAGGAGAGGGCCCGGAACAGGGCATGAGGGTGTGCACGTTATTTTAAAATAAGCATGCTTTTTTATTCCTTCTGAAAATGGTTATGCAAGTGAACGAAACGTCCTTGGTTCCAGAGTGAAACCACCCTTATTCTACTGGCGATTTAAGGAGGGGGGTGCGCGCTGGGTGTCAGTATGTAGCAGAAACAGACCCCACAAGACTCCGCATCTTCCCGATAGCCCCCGGGCTGTGGTGAGACAGGGCAGGGGGTTGGGCAGGGGAGGCTGGAGGTGGGAGACTCGAGGTGCGGGGGCATCCCATGGCCCTCAGGGCTCTTCCACCGTCTGTCCTGAAAACTCAACCTGTCACCATCATTAGGAAGCTTTCCTTGGAGTGTTGAGGCAAGTGTCCTGGTAAGGAGTCATCCTGGGAATGGATGCAAGTCCCTAATCGGGCCAGCCTGGAGCTGCTGTCGGGGGCGCCCTGGAGGGTCGGCTGTCAGTTCATCCCCAGCGGGTCCTTTCGGGAGGTGGGGGGGAGAAGGTGGGGAGAGGGGCCGCCAGGAAGGTCCCCGCTGGGCTCCGTGGGTCCTGCCTGGCCCTCAGCCTGTCCAGGCCCTCATCCCTCTGCTCCTTCCACACGTGTTTCCTAGGCCCCCAGTTTTAAACCCACTTCTGGCCGTTAAGGACGTGAAGGGGGACTGGCGTAGATCTGGCCTTTGAGGGGATTAGTCAGTGAAGGAGAGGACTCGGCCCACCGGCCGGAATGTGGGGAGAAGGTGGTGGACGAGAGTTTGATGGGTGGGGGCTCCCCTGGGGGTGACCCGCGGGTCCTTCTCCCTCATGTCAGGGCCTGTGGCGGAGTCAGGGTCCTGGAGGCTGGACCTCCCGGGGGACCCTGCGTGGCGGGCTGGGCGGACCGAGGGATGCTCTGCCCCTACCTCATCTGTTACCTCGGGTGTCTGGCCCACTGCAGGTCTTGTGCCTTGGGGATCCCCAGTTCTCTGAGCGGCGCTTCCTGCCCCCAACGTGAGGCTGCTGTGCGGCTGTGCCCGCCGGGTCCGGCTCCCCCCTGTGGTGTCAGCACTAGATCCTGGGGTCCCACACCCTCACCCGGGGCTTCCCCTGTAAACTGGGGAGAAAGCTGCAGATTTAAAGTGTGTTAAAAATAGGCACTGAAGAAGGTGAGCACGCACCGGGTGGCAGAAGTCTGCGTTGGGGAGGCTCGTGGGAAGCTGGAGGTGGGATTTGACAGCACGTCGGGGGTCCTTCAAGGGCCCGTAACCCGGCCCTGCAGATGAACTGCACCCTGGACATGAGCCGCCACCCTCTGCGGGGACATGGCCTGACTAGCAGCTCCTCTTCCTCAGACCAGCTTTGCACCACAACAACTTAAATGTTGGTACCACCTTAGCCTCTGTCACACGGTACGTGGTTGCCTGGAGGGCCTGGCGGGGGGGACCTGCTCACCTGGCTGTGGGTCAGAGCACACCTGGGCCGCAGGGCAGACGGGAGGACACTGAGGTGGCCCAGCTCGTTTCTCGGAGGGGTGGTCGATCAGCTCTGAGAGAACCCAGGAGGGACCTGGAACTTGTCTTCAGGTTCAGAAGAGGGAGTGGGTGTGTCTTGAGGCCCTCTCGGGTCAGCCGGTGGAAGCTGTGGGGCGAGGAGTCACAGCTGGACCTGAGACCACGTGGACCACCCTGAGGAAGCCGCGTGTCTGTCCCTGGAGGTGTCCCGTGGACACTCATAAGGACTCACACCCATGCTGCAGGGCGACCGGACCTCGTGGACCCTCAGTTCCTGTCCAGCCCTGCGTTTCTGCAAGTTCCATGTGATGCCAGCCTCCAGATGTGGCGGAGGTGAGGGCTTTGGGACGCGTGTCTGCCCTGTCCTGAGTCTTGGTGTCTCTGAGTTGAGTGAGTGAAAGAAAGAAAGAGGGGACACTTAGGGAGCGTCAGGTTTCCAGGTTTCAGTTACTTGACTGCCCCCTGTGTGAACAAGACCAAGGCCTCAGCCTCCTGGGGTTGTTGTTTATCGTCACCACCTCCCCAGCAAAACAAAGTGGTGTGTGTCATTAATTTCTAAAAATCTTTTTTTAAATGCCAAGACAGTTCGTTTCCAGATCCCCAAACTGTTGAAAGTGTGCTGAGTTGGCCACATTCAGTGACTCACGGCCCTGGTGACTGACCTGTGTCAGGATTGCCAAGTCGCTTCCATACGAAATTTGTGGCACTGAAGATTTAGGGTCTGTGCATGAATTTTCCATTTGGTTTTGAAAGGAGAATCAATAAAGAATCTGGGTTTATCATCTTATTTATAACAGACTCCTTGACTGTTACACAGGACCTGACCCTGGATGGAATGGCCCAGGATAAGATCTTTACAGGTTTCCAAACTCTTTATAAATTTTCTGTAAAAATCTATATAAATTAAAGATCCCAGATTATTTGTCCAAAGAATCAGTGAACTGTGTGTTAGGAAGTTACTAAAAGATACAGAATTAGTAATTGGTGTGTTTTGGGAAGTTGTGTATTGGTTTTTGAAAATCAGATCAGTCTGTGAGTACGTAACACAAGACCAAGGAGAATAAAACCCTTTGTTTCTCCTGGTCCGTCAGCGATTAAAGCACAGAAGACAGACGGCCTCCCCCGGGCACAGGCGGCCACCGCGCGTCTGCCCGGGGCCGCGCGGATCCGAAAGCGCTCCTTGGGCTATTTCCGCTGATGCTTCTGGCAGTCTCCTGAGTGTGGGCGTCTTCATAGACCCTGTGTCACAAACTGGATAGCAGAGGTTCAGAGGAACTCATTTGCTCAGGGTCTTGTAGATAACGTAACAGGGACAACTTTCTAAGAGAAATCTGTTTCCCCTTTGCCTCCAGTGATTATTTCCCCTAATGTGTGGAAAACTAGGCTGCTTTGTTTATTTGAAAAAAAAATCTGATGCCTTTCATCGCAGGCAAAAAACAAATGATGCTTTGTGGGGAAAGAATCATAAAAAAATTTAGTAGTGTCCCAAAGTTTAATAGATGAAAATAAATTCTAATTATTTATATACTTACGAGAGTTATAGCCAAGTGCAAGTGTACCCTACAATTTTTTTGTGTTCTGTGTAATATTGTGCAAACTTACCCAAAGTTCAGATTAATTTTTTTATTTTTAAATTACCAAGGCCCTTAAACCCCTTTGAGGGCTTGCTGGTGTTTCTCTTCTTTCTCACAAAAGCGTCCAAAGGGGGAGGTTTCTACAGTGCCCTCAACACCCTGTTTGGCAGCTGTGTGCGGCCTTCAGGCTCTGGGGAGAGGACGCAGCAGACGCCTGTTTGCTCCATGGGGTGACTCTCCAGCGACCCCTGAGCCACGGCTGTGACCTTAGCTCTGAACTGGCAGCGGACTCCTAAGACCTAAGCGGCTCGTCGCCTCTGCTCCCTGCCAGAATGTGGTGGCCCGCTGGTGGCCACCTGCCCTCTGTGGACACAGTTACTCGTGCACGCAGGGTGGGGGCTGGGAGCTGTGCTGAGACAGAGTGTGCTGGAGCTCCCGACTGCCCAGTGCGGCCACACGTCTTAAGTCCGGGTCAAGGGAGCAAACTGCCAAAGGCATGTGTGTGGGCGGGTGCTCTTACCCACGTGGTGGTGTCTTTCCTGCTCTTCTCCCGGTTTGCTTCCACCATCTCCGCCCCGCTCCCCTCCTGTGACACAGTGGTGTGGGTGTCACTAGCAGAGAAAGGTGTGAACCAGCACGCCTACGCCTCTCCCCGCCGGGAGGGGTCCGTCCGGGCCCGGGAGGCGCTGGCCGTGGGGAAGCCCCCTCCTGCCTGTCTCCCTTGGGATACCTCGCACTTCTGGAGGTAGGCTGTTTGAAGGCAGTGTGGAGTTGGGTTGTATGTGTGTGCCTGTTTTTTTGATTCATTCTACTGATGTCTGTCTTTTAATTGATGTGTTTAGGCCATTTACAGTTTTTAAAAATTTTTATCGAAGTGTGGTTGATTTACAACGCTAGTTTCAGGTGTACAGCAAAGTGATTCAATTCTACATGCATACATATATATTTTAATTCCAAATTATTTTGCGTTATGTATTATTATAAGAAACTGAATATAGTTCCCTGTGCTACACAGTGTAGACCATTTACACTGAAATGATTAGTGTGTTGGAGCTGAAGCAGGCTGTTTTATTACCTGCTTTTTGTTTCTTCTCTTTGTTTCTTGTTGCTCTGTCTCTTTCTTGCCTCCCTGTGGTTACTTGAACATTCTGTAAAATTCCATCTTGATTTATTTATGGTGTTTCCGAGCGTACTGCTTTGTATCATTTTCCTGGTGTTTGCTCCAGATACACTCCACGTCCGTAACTTACCGAGCCTGCTCTGAGGGGTGGCCAGAACCCTCCCATGTACGTCCTTTCCCTCCCCACTTCTTTTTTCTTGTATGTATATGTATTTTTATTGAAGTCTAGTCAGTTTATAGTGGTGTGTCAGCTTCTGGTGCGCAGCACAGTGCTCCAGTCATGCATGAACACGCGTATGTTCGTTTTCACGTTCTTTTCCACCACAAGTCACTACAAGATGCTGAATACGGCCCCTGCGCTGTGCGGTGTGAGCCTGTCGCCCTCCTCACTTTTAAAATATAGTTAAGTTTTTCTCTACATACGATGACATGAGGTGTGTTGTTTTCTATATGTGTATATATTTTTGTTTTGTTTTTGTTTTTCTTATTTTTGCTTAAAAAATAAAAATTTACCTCCTCACGTGGCCTGTCTTTGCAACGTGGCGGTTTTCCCCTCAACCGTCAGATGTGATTTAAGGACCGTAAGGAGGAAGCCCACTGTACTCTGATTTCTGCCCATCTCCTGTTCTCCTTTCCTTTCTGAAGTTCCAGGCCTCCTTCTTTCTCTTCTCTTCTTTCTGTTTGGAACCCGTTCTCTCCCATTTTTTAAGGGCAGGTCTGCTGGTGGCAAATTCTCGTAGTTTTCCTTCTGAGGATGTCTTTCCCTTCGTTCCTCAAAGGTATTTTCACTAAATAAAGAATTCACAATTGGCAGCTCATCTCTTTCAGTATTTGAAAAGCATGGAGCCCCGCCTGTCTGGCCTCGGGGTTTGGGGCAGGAAATGGGCCGTCACTGGAGCTGGTGGCCCTGTAGGTCCCGCCTCGTTTCTGCCACTGCATCACTGTTGTCTTTCGTTTCCCCAGTCTACTGATGATGCATCCAGAATGGAGTTCTTTGGGGTCATTCTGTTTGGGGTTTTCTTGGCTTCTTGAATCTGCGGTTGTGTCTTTCACCAAATTTGGGAAGTTTCCAGCCACGGTTTCGTCTAATAGTTTTTCAGCCCCACTCTCCTCTTGTCCTGAGACATCACTGACATGACTTCGCTTATTTGCCGCAGTCCTGCGAGTTCCCGAGACTCTGTTCATTTTCTTATTTCTTTTTACTTACTTACTCTTTTTGAAAGGAAGACATTTATTTCTTTTTTGTTATTTTATCTTTTGGGGTGGGGAGGGTAATTAGGTTTATTTATTATTATTATTTTTTTAATGGAGATACTGGGGATTGAACCCAAGACCTCGTGCATGCCAAGCATGCGCTTTACCACTGAGCTATATCCTCCCCTTCATTTTATTTTTTAGTTTGTTTCTCTCAGGTGTTCCAGTTGGGTATTTTCTGTTGTTCTGTTTTCAAATTCATTGGTTCTTTCTTCTATAATACTCATTCTGCTATTGAACCCATTCCCTGAGTTTTAATTCAGGTGATTTTAGTTTTCGTTATGTGATTCCCATTTGATTTCTTTTTGTATCTTTTTTTTTTTTTTTGTATCTTCTACATCTTTTTTTCTTCTTTAGTTTCAGGAGTGTTTGTAGTTGCCCCCTGAAGCATTTGTGTGACGGCTGCTTTAGACCCTGACAGACGATCCCAGCGTCGATCTGTCTTGGTGTCGGCAGCTACTGACTGTCTGTTTCCCTGCAAATGATGATTTCATGGTTCCTGGGAAGGTCTGGATCCGATTTAGCGACACGCCCCCTGCTCGGGCTCAGTGAGTAGACCTTGGCCTGCTTCCATGGGCTGTGGCTCTGTGACAGTTAGTGTTGGGCCCTCACAGTGACGCTCTGGTGTCCCTGGGGCTCCTGCTAACCGCCACGGGGGGGGGGGGGCTGTTCTGGTGTGGAGGTGCTGATCGCACTTCCCACCCCGTGCCCAGGGCGGCCTGTGTGGCTGCCCAGGGGTGTGTGTGGGGGGGTCACCTGCCTTCAGCCCTTTGTGCCTCTGAGTGGTGCTGCCCCCTGCTCTGGGGGGCTGGGGCCGGGGCCGCAGTGGGGCTGGGAGACGGCCTCTGGGGCTTGGATGCCTGGCATTGTGTTCCTCGCCTCCTGTTTCTGGTGTCAAGGGATAAGGAAGTCCAACCCCCAAACTTACAAATCCTGAAAACAAATGCAGGAAACATAGAGGGTCCTCCTTCTTTCTAACTGAGGTGATTTCAAAAGGGAAGCCCAATTTTTAATGACAAAAAGAGTATGTGATGTCACCAGGAGTTAGTTGCCTTGGGACAAGTTAAGGAACGTTAGTGGAGCTCTGCGTGGAGCATTGACCGGGGGACTGGGGAGGCTCCTGCCAGAACGGGGCCTCTGTGTGGTTTCCACCTCTGCCTTGGACGCCTAGCCTCGGCCACGGTCCTCGTCACGACTGATGCGCCCTCTCGTCCCGTGTGTCCTAGAATGGTCTCTCCTTTTAGTCAGTGGAGTCGGCTTTGGTGGGTGGTCACTGAAGTCTGGGGGTTATACACCATGTTGGGCCCTAGAAGGCCCCGCACCAGGGGTCCTGACGTAACGTCGTGGTGATGGTGACCCCGTGTGCCTCTGAGTGGTGCTGACCCCTTTCTCGAGCAGAGGTGGCTCATCTCCAGAGACGACCCCGGGTCCACAGGTGAGGACATGGACCCAGCCCATTCCCATCCTGGCTCCCCCTACCCCCACAGAGCTCACGCCTGGTCCTATGGGCCTGCCACCTGTCTGTGCGCCTCTCACTGCGCTTGTGTCTGGAGGAGACCCACCCTGCTTGGAGCTCATAGTTGGGCGGGGAGGACACATTCTACCTGGTATCCCCACAGCCGTGTTGCCCCGGGAGGCATCCTGGTGGTCAGAGATGACCCAGGGCCTCAGGGCCGGTGCTAGCTCCCCTGGCGGGGGGGGGGGGGTGTTTGTGGGGTCCTCTTCCCCTTGCCAGCAGGGCCAGCACATCCTGGGGCTTCAGCCCGGTGTCCATCGCTAGTGATGTGAGAAGCGGCCTGCCCACCTGAGTGAGCCCCCCACAGAGCGGATGGAGGGACCCAGACACATGGGGGACACGGAGCATACGTGCCATGGCTCTGAACGCAAACAGCAGCTGGGAGCATCCTTATCACAGAACCAGTCTGCAGACACCGTCAAGACAGTAAGGTCCCACGTGTATCGGCATCTTTGGATACCATCACCCCTTCGAATTAATGTCATCTCCCAGAACCTGGGTAGGCCTGATGGCTGATCCAGGGGAAGGAAGCAGACGCCAGCTGACGTTAGCAGGCCTGGGCTCTGTCCCACATGCCAGCCATCAGAACCACGGTGATGTCCAGTCCTGACCAGTGATTTCCAGGCCTTCTCTCCTGAAACCCCAAAACCCACTTTTCATGTTTGTGAAAATATGTATGGGATGGCTAAGACCCAGCCCCTGATCTGGTTGGAAGGGCGGGCCATGTGGCCTCTTTCACCACGTAGCCTCTCCTGCTGACGGCATCTGCTCGAGGACAAGGGGAAGGGCCTGGAAATAGGAAACCGAGTCACTGCAGCTGACTCAACATTGCACACAGCTGTGCCTGGCACGTAGTAGGTGGCACGTAGTAGGAAAATTGTTTGTTAAATGCAGTAAATGTGCAGGGGGATGAAGTTTGCCCTGGGTCTTCTTCAAAACAGAACAAACAGAGCTTTTTCATGGTCTCAGCAGCAATCACAACCAGCAGGGTCAGCTGCCTGGGTTGTCAGTAAAGTTTTATTGGGTGGGGGTGAGGGTGCAGAGGTGGGGGCTGGTTGGGGGTCGGTGCAGAGGAGGGGGCTGGGTGGGGATGAGGGTGCAGAGGTGAGGGCTGGGTGGGTGCAGGGTGTGCAGAGGAAAAGGTCACAGAGCACATCATGGTCTCAGCCAAACCCAGGCCAGCGCGGTCAGCTGAGCTGGTTGAAAGCAACCACATGGTTGTAATGGTCCGTCTTGTGGTTGGCACTAGACTCAGGAAAACAGTCACTATTACACAGTAGAATTCATTTTTATTCATGCTTTAAAAAATATTTACTAAATGTTTATTGCACGAAATTACTTGTTTATCGATTGTTCTAAGTGGAAGTGTGAATGTCGCTTGCGTTTGGGGTCCCAACAAAGGCTTGTTAAAGCTGGTATTTGTTCAAGCGTTTGGAGTCTGTGATGTTCCAATAGCCACTGTTTCATCTGATTAAATTCAGAGAAGACGCATCTTACTGGGCAGTCTGTGGTTTCTGCTAACTTCACACCACATCACAGGAGCCCTGAGACATCAGAACGATGAGTCCTGGGAGAAGCCACGCTTGCCTGTAATAAAGTTGAAGGTGACCTGACCACCCCTTAAAATAACAGCTAACTTCTTATCGCGTGGGCGGGTCTTCCCTGGAGCCTCTGAGGAGGCCTGCCCGCTGGCGGGAGACTCCTGCTCTCACACCTGCGAGGACTGTGCTCCTGGCAGCCCAGGAGGGAGGCAGCGAGCGTCTGGGGTGTGGGAGGGTCCGCAGAAGTCGTGGGGCTGAGGTGCACGTGGTAACCAGTCCCGCAGGTGCCCGTGGGCCAGGCTGCTCTTCTTGGGGCCCACATGGGTGTCCGGATGGCAGGGCCCCCGGGAGGTGGCGCTGGCCTTGCCGCGAGGTGACGAGCAGGAGACGTCTGTCACGAGCCAGCCCCCCTACTGGGCTCTGCATAGGCTGCAGGGTGACTTTATCCCCGTCAGGCTCCTTCGAAGGCCGTCCTAGGGCTGTCCCGGGGAGGAAGCCCTGGCCCAGGTCGTGATGCCCTTTACCGGGTGTCTGCAGGTGGCCTGGGAACTCCTGAGGCGATGGGGGCTGGTGGCCAGGCTCTGGGTACACCAGAATGTTCTGGGCTACAGCCACTCAGCAGATCACGCCATCAGTCTGTAGATTCCTGATGTGAAAGATTGTTCTGTGCTGGAATGAAAGGAAACAAAAGAAGGCCGGATGGCAGGGACTCAGGGAAACTCACATGGTCGGAGAAGAGGACATTTTTTATTTGCCTGGAAGCCTGCATTTGAGCTGAAAGGTTTTTATGTAACTGGTTTAGAATGGCTTATCTTGTTTAATGTGAAAATGGCTCTAGCTTCCCCCCCCCCATTAATGGCTATTTTTTTCTAGATCAAGCCACTACGGTTTATTATTTAGTTCTAGTTTTTTTCGCAAAACATCTCCCCTCCCATCTCTGCCTCAAATTTTATTATACTTGGTAAGAGTTGAATCCTTGTCTTAACCCCCTGGGGCTGCTCTAACTCAGTCCTACAGACTGAGCGGGTTATAAACAGCAGACCTTTATTTCCCACAGTCCTGGAGGCTGGATGTCCGAGGTCAAGGCACTTTCGGCGTCGGTGAGCACCTGCCTCCCCGTTCAGAGAGACTCCTCAGATGGTGAGGGGCCAGGGAGCTCTTTCCAAAGGACACCCACCCCATCACGAGGCTCCGCTCATGCCCTGATCCCCTCCTGACACCATCCCTTGGGGGGTTAGGACTTCATCGTGTGGATTTGGGGGGGACACAAACGTTTAGTCTACAGCAACGCATTATAAAGCAATAGGCACTATTTTAACCCCTCCCCTACTACTGTCATCATCTTGGCAAAAGTTGCCATGACGCGGCTGAGGGCTGTTCTGGAGATGGTTACTGTTCATCACAGGAGCCTGAGGGTGTCGGAGGAAGCGTGGAGGGTGGGATCAGACGGACCCGGGTTTGAGCCCCAGCCCTTCACGAGGCTCTGTGACCCTGGGGAGTCACTGTCTGTAGAGGAGGCATGACAGCAGCAGCTACTTGTCAGGATCGTCGTGGTGACTAGAGGGGTTGGCGGTGGGTTCACACAGGAGGCCCGCTGCGGAGAAGAGCCCGGCCCCTTTCATCACGGGCGCGGGGGCGTGAGCAGTAGCTAGATCACAGATGACAGCCATTCACTTAGGTGACAGGTCCTCAGCCGGGCGCATGTCAGGGTCACCTGAGCCCCCTGTGCAGGTCTCGGTCCCCGACCTCACCCGGAGCCAGGGTGTCCTGCCGCAGGCCAGCATCAGGAGTTTAAGCCGTCCCTGAGGGGGCTTGGCAGGTAGCCAGCACTGAACCTGTCGACCCGAGAGCTCGTTCAGAGAGCAGGACCCCGCGTTGTCCCGTGGGAGCCCGGGCGGGGCCCCTGGGGAGGTCTCCAGACAAGGGCACAGACAGCTCTGGAGTTGGCGGGGGCCATCTGAACCTGACCGTGCCCCTCACTGGCAGCACGCCCTTGGCTGTGGGTGGGTGGTCGCGCCAAGCACCCCCCGTGGTAACAGCCAATCATACTGTCTCCACAAAAGTGCGGAAGTGGTTGCTGTTGAAGAACTTGGGTTTGCTGTTTGTGAAATGATAATAATACCGCAATACAAAAAGACACTCCCCGGCTGATCTGTTGTATGGATCACACATGACACTGTGTTGAGGGGCCTGCTGCCCACCCAGTCCCCACGCCCCCCACGTGTCACCCCATGCACATTGGAAGTACGCTGTCTACCGGATACGCATTCATGCTGGTTATTTTTAAAGCTATTGTCTTAACGGAGATATGTATTTACATAAAACTATTTTTAAAATATGTCTTGTTTTGGTAATATTATTTTGATCTACATTGTAATGCATTTAGCAAGTGGCCCTCTTTCCTAGATCCCTTTTGAAAGCACATAGGTTATAAATGATAAATATTCAGTGCCGAGCAGAACCTGATACAGAGAAGGCATTCAGGTATGTAATGAACTGTGTGCCGTTCACAGAAGCCAGCATCCCATTTTGCCTTGATGTGAATCCTAATT
Organism: Camelus bactrianus; assembly: GCF_048773025.1. Classification (NCBI taxonomy): domain Eukaryota; kingdom Metazoa; phylum Chordata; class Mammalia; order Artiodactyla; family Camelidae; genus Camelus; species Camelus bactrianus. The sequence continues at coordinate 15,006,163 of NC_133553.1, read as the reverse complement.
ACTAAAAAATTGAATTCTTGACCTCCAAGTGTCTGTGCAGTCGTGCTGGGCGTGACTGTGGTTCCTCTCAGAGCGGTCTCCCCTCCCCGAGCCACCTCCACTGCCGGGGCGCTGGCGCTCAGGCTGGTGGGGGCCGTGCCCCTCAGTGCGGAGACCGGGTTTTAGGGCCACCAAGAGTCCTCATCGGTGCCGAGCAGGGGGATCTCGGGATCTTGAGCCAAAGCCGGAGTTCAAGCCTGTTTTACCTCCTGATCAGAGAGCAGAGGGCTGGCTCCGGTCTGTGGGGAGCTTCACCAGCCCCGGCCCCTCCCTCGCTCTCTGGCCTGGCCTGGAGCACCAGCAGATGGATGGGCTTTCTCTGGGTCCGCCTTGCTTGTTAGTGCAGGCAGGAACAGGGGCACGTCTAACCTGCTGACACACGTGGCCCAGGGGCCATTAGCCTGGTCAGTTACAGAAGGACCCCGGGTGGTCTGACCCTTGTCCACCAGGCTGCCTCCGGTCACTGACTGGGACGTCTGCTCTGTGTCCTACGCGTCCTGCTGCTGCGTTTTGTCCTCTTTCCATCCCCTTCCCTGTGTCCCGTGTCACCCCCGCCCTCATCACTCTCCTCCTCGGAAAGCCCTGGGGCGCCTTAAATTCAGAGCACAGGTCCGGAGCAAGAGCTGCTGTAAAGCCCGAGTTGGAACCTGCAGGAGACGCTCCTGCAGGGGCGTCACCGAGGTGGTTGCAGGGGCTGAGTCCGAGGGGAGGAGACGTTCCCCTCGCTGTGTTCTCGGCTCCCGGGAGCTTCTGGCTGCAGATCGCAGCCCTCCTGCCCAATTGCACACCACGCGTTAGTGGCAAAGCAGCATCTTCAATATACGGGTCATCATTTTGGGTCCTTCTGTGTTTAGAAAGGGTTTTGCATCTCTTACAGTCTTTGGACTGTTTTGCACGACGTGTCCCAAGTACCACTGGGCTCTGCCCTGGGGTGTTTACGCGGAGTGTCTGCACCCGCCCGCACTGTTCCAGGCCTGCGCGTGCAGAAGACGCCACACGTGAGGGTCAGGGTAGTTGCTCGCAGAGAAGAGTGTTATGAGGAGGAACTGAAGCAAGTGGAAGGCAGGAACACTGAGAGGGCAGGGAAGGTGTGATGAGGAGGTGGTTTGCGCTCCTGCTGGAGCGGGGGGGTCAGTGCGTGTGCACTGTGCAGAGGTCCGGGAGAATTCCACTCCAGCAGGGGCTGCTGCGGGCCTGGCCCCGGCGGTGTTAGCGTGGTCGGCTGTGGACGGCAGGGAGGCCAGGCTGGTGGTGCCCGTGATTGGAGAGCAGCTGGGCTGGTGTGTGAGGCGGGAGGTTGGCGGGGCCTGGGTCCCAGAGAGCCCGCAGCCCTGGCTCTAAGGACGGTGGAAAATGTGGCCAAGGATGGGGAGAGACCGTTCAACCATCCATCTGCTTCATGGCTATTTATTTAGTTACTTCTTGGTGAGGCACTGAGCGTCCAGGGCTTAAGGGAGCACAGACCCCTGCATCCTGTCCCCTCGGGGATGGGGACGGGGCCCAGGCCAGCAGTGATCAGTGCTGTGGGGCCAGGGAGCCAGCGGTGCATGTGGGGGGGCAGAGCAGAGGGCAGAGCACGGAGGCCGAGGGAGAACTCGGGGGCCGTCCTGCGAGAGCTGGTAGTGGCCCTTGCGGTACCGGCTGGAGGTTCTGGATGTGTGTGACATCTGGTGTGACAAGAGCCCTTGCCTTGGAGAAGTGACCTCGGTGCTGTTCATGGGGTTGGGACGCCAGGGAGGCTCGGGCGGCCCTTGCCTTGGGTCAGGGATCTGGCCCTGGGCATGCAGCCCCCACCTGCAGGGTGTGGGGAGCCTGACCAGTGAGGACGGCTGATGCCCGTGTCCCGCCCCCAAGGGCTGGCGCCAGGCTGAGTGAAGCGAGGACTCGGGGCCGCTTTTGGGACTCGCCAGCTTCCCGGTCCTCCACCCCCTCCCCCAGTTCCTGAGTCTCTGGGTCACGTCACCCCCCACTCTCTGCACAGAGGGAAAGGACATTCTCAGGCTGGCATCCTTTGTTTTAAAACTCTGTCCAGGGAGATGACCCAGAGAGAAGACGGGAGTGCCAGTGGGGTGGCTGGGGACGGAGCAGAGCTGTGGGCACCGTGAGGCCAGGATAAAGGCAGAATTTCCCGTCTGCCTCACCCCAGCCTGTGGGGAGACACTAACAGAGCAGTTCTCTTTTAGGAGGAAAGCGAAACGGGCAATTCAAACTCCAGAAAGCTGAGCAGTGCATGAAAACCATAGGGCTGGAAGACTGCCTTTAATCAGGGGAGATGGTGGGTGTGGAGGCTCCCGGGAAAGCGCCTGCGGCCACAGCAGAGTGGCTGCCGTCCTGCGCAGGGACGTGGTGGCCTAGAAGGGATGTCCAGGCTGCAAGGAGGGTGGGGCTGTGCCGACACCATGCTCTGAATTTTGGCGAGAGCCCCTCCACGCGTCCTGTGGAGGGTGGCCAACTGAAGGACACGGACCCTTGTTGGAGAAGCCCCGCTTCTGGTTACTCTCCGCACGTGCAGGGCCCTGCGCTACGCGTTTGGAGTGAGATGTGTCTGGTTTTGGAGGCTGAGCTCCCGAGGTGGGCGTGTGCCTCTGCCTTCCTGTAGCGTTTGACCCTGTTTTCAGTGGATGCTTTTCTCTGAGATGCTGAAGGGTCGGTGTCGTCCACTGAGATCTGCACATCTGGACTCGAGCCAAGTGCCTGCCACGCCCACACTGGCTGGCAGGTCCAGGAGTGACACCCGAGGAGCCCGAGGGAGGGATGGAGGGGCTGGGGAGGGGCGGGGGTGGGGGAGGTGGGCCCTGCTGCCCGGCAGCGACCCCAGTCAGCATCTGCTCTTCCCCGGACCACGGCGATGACCATGGCGAGGACCGCGGCGACGGGCTTTGTAAGCGGAAGTGCCTTCTGTGGTTGTGTTGGTGTTCCTGTGTCATTAATGACTGATTTGCGTGATACTGCCCTTCCAACTCCCGAGCAGACCGACGGCGGAAGACCTGTTTTCAGCTGTAGCATTTGGCGTTCACAGTCACGTGCTTGTCTACCCCACGGTAACGTTCAAAGGGGTTGGATAACTGATGAAAATCTCTGAAACGCTGCACATCCAGCCTGAACGCCTTGTTGGGGGATGAGAGGGCTCTGTGTGCTAGAGGCCCTCCACGTCCCTCAGTAGAAGTAGAAGTGGTTGCACGGGAAGTGAGGAGTCGGGGTCAGGAGTGGCCCGCTCCTCCCGCCAGCTGCTTCCACCCCGGCACCGGCTCCCGAGAGCCTCTAGCCCCGTCAGAAGTGATGCAAGGAGAGCCCCCGCTCGTTAGCCCGGGGAAGCACGTGGCCGAGCCGTCTGGGAGTCAGCGCAGTCCTGCTCTTAGGCCTCACAGCCGCGTGCCGGGGGTTTCATAGGAATGATTCCTGGGGAAAAGGAGAGTAAGTCTCAGGAGTAGCCGTGAGGATGCAGGGAACGTGGTGGATGGAGCATCAAGGAAGGGCCGGGTGAGACAGGCGGGTGAGCAGAGCCCGGGAAGAGACCCACGTCCCAGCTCCGGTCCCCGCGGGAAGGGCCTCCCTGGGTTTCTTTTCCTCTTAGGAAACCAGAGAACCTGGCTGATGTCGGGCACCCAGTGAGTGAGGGGGTGGATCTCACGCTGGATGGGTACCAGGCACGTGTCCATCCGTCTGTCCATCTTCCCAGCAAACGCCATTAAACGCCATTATGTGTGTGCTGAATGCTGGGCAAGTCTCTGGATGTTGGGAAGGCAGGTGTTTTCTGGCCCCTGCCCTCATGGAATCAGGTCCATGTTCCTCTCCTCGGCTCAGCGCCAAGGCTGTCGAGCCTGGTGTGAGGACCTTGGTTTTGGAGTTGGGTCTGAGGCTGCTCTGCTCCTCCCTGCCGACCTGTCCTTGGACGTGTCCTTGGGTTGGCTGCCTCTCCCTGAGCTGTGGTTTCCTGTCTGCACGTGAGGTGGAGGGCCCCGGGCAGATGGATGCGGTGATACCCAGGGGACACCAGAGCCTGTGCCCTGCGAGGTGCCCAGCGGGGCACAAGGGAATGCAGGGCACCCCTGCCCCCCATCCCCAGAGCACACTGCTCTCTGTGCACTGATGGAAATGCTTCCCACGGCACTGAGAGGAAAACACAAGACATCTCAGAGAACACGGCACTGCAGAGGGCCCGCCCACACTTCAGTGGCCGTTCCGGTCAGTGGTGTGGCGCCGCCAGCTGGCTTGGTCCCCAGGCCGTCAGAGCGCACGTCTGCTGGGAGCCAGCGCCGCAGCCTCAACCAGGACTGTCTGTAGGCTCTGAGGGCAGACTGTTGGCAGATGGCTTTCAAGGTTAAACACGAGGGAAGGCACGAGAGGCCCGAACAGGGGCCACGGTTTAGGGGAGGCTTGGCTATGCACAGGCCTGTGCGCAGGGAGGGGAGAAGGCGATGCTCCACCAGTCAGCTGCTAGGGCTTCGAGTGTTCCAGACAAAAGGTGGAGGGACTGACAGCCCCACTCTGCCTGGCCACGTCCAGGGCTGTGTGAGCTGCGGGGTGGTTGCAGGGCAGGCCTGGCCCGCCACCCTACAAGTGCCATGTGGAGTGGGGGGGGTCTCCCCAGCTCGGGCACAGAGGACAGGCCAGCGGGCCGTGGGGACACTGCTCACACCCGTCCGGCTGGGGGGCGGCGGACCGTGTGTTTGTGGGGGTTCGTCCTCACTTAGTTGAGTCAGCTGGGATCTCATAGATGCTGCACTTACGAGCTCTCACTGGCTCTTTTTTGTGGTGTTGAATGTAAAATTCCCATTTTCCAGCGCTTCTGGTATTTGAATTTGGCCTTTCCGTCTGAACCTCACTCAACTTAACCAGTACGAGAAAGGGGCCTGCACTGTCCCGTGGAATCTGTGGTTTCAGTCTCTCATTTCTGTGAAAAGTACATGTCATTTGTATTTTGTCTCTTTTTCTGACTCATCTGTGGGAATTTAGGAATTTGAAATAATCACAATTACTTTTGAAAAGAGAAGAAAATTCAAATAATTTATTTTAGAATCAGGTTTCAGCACAGGGTTTTAGTTTGAGGTGATTGGACGGGTAGAAATGAGCTCTATTCAACAGGGAATGTTACAACTTAGTGACTTAAGGTGCATTTTGAATTGGCCATCTGAGAGCTTCTGCGGGACCCTTGGTGGGAGGCCGAGGTCTCTGCACACAGCAGACACTCACACGCCGCGTCTGAGGACCGTGGCTTTGGAGCAGCTGAGTAAATCCTGACCCTGTCCTCGTGTTTTCATCTTGTCACTGGAACTGCTCCCTTCCATTTGCCTTTTCTCATCATTTTGTTTTGTTCTGCTTTTCCTTCTAACAAGAAAGATATAAACGTTCCTGGTGACGGGGTGGAGCTGCCCTTCCCCACCCTCCTCCCTCCTCCAGGTCCGGTGAGGGATGCCAGCAGCCGGGGCAAACCCACTGCAAACCCAGGGCACTTTTGGGCAAATAGAGAGATCGAGTTTCCATGTTTCTAAGTTGAGTGGAGTTTTGCGTTAATGAGCGCAGCCCGCTGCTGGCGCGGCCGCAGGAGGAAGTGCAGGAGTGAGCCTCGCCCGCAGATGGGAGGAGCTGGTAGACCAGGTCGCTGTGCGGGGCGCTGCATGTGGACACCACCCGGCCCCTGGCCCGGCCCCGTCTTAGGAGGTGTGAACAGGTGTGCACACCACCCCGAGCAGGAGAGAAGTGACAGGAGGTGCGGAACCAGGAGGAAGGGCCAAGGAGAGGGCGGGGCCGCCGTGCAGGCAGCTCTCAGAAGGGACCCAGGGCTGCAGTGACCGGGACCGTGGAGCGAGTTCCTGCGGGCTGAGCAGGGCGCCCGTATCCTCGCACTGGCCCTGGTCACGGAGCTGTGCCTGCGCATCCCGCTGAGCGCAGGCTCATTCCTGGAGCCACGCTGGTGGGGCTGGGGCTTTCGTGGGAATAGACCTGAGCGCCCCTCCTTCTGCAGAAGGGCTTGCTCACTAGTATTAAAACCAGGTGGGATACTTGCTCATTTATTCAACAGACATGCTCTGAGTTCTCACCACCCACGAGGCACGCGGGGCAGTGAGTCCTCCACGGCCCTACCTCCCTGGGCTCAGATTCTGCCCTCTGAATGCCCGTCTGTCTGTCCACGGCCCCCGCTGCTACCCAACCGCGAGGAGCAGCGCAGGAGGGAGAAGGGCACCTGCAGTTGGGAGGCCGGGGTCCGGCTCTGGGTGAGCCGGCGGGGCGGGTGTGGGGATGTCTGACCATGAGGTCTGGTTGCCTTGTCCTCAGACCTGGGGATAAAGGCACAAAACCATATGGGGGAGGATGCGTGCTGAGGGGCTCAACGGGTGACTTCCCTGTGGGGACTCAGGGCAGGTTTCCCCCAGACTTGGTCCTACTGGTTGCACGGATCAGGGATGCTCCAGGGCCTGCCCAGATCTCTTCTCTCTCTTCTCCACCGCCAGCCACCCCACCTGCCTGGTGTGCTCTAGGGCACTTCCCCTCTGTGCCCACCTGTCTCAAGCCACAGCCAGCCACCCCCTAACCCTGGCCACTGCAGTCGGGAGCCATTTCCACAGATGGCATCTCCCCTGCCCCCACCCTCCGGCTTCTGGTGCTGGGGGGTGAGAAGCCTCTTTCTCCTTTGTTCCTGCCTGCAGGCTGCTTCCTGCCCACAGGCCCCAGGAGGCCTGGTTCACGCAGGACGCTCTGTGGACCACTGAAAGGGCCCTGACTCTGTGGGAGGGCATTTTGGGCACCTCCCTTGGGCTCACGGGCAGACACGAGAGTTACACCTGGTCAGGTGGGTGCTCAGTGGAGCCGCACCCCGCCTCATTCATCCTGCTCAGCCTGTGTCAGACTCAGAGACAGCTGAAATCTCTAAGAATAGCCTCAGATTCCGACTTGCAGTGCCCTGCGGACACCTCCTCCCCTCCAGCTGAATCAGATTATGTCCCCAGCTGGGCACCGCTAGCCCTTTAGCTGAGCCGACCGGAGCGGCTATTCAGGCTTACAAAGGCCCTAATCTCCTTTGAGTCCCCTAAGCTGGGACTCATAATCCCTGCAGCCCTCCACACACCGTGTGGGGACAGTTGGCAGCCTCAAGGATGCATTTTCCATTCATTTGCCCGATTATCTTTTTATCTCATTAAGTGCCTTTGGCTCACGTGTTACATGGAAAAGCTAGACTGGCTTTTCAAATAAGCCTTCAAGACACAAATCGGTATTTTCCCTTTCAGAGCGATGGGCCCTCCCAGAGCCAGGAGACTTCATTTTGTTTCTAACTGTGGGGCTAGTGAACCGCGTGATTCAGGGGAGGGTGGCTCATTTCCTCAATTGTAGAATGGGGGCGTGGTGCAGGGGTTCCCTCAGCTGGGATGACCTTGGGTCTGAATCTGCTGAGTGAAGCAGCTTGGCTTGTACAGACGCCAGCCTGCCCTCTGGGGGCTCCAGTCACTGTAGTCCTAATTCAGCACGGGACCGTCTTTAGGCGAGCTTTGAAAGCAGAGATAAAAAAGAATGCCTTACTGGTTATTACAGCATTTTCCTTCTAAAGATCGGGTTTTCCTTCCTAAAAGCACCTTGGTTTCTTTGATAACTGGTGGATGTGTGTTGAATGCTCTACCGATATTCCTGCAGATATGGAAATCCTCAGAGTTCCAGAGCCAATTTGCATGTCTCGATGGGTACACCTCCAGCGTTTCTCATCTAGCACTGTTTACCTTCAATTTCATCTGCTTCTGAGGATTTGGAGAGTTTCTGATAATGCGTACCATATTTCTTGGATCTAAAGCACACTCGTGATTCAGCAAATTTTGCAGCTTTGCACATTTCGAGGGTGGAGTGGGGGTGATGTTGACAGGTGCATCTTATGGGCACCGAAGTCTAACTTTCTGATCCTCCTTGGGATAATTTCTAGTGTTTACATGTTTCAGTAAGGGACTTCGCACTTACCTTGTACCCATCAAATTTTCAGAGTAAGTTCTGGAAAGAAAAATTTATAATCTTTCAGAAAATCCAGATTTTCTATATGCTAGAAATTCTCTTAAGCCTTGTACTTCTTACGAATTTTTAGAAAAATGTATTGGTTCAGCACATTTTGCGAAAGTCTTGTTGCTGACCTGGGTCTTGGGCTGTTTCAGGCTTTACTGGGGCTCATGCTGCAGCGCCGGGGGAGAACAAGAAGCAGGTGCCCTTAGGTCCTTAAATGAGGTGCGGGTGGGGCGCATGGGTGGGTCGGGTGGAGGGAGGCTTGGGCGGGGTCTGCTCACCCCCTTGGTGGTACTGTGTGCCGGGATTGTGCACAGAACCTGCTTTTGCTCCCGGCCCCTCGGAAGTAGCAGTTGGTTTGTGGCCTTTTTGAATCTTACTGTTCATAGTTGCCCTGACTGACTGCACATGTGTGCAGTTATTTTTGGCCCCTTATGGTTTCCTTGAGTTCTGTTGCTTGAGATGTCTGTCCAGGTACAAGCCCTTGGGTAGAGGGTGCAGGTCCAGCCTGTCCCAGTATCTAGTGGTTTTCTTTTTGTCTTATGTGAGCCCATCCATTACGTGTCCCGATCCCACCTGCCCCGTGGGAACTCCCGTGGGAACTCCCGTGGGACTCTTCACCCTGTGGCATGCCCCCAGCCGTGCCCTGGCCCCCTTGTTCAGATCTAAGATGAGCCCAGTGGAGGAAGGTTTGCATGTTATCACATCCACAGTGTCCACACACTGGGTTTCCCTGGTGGTAGGCTGTGAAAGTTATGGAGGCCGTGCCCCCTCCTGGCGTACACAGGAGCCAGCCGTGTGTCACAGGACCACATGGAGGTGTGTGCACATGGGCTTCAAGTGTGGAATGAAGGCTGTCCTCTCCAGCTGTGCACCTCGTGGATTCACGGGCATTACCATTACTTCCTGACTCATGTCCCAGCCTGTTTTCTGATTTGTCCATCTTTCGTGCTGATGCTGGGCCATCCATCCTGAAGTGTGGTGCTCTCAGCCCTCCTTTTGTGTTGATTTGAGTTCTTTTTCCTGCCAGGCACTTGTGTCCTGACTCAGAACCACCAGCCTCTGCCCATTATCTGGAGCAGACCCTCCATACTTCTTGTCTGGTCCTCAGAGGGCTTCATACCTCACTTCTCTCAGCTTTAAGTCACCTTGCTGTAGCCCAGATTGAGCCGTTGGCCATTCTCCGTCTTCCGAGTCCCCTGGGTCCTTAATCCTACTTTTGAACACCTTTGCATTTCTTTCCGTGTGCCCAAACCTTCCTCGGGGCTTAGGTTAAACAGCTGCATTCCCGGCACTCTTTCCCTGTAACCCTGTCCCGGAGCGAAGGGCCTCTTTCCTTTCACACTTCCCCTGGATCTCTCTCAAAGCTATCGCCACTCTTGACCTTGTGTTATTTAACCATTGGACTAGGTTTTGCATCCTTGTGGGCAACATCTGTGTCTGACTCAGCTTCATACCTTATTGTCTTTCAGTCTTTCTCTGGGACTCCTGTGCTTCTGACCAGCCAGCCAGGCCATTGTCCTCTGGCCTCGAGTGTGTGTGCTTCTCCTGCCCACGGAGAGGGTGTGTTTGGACTGTATCATGATAGCAAATGGGGCAAAACCATCCATAGTTTCCTCTCCAGAGAGACACAGACAATTCCCTGGCCCTCTCTTCCCTGGGGTAGGAAAGGTTGGGTCTGGAGGGCAGCGTCCACAGGTCCTGGACTTGAGGTTGAGGAAACAGCTCTGAAAAAGACCCACGTCCAACAGCATAGCCGTGAGTGGGGCACCCCCTTTGCTGGGCTCCTGGTGGCCCATGGTCATCTGCCAGACTTTCTGCAGAGGCCAGAGAGGGGATTAGACAGGGCCCAGTCCTTCACTTCCTTGGTCCTCAAAGTAGGGGCACGTCTCCACCGCCGTCTTTGCCAATACTTAGTGGTGTTGATCTTCACGTTAAACTTGATCTGTCCTGGCAGCTATGTCATGTGTCTCATTTTGGTTTTATTTTGTGTTTCCTCAATTACTGTCAGTGTTGAGCGTCTTTTCTGGTGCTCATTGACCATTCATATGTTTTCTTCTGTGAAATGTCTGATTCAGTCTTTTGCGCATTTAAAAAAATTGGGTTATTTTTCCTATTACTGAGTTGTAAGAATTCTTTATATATTCTGGATACAAGCCCTTTCTAGACATGTATTCTGAGTATTTTCTCCAGGTTTCTCCAATTTTTTAAACAGTCGCTAAGAGCAGAAGTCTTAAAGTTTGATGATGTTCAACGTCTGCTGGTGAATGGAAGTTCTTAATTTTAATTTGGTCTGTCGCCAGTCTTTTCCTTCGTGATTGATTAGTGGTTTTTCTGCCCTGATTAATAAACCTCTGCTTATTCCAAGGTTGTAAGGATATTCTACTATGTATTCTAGAGAAGATTTTTATTATTTCATCTTTCCTATTTTGACTTATCTGGACTTAGTTTTGGGGTGTGTTGTGAGGTAGAAATGCAATTCACTTTTTCATATGGATGTACAATGGATCCAGCTTCTTTTATTGAAAAGACCATCGTTTGTCCACTCCAAAAATGGCATTATGTTGTAAACTAGGTGTCCATCTTTGTAAGGTCCGTTTCTGGATCCATAGTCTTTCTCTGGGCTATTTATCTGTGTATCAACAGGAAACTGATACCAGATTGTAAAGCATCCAGTTTGTTCTTCTGGATCACTGTATTGGCTGTCTGGGCAGTTCATATTTGTATGTAAGTTTTAGGACTTCAGAGGTAGGTTTTTGATTTCTATCAAAAAACAAACAAAAAACCCCCAGAAAAACCGCTAGAACTTTGGAGCTCACGGACTGCAGTCGGGAAGCTTCCATCCATGAGCATGGCTCGCCCCTCCATCCACTGGGCCTCTGCTGCCTCTCAGCTGTGTTCTTCACTTCCCTATCTGTAGTTTGAGATGTTACTGGATGTTTCATTCTTTAATTTGATCATTGATTCTTCTTCAACTTTTGTTTGCTGAACTTTTGTTGCTAATCTATAGATGTCAGTTGATTTTTATGTGTCGCCTTTATGTTTAGCAATTTTGCTGAAGTTCCTGTTTTATTTCTGGTATCTGTATGTGTACCTGTAGATCCTCTTAAGTTTTCTGCACAGGTAAGCGTGAGCAAGTAATAGTATTTTTATCCTTTTCCTATTCTTATACCTTAACTTTTTTTCTGGCCGTAGTAAGTAGTTAGGACTCCTAGTAGACTAGACTGTTCACTAGAGGTGGCATCACACAGCATTCTCATCTCGTTCCTCTTTCCAAGGGGAAAGCATTTACTATGTCACCCCCAGCTGTTATGTTTGCTGGGTGGGCAGACAGCACAGGAAGAGTTACTTTCCTGACACTTGAACAAAATTCTCCAAAGAAGGGCTTGTTCAGCGGGGGACCTGCCGCTAGGCCTGCCTCTGTACCGCAGCTGTTTTCGCTGTCCAGTACCTTGTGTCATTCTGTGTAGCTTGCTCTTGATGCAGTGCAGCCACGGCGTAGTTCTCACATTATTAGTTCCCTCACTTTGCAGATTAGACGTGTCTTTTTGTGTCATTTGGGAGGATTCAGATAGCCGGTGCCTCCGCTGGGTGAATGTTTCGGGCGTTCACTTTGCAGCTGAGGGTTGCCAACTCTCCCTTCATGAGTTACCCTCCTGTTTTCAGGAGTCCACTGCCAATCTCATGGGCTCTACAGAGAGAGTGCAGGGCTGGAAATCTCAGGGAAAATTAATTTCTCGTGTAGACAGAAACCGTCCCAGTCAGAAGTGGGACATTTTTGAAAGTACCGTAAGGCCTTTTGTTTTTTTCCTTATTTCATGTGTGGGAATCACTACTCATGGGTGTTCTTTTTCTACAATTCTTCTATGTTTTTCTCTTGATACCAAGTGATGATTTAATGTTGAAGCCTGTCCATTGTTTCATCATCGCTTATTAAAGACCGCCTTTAAAAGGAGAAGGCGTTTGGCATGTATGCTGTTTAGAACTAAACGGGAAGCAGATTTTGAAGGGACTTATACTGGGGAATGTATGATTCAGTGTTTGTCACCTAATGTTAAATCTGTTCCTTCTTGTTTCCTTTGTCTTTTTGTCTTGTTTTCAGTCTTATTGAAAGATTATCTGGAGGGCAGAGCCCAAGACCTGGGCACGTTCCCTGAGAAGAGGTGACCCGTCTCTCTTGTCTGTGCTTAGTCTCTCCATCCACAAAGCGGCTTTTCAAGGGGTTCCACAGATGCATCTTCTAAATCAGGGGTGTCAGGCCTGAGGGGGTGCTGGGCAGCCACCGGCCGGAGCCTGCAAGGACGCCCTCGTTTGTGGGCGATGCTGTGCCCAAGTGGCTGGCGGGGCAGCGGAGGATGTCACAGTGGGGTCCCCGGCTGCTCTCCGCCAGGGCTGAGCCTGCGGTGCCCCGGGCCCCGCTCAGTAGATGGGGCTGGGAGCACCACAGACACCGTCTAGTGCGTACGTGTTGGGGGAGCACACGCAGGGCACTGGTCCCTGTGCAAGGTTCTCTCACAGAGGTCGGAGGGAAGAGCTGTCTCATGTCCATCTTAGCACCCAGCTGCCCCACAGTGATTATATCTGTAGGGCCTCCACCCCCATTACACTCCCTGTTTTGAAGAACTTTTGAAGAAGAACAGGAGATTGATTTTGAGGAAATTAAATTTTCTTGTGAAACAGGATGATGTTCTGGAACAGGGGAGCAGGGGCGGGGCGCTGCCTGCCTGGTCAGCGCGGGGCAGGGGTCTGGGCGGGGCGCTGATGGCTGGGCAGGGGGGTCCCCACGCCCTGCTGACCTGTCGCTTGTTGCTCAGCTGCAGACAGCAAGGTGCTGACGTGCGCTGCGGTGTGGAGGATGCCCGCAGAGCTGGAGCCCGGCGGCCACGAGTCCCCCGAGGACGCAGCGAGCCCCGCACACGCCCTGGAGCTGCTCTGCCACCTGGACCACGCGGCCCGCGGCAGCACTGCCTGGTAGGTTCAGCCCTGCACCTGGCAGGCCTGGAGGTCAGGCCCACGCCGCAGAGGCCTCTCTGGTCTGCGAAGAAGGTGACACCCACTGCCTGCTTCTGTCTTTTTAGTGCCAGTTGTTCTCCTGATTAGACACGTGGGTGGAAGCCCCACTGCACACGTACTGAGAGAGGCTGCATCCAGTCCCCGGTCTTCTGAAGTCAGGTTTTTTTGGCACCTGCCCGGGGGGGGCTGGCAGTCAGGTACTGTGCAGCCTTATGGTGCCTTTACCTCAGAAATACACTTTTACTTAGCAACCCTGTGCGTAAGGTAACTGATTTGTGGCTTCAGGCTCAAGGCTTATGGTTTCTTCCTCTGTGGACATAGCGTGGAGGCCCCACATGCCCCTCTCCGTAGCTTCGGCCCACATTCATTTCCCCCAAGTGTCCTGTCCTTTGCCGTCTCAGAACGGAGAGATGCCACCACCATCCCTCAGTGCCCCCGGCTGCCCCGCTGTGGTGGCAGGAGTGCTGTGCCCCAGGGCGGCCCTCGGACCCTCCGCAGGACACTCGCAGCCCCTCTCCGGGCGCTGGGCCTCGGCCCACTCACAGAGCCGTGCTTCCTAGAAGGGGCCGGCTACGGTGTCTGCGCTGCAGTCATCGTGCTTTACTAACTCCGGAGCACCCCCGCGTGCGTATGTGTGCATGAGAGCCAATTAAGCCAACTTAATCCAGATGTTATTAAACACCTGCTGCACATGCTGCCAGGCTCCAGGGACCCAGGGTGATGGGTCGGGGACAGGCCTCAAGGACTCACATCTCTCGGGGAGACCATGGTGTGAACAGCAAAGCGAGACCCCGGGCCGGCAGGGTCAGCCCTGGAGTCGTGATGAGCTGGGTGCTATGGGCCCTCCGGGGAGAAAGTCATTAATTTTGACTAGAGGAATTGGTGGTGACACTTGGAGCTGGGACCAATCCCAGTCCCCAGCGTCACCCACGTCTGGAGGCAGGGGGGTTGCAGAGCTGCGGGCCCTGTGGCCAGGGGCCCTGGGAGGCCTTTGTCTGTCTGCGGGGTCTCTTCTCCCCAAGGCATCTCACCGTCCGCAGAGAAGGAGGGGTGCAGGGGGTGTACTGCCCCCCTGGGGAGCTGCCTCAGCTGCCACCGCACAGAGCTGTTCAGAGCCCATGTCTCAGATGACAGCCCTGTTTTCCTAGCAAACATTTGCACGTGTGTGTGTGTGTGAGTGAGAGCGTGTGCATGTATGCGTGCATGTGTGTGCATGCCTGTGTGAGTGTGGGAGCTTGTGCACGTGTGTGTGCCCATGTGTGCGTCTATGTGTGTCTGTCCCAGGAGCTGCGCCGGCACCGGGGGAGTGGCTGAGACACAGCACAGGCCTGCAGTCACTGTGGGAGGTCCATGCCTTTGAGGGGTGCAGCAAGGGGGTGTGCTCGGAGGAAGGAACTTTCCCATGTGGGGCGTGGACAAGGAGCTGAGGGAGAGACTGTCTGTCTGCCTCCCACCCCGCAGCTGGGTCCACACTCCCCATCACAAGTGCTGTCGAGCCACAGGCCAAGCCCGTCCACCAGTGTCGTCGGGGAGTGAATCCGCATTGCACACTTGTGCTCTCACACCTGCGAAAGGGACACTTGTGGACATTTCAGCACATCTTCCTCAGGTTCACCGGGATGCTGGTATTCCGAAGCTACCTCATTGTTCAGAGTATTTCTTGAATTCTTTCTTGTTATGTGTGTCCAGCCTTTTCCCTGCAGTGCAGGTGCAGGAGCAGCACTGGGGACCCTTGTGCCCCCGCCCGCTCCCCAGCGGGTACCCGGCCTGGCTGCCAGTCAGGGTCCTCACCAGGAACGAGGTGAGGGGACGGCCCACGTGTCCCATGTGTGCTCAGTCATGACGCCTTTTTATGTCTACCGCCCTCTCCCCGCGCCCCGTGCTTCGTCCTGGCAGTGTCGGGTCTGTGCCTCCCTCTCCCCATAACAGGTCACTTCCAGCGTGTTCTGCACATTGCCCTTGTCGTCCCGCCCTGGAGGCTTGGCCTGGCGTCGCTCCTTCCTGCTTGTTCTGCATCAGACTCCTGGTCGCTGGGCCGCTGTCCGTGTAGGCGCTTGGCTGTGGACGCACGCCTGGCCCCGGCACTGGGCTGCTGTGAGTGAAGGTCCCCTGAGCCTCAGCACGCCGGTGCCCCTGGCTCTGCGTCTACTCTCTCCTGGCCGAGGCCGCGAGCTGCCGGCCGGGTGGGGCACGTCTTGTTTTGCGGAAGTGGCCGCACTCTGCTCCGGAGCAGCTGCCGATGACCCCCCTGCCAGCCGTGCCCGAGGGTCCAGTCGCCGCATCCTCACTGGCATTTGGGTTGTCGTGTGTGTTCTTTTATGCGTCGTCAGTGGTGTCGAAGTCTCATTAGTAGACAGGGAGTTCGAGTTCGGGAAATTTAAGTCCGGTGAACACGTGGATGTGAAGGGTGCTGTTTGTGGTCAAGTGGGAGACAACGGTGGTTTTTCTTTGCTTGCTTGCTTTCCTTTTTGGTGTATTATTTGGGCAGAGAGCAGTTCCATGAGAGGAGCCCCCAGCCGTCCTGACTGCTGGCTGCTGCTGGGGGTGGGGGGCATCCAGGGTGCCACATGGTGCCCAGCGCACGAGCTGTTGCTGCCCCGATGGGCAGGGGTGAGCTGTGGGGCTCCTGTCCTTGGGCCACTTGGCCTCCCTCACTCTGGGGCAGCACAGGGCGTGGTGTGCACGGCCCCACATCTGCACCTCAGCAAGCAGGGTCAGGCAGTGTCCAGGGTCTCCTGTGCTCACCTGCCCTGAGGTGGCCAGACGAGCACTGGAAAGTCACCGTTTCTCTAGATTAGCTCTCCGTTCCGGAAAAGGAGGTGATGTTTCATAGCTGTGCTGATGGCTCCGTGGCAGGGTCCCTGTGGAAATGTACCTTCCAGGTCTGTAAATAAGGCTGTGAAGGGGTTGGGGTAACATGCCCCTCAGACCCCCCCCCAGACTGATTCCCCGGTTCTACACTGTGGGGATGCAGGTCCTGATCTGACCTGGGTTGGGGGCGGGGGGTGCCTCTGACCCGCAGCATGCAGCTCCTCTCGGCTCAGTGTCCCTCTTCAGAGAGGCCCTTTTTTTGATTGCAAAGGAGAAGTATTTTATCTAATTAATCAATTAATTTTCATTGAAGTATAGTTGCTGTACAGAATTACGTTACAGGTGTGCAGCACAGTGATTCACGGTTCTTAAAGGCTGTGCTCCGTTTATAGTTGTTATAAAATATTGGCTGGATTCCCTGTGTTGGGAGAGGTCTTTCTTAACCATTCTATCCGAAACGACCACTGCTCCGCCCCCACTCACGTCTCTCTGTCATTTTGCCCAGTTTCATCTTTCGTGGTAGCAGTTGCCACCACCTGACACCCACCGTCTGAGTTTGTGCTCCCATGTGTTTCTCTGTAGATGGCGCTTCCCCAGGCAGGGGCTGTCCAGGGGCACCCTCAGCACCACGGACAGTGCCTGGCGCACTCTGGTACCCGGCGTTTGCGGAAAGGAGGGAGCTGGAGCCATGGTAACGATGTTGATGTTGAGTTGTGGCTGTGAACCGGGCCTGAGGGTTTGCCGCAGCCCCGTGTCCATTTCCCACAGTGACCCTGTGCAGTTGGGACCGCTGCAGGTCAGCTGACTGGGCCAGAGAGAGGCGGAGGCAGCATCCACGGTCACTCAGTCCTCAGTGGAGCAACTGGATTTACAGCCGGGCAGCCTGACCTCAGGACCCTACACGTCACCCCAGAGTCGCGTCCCTGCTGAATGAGGGGCGGGGCCGTTTGGTCTGCAGGCTGATTCCGGAGTGGAGTTAGCTGCAGGGAACAGAAGCACGTCTTCAGCGGAGTAGGCTTTGCAGATCTTCCCACATATCCCTGCTAGTCCTTCCTGGATGGTTGGCGGGAGGGGCCCTGCTGCAGGGGCTCCTCATTTCCTGCGTGTTACAGTCACCGTCTTTTCTAATGTGCTTTCTCCTTGCCCTCTTGGTTTGCTCCTGTGGTCACTGTGGATGGTTGTGTAAGAAACTGAGGGCCTGGGGTCGGTGGCCCAGGGCTCTGCCTGAGGATCTGTAGCTATTCATGCCATCCCTGCATGGGCCCCGCTCCCTCGTGCAAAACACGTTGACTGGGGTGGAGGGTGTCTCTGACGCTCTTCTGGCTCTAAGTTCAGCAGGCGCAGTGGGCTCGCTGTCACACGTCCTCAGTGCCGCATGCTTCTTCTCTAATAGTAGCTCAGGACCCTCCTTCCAGTCCACCTCTCACACTGAGGTCGGGGTGCCCGCTGCTCTGCCACGGCCATGGCCATGCCATCCACGTGAGGTCCTCCTGGGGTGAAGTCAGTTCAGCTGGTGGCTGGCTGCCTGCAGGGGTTGGGTTGAACCAGTGGGGACACTTTTACCAAATTGTGGTATTTTAGCTGTTTTCAGTGTATCTCATCCTGTCATCCTCCAGGTGATGTGTGAGCTGCCTAAAGCCTTTTGTAACAGGATGGAATCAAGATTAGTAATCTGGATAAGTGGAATTAATAAAATTCTTCCTCATTATGTTAAGGACACTGAGGTCAGAGTTCACCCCAGTGTCACATGTGTAGCGGACACTCACTTTTGGGGGGTGGACAGGAGGGGCTCTCCACAGTTCCCTTCTGTGTGCTGCGGGTCATCCTTCTCTGGAGTCAGGCTCTCCTCGGGTCAGTGACTGGTGGGTGTGCGTTTACCAGCATACGCAGTGTCTGCACCGATGGTGAGCTGCGCCGTGGGAGTGGGGGCTGCAGACCCCCCGAATTCTCTAGGGCCTCCTGGCACCACACCCCCATCTCTGTTCACTGCAGTGCATTCTGGAGCCCCGGTGAGGGGCAGGTTTTCGGGAACGCAGCAGGTAAGAGCAGGCGGGAGGTAGCTGTCCTCCACGCCGGCTCACGGAGAGGTTGGGCGAGTCTCAGCGGTGCATCTGTCGTAATCGGCCGAGGGCTGATCAGCCACAACAGCGTGATTTCACAGCTCTCCACCTCCTTTTGGTGGTGAAGAGGCTCTCCAGCGTGGAGGAGTGACGCACCGTGGCCGTAGATTAATGCTCCCTGCTGGAGAGTGGAAGCAAAGTCAATTCATGGGAACAGCGCGCCGGTTCCCAGGTGGTGGCTCAGGAGCAGTCACACAGACTGCGGTGTTTCCTGGATGGGACGTCTCCTTAAAGGAGAAGTGACTAAAATCAGAGACCAGCAGCTATGGGGGATGGAAGTGAAATTACCGACACTCAGCCACAGGCTCCTCCACACACTTTCCCCACCCGGGGCGTGGCGGGGCGCAAGGAGTCAGCGCAGCGGGCACCCGGGTGTTGCTCTCATGTCGCTGCAGATGCCCTTGGCACTTGGACGCAGTGACCACCGACTTTTGCTTTCTGAGTGAACTTTGGGGGAAAGGTACCTCTTCAGTGTTGATGGAGGTAAATGTCGCTCTGAAATGCCAGGCTGAGAGTCGCTGGGAATCCCGGAAGTGGGTGCACACATTACCAGTATTGCTAGAAAAAGGAAAAAGGCATAAGCATTGGTGTTGGGCTTGGAGAAGAAGCACAAGAAAAGAGACTTGTGTGGGTCCCCCAGATGCTTGAGGTGGTTTGGCCAGAGAAAGAATGTGCCTCATCTCTGATTTTGTGTTTCCTCTTTTTAGTTCGGTGTGACAGAACCGTGTGAGCTGGCTCAGGTGAATGTTACGAAGAGTAAATTCAAAGTTACCCTTAGTATCTTACAGAAGTTGTCTTAGAGGTTAAGTCAAAAAAGAAGTTTGAAATTTGTAAAGATCCTGTGGTATGACTCTCCTGTCAGTGACGGCGGAAAATCCGCTGTGAGTGCGACAGTGTCCTCACTGAGTGTTTGTCAGATTTTACAAGATCCACGTTCGTGCTTTCTGGCTTCACCTGACCTAGATGCACTGAGGCGTGCGATTTTTAAACGGGAGCCCGGAAGTTGCTTCCCTGGTTACTGGTTCATTACTGAAGACGCCCGCTAGCTTTAAAAGAAGCCGGAATGATGCCCAAATCCCTAATTTTGTGTAGGAAAAGGACAGTCTGTGGTATCACAGGACAGCGTAAAGATGTCTTCCTCATTCACTTTGGTTAAAGTCTCTGTTGTCAAACGAGGTGGCTGTCTGAGCCGCCCTTGTCCCTCGTGAGGGTAACTAACTACGACAGGGGTGGTGAGGAGGAAATAGCAAGACGCAGCGTGTAGGTACAGCTTGTCCGGGAGGAGCCAGACTGCGGAATCTGAACACACGGTACAAAGGGTGTAAGTATTTACAGTGCAGGATAAATTCGTATCCTTTCTGAGATTCCAGTTTAAGTTTCCATTAGACAGCAGGGTTCGAAGTGTCTCAGTTGGTCCCCTCAGGAACCCAGAGGGTCTTCCCCAGAACGTGCTGGGCAGACACGCACCACTGTGCCCAGGGGAGAGTTCACAAGGGTGCCTTTTTTGAAGTTCTGTTTGTGATTATTTACACTTGAGGTTTAAATAATTTTAATCATTAAAAATTTAAATCTGAAGGGCCATTGACTCGGCCGTGAGAGTTTTCAACTATCGTTGGTTTTTCTTCTACTGTTTGAAAAATAGGGTGTGGGAGGGGGAGGGGGAGGGGAGCCCAGCCTGCTGATCGGAATTCGGACGGTGCTCTTTCTTTCAGAGCGGGTTGGGCTTCCAGGCTAGCTCTGAACTTGCTCGTCAGACACAGGAGCAGAAGCCTTGAACTTCTTGGACTGGCCACTGACCGCGTGGCACCCACCCCCTCTGCACCGTCTTGGGGAGTCTGCAGTGAGCACCCAGCAGGCAGGCCTGTGAGCTCGGGGCTTCGGGGCGCGGGAGTCAATCATCTCAGTGTCGTGGGCCTGGCTCTCTCTGGGGCGGGAGGACCAGCCAGGAGCCTCCCCAGGAGCACGGTGCGGTGGTGTCCGCCGGCTCCCATGTCCACCCGATGTTGTGGTAGATCCTGGGCCTCGGACGTGCCCCTCCCGAGGGAGGCTTTTGAGGAGGCAGGTCTCCAGCCCACACACTTCCCAGCGCTGAGCTGTGAGTGCGAGTGCACGATCTTGTTGAGACACGTGCGTGGCTGGTGGAGATGGAGTAAACGCAGACTTCCAATAACTAAGTTACCAGCGCCCAGAGTTACACGCGTGTCCGTCAGAAAGGGGTCCCAGGTGGTGCCTACGGGAGGTCCTGTCACTTCAGGTATCTCTGTGTGTCTTGGCCACCAGGAAACCTCACATCCTCGGATCTGATCACAGTGTGCTTCTCGACTTAATGGTGCGCCTCTTAGAGCGCGCTTTTTTCACGCTTGTAGCAGTTGTGGAAAGCCGTCTCGAGTTCTGCTGTGAATTTTTGAGCAGGAAGAAATTAACCAGATTGCCAAATCTGTGTGTTTTAAGAGAGAGAGGTATAAACTGGGGAAATAATTTCTTAGGTTCTTTTTGTAAAGAATTTCAAAATTTGACTGATAATCTCTGACTTCATCGCTGATGGTTTAATAGGTAAGTTTCTTAAGGTTTTCCCTTTTTCAGTGAAGTAATAAATGTGGCGAGTTTTGGAATGCCATCCAATAGGTGGTCTCAGCCCAGCACCCCTCGTGTGCTGAGGCTTGGTTTCCGCAGAGAGGGGTGGTTTCCGTCTTTAGGAGTTAGCACGGCCCGAGGGCAGACTGCCTGGCCCCCCACCTCCCTCCCGCGGGGACTGCAGGGAATGGGAGGATACGCAAATGATGGGAATTTAAGTTAGTCGTATATTGAGGTGGTTTTAGGAGTTTCTCAGTGTCCCTTGAGCGTCCTCACCGCAGGTGCCAAGATCCAGAGTCTGAGCCGTTTGTTCTGGAATCCCTTACCTGAAGATTCCTGCTGGCGTGGTCCTTGTGAACTGCCTCAAAGAAGTTCAAGTTTTCTGCTTGGGTTTATTCACAGAAGCAGGCCTTCTCTGTGTTTTTCTTTCAGTGACTGTGAGGGGGGCAACGTGCGTGTACGTGAGGTCTGTGCTGCCTTGGTCCCAACTTGTGAGCGCAGTTCCACGTCCGCTCACACTCACTGTCGAGCGTGATGAAGCAGAACCGTGGACGATGTTCACACGCAGAGAAGTAAACTTCCTAGTTCGGAGCAGCAAGGGCGGCAGGAACTCTGGGTTCTTCCTCACATTTGTGGCCCTGGGCTTGTGGTGACGGTCCACGAGGCGAGAGGGCTTCCCCCTTCGTCGCACTCTGCATCCTCTGCCGGTCCCAGCACTGAGACCGGAGGGGTCGCTGCCTGTGAACAAGCTGCACGTGTTTTCGGACGTGCCGCCCGGGGTGGACAACAGACAAGCCTCCCTCAGCAGTCGGGCCGCGTGACGCGCAGCATCTCGTCTGCAGGCAGTTCGGCGCCTGAGGGGCTCTTGCCGTCAGCGAAGCCGCGGTGCTGGTGTGGACTGTCCAGGCTGCCCCCCCCCCCCCCGCCGGGAAGGTCGGAGGGCCTTGATTTGTGAAGCGTCCCGTGGACGGAAGTTGTGGGACAAGAGGCCGGTGTGTGACAGGAGCGAGGCGAGGGGCACGAAGAGCGGGAAGCCCGGGGTGAGGCAAGGGCCGCGTGCATTTCCTCTCAGGACCCCCCCTCCCCTTCCCGGACGTTTATCTCCACTGAGGATCGCGGCGCTGCAGGCCGCGGTCGTGACTACTCTCAGAACACACAGCCACTGAGACTTCTTCTGGGAACTCAGCAGTTGGGCAGCTGGTCTCATAGACCGGTCTCCCCGCGACACCACCGTGCACCCCGCTGCCCGGGCCCCAGGCTTTCGGGCTTGGTCACCTGGGGCCGGCGCCTGTGTGGGTCCCGGCCGCAGGCTGTCAGAATTGCGGAGGAAGGCCTCCTCACAACCCCAGTGTTTTCTGTTTTCCTGTGTCTTTGCAGTGGCAACCGTGTGTCATTCACTGTGACCTTCAGAGGTGGCAGGAGACTGTTCCCCTGATAAAGCATCCCTTAAAACTGTCACCAGTGAGCACGTGAAGCCAGGATTTCTCCTGAAGCAAATCAGCATTGCCTCTTGTGTTCTTTAATCTCTTTGTTTTCTTCTTTTTGAATTACATATATATTTTCCTTCTCCAATATAAAAAGTTAGTTCTATAAACATTTGAAATTCATTTGATTGTTTCCTCTGACAATGTGGCTGTGAAACACAAGCCTTGTCCCAGGGAGACGCGGCCACACAGAGGCAAACGGAACCGTGCTGGGGGTGATGAGGGGGACTGCAAGCCATCACGCCTTCACTTCCACTCCCGGGGCAGAGCTGGACCGGGGGACCCCTGTCTGTAAGTCAGGGGTGGGAAGGGGCCCTGCCCGGGCTGCGTCCGGAGGGAGAATATTCTCTGAAGCAGGCGGCCTCCTCCCGACGCCCTCCTGCTGTTGGATTTGGCTCTAGAATGAGCGTGCGAGCAGTTTGGGGTCTGCAGCTTGGGCTGATGCCTGTGTAGGTGTGTGCGCGTGCACCCCCTGAGCAGAAGGAAACGAGAGGACTCGGAGCCAGTTCTCGGGGATGCCTGATGTTGGCTGGAGCCCCCTGGTCCACATCATCGATGCTCCGAACGCGCCTTGTGTGCATGCTCCTGACTCTAGGTGCCCCAGGATATCCGGCCCCCCATGTGTCCATGGATCTGACCCTCTGTAGATGCTCTGGAACATACCAGGCCTGCCATACACATGTGCACCTGACCCCTGAGTGTCTGGCATTGTTCAGGGAGGTGGGGGGGGGCGCAGGGAAGGCATTTCTCAGCTGGGGTGGAGCCCCCTGGGCAGAGTGTCCTGGCAGCAGTGGACCTGGGGGTGTGCGTGGTGGGTGGGGCGTGTGCGGGCTTGGCCTCTGAGCCCTTCTGTGACGCTATCCGACTGTCCACTATGAAATGCCTTTAACCCACGGTGTCCCCACCTGCGATGTCTCACACGGGAGGTTGCTAGGATCAGCTTTTATCTGTGGGAGGATGTAATGCAGGTTCACGGGCACTGTATTTCCTCATGAAGCTAACTCAGTTTTGCTGTTTGAATTTCTGATTTAAAACTTAGCCGCCTGAAACCTTAAGCGCGGCACTTTTGAATAACTTGAGTTTTCCTGATCACTGAGGTTCATCAAAGTTAAAACATCAAGGCTTTAAAAGAACCCGTATTAGATGGAAAATTTTCTAAAACCGATTTTGACCTTTACCGTTTTTAAGGCGCACTCACTCCGCTCCGCCGCGGGGCTCGCTGGCCACGGTCAGGACCGTCCTCGCGCCGGCGGGTGCGCTGTTCCGGCTCGGCCACGCCAAGGGCCCGGGGGCCCGGGTCTCCCCCCGCCCCCCCGATGGCTGTCGTGTCATCGCCTTGACGGCTTGCCCTGGTACCCCGCCCCTCCTCACCAGCGCCCCGGCCCTCACAGCCACGGTCCCCTTCTCCCGAGGACCCGGAGGCCGGCTGGGCAGTGAGTCGGGGCCGTGGGCGGGCGGCAGTAGGAGGGGTCTTGCCGGCGTGGAGCCTAATGCTTTTCCTTCTTGCTCTCGTTTCAGGGTTGCTGGCTGTCCCCCAAACCCTAGTGTGCTAATGGTTAACTAAATGCACTTTAAAGTGGTCTCATTTTTTGGAATGTGGTGTCTCCACTCTTACTGGAATTCTTTTCTCTTACCTGGAATTCATGAGCAAGTATGAATTCAGTGCCGTGGGCCCTGAATATTGCTGGTCACTGGAGAATGGAATAGGTTTTTAATAAACGGGGTCTTCTCTCCAGGAGCCTTTCATCTGGCTGCGGAACCAAAGTCAGATGCTCACGGCCCAGAGGTGGTGTCCAAGGCTGGTGTGTCGCTAACGACGGCCTTTGGGGAGGACAGGGAGGGCCTGCACGTGGGGGGGGGGCGGCCAGTATCTGGCATTGCACCGGCTAATTCTTACGCTGTGACGTCAGTGCCCTGGGCATCTCTGGCTTTCTGGGACTTCCGCTGAAAATCCCTCGTCTGTGTGACGGCTCTCAGGTTGTCATTGTGCTGACAGTGCTGGGGAGTTCCTCCTCGTCCTGGCTCTTCTGTGTGTGTGCGCGTGTGTGTATGTGCATCTGTCTCTGTGTGACTGTGTGCGTGTCTGTCTGTGTGACTGTGTGTGTGTCTGTGTGACTGTGTGTGCGTGTGTGTCTGTGTGACTGTGTGTGTGCGTGTGCGCACTAGGGGGCAGGAGTTACAAGTGAGAGCTGGTGAGGAGCCTGTAGATGGATCTGAATTTCCTGTCCCTGTTGTAGGGTGTTAGGAGCTGCATTTGCTGTTCTCCCGAGTTCATGTGTTGAAACCCTCGTCTCCAGTGTGTTGGCCTTTGTGGGGCCTTTGGGAGGCGACGCGGTCCGGAGGGTGGAGCTCTCTCTCAGATGGTTAGTGCCCTCAGGAGAGAGACTCGGAGCTTCCCCTCTGCTCTCTCTGCTGTGAGGACAGGGAGAAGGCGACTGTCTGCAGGGCAGGCCGTGTGGAGGGTCCTCACCAGAGTCCCACCACGCTGGCACCCTGGTCTCCGACTTCTAGCCTCCAGAGTGTGAGAGATCAGCCTCTGGGGGTTAAGTCCCCATTCTGAGGTGTTCTGTCTCAGCGGCCCGAGGGGCCGAGACAGGACGTGTCCAGCACAGACAAGTGCCTACCCTCCGCCAGGACGGGGCTGCGGTGCCCTGCACCCTCTTCCCTGTTTTGCATTTTCCTTGGCATCCATTCTCGGCTGTCTGAACTCTACATAAGTGTCCCTGTGTGAACAGGCTGCCAAGAGAATTTCAGTCATCTTGCTCCAGAAAAGTGTCTTCAGATCAGAACTGCCAGTGTCTTCACCAAATAGGCACAACAGATTTTAGAAGCAGGTTTCTTGGCGTCTCTTCTGGCCACGTGGTGTTTCAATTCTGCTTACTGGATATTGTGCATTGTTCACTGTTATTAGAAGAGCTCTTGGGCTGACAGAGGAGTCATGTACCTGTGGTCACAGAGCTATGAACTCTGTGTGTCTTAAACTATGAATGAGAAAGAAATTGTGGTCCTGAATTACACTGACGTTGTGATAAAAGTAGTAACGGCTCACTGACTGTCTTGCAAGATGGTGTCGGGGAGGTGCGCTCCGTCAGTCAGCGTTGTGTTCTGTTTGGGAAGGAAACAGCGAGGGTCTTTGTTGGCATCTTCAGTTCCTCAGGTGTCAGGGGACGCGGAGTGGGACTCTCCTGTTTATGAGCACTCGGGAGTTGCAGCCGGGAAGGCAGAAATTCCTACTTGTGATCAAACTGAGAAAGTCTTGCCCCCTTTGTCCTTTACCACGGTGGTGTGTTGTGTGTCTTTAGTTAGTTGTTCGAATGTGCTTGCACCGTTAGGATGGTTTTGGCTGCAGGTAACAGGAAACTGGCTCGCGCTACTGAGACATTGGACAGTGCTTGGCAGCTCAGGCAGGGCACGCAGAGCTGATGGGCACCTCAGGGCTGATGCCCCCTCTCCGCCGCTCTCAGCTCTGCCTCCCAGGAGATGCTGCGAGAGACCCGGGCCTCCTTTCCCCAGTCACGCCGTCTGTCTATGTCCCTCAGACCCAGCCCCTATCGGGCCCCTTCACATCTCTGGCCAGAGTCAGTCAGCTGTCCCTTCCCCAGGGGCCGGGAGACCCTGTCTGCAGTGTCTTGTCAGCTCGGGTGTCATAATGAAAGCCCACAGCTGGGGCTTAAGCAGCAGAAATGCTGACTTCTTACAGCTCTGGAGGCTGGATGTCTGAGATCAGGGTGCTGGGAAGAGCTCTCTTCCTGACTTACAGATGCCACCTCGCACTGTGCGTTCACATGGCAGGGAAGGTGGGTATAGAAATATAGAGACAGATCACAGGTAGAGAGACAGAGATCACAGCGAGAGAGACAGAGATCACAGGGAGAGAGACAGAGATCACAGGGAGAGACAGAGACTGATATGCACGACTGGGGACCTAGAGCTCGGAGAGTCTGGTGTCTGGCCGTGTGTGGGCACTGATCCCACCACGCGGCCCGCCCTCCGGCCCTCGTGGAGCCATAATCGCTTCCCAGACCCCCCCACCCCCCATGCACACACCAGGTGACTGAGAGGAGGGCTGGGTGCCTGTCCCCAGCAGGGCGTTAGCGCCGCGCAGCGTCAGGGAGAGCGCCACTGCCACCCGGGTGGTGACGAGGCCGGAGGGGCCCTGCTGGCCGGGGGAGGGTGTGTGTGAAAGCCCCAGCCTGGAGGGTGGGGTGCGGGCACCCGCCTAACGAGCTCTCCTTTCTCCTCCCGCAGCGTCGTATGGGAGCCGGCAGGGGCCGGGGGGAGAGTCATCTCGCTGGCCGACAACCACGTCCTGCTCTGGGATCTGCAGGAGAGCGGCAGCCGGGCGGCGGTGAGTGACAGGCCGCCAGCTCGGCCTCGTGCGCTGTCCCTTGGGCTTCGGCTGGTCACCGAGTACACGGCCTGATTCATGCAGGTTTAGGATTTTGGCATTGATTGCGGGCTAATTAATGAACGCACTGAATCATCAGTCAGAGAACTGAGTGATTGTCTCTTTCAGGCAAAAGCTGTTTGGGATTTAGGCCTCAAGGCTGTGCACAAATACGACACAGAATCTGGAAGTTGACAAAACTACCCCCTTTGGCCATTAATTTATCCAAAAGAGTTAGTGAGATAGCCAAAAGTATATGCTTCTGTGTCAAGGGTTATGTCTTTTTTTTTTTAAATTGAAGCACAGTCAGTTTACAATGCTGTGTCCATCCCTGGTGTACAGCACCGTGTTTCAGTCATACATAATACACATGCTCGTTTTCATATTGTTTTCCCTTACAGGCTATTACAAGGTGCTGAATGTCGTCCCTTGTGCTGTGCAGTATAAACTTGTTGTTTATCTGTTTTATATACAGCAGTTAGTATCTGCAAATCGCAGACTCCCAGCTTATCCCTTCCCACCCTCTCCTCCCTGGCAGCCATAGGTGTGTCTTCTATGTCTATGAGTCTGTTTCTGCTTTGTAAATGAGTTCATTTGTGGGTTTTTGTTTGTTTGTGTTTTAGATTCCACATGTGAGTTTGATATCATTTGGTATTTGTTTTTCTCTGCCTGACTTACTTCACTTAGTATGATCATCCCTGGGTCCATCTGTGTTGCCGCAAATGGCAATATTTTATTTTTAATGGCTGAGTGGTATCCCACGGTGTATATATACCACAACTTCTTTATCCAGTCACCTGTTGATGGACATTTAGGCCATCTCCATGTCTTGGCTATTGTAAACAATGCTGCTATGAACATTGGGGTGCAGGTGTCATCCTGAAGTAGGGTTCCTTCTGGATATATGCCCAGGAGCGGGATTCCTGGGTCATACGGTAAGTCTATTCCTAGTCTTTTGAAGAATCTCCACACTATTTTCCACAGTGGCTGCACCAAACTGCATTCCCACCAGCAGTGTTGGAGGGTTCCCTTTTTTCCACACCCTCTCCAGCATTTATCATTTGTGGATTTTTGAATGATGGCCATTCTGTCAAGTATATGTCTTTTTAATGAATGGATTTTCAATATCTCTTTGGTTAAGATCACCTTTTAGGTAGGAGCAGTTGTCAAATGCAGATTTCCTGGTGTTGACTAGCTCGTGGAAGTACGTTGACTGTGACGTGGGGACCTTTCCCCTTGCCCCTCCCCTCCTTCACTCACTGGCAGGCAAGGTCCTGAGGTTTAGCCATCAGACATGTCAGCTGTTCTGTACATGTGGTCCCTGGGTCACTGACCCGCACGGAGGCTGTCTCCTGTCCTGCCCTGTCAGTCACCTTCGGAGCCCCGTCCCCAAGGTTGGAGAGTAGCTCTGTCTGCAGGTCCCCGACCAGAAGGTGACGCCCCTCTTGATGGGCCTTTTCATCTCCAGGCCTGTTTAATGCTTGGCACCAACTTTCGTGGGAACCAGTTTGGCTTTCAGACATTCATCACTTTAAATACTTTGTCTTTCCTGGAATAAATATCCTACCAATTGGTATATATTTTTTCATATCTGATTCCTTAACATTTCTGCTCATAAAATGAGTTTGTTTACATGCATTCGTAATTTCATTGCATTTGAATGTCAGAGCGACAACTTTAGAGAGAAAATCAAGAAATTTGAAATGATAAAGCTTGTAATGCCACGCACCCCTCGGGGCCAGACTGTGGCACGTGGTCGGGAGGGGCTGGGGGTGTCTGTGGCTTGGGCTTCGTTGGGGTATGTGAATCTCGCCTCTGTCCGTGTGTGCCTGGGGCGCCTTTAGCTCTTCTCCCCCGTGGCACCTGCAGCGCTGACAACCCCTTCGTCGCCCTCTGGTCAAGGAGATGCGTGAGTAATGGTTTATCATTATCAGCATGTGGCAGAGAATTCGGGCTTTCAAAGTCTGAAGTGACCTGTCAGGGTCTTAAAGCTGCATGGTCAGAAGGGTGTCTCACAGGCCTCAGTGTGGAGTTGAGTTGGCCTGTTTTCCTAGCACATTAATAATATTTCAGAAAAAAGATCACTATTTTTATTAAAATCCTAAAAAGTAGGACACAGCTCTGTATCCTGGAGTAGAATGCAGATTTCACCTGAACTTTCAGGCTGAAGCAGAAAACTGGAAGGAAACTGAGTGCCTCGGATTGTCCCTGCAGCCCCTGCAGGTCTGGGCTGGACACTTGTACAGCACCCCCCTCCCAGGGGACCTGCTGGGGCATCTGGCCGGAGTCCAGGGGGCCCTCTCCTGCCCCCTCCCTCAGGAGGTGTTCCTGGAAACTGCGCACTGAAGACAGAGGGAACAGCGCTTTCCTGTACAGTGCCAGGCCTCGCAGCAGGCGTGGGGCGGGCGGCTCGGCCCTGGTCCAGAGGGTGCTTGGAGCCTCTGAGCACCTGCTGCCCCACCCGGCAGGCAACCCCGGGAGGAAACGGCGGCTCCGACTGCATTAGGATTCAGCAGGCGCTTGGTGCCCCGACTCCGCCGTCCCGTCCTGTAATCAGACTGTGAGGGCGTCTTCAGACCCTCAGTCATCTCAAAATGATTTTACGGTAGGGTGATTAATCTGTAACTTATTTTCTGCAGAGACCAATTTGGTTTTCTCTCCCCCTTTTTATCTGCTGTCAGCAGTTCTGTCGATACCTCTCTGTGGTTCTGGCCGCCGTGTCTCACACCCTCCCTTCCTATCGATTTCGGCCGTCTTCACGCCCGGCTCCACGATTTTTTTTTTTTATTGTTTGAGGATATTGCCTTCTGTGGTGAATCTAATCTTATGCTCACTGCATCATTACCTTTTGCAATTAAATTGGAGGCTCTTTGCCATTTATAATCATTAGCAGAGCCCAAGGGAGGCCTGTTGGGGGAGCTCCGTGGGGTCCCGGACCCCAGTGAAGGCAGAGCAGGGCCTCCCCATTTGGGTGTGCACTCGCGCATCTCTGGGTCCTGGCAGCTTTCGCTGGCTGCAGAAATAAGCAGCTTCCCTCGAGGTGCGGGGGCGGCAGAGCCAACGGAAGATGGGAGAGGTGGCCGTGGGAACTGACTGCCCCCGCTGCTGCCTGTCCGTGCAGGAGCCCCTGGAAGATGAAGCTGGTGTCACCTGCTTGGGCACAGGGCCTGAGGGTGTTTACCCAGGGAGCATTTGTTTGGAGGAAGCCGTGGGTGTTGGTCAGGGTTTCTGATCCCAGCTTTAGAAGGAACCACGGAGGAACGGGGACACATTGGCGGATGGAACTGGCAGTGACTGGAGATCATTAAATGCCGCATGTTGCCCACTGTGCCTGGGAGCACAGGGCCTGTCTGCTGTGTGGGGACACGCAGGCAGGGGTGAGCCCTGGGGACCAGCGGCCCAGCTCCCCACTTCCCTGCGCTGGGACTCCTCCTTCCCTTGGCCTCCTCATCTCCAGGGAGATTTTGTCCTGTGAGGGTGGATTTGATTTTAGGAAACAGTCCAAAGTTCTTTGGAGCAAAATCTAGTAAATTAGATAGTTAACCAAGCTTTATAATGTAAAGCTGGTTAGTGGAAAACATGTTAAAACTCTGAAAACTGGTTTTCTTGTGAGACTCCTAAAGAGGCATTCTGGAATATTTCGAGCAGTGTCTGCATTGTTACCACAATAATACCCCTAAACCCACGGCGCAGAGACAGCAGGCGTCTGAATTCACGTTTCAGGGTATTTGTTTTTAAAAAAGAAGCCGTGATCTCTAAGAAAACATGGAGTATAGTAACTTACTAGGTTCCATATCTTGATATCATAGCATAATAACTGCTCATGCCTTTTGGTTTTCTAAATATTGGGGACAACTAGTACTTTTAAATTTTCCAGGTGGATCTTGGAAAAAACCTATTAGATGCAAAGTGGACTGAGGGGAGGTGTTTAGCAAGCGAGTATTTCCTGAGCTCTCAAAAGGCTTCTTTCTACGAGAAAGAGGAAGCGTGCATTTAAAAGCTGTGTGTGTGTGAGAGAGAAAGCAGGTGCTAACCCGGCAGGGCTGCGTGCTTGCCATCAGCGTCGGGTCTGGATCCCTGCGGGGCCCCGGGCTGTCCAGCCTGTGACTGAGCAGAGACGCAGCCTCCGCTCTTTGGTAGTTTCCGTCAGTTACAGTGTATGGATGGTGCCTCTAGTTTACACTTTTAGGTTTCCCTGGAATCGGCTGGGGCAGGCATGGGCCAGAGGCTAAGGGGCCGTGGGGGATCAGGGTCATGGGCACACGGAGGAGACGCTGAAGGCTGAGTCCGGTCCCACCCGCAGTGTGACCTTGGGCAAGGTGCTTGGCCCGTCCACGCCTCAGTGCCCACATCTGTAAAGGAGGACACTCTAACAGTGACATTACATGAAGACAGCTTCCCCTGTGGTGCCTGGTGCGTGGCAGGTGGTCGGCACGTGCCTGATGGATGGTGATGCATGGATAGACGGGTGAAGGGATGGATGATGGATGGATGGATGGTTAGAAAGATGCGTAGAAGGATGGACATGTGGACAGATGGAGCAGCTGGAATACATGATCTCTAAAAGCGGATTATGAACGAGGGTCGGATCCTAGTGTAAAGGCAGGAGGTACAAAGGGGAGAAACTGAGGCACTGAAGAGCGATCTGTGTTTGCTTGATAATTAGGTTACTCTCCCTGCAGTCGGCAAGTGATGATCACGGCTCACACAGGAAGGGCGCAGTGAGCTGATTGCTGCAGGGCTTCCGGTGCTCCAAGCCTTCATTATTCTTCATAAAAGATTTCCTCCCTCTCCAACGAAGCAGCTGTAATGAGATCTCTCCCCCGTGCATTACTGGTGTCTCATTGCTGTGACGGAAATACTGCTGCATTCTCATCCATCTTGGTCAGAAGCCTTGCGTCTGCCCTCACCGCCTTTCCTGTTCCAGTCTGGAGCGAAGGTCAAGCCCGCAGCTGTGGAGGTCTCCACAGGGAGAGGCTAGGCTTCAGTGCAGCCAAGGGGAAAAACCCTTTTAATTCTGCTCTTCCTACAAATAGAGTCCTGTTTGAAATAAACTAAAAATAATTTGCAGATGACCTCAAGTTCCTCACCAATGCTGGCACCTAATGCCTCGTGGCATTTTCTAAACACAGGCGGACTCAGGTTTCTAGGAGACAGCTCTCAGAACCACCCTGCGTCATCTCTGTGAATCCTGGAACACTTCTCGGGGGCAGAGTCCTTGACGGGATGTGGGAGCCCGCCAGCTGTGCTGGGTCTGTGGGTCGGTGTGGGTCGTTGTGGGCCGCCTGCCACCATGACCCTGACTTCATGGGGCGGGGGTGACCAGACCCTTCCTTCCACATCCTGAAGGCAGTGATGGGCCTTGAGAGGGCCTGCTGAGTCCCACCACCACTGTGTCAGTTCTGACGGACCCACCTGTGCCCCAGAAGACAGCACATCCTGTCCCTTCCGCCCTTGTCCCTGAAGGTGGAGCAGAGCACCAGGCATTGTCTTGGGTTTTTAGGAGTGTTTACTCCTCATAGCCTTAGGGGGCAGATCTTCTTTATCTTATCAGTGAGACACAGGAGAGAAAGCCAGACTGCAAAGAGGGGAAGGGGCCTGTCAGGTGGCTCGTGGGGAAGCAGGGCGAGGCCCCAGCCCCTGTTCAAAGGTGGGGCTGGGATTCCGGCTTGGGAGAGGCCAGGGGCATTCCCACACCTGTAGGAAGCCTCAAAGGGACATCACGGGCGTGTCAGTTTGGCTGCAGGACACAGGAAGTGACTTACAGAGTGAGGAGGTTTTATTATCTGAGGTAATGAGAAATGTGGCAAGAGAGCCATTCGGGGGTTGGTTAACTCAGTGACTCTGCAGCATGGAGGACCCAGCAACTCTGCATGCTCCGCTCTGCCATGTCCACATGTCATTGCTATCTCCCTTCATGACAGCAAGGTGACTGCAGTGGTTCCAGCCATCACATCCAGGTTCCCACATCAGCACAGAGAGAGCAGATTTCTTCCCTGCGTCTCCCTTGCTTTGTAAGGAAAGCCTTTCCTAGAAGTCCTTCTGTCCCCTTTCCAGGCATGACCATATGTCCAGGCCTAAACCAGTCATTGGCGAGGGGATCACGTCTGTCAGGCTTCACTCTGGGTGGCCTCTCAGTCCCTTGGGCGGGAAGGGCTTCTGGTGCAGAGCATGGGGCTATGCAGGGTCTGAGGGGGACCCGGGGCTTAGGCGGTGGTTGCGGCTGCTGTGCAAGCAGACCTCTGTGTCCCGGCAGCTCAGGCCCGGGCACGCAGGAGGACTAGCCTGTGTGGATGCTTCACATCCCTTACGCTTGTCCCCCTCGGGGGTGAGTCTGAGGGTCAGCCTGGTCTTTGGTGGGGTGCCAAGCTCGCGTTCTGTGAGTGGCCGTGAGGGTGCTGGTCCAGAGTGGGGAGAGGTGGGGACAGAGTGAGGCGGGGGAAGGTGTGTGAGCCCCCAGGGTCACCCTCTCTGCTGAGCTGGTTCAGGCCCAGTTCTACCCAGGGGTCCGAGTGTCCTCCAGTCCTGGCAGGAGTGCCCAGGCCTGGCCGCCAGGAAGCCCACTTTCTGTCCCGCGGCCACGCTGCCCATCCTGACATTTCATCTGGCCTCTGCCTCTTCTGCCACCGTGGCTCTGGCCTCGCCTGGGTTCCAGGCGGCACATGTCCCCTCCCGGCATCCTCCACGGGCAGGGCGCTGCTGGCCCCCTGCCCCGTGGGCTCTCCGTGGCCACCGGGAGCTCCCAGCGGACGTGTCTGCCTGGTGCAGGCCCTGCCCCCCGCGGCTGTGCTCGGTTCCTGGGGGGGGGCTCCTTCTCCAGATGTGCTCCCCGTGTTCCAGTTCCACCTCTGCCCTCGCCCCCGCCCCCTGACCCAGGCACGCCCGGGGCCTTTGCCTTTCTTCCCACTTTGTGTGCGCGTGGTCACCTGTCTCCTTCTGTCACCGCCGTGCCTGGCAGTGTCCCCCACAGCTAGGAACATAACATGTACTTCCCACCAGGGACAGAAATAACCCTTTGACTTTGTGTGGTCAGAGGCTAGTCAGTGGCACTTGGTCTGTGTAATGGCAGGGCAGGCGCGCTAACTGGGGTCTTACAAAGCAGGGGCCCCGCTCTCCCAGGGAGACGTGCTCTGTCTTCCTGCCGCCTGGTGGGGTGGAGAGGGCGGGGTGGGCGGCGTGGGCAGGGGCTAGCCCACTGGAGCTGGGCGGGGGCACCCGGAGGGCTCCCCATCGCCCAGGGAGGCGCATGGTACCAGCCTCGGCATCCCGCCGGGGAGCCTGGTCCGCATGTCTCCTCAGAGATGGCGACGTTCTCCTGACTCTGCGGCGCGGGGCGCTGCTGTCCTCTGCGCAGCGCTCACCTGCACAGACACCCTGCCATCCTCCCTCTCACTGGCTCCAGGCCTTTGGTCCTCCTGGGAGGGACACATGCAGTCAGCCAGGAGCTCGGCCGGGCCGTGAGGTGCTGACATGAGGCCTGGCACCTACGAGATGTGCAGAGTCACTCAGGTGGGAACATGGATTTTTTTGAGAGAAAAATTTTCTGGGCCAAGTGGAGACACGAAACTGTCCAGAGAAGAGGTGAAATGCTTCTGTGGGGCTGGTCAGTGTGTCCTGGCTGGGTGGCCTCTGCTGCAGTGGTCACTAGAATAAATGGGGCTCATGCTCGGAAGTCGTGTCTAAAAATGTCCCCGCCATCATCCTTCTTAGCTGGGCCAGCCTCCCTGGAGAGGGAGCCCATGTTTTCCCCACGTTTCCAATCGAAGCCCTGTGCACTGACTGCCGGTTCCCTGGGACCACCTGGCCCATCAGTCTGGAGTCTGGGCGCCTGCCTTGCCCTCGCTCTGCGGGGCCCCAAAGAAGCACTGCAGTGGGGCCTCCAGACACTCCCGCCCTGGTGACTCCCTCGGGCCTCTGTCTAGAGCTGGCCCCCAGACCCCTCTCGGAGGGTCTGCAGAGCGAGGCTGGGGTTTAGGGTGACGTGGAGTGAGTGATGGTGGCCTGTGTGACCTTGGGCCACAGATGCAGCCCGGAGCTCTCCAACCTTCAAAAGTCACCATGTGGATAGATATCCAGCCTCCAAATGGAAGCAATGACGTAGCCAGTGTGATTTTGTGCAGACCCCAGGTGGCAGGTGGGAGGGCAGGGAGGGCAGTGTGGAGACGAGGCCGGGGCCCTGTGCCAGGGGCCCGAGGTCTCCATCACTACCTGCCGAGGTCTGGTCAACCCCGAGTTCAGGGCTCAGGGTGCTCGGGCACGGGGGAGGGCATGCCCGAGCGGCTGTCTGTCTGGGCTGCGGCTGTGTATGTACCCTCCTCCAGCTGGAGTGACCGTGCGGCCCTGCCCGCCCCGCCTGTGTCTTTGGGGGAAGCCAGGGTTCGAGGTTTTCCACATGTGAGCAGATTATTGCTAATCACACACTTGAAAGTCTCGTTTGATAGAGGGAATATTAATATGCTTTCTATTTTTTGCTGCGTTCAGTTTTATAGGTTTTTCCAAATAAGTTTCAAACATTCTTGCCTTTTAAGGGAAGGAAACAGTCAGAGCTTCCTAATTATTTTCAATAATTATTTCAATGACACCCTGTGCTGGAGGACATCCTCTGAAATTTCCTGAATAGAATTCAAATTACTTTTCTTTTCTTCTTCCTTTGAAACCATTGCCAAATTCGCAGCTGGCCAGTTCAGCATCCCTGGAAGGGAAGGGACAGCTGAAATTCACGACGGGACGGTGGAGCCCGCATCACAACTGCACGCAGGTGGCCACGGCGAATGACACAGCCGTCCGAGGGTGGGACACGCGGACCATGAGGTCAGTGCCAGGCCCAACCAGGACACGCCCGACGCCTCCCACCTTCCTGCCTCCCCTTGGTCTACAAGGGCGCGGTTCTGAGTCTGACGTATCTGGGGCCACGTGGCCCGTCTGTGCAGGTCTTATCTCTGGCAAGTCATGCACTTTGTCTTATTTCTGCTCCCCAGCTGGACCCAGCTATGGGTCCGTCCCCCCTCCCTGGGGTCTCATTCCTCTGGGAGCACCGCCCCCCCAACCCCGGCAGCCCTCTGCAGTGGGAGTCAAGGTCAGGCCAGCCTGGCAGCTCAGGACTGAGATGTGACCTTGGTCTCTCGCGCCCTGTGGCTAGTGACCGCCAGATGAGGGCTGCCGTCCCTGTTAAGCATGTGGCGCTGTCTTTGGCCACCTCTCTGCCTTCCAGACACACGCCGTGGGGTAATCATAGTCTGTCACTTAAGCCATTATACACAACAGCCAGCACTCCTAATGGGACACGTAAGAGCAGGTTTTCTCTGCCAGGTATGGCGTTGACAAGCAACGGGGTGGCGGTGTGCACAGTGTTGTCATGGCAACAGGGGCCAGCAATCTTTTTTAAGATACAGCTTATCCCCTCAGCACACCGTAATTTATCACTAAGCTGCAAAGAGGGATGTCGTGAAATAACTCGTGTTACCTTCCAGGGCGGGGATCGCGCTAAATCTCGGCCTGCAGCCCTTTGAGAACGCAGGGGTGATCGGTAGCTGGCGCGTGTGCGGGTTTGTTCAGCAGCGTGTCGGAAGCTGAAAGCCCCGGGCTTAGACCCGAGGAGTGTCTGGGCTGCGTCCATTCCTCCAGGGCTGCGGCCACCTTGTCCTGTTTTCATCGTCCTTTGAAGGATGTGAAGATTTCAATGTCTGGCCAAGGACCTTGAAGACTGATGGCACAGACCCCAAAACCCAGGGGCCCAACGGGGCTCTTGCCCACCTCCCCGGGGTGATGGGCGCAGCCTGGCTCTCCTCAGCACGCTCAGGTCTCCACGTGGCTGGATGCTGTCCAGGCCGCTCCTGAGCTGCGTGCTCGTGTGTTCAGACTGCTGCCCCAGAGCCCGCGGCCAACCCCCGTCATGCTCCCTGCACGTGCGACTGGCCCCCAGCCCCCAGGACCTTGCCAGGCTTGATTTTATTTATTTCTCTGTTTCACTTGGAAGAGTTCTAGTTTTGGGTATATTATTTTAGGAAAAAATATTAGGATATTGGAAAAGTGCAGGGTATAAAAACCGGTTCAAGATTTCAAAGTGGTTTTGGGTCAGAAAAGCCAGCGTGGGAGGAAAGATGAAAAGGACTGAGGGCATCTGCTGAGAGAGTGGGGAGCGGGGCCTCGGGGTGGGCGTGGGAGGTGAGCTGCTGCCTTCGTCCACCGTCCCCTCGGGGCCACGAGGAGTGGAGATGCAGTGACGGCGGGAGAGGTGAAGTCACACGCGAGGGGGTACATGGAGGGCCCGAGCAGACGGGGCGTCACACGGGGCCGGACCATGGCCCCACCCAGTGGGGGCCCTCATCCCGTCCTGCCTGGGATGCAGGCCTTTTGTCCCAAGCCCCTGTCCCACCTCAGGATGCCCTGCTCCTCTGGTTTGGGTTGGTGACGTCAGAAGGGGCCATCGTACCAGGCGGAATGTTCTGACTTCACGCCCTGTGAGGAGCAGCCTGGAGGGGTGGGTGTGGGGCTTCAGCTAGGTCTGTGCGTGCGTGTGTGCCCGTGTGCCTTTGTGCTTGTGTGCGTGCGCCCCAGTGCACACCTGTGTGGGTGTACACATGCATGCACGCATGCACGCAGATGGGTGTGCACAGCACACCCTGAACAGCCGTGTGCCCCCTGCCCCTCCCGTGTTGCCCTGGACCGCGGAGCAGGTGCCTCCAGGCTTGGCGCCCAGGGTGATGTGAGTGTTGAGGGCCTGGCCTCGCTGTAGCAGCGCTGTCTCCTTCAGTGTTCCGTAGTTTTTCCAGCTTTTCCTTCCTTTTCTGTCTGTCTCCCACCACCAGCACCACTGTATTCCGCTTTCCACACCCTCCTCTTCCCTTCTCTCATCTCACGGCTCCTCCCACACAGGGTCAGGTGGCCTGTCTGAAAGTCCGCCTGCCTCTCTGTGGCACTGCTTCCTTCTGTTCACTCTCACCTTCAAGGCACCAGCTCACACCTTTGGGAGCCGCAATCCAGACTCCTTTCTGCAGCCCCCCCCTCTGAGGGGGTGTCGAGGGGGCGCCAGACCCCTGGTACCTGCAGCCTCGTCAAGCTGGAGCCCCCAGCCTGGCGCCTACACTCGGGCACAGGCGGGGGGCTGGTGCTGGACGGGGTCCGGGCAACAGGTGCGGGGCAGTCGGTGGCTGTTCCTGGCCTGCTTCTCACCTGCGCCCCTCCTGCTGCAGCCAGATCTACTGCATCGAGAACGCGCATGGCCAGCTGGTGCGGGACCTGGACTTCAACCCCAATAAGCAGTACTACCTGGCCAGCTGCGGGGACGACTGCAGGGTGAAATTCTGGGACACCCGCAACGTCTCCGAGCCCGTGAAGATGCTGGAGGAGCACTCCCACTGGTGCGGGCTCCTCGTGGGCTGGCGGGCGGCAGGGGGGAGAATGCAGTTTATTTTGTGTAATTGCCTTACCGCTGGGAAAGGCCCAAACCAGCTCAGTTTGTGCGGCTGTGAATCATTTAATCAACCCAGTTTTATTTTTCCTAAAGAAACACTAACTCCAAACTGGAATGTTTGTGATTTGGAAATGTAGGAAAAGAAGAAAAATATTAGATTTTGTTTCCTCTTAAAATAGTGCCGGTTCAAATATGCAAAAATCACCATGCCCAGATGTTCACGTGGTATTGTTTGCCGCGCAGGGAGGCTGGAAACCGCCCAGGTGCCCATCAGTAGGGATTGGCTGTCAGCGCGGCGACGTCCACGCACGGGGGTGGAGTGGGGGGATGGTGCTGCTGGCAGAGCGACGACTGCTATGTTCACGGACACGGAGAGTGTCCAGGAGCTGTCCTTCTCTGCAGAACATTCTTCTCCTGTTTATACCATCAGCTGGGTCATTTTTGCTACGTAGGTGACAGAGACCCAGTAGAAGAGTACGCAGTGGGGGTGGTTTCATTTAGATGAAGCATGAGCGCGTGCACGCTTGTGTGTGTGTGTGTGTGTGTGTGTGTGCTGGTGTGTGTACATCTGTGTGCACCCATGCTTGTTTGTGCGTGCTTGTGTATGTTCACTTGTCTGTGTGCTTCTGTGTGTGTGTATGTGTTGCATGTGTGTGCTTGTGTCCATGCTGGTGTACGTGTGTGTGCTTGTGTTTGCTTGTATATGTGTGCATTTGTGTGTGTGTACTTTTGTGTGCATATGTGTGTGCTTGTGCGGGCGTGTGCATGCTTGTGTGTGTGTGCACGTGCGTGCGTGCTTGCATGTGTGTTTAAAAACCAGAATGTTCGCGGACAGCTGGGACAAATCCCGTAGCGGCTGCCATCCAAGGAAAAGCTCCCGCCCCCGGCCCCGGGCCCGCAGCACGTGGCCCGGCAGGCGGCCCAGCTCCCCGAGCCCGGGCCTGTGGGTCAGAAGGACGCTGGGCCTAGTGGCCCGACCCAGAGAACAGCCCTGCGCCTGAGGCGGCTGCTGTGGGAAGCTGCCCTGGGCTTGGCTTAGTGTCACAGGTTTTCCCTAACCCGCATTTGCTTCGTGGGCAGTTTCCACGTACAGAAGTGTGGAATACTGAGCAGTAAGCCTCCCTCCCCCAGGGCACCTGCTGCCGTTTGGCCTCATCTCTGTTAGCTGAGACTTAAAATGTTTTAGGGACATGCACGAGCCTGTCCCCGCTGGACACGGGCCGGTGTTGGACCGCGCGGTCGGGACCCCGGCCTCGCCGTCCAGCAGGGCTGCTGGCGCTAGTTCCCTCTCCCGCCCCAGGGTGTGGAGCGTCCGCTACAACCACTCGCACGACCAGCTGGTCCTCACGGGCAGCAGTGACAGCAGGGTCGTCCTCTCCAACAT
This sequence comes from Camelus bactrianus, assembly GCF_048773025.1. Lineage (NCBI taxonomy): Eukaryota > Metazoa > Chordata > Mammalia > Artiodactyla > Camelidae > Camelus > Camelus bactrianus. Next base: position 14,966,961 of record NC_133553.1, on the reverse strand, counting down.
GGTGTCCATCTCCTCCGAGCCCTTCGGCCAACTGGCGGACGACGACGACCTGAGTGACCAGGAGGAGCGCCGGCCAGAGGAGAAGTAAGAGCTCCCGGGCAGGGGCAGGGCGGCGCTGCCTCATCTTCTCAGGGGCCACCCGTGTCCGCGTGGCAGGAGGGACGTGGGTCAGCGGGCTCGCACCCGAGACGCAGGGCTGGAGCGGGGCTGGGCCAGCAGCGTCGGCTGGCATGGTCTCTGAAGTGCGTGTCCGTGCGACATCTGTCCACTTCTGAAACGGCACCCGGGGGCCGTGAAGACCTGCCTGGCCTCTGACCCTCGATGTGACAGGTGCCACCCCGTGACCCCCATGCCCTGCAGCAGCAGCTGCTGAGGGCGCCCTCCTCGCATCCTGGGTCTGGGTGTGGACCGTCTGCCCCACAGGCCGAACCCGGTCCATGCCCCTCCTGTCCCCGTCTTGTCCCCCAGTCACCCGACAGCGCAGGGAACCAAAACTGCCTGTTCTCACAGCCGCACCCTCTTGCTGTATTTTCCAAAAACTTTCCTACGCGCTGTTTTCCAGTCCTAATTGCACCTGCTCAGGGGCTCTCACTTCAAATTCAGGCTCGTGCCCCCGAGACACGGGGGTCCCGGGCTTCGGGGCTTACGAGGTGCACTCCTGGCCAGTGCAGAGCAGGCCGCCCTGGCCCCGGGGCTCTGGCTGGGCTCCCGGCTGGGGCCGAGCAGGGCAGCGCAGGGGCCCATGTCCCTGTCGGCAGTGCGGGGGTGACGGGGCACCTCTCGTTTCTCGGGTTGACGCATGTTCGTGGTTGGGCTGCGTCCTCCATGGTGAATGCGCGGGACTCAGACGCTCCGTCAGGGGAGGAGGTTGCGGAGTAAGACCCCGCTGAGCTGAGCAGTGTGAGCCCGGAGGAGGCGCAGGAGGGGCTTGTCGTCTGTTCCGAGACTCTTCACGCGGTCCCGTTGTCTGAGTCCTCCTCTGCCTCCCCGAGCTTAGCCTGAAATTCCTGCGTGAGGACCCGGTTTGGGGCCTTCCGCACGGTGACAGTCTACCCCCCTCTCTTGACACAGTTCTTTTTCTGCTCAGACACTTGGAAACGAGCTATTGAGACACAGTGGCAGTGGTTTCAGTCCAGCGACCTGGCGCGTGTGGCCAGCTGCACTGTGCGCGTGGCCAAGCAGGGGCCGCATCCCGTCTGTACTGGGGACGGAGCTGGTGGCCCCTTCGTCAGCCCCGTGTGACTCAGGCATCCTGCCTCCACGCAGGGCTTCAGAGAAGCTCGTTAGGAAGGAAGGAACGGGTGGCTGGCAGCGTGCCGGGCGGTGGCACCGGCACATGGTGCCTGCACAGCTTCCTGCTGCTCCGGTGGTTTGTTCATAAATTCAGGAGACTGGGCTTCTGCAAGAGGACTTGCTTGAGGTGTTGGCACCAGAGCCCCACTGGCCATTGGCAGGTCGTCTTCCCGGGAGGGCCAGGCCATGGGCTGCATGTGGGTGGGCGCTCAGAGCTGAAGGCCAGCCAGGCCCGTGGGTGGCACGTCTCAGGGAGAAGATCACCTTCCTGGAAGAGCCCAAGTGTGCCGAGAGCACCCTGAGCAGAGCTGTCTGTGAAATGGGAAGGAACGTGCCTAGGAGGTCCCTGCCGGGCTGAGCAGTGGCCCTGCTCACAGAAAGCCTGTGGTCTCTGGGCAGCCCAGGCAGGTGAGGCCAGGTGTCTAGGGAGGGGCCCCAAGACTCCTGTTTGAAGGGGGTGATGGGGAAAGTCACAGCCCAGGCCGGGACCTGCTGGCCCTTCCCACCGGCTCGCGGGGCATCCTTGCCCTGGCCAGCTCTGCACCCGTTCCTGGGCGGGGCTTCTCGTGTCCCCCGGGGCTGCACCAGCCAGCCCCCAGGTCCACCTGCCAGACATCATGGGAGCGTCGGGCTGCTCCCCACTCAACCCCGTGAACATTCCAGACACTGTCCTGGCCCCCAGACGGCCCGCTCCAGAGCCCAGGAGCCAGGTGTGTCAGGCAGCCCAGGTCTCTCCAGGGTCCCCGAGGGCCCTCGGCCGGGATGGCTCGAGCTCCTGCAGGGGCGGCTCCTGGGACCCGTCCCGTCTCGCAGGTGCGAAGACCAGGCCCCGGCCACCCCAGAGCAGGATGCCCGCCTGGCTCACGTGTCTCTGGTGCCTTGCAGGAGCCAGGAGCCCCCGCAGGACAGCGTCATCACCACATACGAGGAGCACGAGGACAGCGTGTACGCCGTGGACTGGTCCTCAGCCGACCCCTGGCTGTTCGCCTCCCTGAGCTACGACGGGCGGCTGGTCATCAACAGGGTGCCCCGGGCCCTGAAATACCACATCCTGCTCTGACCGCACGCGCCCCCCCCCCCCCCCCCCGGCGGGAGAGCCCGCCTCGCCTCCCTTGGACGGTGCGGGTGCTTGTAAACAGTGAGGGGGCTCCTGCCTGCTGCCAGCGGCACCCGGAGTCTCCCCTCACTGAGGACAGAGATGCCCCAACCCGAGCGGGGACCCGACCCCGCGCTGCGTGGCCTGGTGCCCCCCCGGCCACCGCTGGCTCGCCGCCCGCTTTCTGTTCTCTGAGGACGTTGCGAGCCTCACTTTAGTTTGTTTCTGCACCGTTGGCCGGTCTCCCAAGAATAAACATGAATGAAGCGAGCAGGCCGTGCTGCCTGGGCCCCGGCTCGTCCTCTCTGGAGCTCTGCCCCTGGTGTGGCCTCATCGCCTGGGGCCTGTTCATACCCTCCGTCCAGGCCCAGAAGAAGGCAGAGGGGCCTCCCACGCTGCGTCCCGGCGCTGACCAGCCTGAGCTCAGACTGTGGCCTGGGGGAGTCCTGACACTGTTTGTGACCAGGGGTCCCCTGCGCCGTTCCCCACAGGGTCTCACTGATGGCATCCTTGTCACCCCGACGTCACGCACATGCTCCGGGGCCACCCCCAGCTTACCTGTTGAAACCCCGAATTGCCGGGTCAGCCCCACCCCCAGGTGACCCCAAAACTCTGAGCCCAGGACCCTTGCCGGCTCCTCCTCCTGTGAGTCCAGGGTGTGTTCTGGCCGCGGCCTCCCGGGCGTCCCACCTGTTCTGAGAGGGAAAGACTGTCCCCAGGCGGCTGTCAGGCTTGGGCCTTGTTCACGACAGGCTTCAATCTAAAAATGGACTCGTTCTAAGTGTGGAAGCCGGCTGGCCCCACCCTGTCTGTGCGGTGTTTCCTGACTCTGCTGTGAGCCCGGAGGGGCACGTCTGGGTTTTGTTTCTTCTCTTTTGGGTGAGAGTTTGTAGGGCAGGTGGGGGCTGTGGGGGTGGGCGGACAGGGGTCCTGTTCCAGGTGCGACCTGCCCGTGAGGAATGGGCAGCCGCTCTGAGGAAGCCCCCCCCACCCCAGTTCGTGTCACTTGGGAGAAGACTGTTAACAGGAGTTAGTTGAGGCCTCCTGTGTGGCAGGCGCTGGGAGAGCTGCAGGTGCCGCGGGGAATGAGGCAAAGATCTGCGCTTACGTGGGGTCTGCCACCCTGCCGGCCACCCTGCCGGCCAGGGGCTTGTGGTCTGTTGTCTGAACACAGGCTGGATGCCCGGTCAAGTGCAGAACAGGGCTGCGGGGAGCCGTGGGGAGCAGGAGCGGGGGCCTCGCAGGGCAGCGATGTGGTGCAGACACCCAGGTTTGGGGGTGGGGCTCACCATGTGGGCGCACCGCGGGAGGGCCCAGCAAGGGGACGGTGTGCGCAGGCCCTGAGGTGGGGTGGCCCGGCCCGGCCAGGACGCAGCAGGCTGGTGGGACCGCAGGGCTTGGCCCTGAGGACCTGCCCTTCCTGTGATGAAGCCGCTGAGCGGGGCTGGGGCCGGGACAGGGGCTGGGGCCGGGGCAGGGGGCTGGAAATCACGGTGGATGCCTGGTGCCTCTGCTTTTGCTCTGTGTGTTTCTGTGTGAAGTCGGTGAATTTTAACACATGTACCAAGTCACATAACCACCAGCGCAGTCTACAGGCAGAGCAGCTGTTCATGACCCAAAACTGCCTCTGCTGCCCTGGGGGCCTCCGCCTCCCCCAGCCGCAGCCCCGGGAGCCCTCAGTCCGTCTGTCTTTCTGAGGGTGTCCTACAAATGACTCGGGTGGTGCCTGATTCTCTGAGACTGGCTTTCACTCAGCGCAGCACCTGTCAGCTCTCCAGGCTGCTGTGTGTATGGTCTTTGTTCCTTTGTATTGTACGCTGTTGGAGTCCTCTGGGCACACCGACCACGGTTTGCTTATCTGTCCACCGTAAAAGGCCAGTGTGTTGTTTCCAGTTTTGGGTGATTATGAACAGAGCTGCTGTAAATCTTCGTGTGTCGGTATTTGTGTAAACAGAAATGTTCATTTTCTAGGGCAGAGGTTGGCCTCCTATACCTGTGGGCCACGTGCCAAATCCCTGCCACCATCACCAAGGCACGCAGAGGGCGCCCTTTGTGTTTGCTTAGTTAACTGCGCTGAACTTCCCAGAGTGGCTCCCTGACTCCTCTCACACGACTCCCTCCCCACGGCACCTGCCCTTGGGAGTGAATGCTAATGGTGCAGTGTGCTCTCGTGCTCCCGCTCGCGCTCTCTCTCTCTCTCTCTCTCTCTCTCTCTCCCCCTCTCCCCCTCTCCCCCTCTCCCTCTCTCCCTCTCTCCCCCTCTCCCTCTCTCCCTCTCTCCCACTCTCCCTCTCTCTCTCTCTCTCTTTCTCTCTTTCTCTTTCTCTCTCCCTCCCTCTCCCAACCCCTCTCTCGCACTGAAGTGTGTCCCCACCATGGGGGCCCGAAACCTGTTCTCTATTCACTGCTGTCCCTTAGCACATGGTTCAGGGCCTGGTGCACGGGTACTCCAAGGCTGATGGGTGGATGGGTGGACAGAGGGATGGGGGGATGTGGGGATGGAGGGTTGAGTGGAGTGATGGGGAGGGATGGGGGATGGGGAGGGATGGGGGAGGAATGGGAGATGGGGAGGGGTGGGGGATGGGGAGAGATGGAGGGATGGGTGGAAGGATGGGTGGATAGGTCACTCTGGCTCCCCAGGCTGAGAATGGAGACAGGAGAGAAGATACTACGTGTAACACGCGTGTGACCACAGCGTGATCACATGCCTGGAGGTGGGGGCCAGGCACCCTGGGGGCCCTGAACAGAAGCAGGGAGGAGGCAGGAAGAGTCTCGGTTCCCCTGGAACTGCACGCCCTGAAGGATGAGGACGGGTGGGGGGAGGGCCCTGCAGGTGGGAGGCCCTTGAGGGAGTCTCATCACAGACTGATTTGGGCTGCGTTGGGGCCACAAGGTGGCCACCTGCCCCGGGGGAAGGAGGGGCGTGAGGCTCTCCTGCTGGCAGCTTTACAGTTGGAGGCTCCTTCTAGCTGCAATTCTTAGATGGCGAGGAGGGTGGAATGACCGTTTTGCAGGTTTCAAAAGAAACCAAAAACTTCCCCTGGCTCTCGCTGCACTTGGGACACGCTCCATCCTGAGCCCGTGTGCCCAGAACTCAGCGTGACCCCCCGCCCCAGGTCAGCAGGAGGAAGGGCCGAGGGGACAGCTGGTGCTGGAGCAGCGGGCAGCGGGAAGCCGAGCTCGCATGATCTGGACGTCGCTACCAGGAGGGAAGGATTTCCGGGAGGGGGTCAGCAGACTCACGGCCCCTGGCTCATGTGCGGCTGTAAACTGAGGGCCTTCACCGGGCTCCACGGAGAGCGACCGCGGGAGCTTACTGGGCTCTTCACTCTCCCCACAGGGACAGGCCCCAGTGAGCTGGGTGACCGTCCTGTCCTCTGAGGCCCCGGCATCGTCTCTGAGGGCAGGCCCGGACGGCGAAGGCCCCCCAGGAGAAGGCACAGCCTGGGCAGAGCAGACCCAGGATCAGAGTGCCGGGTGCCCGTGGTGGGTGTCAGGTGGGATGCGTGCCCTGACCACTCGTGGTTCAGAAGCTCTGTCTCACCGCCCTGTGAACCAGCGAGGACGGATGGGAGAGAACGCAGCAGGAGGCACTGAGAAAGCCTGGACTGCTCGCAGGATGCAGGAGTCGTCTTGGAAACATGACCCACGGGCAGGGGTGGGGGTGATGGGGGAGCGACAGTGCCTCCGGGCTTCATGCGCAATTTCTCCTGTAACTCAGGGGCCTGAGGAGTCTTCCCCAGGCTGAGCTGGAGGAGACAAGAATCTTTATTTGTGGCTGTTGTGGCCTGAGGGGGAAATTGGTCATCCCGTTTCAGGCACAGTGAGTTTGAGATGCTGGGTGCGGCCTGTGGGGTGGGGGCAAGGATGGCCAGTGGGCAGTGGACTGGGAGTCGGGCGCAGAGGGAGGGCCAGGAGACCCCGCACTCTCACCAGCACCCAGGTGGCCGGGGGCCACCCTTCCCTGGTGCCTCAGCCCCGTTGGCAGCTGTGACAGGACACCACACCCCGCAGACACGTCTCACAGCCCTGGGGGCCAGACAATCAAGGTTGGGGTGCTGGTGTGGTCCGGGTCTGATGAGGACCAGCTTCCAGGCCTACAGATGGCCCCTCCTCGTGTTGCGTCCTCATTGGGGGAAAGAGGGGGCATCTCGCTCTCTGGGCTCCCTTTGATCAGGGCACTGATCCCCACGAGGCTCCGCCCTCCTGACCCCACCGCCTCCCAAAGGCCCCTTCTGGGGGGCTCGGGCTTCAACACATGAATCTGGGGGACACAGTTCATCCACGGCATCCAGGACAGGGTACCCCATTCTCCTTGATGGAGGCCGGAATGGAGGCCAGAACCGGCGTCAGCAGCCCAGGTGTGTCTTAGGAGAGCCCTGTCTCCTTGTCTGGGAAGTGACATCTCGGCCCCGCACAGCTCACAGGGAGGACTCACAAGAGGGAGCACCTGGAGCGGGTGCAGGCTCCCAGCCCGTGCAGGGGGAGGCTCTGTCCCCCAAGCGCCCAGTTCCCAGGTTCCTAGGTGGGGCCCTCGGGCAGGTGGGGACTGGCTCTCCAACACCACCTGACACTCAGGCCTGGGTGGGGCGCCGTCACCCGAGAGGCCTCTGGGGACAAGGTCTGCTCGGCCGCCCCGCTGGACTGCTTGGGCTTAGGGCTTCTTCCTGGGAGAGAGGCCTGAAGTCTCGTGCAGGTGGACAGGGCATCTGTCCACGTCTCTCTGGATCCAGGCAGCACACGAGGCCACGTGGAGGCATCACTGGGCCTCTGGGTCCTGAGACGGAGGGAAGCGGGGAGGACGGTGGGGTGAGGCAGGCCCCCCCCCCACGGCTGAGCTGGCCCTCCCTGCACATCATGCACGCACACGTGACTGAGGACCAGGTCCCACCAGGAAGTGGCCTCTGCTGGTCCCTCACACGCTGGCAGCTCCTCCTCGCCGACCCTGGTGAGAGACGTGCCCGGACTCCCCTAGGCTGGGGTGGGCGTCTGTGACCCAGGCTGTTGGAATGGTGGGTTCTGGGCCCTCCTGGGTCTGTCCCTCCCGACACGGTGCAGTCATTTGTAAATGTCAGCAGAGGGTGTCAGGACCCCCGGCGAATCCCAGGGAAGGAGGGCCTGGCTTTGCGGCTGATGGATGTTTAATTTGGAAACGTCAGGCCACTTTGAGGCTTGTGGCCACCAGCTGTTGCTGAAGGTGTTCAGAGCCAGTTACCTGGGGAAGGCGGGAGGCAGTGGGGGACTTGGGCAGAGTCGCCCCACCTCCTGCCCCTCGTGAGTGGGGGCCTGCAGCCGAGTCCCCCCAGTTCTGGGCACTCGGGGCATCGGGGAGAGGCGGGCTGGGGATGCTGGAGGTCAGCATGCGGGCTGTGAACCTGTGTGCCTGTGAACAGGGCACGTGCTCTTTTAAAAAACCTGGTGTGAATTGAGCCTGGAGGCTCTGGGAGCCGTGGCATCTTGGACACGACCCTTAGTCTCTGAGCTTCAGTTTCTTCCTCTATAAATTATAATAATGGGTAACGGACATGTCCGGTCACCCCAGGCTCAGAACAAAGCAACCCCAACCCTAGTGGTGGAAGCAGCAGCCAGCTGACCCTGCTGGGGTAACCTCGGGGCAGGACTGGGGCAGGGGACGGCTGGCCCCGTCCCGGCTGGGCTCCGCTGCGCTGTCTGCTGGGCACCCATGTGGCCCCTCGTGTGTGCCTGGCTTCTCTCCTGGGTCCTTGGGGCTTTAGGAGGGGTTGCCCAGCCTGGACGTCGCAGGGACCCGTCTGTCGCAGTGCCTTGGCTGGAGGTGTAACAGGCCCACCCGGTTTAGGGTGGGCTGGGTGCCTGACCGTCTTCGAGGCTCTCCGGTGACCAGGGCCTCCAGACCCCCTGGGTGCTGCCCGGGGATGGCGTGTGTGGTCAGTGACTAACTCTTGCAGCAGCAGCTCTCCTGGTGAAGCTGGCCCATTTTTAGCTGCATATCCCACTGTGGACGAGGTTTCCACATGAGGAGGGCAGCACGGGGTCAGCCCTGCCTAAGCCCAGGGGCCACATCCTTTCTATTTCGGGGGCTCGACCCCTGGTGGCAAGCTGGTGCTTGGGACAAGCATCCCCGGGAGCCTGGGGCCTCCTGGGTGCTGGGTGTGCCCACAGCAGTGTCTTCCTTAAGGCCTCTTGAAGCATCTGGGCGAGTCTGAGGGGCAGTCCCCGCCCCCAGCTCCCCGGGACCCTGCTTTGGAAGCAGACGTGGCTCTGGGAACAGGGCCCACTCCTGCCGGGACGTCACAAGGCCCTACACCGGGCCAACGCAGTGGCTGCATGAGGAGAGGCATCGGGACCCGGGGGCCTGCAGGCGGGGTGAGCCTGGGGTCTGGGGGCACCGACCGCCCCACTCCTCCCATCCATGGGGCCCACAAATGGGCCTCACCCTCCAACCTGGCGTCTTCAGACCCCGTGCCGTGGGCAGGGCCCCCCAGGAACTGTGTCCTTAATGGAGGGAGACTCGCTGCGGCCTTGCCGCCAACATGGGAGGGCAAGTGAGGGCAGCCAGGGGCCTGTGAGCCCCGCCACTCCCTGGGCGGAAACCAAGGCTGGACCCTTTTAACTCTTGGACAAGGTTTTGTGGGCGTGTCTGGCTTTTTAAAAAGTTAATAGACATTCCAAAAAAGTTTACTAACTAAAAATTTAAAGCTTTTAAGGCAGTTTTGGGTTCACAGAAAAACTGAACAGAAAGTAGACAGTTCTCATACCTGCTCCCCAAATCTCCCCATTATTGACACCTCCCCTAGTGGGCTCCCCTCTCATTTCCAACCTCAGCAGACGTGCCCAGGTGCTCACGGAGGCACTCGGGTCATCGAGACTCTTCCCCCACGCCCCGGGGACTGCACAGTCCCGCACTGCCCCGTCTCCGTCACCTCTGCGCACCCTCCGCTGACCCTCTTCTGTCCTGATCTGAGCGCTCTTGCCGACCTGCAGGTCTGACCTCGTGACACCGCCATAAACTCTGCAGGTGATCGAGCCCCTTTCCAAGGCAGGCACTGGTGGTGGTGGGGGGATGTTGGGGCGGGGAGGGGCGGGCACTGGGTGGTCCCAGGGTAGGGGCGGGGTGGGGGCGCAGGGCCCGCTGCACCATCAGATGTGGGAGCGTCTGGCCTCGTGCGCCCAGGGCCCGCCACATCCCCAGGAGGCCCTGCTGGGTGTGCCCGGCCCCAGGGGCCTTTTAGCTGATTTCCTTCTTTGGCCTTGTATTTTAGGCCCAGTAAAAACCGGTGCTCATCTTCATCCCCAGTAACAGGCGGCAGGCCGACGGGAGTGGGGAGCTCACTGGAGCTGCTCCCGCTCAGCCACTGGTTTTTTCTAAACCGTCGAGGCTGGTGGCCCATCCACTCTGTGATGTCGCTGTGATGGGTTTAGATGTAGACATGATTTTTTTACAGTGTGAGAAAGAAAAATAGAACTGAATAGATGATAATGATGAATCGTCCGACTTTTGTGCCTAAAACTGCTTCCAGGCAGGATCTGTTGCACAATAATTCATGCCCTGCTGTGTCTTCCTGCTCAGTAAGTGTGTGGGAAATGGGTATGTGAGAACTGCCTTTCCCTTGTCATCTGGTGCCGTTTAAACGGTGCCTGCATGGTGGCGGCGGGGAGAGCGGCCCTGGCGGACGGAGCCGTCGGGCGCCCCCCAGGACCGGTCACAGGCCCCAGCACCAGAGGCCAGAGATGAGCAGCCGCCTCGGCACAAACTTCTCCCGCCAGCGGTGGGGGGGTCCTGGGAGGACCTGCAGCCTCCTTCCCTGTTCTCAGAATCTCAGCACCCGTCAGACTTGGTCAGAGTCGACCCCGTGTCTTGGGTGAACACGGCCACGCCCACTGGCTCGACTGCTGCCACCTCAGCCCAGTGCTGTGCGAGGTCCTGGGTCGGGCTCGGGGCACTGGAAGCACCCCTTCTCCGAGGTCCCCGTGGTCCTCGTTCCTGGAACCAGTCCCTGCACCCTTGCCTCGGGGCCTGCTCCCTCCCTCCCCGGTGGGGGCCCGGGGGCCCTGGCACAGTGCCTGGCCTGGTGCGCACGCGGGCACTGAGTGGGCACCACGTGGTGCGTGAACAAGGCAGCCGAGGGTCCGCCAGCACAGGGGCGCGTGGTCCCCGACGTCCCCAGACCCAGAGGGGTGGACGAGTGCACGGCCAGCATGCAGTGGCTTTGCCATTGTGAGGTCACCAGGTAGCCAGTGGCCCTCCGTCCGGGCCACTTCCTGGCCGGGCGACATGGGTGGGGTCCCTCCTTCCCTCCGGCCTCCAGGCACAACACGGGGAAGCCGATCTGTGACCTCACGGCTCTGCCAGCTCTGACACTGGGTCCGGGATCACGGCCGGACACTCCCCGCCCTGCCCTCCGAGTGTCAGAGTTAACGCTGGTGCTGGTCACGGCGTGGCCAGCTGCCCCCGCGGCCGCGCTCTCAGGCCACAGGGCAGTCTCCGGCGCTGACCTGACCGAGGACTCTGAATCGTCCCTGGGCAGTGGCGGCCACACAGCTGCCCCACAGGGCCCTCCTGAAGCCAGGCCTTTGGACAGATGCATGTTTATGTCGGAGGAGCAGCTGGCCACGGGGGGACACTCATCTTGTTTGGTGTGTGTGTGTGTGCGCGCGCATGTGTGTGTTTGTTTTGCTTTGGTGGGGAAGGTAATTAAGTTTATTTATCTGTTTTTTGATGGAGGTACCAGGGATTGAACCCAGAACCTCATGCATGCTAAGCACGTGGTCTACCACTGAGCTACACCCTCCCTCTCCGATTTTGTTTGATTTTAATCAGCCAGATGGAGAGCTGCAGAGCCGTCCCGGCACATCCGAGGGCAGAGGACAGTCATGCCCGTGGGTCCCTGACGCTGCTTGTGGACAGAGAGGCCGGGCCCACACCCGCCTGCCCATGCAGCTCACCTAGGCCAGGCCAGGCCCCAGCAATGACCTCGGAGCACGTCGCATGCCTGCGGGGGCGTGGGCCTTGCTGCCTCTGTCACCTTTACTCCTCGCCCCCAGCAGCCTGTGGCAGGGATGGGGTCATGGGATCTGCAGTCAGGGGGCCTGGGTTGGGATCACAGCCCCATTACTAACTGGGGCACTAGGGCGATCCCTTGTTCTGGGCAATAGTTTGCTCATCTGTAAAAAGAGAACCACGCCCTCATCCTGAAGGTGCAGGTTAAATTGTTTGATGACCACAAGGTCCCGGCACGAGCAGGTGTCCCATGAACTGTCAGTTCCCTTCCTGTTTCCACAAGAACTGGGGCCAGCATCTCTCTGGGCTCCGGCTGCCGACCGGGCGTTAGCCTCCAGCTTCTCCTTGGCGGCGTCCGCTCCGAGCACGGCGACCACAGGCAGACGCAGACGCAGACCCGCCCGCCAGCCGACCAGCTCCTCATGCGGAGCAGCATTGGTGAGAGCGGCGACCTCGTCTGCTCCTGATCTCGGGGGAGGCTTTCAGTCTCTCCCTGGGGAGCCTGGTGCTGCTGGGGGCCTGTCATGTGTGGCCTTTATCACGTTGAATTTTGCACCTAATCTGCTGAGTTTTATCATGAAAAGACGTTGAATTTTGTCAAGTGCTTTTTCTGTATCTGTGGAGGTGCTCACAGCTTTTTATCTTTCATTCTGTTAACGCGCATCACAGTTGCTGGCTTGTGTATGTCGAACCACCCTTGCACCCCGGGGGTAAATGCCACTAGATTATGCTGCAGCGTCCTTTGAATGTGTTGCGGAATTTGACTTGTTAATGTTTTGTTGAGAATTTTTGCATCTATATTCACCAGGGACATTGGTCGAAGGTTTCCTGTTCTTGCAGTGCCCGTATCTGTCTGTGCTGTCCGGGGGATGCTGGCCTGGTAAGGCGAGTTTGGACGTGTTCTCTCCTCTTCAACTTTTTGGAAGCGTGTAGAAAGCTCGGTGTTAATTCTTTTTTAAGTGTTTGGTAGGATTCACCGGTGAAGCCATCCTGCCTTTCTTTGCTGGAGGGTTTTGATTAGATTCAGTTTCCTTATTCATCATTGGTCTGCTCAGATTTCCTGTTTCTTCTTGGTAGGTTGTATGTTTCTAGGAACTTACCCATTCCTTCCAGGTTACCCAGTTTGCTGGTGTTTAACTGTCAATAGGGATCTCTTTCGATCCTTTGCATTTTGGTGGCATCAGCTGTAACGTCTCCTTTTCGTTTCTTGTTTTGTTTATTGTAAAGCCGTCTCTCTTTTCTTCTTGGGGAGTCTGGCTAAAGGTTTGTCAATTTTGTTGAACTTTTCAAAGAACAGCTTAGTCTTATCGACCTTTCCTAGAGTTTTTCTGGTTTCTGTTGCATTTATTTCTGCTCTGATCTTTATTATTTCCTCTCCTCCTAACTTGGAGCTTGGGTTGTTCTTCTAGTTCCTTGAGGAGCAAAGTTAGGTTGTGTGTGTCAGCTCTTTGTTTTTTCTCAGTGTAATTATTTTATCTTTTTCTTTGAACTGTCTGTACCTAGCACAGGGCTGGGGGCACAGGCCTCTAATAAATGCTGTTACTGAGTGAGTAGATTTAGTTCCAAAAATGATCTGCACCTTATACGAAACTATAAAAATGTTAAGAGAATACTGTTAAATGGTGGAATGACAACAACTAGGCTTATTTTTTTATTTTTATTTTCTTTAAAAAAAATTTTATTGAAGAATAGCCTGTTTACAATGTCATCAGTTTCTGGTGTACAGCATCATGGTTCAGTCCAGGCTTACTCTCAAAGCGTGGTCTGTAGCAGGTGTTCGGGGCCGAGCACGAGATCTGTCACCCAGCTCAGGGCAGAGCAGTGTTCGGGCCGGTCCCCCTGCAGTGGTACACCGGCCTGCAGGCGCTGCGCTGAGGGCTGGGGACATAAAGACAGTAAGGCACCGCCCTGCCTCGGAAGAGCTCACAGACTGGGTGTTCACACAACACAGTGGGGGTTAGGGGGGCGTCAGTCCAGGGCGTTCACATCCAGGGTACAGAATCTGCACGCGGGCCCGTATCCCTGCAGCCACGGTCCTCGCGGGGACGTGCGAGGAGGCGGAGGCCAGCTGCCTCGGGCTATTACCTGCCACACCAGGAGGGCTCCCGGGCTGGTGCTCAGAGCACCTGTGCCGGGTGAGGCAGCTAAGACTCACTGCTGTGCAAGCGCCCCAGAGCAGTGGGGCTGGTGGGCATCTACGCCCCCAACGTCAGCACAGACCCCGCACCAGGGGGATCGTGTGGCCTCCGGGGGACGGAGCCTCTCGGGTGCCCGCCCCGCAGAGATTTCTCACCACCGCGGGCCGAGCCTGCCATCCTGCTGAGGGATGAATCCGTGTGACCTTCGTGCGTCCTTGTTTAGAGACTGTTAACGTGCGCGCCTTTTAAAATATTCAGTATGTGGGGTGACATTAAACTGAGGAAGGATTAGGGTGAGTTCCTGCTTTGTTGCAGTTCCAGTGGGTTGGGGTCGTCTTATTGAGGGAGGGGACTGAAAGTGCTTAAAAACCCTGCAGGACGAAGGGCATGTTGTGGCTTGACCAATGATGTGTTGCAGCGTCGGAGGGGACCTGTCCCGGGTGCCACGAAGCCGTCCTTCTGTTGGGACCCGGGCGGGAGCTGGGCCGATGAGGGTTCCTCCTGAAGATGGCGGCGCACTCCCGGTGCCCCAGAGGCCCGGGTGAGAGGGTGTGGCTGGCGCCTGAGGCATCAGGGCCTCGTCCAGGTGCTGCTGGGCCCCCCTTTCTGTCCAGCTCCCAGAACCTTTCCTCCATCAGACTGTGTCCCAGCCAGTGGCCAGAGTGCCCGACGGACCGGCCTCTAAAGTGCAGATGCTCCATTTCCTAGCCGTCCGCACCCGGCCAGGTCCTTGCCTTCATCCTCACACTCTTCCTCACGCATCAGATGCAGCCAGAGCAGAAGGATGCGGCTCCCCGGCCCCGGCCCCGCCCCAGAGGAGGAAGGGGCTGGATCAGGAGAGAGGCGTCGTGGCCGGTTTCCTCACCACGCAGCGGTCCGAGAGGCTGCGTCACCGCCTCGGGAGGGCAGCACGTGCCCTGCCCACTAGCTGTGGGACTCGGATCCGCCGCTTCCTGCCGGCGCACGGCTCACCTCGGTTTCTCCATCCGTGGTGGGAGAGTGGTACCCACTTCCGTGACAGCGCTCCCTGGCTCCGGTTGTAGTTTATGAGGAGATAGCAGCCCGGCCAGGTGCTGAGCCTCAGGAGTGGCGGCCGCCTCATAGGCTGTCTCCACGATAGCACTGTCCCCGGGACGCACGCTCTGCTCCGTTCACCAGTGCGGGGAGGAGCCCTGTGCGGGGAGCAGCCACCAGGAGCTTTGTATGTGGTATGCTGGAAAACCCTCCCCGATCGGGGTACCGGCTCCCCTGTCACAGGAGCAGAATTCCTTTCCAGGTGGAAACGACCGGGACCCCCCACCGCTGATCCCCCCTGTGGAGGGTAGCTTTGGTTCGTATGTTGTGGCGACACACACTGGCCTGTACACTGCGTGTGAGAGCTGCCCGGCTGGTCTGCAGGCGCTGTTGGACGGCCTCCCCCCTGCAGCTGCCCCAGGGACACCTGCTGCTTCTCCTGACGGCCGGTTCACTTTCCACCCTTGTCTTGGCCTCAGGCCTTCACCCAGGGGGTTGTGGGTGCGTGCGGGAGTCCCTTCCCTGCCACCTGCGTTTACCCATGGTCCGCAGCCCAGCAGCCCTGGCCCCTGTGTGGGGAGAGTGGGGTGCACAGGTTCCCGCTCGGGGGGACCCGGAACCCAGAGCCATGGAGCCAGGGACAAAGGCAGACAGCTAGCCTGTCGCCACCCTCGGTGCTGCTCAGCGTCTCTGCCGCGCGGACCCAGGCCTCACAGACACGGGGGCACGGGGTTAGGCTTGGGGAGGTGGGGGGTGCGGGAGGCAGTACCAGAGCCCTCGTCCTCAGGGCCCACAGTCTAGTGACCAAGACTCCCTCCTTGACCGAACTGCGCAGGCTCCCCTGAGCTTTTCCACTGGGGCTCGACTCCTGGGCTTCTGTATCCATCTCCGCATCGTCCAGTTTTAGCAAGCGTCCTGCTAAGCTGGTTTAGCTGGAGCTCCCCATCTGCACTCTAATCAGGTCCCCCCCAGGTGACAGTCCCCTGTCTGCCTTCAGCAAGACTGCCGCTGGGTCAGTTCAGCCAAACTCCCCCCGACCCCTCAGTGTTTCCTCCGAGTAGCTTTCCGTCCGCCGACCCCACCTGCTCCTCGGCTGGGAACTCCCCTTTGCTTCTGCGGTACTTGGGGTTGAGCCTGGTTCTGCACATATGCCTTTTTCTCCTATTTTCTCCCGAATAAAGTCTGTTTTTGTCTCTATGACTACGGCCCAGCTCTGGTTTTTCGTTGACACCAGATGAGACGGACAGACGGGTGAACGTGCCACCTAATCCCAGGCAGAATTAGAACAGAGGTAAAACATCGAAGGTTTCAAACGAGGTGAAAGATCGGCGAAGAGGCAGATGCCGCCGCGTGAGGCGGCCTGGGGCAGGTGCGGGGCGACGAACACCTAAGGCTGTGCCCGGCCACTGGGCGGCACCGCGAGGTGCGGGGTGTGGGGGCGGTGGCAGGCGGGCGGGCGGGCGGGTTGAGGTGTATCCGCTGGGCCGAGGGAGTGGGCGGGGCTGCGTGTGTGCACGCCCTGCTGGGATGTGAATTTGAGAAGCCTCCCCGAGGGTTGCCTGGAAGACGGACTAGCCAGGGGCTGCTGTCATAATGGTGGGTAAAGTTGCGTCTACATAGATAGATTTGTAGTCAGAGAGGAAGGGACGCGTCCGTCCTGGGATGGAGCGGAAGGTGAGGTGAGGGGTGATGCGCGAGGTCCCAGGGTGACTCTGAAAGACGCATCCAACCAACCCCGGGACCTTCTCTCCCACGAAGATGCTCGCCCCGGCTGCCCTTGTGCTTACAAAGGTGCGGCAGAATTCCATCTCCGTTAGTCAGAATCTCCTCCCAGCCCGGCTCCCTCCATCTGGGTAACGTCGATAATTGATGCTGGTGACTGTGGCCAAGACTCGGAAGAAGCAAATAAATTAGTTTCAATGAAATGTCAGCGTTACCCATGTTCACCTGCTGATTTATTGAAATCGGGGATTCACCCAAGGCCACTACGTTAACTCTTTTGAGATTATGCAGTCAACCAAGCCACCTCAGTCAGCAGAGAGTTTACTAACTCACTTTTAAAATTAGAACCACAAAGCCAATCCCCTGCCTGATGTGAACAATTCTCATACATGAATCAGTAAGTCTCTCCTCCTCATCTCTTCCGTAAGGAAGACAGAGAAATCTAATTTCTCTCTCTCTCCTTCTGTGGGTAAACTTTCTTTTTCTTGTTATAAAATGAAGAGAATTCCAACTTGCAGCCTTGGAACAGGCTGGAGAACAGAACCTCTGTATTCGGAGCAAACTCCCGAGATTAGAGGGCGAGGCCGGCCGGCCTCATGCCGAAAATGCAGCGGCGGTCCTCTTAAACCGCCAGCGACAATAAATCAGGCTCTCGTGCGTTCAAGGACATTTGGACAGGTGTTGGGCGGGGTGGAGGGGTCTGCTCCAGCGAAGCGCTCAGTCCGCTGCGCCTGCTGCCCGTCCTGAGCACGGGGGCTGGTCCCCCGCTTCCTTGAAGTTTGTCGCGTCTGACCTTCAGGCCTTGCCCGTGGCGGTGACCCGCACTGTTCTCTGGCCGTCTGACGGGGGTGGGGATACGGGAGCTGCCTGTTTTGAAATAACATGAACACTTTCCAGACTAAGACCCAGTCTGTGAGAGCTGAACTGAGGGAAAGACACATTTACGAGGACTGACAGTATTTTCCTTCTAGTGTGAGGCCATTTGGGCTGCTACTGGCTTGTTTGTTCGTTTGTTTGCTTGCTTTTAAAATTCTTTTTAACAGTTTCTTCCACAGAGCAACAGTTTAAAAAAATCTAATTTAGTCATTATTTTCCTTTTATGGATCATGCTTTTGGTGTCATGTCTAAAACCTGATTGCCTAACCCGTACTCTGAAAGGTCTTCTCCCCGTTTGCATTTAAAATCCTTACAAGCCTCCGTGTTCATTCGGGCCTGTGCCCCGTCTGGGTTAACGTCCACGTACTAGATAAGGGCCGACGAGCCTCGTTCTGCCGCATCACAGTTACCAAGCACCTCTCGCTGCAGAGATGCTCCTTTGCGTTGCTTTTGCGACTTGGTTGAAAGTCACGTCATGATATTTGTGTGGGGCCGCTGGGCTGTGTCCTGTTCCACCGGCCTGTGTGTCTGCCCCTTACTAGCACCTCACGTGCCAAACTCACTTACTAGCTCTAGGATCTTTTTTTAAAAAAATACTTGGGATTTTCCAGGTGGACAGTCATGTTCCGTGTGAAACAGACAGTTTGATGTCTTCGCTTCCACTCTGCACGCCCTTTATTTCTGTATCTTGTCTTGTGCGGAGGGGACATGCTCGCTCTGTTCCTGACCTCAGCCTTGGACCGGTGAGTGGGACTTTGCAGAAGCCCCGTAGCTGATGGAGGAAGCTCCCTTCTAGTCCTATGAATCTGAGAGGTTTTTTTTTTGTTTTGTTTTGCATTTTTAAATTGAAGTAGAGTCAGTTTACAGCGTTATGTTAATTCCTGGTGCACAGCACCGTGTTTCAGTCAGACATGCACATGCATACATTCCTTTTCATATTCTTTTTCCTGAGTTAGTCTTTCGTCACGAGTGGATGTTGAGCTTTGCTGAGTCCTTTTCCTGTGCCGAGAGACGTGCTCCTACAGGTTTTCTTCGTGGTCTGTTCACGCGGTGAATCACTTGGATTGATTTTCAAAGGCTGACCAGCCTAACTTTCTAGCTTCTTGGTTGTGATCTGTTATCTTTTAAAAATATGGCTGGTTTCGTTGGCTAGTATTTGGTTGCGGATTTTGCATCTATGTCCCTGAGGGATGTCGGTCTGCTGTTTGCTTCACTGCAATGTCTTGGCCTGTGTCGGCCCCGGAGCAGCACCAGCCTCATGAAATGCTCGCTCTCCTCTTTTCAGGAAGCAGGTGTGTGAAAGGCGTCCATCTCCTCCCTTCAATGTTCGGTGGAATCTTCCAGGGGATCTTGACTCGGAGTCTCCTTGTCAGAGGCTGAACCTGTCCCACGGCTTCCTGAGGCTGGGCCTTTTTCCCCCTCACTCTTCCTCTCAGTTCTTGAGACAGAGTAGTTGATTCACCTCTGTCTTCAAGTTCTCTGACTCTTTTTTGTTGTCTGCATTCTTCTACTGAAGCATCCTTGCGATTTTTAAATTTTACTTCTAACATTTTATTTTGCAGCTCTAAAATGCCCGTTGGGTTTTTTTCCATAGTTTCTCCTTCTCTGCTGAGACGTCTGTTTTTCCCTCTGTTTTAAGAGCGTTCACCTTGATTCCATAGAGCATGGTCATAACTGCCGCTCTGAAGTCTCAGGATTCAAACATCTGGGCCATCTCACGGTTGACATGGGTTGAAGATCTTCACCCTTGAGAATCGGTCAGGTTTTCCTGGATTAGTATGGTGAGCAATTCTGGGCTATATTCTGGGTATGCTGGATGGCGTGTTGTGAAGTGCTGAGCTCTGTTTAAATCGGTGGCCCTCGAGGAGGGGGGCTGCCCCCAGGGGACGTTTGGTGATGTCTGGAGACAGCTGTGGTTGTCCTGACTGTGGAGTGTTGGGTGGGGAGAAGTCAGGGAGGCTGCTAAACGTCCTCCAAGGCATGAACAGCCCCCCCCCCCCAAAAGAGTTATTCAGTCTGAGATACCAACAGTGCAGAGGTTGAGAAACTCGTGCTTAAGTCTTGTGGAGAACATTGGGTTCAGACCACAAGTTCTCTCTCACCATCTGCGGGAAGCGACCTCAGTGTGGGCTCGGCCTCAAAGCCCCGCTGTGTCCCCGTGGACATGCTCCATGTGAGCAGCTGGAAGTGCCAGGGACTCGTGCCATGGCCCACACAGAATCAGCACGCCGCCGTCTGAGCCCTCTCCCCTCAGGGTGCCCCGGGGTCTCGGTGTCCGAGTCCTTTGGCTACAAAGTTCTAGTTCCTCTGTGTCTTAGACTCACACCCCCCCGCCCCCCCAACTCCATGCACCATAGTGCAGTTTCACAGAATTGGGGTGGTTTCCAGGGCAACATGGCAAGAGAGAAAAACAGAGAAAAAATTGGGACTCCCCCAAATCCTCTGGGACACAGGGGCCCATTTTCCCAATTCCCCACAGAGGGGTGGGTTTTCCTGGCATTTTAGGAGCATCTACCAAGGCTGCGGCCGGACTTCACGGTTGGAGCCGGCCTTGGAGTGGGGCCAGGAGAGAAAGAAGAGGGAGGGGACCCCTGGTGCTCCCCCAGCCCTCCCTGCCCCCCAGAGCCCCTTTCCCTGTCCTCTGGCCGAAAGCGGCTCTCCCTCAGCCCCCCGTCCTGCTCACTGGGCGTCCCGAGACACAGGCTGCACTTAGCACGAAGCGGAGACAAGGGAGGAGACGAGCGAGAGGCCCCGCACCGTGCTGGCCGCGCCAGCCCGACCCCTCCCAGCCCGCCTGCTGGGGCCACTCCAGGCTGTGGGCAGGGAGGCGCGGCCTCGGTGGCCCTGCTCCGTCTTGGCCGGCGCCAGAGGCGACTCGCCTTTTCCAAGAAGGAGAAAGGGAAGGAAGAAGGTGCGTCTGGGGGCGAGCAGATCCTCCTGAGAAGCAGGTGGACCGCGGTTTCTTTTCTCGGGATTTTCTCGGGACGCTGAAGTGCCGGGCTGGTCGGCATGGGTTTTTCCGCATTTCCTTCTTCTCCTTCGATTTCTTCCCGAAGAAGGCGGATGATGCTGGCAGCATGGCTGCGGAGACCGGACGGCGGATGGGCTGTCCCGGCTCGGGACACTGGGGCTCGCGCTCGCGCTCGCGCACGCCCGCACCTCAGCGCCTCTCATGGTTGGTTGTGGTCACGTCGCCGGGGCCCGAGGCACATGTGGCCCTGCGTGCGTGCCTCCCAGCCCGGCCTGGACCCCCGCGCCGGCCCTTCCGCCGGCGGGCTGCCCTGGCCGCTGGCTGAGCGTGGACGGTCAGCGAGGCCTCTGCGGCCGCTGTGGGGCGATGCACTGGGGGAGCCCCGAGTCCCTGGGTGGAGAGGACGTGCCACCACAGCTGCCTGGCCTTCGTCCGCCTGCGCCGTGAGCGGCCAGCGGGTGTCACTGGGCTGAGACGCTGGCCTGTCTGTTACAAAGCAGCCACTGTCCCCCCCCAGGTGCAGTCTTAACGGCCACTGGAGCCTCTCCCTGGACTGAGCCCCAAGGAAAATGCCGGACTTCTGATGAGTGACTTTCCCTCTCTGGTCTCAGTTTAACCCCTACCCAGTGGGGTAGATTATAATTTAATCTGACCCAATAGGATTACTTTTTTCCTCTCACAGCAATGCTGAGAGAGAAATCGAGGCAGTCACTGGAAGATTTTGAAACTTTTGGAGGGAAGAGTCCATAAAGACAAGGTGTTATTATTATATACTTTTGAGCATCACTCCAAGTACACAGAGAAAAGTGGTTAATCACCCCTTAACTTTGACAGGACGTGAGGTCTGCAGGTAACGACACAGCGTAGGGCTCTGCCGACCGGCAGCCCCCTCCCCCCGATGACCGTGGTGTCCTTGAACAGCATGGTCCCCGGGCATTGTGCCTGGACAGCCGTCGGGGGCCAGCGAGGAGCCTGAGAAGGGACTCTGCTTGGGGGAGCTCGCTCTGGCGACAGGACTTCCTGGCACAGTGTTCCAGGAAACAGCACACACGGCCTGTCCCTGCCGCTTGGTAGATGTGGTTTAATTAAGCAAGGAGGGCGCCGTGGGGGAGTGCGCGCTGCCCACGATTTGATTTGTGGGATGGTTAAAATGTTTGGAAGCTCCTTTAAGAAACCAGGTGGTGGAAGTGGAGGGAGGCGCGCACCTGCGTGGTTACAGCAGCAGCCCCGGCGCACACTCCTGGGAACCGGCTGCCTCTGCCCCCGTGATGGGAGGAGAGGGGCCAAGCTGCCGCCGCCCTCGCCCTCACCCTGGGGGGTGGCCCTCCTCCCAGTGGCCGCCGGGTCCCTGGGGAGTTCGTGTGTCCGTCTCCAGGCCCAGCCTACCACTGGGTCAGAGTCTCTGGGGATAAGACAAAGAAATCTGGGTTTCCCTCTCTTTTATTATTATTTTTTTAAAAACGTTTTGTGTGCGATGAGAACTCGTAGGTGTTACTCTGTTTCTTTGGCTGGTGGTGGTGTAGTTAGGCTCGTTTATTTGATTTATTTATTTCTTAGTGGAGGTGCCGGGGATTGAACCGGGACCTTGGGCATGCTAGGCACGCGCTCTGCCCCTGGGCTGTGCCCTCCCCGCCCTTTTATTATTTTTAACTGTTTATTTTGATATAGTTGTAGATTCATTGATTGTAAGAAGTGACGTGGAGAGAACCCACATACTCTTTACCCAGTTTCCCCCAGTAACAGCATCTTGGCACAGCCACATGCCTGGGGTACCGGCATGGATGTGAACCCGCAGTCTTGTTCCCATCTCCCTGGTTTCATCTGTGCGCATCCCAGCTTGCGTGTACCTGGTGCCATGTGCGCCCACCCCCACCGCCCAGGCATGGGATGTTTCCGTCACCATCCCCAGCACCCAGAGCACCAGGGACGCAGTGAAGTCTCCCGAAGTCTTTGCTGAGTGAACTGTTCAGCGCCCGCTGGTGAGGACTGTGGCTCCCGGCCGAGTCAGAGCCGTAGGGAGCGCCTGTCAAAGTGTGCGAGACCCGGGAGAAATCAAACCAGGCCACACAGTGTGAAAGCGTGTGGTGAGCAGGGTGTGACCATGGGGGTGTCCTGTGCAAGGTGAAGCAGGGGTAGGCAGGGCTGACATCGATTTGTTGAATTTTAAAAATCTTCAAAGCGTCCTCAGGTGCCCAATCCCCACGTGGAGCCTCGGCTGCTCTTGCTGAAGTGCGGGGCCACCGGCTGACGTGGTCTCCTGGTCCTGGGGAGACGTACTGGGGACTCTAGGATTCAGTCTCCAGTTACCACACACCGGGAAGAGGGGCACGTGTGAGAGTTTTGTTCAGTCACACGGGCCTTACGCTGGTTTGCGCCGAACAACTTGAACTTGGGCCCTGCAGAGACAGAGACCGAGCACAGACCTCCGCGTCCTAGGCGCGCTCAGAGCGCTTTCACGGCAGGGGCTCCGTGTCTTCTGTGACTGGCTGGGCGCCGGGTGCCGCAGCAGCACGGTGGTGGGACAGCAGCCTGGCGGCTGCGTGGTGGCAGCATGGTGTTTGGACACAGCTCCGATGTGCTCAGAAGGCCCTGACTCTGGAGCCGAGCAGACGGCGCAGGCCCTACTCGCCCCTCTCACCCCGGGCTCGGCATTTTGTGCGTCAGTGTCCTTTTTGTGCGTTTTTAACGATGCTCCTTTTCCCCGAGGAGTCTGGGATGAGGGAATTTATGAAAATGCCAGCACAGTGCTCGGTGTACAGTTGGGACAGTTCAGCAAATTTCTGCCTCTCCTCTGACAGAAATCAGAAGTTACAGCCCAAATACGGAACGGCTGGTCCCAAGTGGAGCCAGAGGTCGTGGTTGTCAGCGCAGCTGCCGACGGACGGCGTTCCGGCGCTGCCCGAGATACAGGAATTTCACATGCAGCTGGGATGGTGGTGAGGGTGGCTGATATTTCTTCTGCCTCAATGAGGAAAAGGAACTGAAACTTCTAAGGGAAAAACTCTGAAATAAGTGCACGCCCCAGATGCATTTCAGTAGAAACCAGGGTTGGTCCTGAAGCCTTGGCAACATGTGAAAAGGGAAAATCCCCTCGAGTCTGGCACCAGGAGCCGCAGCCTCTGATTGGGGGACGTCTGACCCGCAGGCAGTCCTGGCTCCACGGCTCCGAAGCTCATGCCGTCCAGGGAGGCAGGCCTGTGGGCAGAGCCGGCACAGTGGGGGCCAGAGGGTCTCCCTCACATCTGTGTGGGCGGGAGGGACC
Source organism: Camelus bactrianus (assembly GCF_048773025.1). Taxonomy (NCBI): domain Eukaryota; kingdom Metazoa; phylum Chordata; class Mammalia; order Artiodactyla; family Camelidae; genus Camelus; species Camelus bactrianus. Next base: position 14,943,609 of record NC_133553.1, on the reverse strand, counting down.
CCGAGACGGGGTAGAAGTGACGCCTGCAGCATCCGGCCTGGCCTGGCCGTGGGGGTGCCCGCGCGGGGTCCTCTGGGCAGTGCCGCGGGCTGATGTGGGGTGACGGGGAGTCACGCGGCCAGGGTGGCTGCGCCCAGCCTGGGTCCCGGTGGTGGCTGCTCCGTGGCTGGAGTCCTCTCAGGACGCAGGAGACAATGGCCGTGTTTGTGCCGCTTCCCATTTTGGGGTTCGTCTGTGACGGTGATTAGCTATGCTAACGAATTCAGGTTCATTGGCTTTCAGCTTTTTAGACTCTGTAGACAAAGCACAGGAGACTTAATTATGAGTAAAAAATAGAATGTGGGTGTTACCAGCCTTAGCAGGTGAAGCGTCGCTGTCAACACTGGAGGCAGTGAGGGAGCGGAGAGGAGGTGACAGTGGGACACCCGTCTTAGGGAGACCCATGAGTGCCCTGAGATCCCCGCCGGGAGGCGCAGTGGAAACGCAGCAGGAAGTGTAGGTGCAGCCGCGTTGGGAGGGGCAGCAGCAGTCAGGAGCCTTGTCCTTGTCCATCCCAGGAGGGGCAGCAACACCACCTGAAGGCGATCGAGACGGGGCTTTAACCTCATTGGAAGGTGTGGAGCTGAGCAGAGGACTGGACCAGAGCCAGGGCCGCGGGCGCCTCCCGGGAGCAGGCTGGGTGGGGAGGGGGTTGGGGGCCTGGTGCCCGCTCCCGCCCTCCGGCCCCCTCCCTCCCTCCACCCTCCTCTCTCAGCAGCCTTCCTGTACTATTTTCTATGTTAAACATGTACAAATTAAAATGTTAAATATTTAAAGTTTTGCTAAGTAAACCTTAGAAATTAGGTTACTCAAGAGAACAAGAGAGTTTTGTTTGTTTTGAGTCCCTGGGAGCTCTCAGCTCTGAGCACCTCGCACACCCTCCTTGTCTGCTCGTCACAGCGGGTCCCCTCCTGACTGGTCTAGGGCGTTCCTGGTGTGGGAAGTGGTGAGCAGGGATTCTCAGCAGGAGAGCTGAATCAGTAACAGTCATGTTTAAAGATCCCGTCCAGAAAATCCAAGATGAAACAGCCTCACTGGGTCCCCTGGAGAAAGACAACGCAGAATCACTCTACTGGGACAACCTGACATTTGAGTGCGAAGCGGCTCTCGGAGGGGGTCCGGGATGCCTGCGGTCCCTGGGACGTCGGTGGCCGGGCCTGTTTGGAAGCCAGGCAATGTCCCCAAGCCATGCTGCAGCTTGGTTTCCGCCAGCTGCTCGGGCCGTCTGCACCTATAGGCACTGAGGGTCCCGTTGCGCACGCCCCTGGGGTCCTGTTGCAGAGAAGCCTCCGTGGGCACGGGGATCCCCGGCAGAAGTCCCTGGGGAGACCATGTTGGCAATGGGTGACGCCCTAAGGACCAGACACGAGCCAGGGTGCCCACCTCAGCCCAAACACTGGGCGCCTCTCCCTCTGACCCCTGCCCCAGTGGGTCTCCTGGGGAAATTGTTTCCTGGCAGAGGCAGAGGGGGCCCCATCCGGCCCCTCCCAACGTGCCTCTGGGCGGCAGTGGCTCTGCACCGCCGTCCCCCCTTTCCTTGACTGACTCACCAGCTCGAGGAGGGAAGCCAGCCTCTCGGGGACAGACTGGTGGGAGTGACACTGGAAATGTGGGCGGGCGCCGTGGGCTGCGCCTGTACAAGGCCTCAGGCTGGAGCCTGCCTCCCACGTGGTGCTGTCTGGAGTGGGGGCTTCGGGCAGCGATGGGGCCGTGAGAGCAGACCTCAGGATTGGATCAGTGTCCTCATGTCAGGGGCCCAGAGAGCGCCCGCCCAGTCCTCCCCGTCCTGCCGGTGAGGACACAGCGAGGGGACGCCGTCCGCGACCCAGGAGGCAGGCCCTCAGCAGGCTCTGAGTCGGTCAGGCCGTGGTCTCGGTCTCCCTGCCCCAGAACTGGTGGATGGACGTGAGCTGTTTCAGCCGCAGGGTGTGGTGCATCCTGGGAGCGGCTTTTATAACCCTTCAAGGCAGGAGTGTCAGCACTTATTCCAGTTTAGAAAAAATTACATCATCTTTAGGATGAGCCATGAAGTTCCTTTCACAGCTAACCTTTTACTCAATAAGCATTGCTGTGCTCATAGATACCCTTGTGCACCTGTGACCCTATGCGCCAAGGCAGATGTTTTCTGGGGGCGATGGCACGTGCACCCTGCCTCTGCTCCCCGGGAAGAGCCCAGGCCTCAGGCACGCCCACCTGCAGCCCGGGCCAGCCATCTGCCTCCCCAGTTGGCACCAGGTCTCCTCTCCCATCCCCTCCAGGCCACCTGCTCCTGCCACCCCCCACCTCCCCCAGGGCTGGCTCGAGCACCCGGTTCTCACAGCGGTTTCTCCAGCCGTGGGGCATCATGTCCTCTGCAGGACGATGACAGTCCTCACAGCATGAGACTCCAGCCTCCTGTGAGACAGGCATCTCTCCGCACACATGTGCCGTGGGCGCAGCCTCTGGGGCCGGTGCCCACACACAGGAGCTGCAGCCCTGCCCTGCTGTCCCTCTCTGCACCCCCCTCCCCACCCCGGGCTCCTTGGCCTGGCCGTGCAAGTCCTTCCCAGCCAGCTGACGTTCGCCGTGGGGTGACGTGGCGGTGGAGGGTCCCCTCGGAGCCCTCTGGTGGCTGGACAGGGCCTGGAGGGGTGTGGCTAAGCTAGCAGCCTGCCAGAGCAGGCCAAGGCCACACCAAGGCACGGAGCCCTAAGCCTAGACATGCCTGCTTGCTGCGGGTCCCTGTCACTCAGGATAGAACGTGGCCTTCGGGGCAGCGAGGAAGGGCTCCAGGACTGAACTCAACAGAGAAGTCTTCAGAGGAGAGGTGATAGCCAAGATCGTCACCTGCAGAACAGGCTGGAGTCCCCAGGGACATGCTGCCTGGAAGGACTGTGGACCCCTGAGCAGTGGTCCTCAGCCTCTGCGGGCTGACCCATCTGGGAGAGACGGGAGGGGCTGTTGGCACCGAGTCAGACGAGATTTGAGGAAGAAAAGGAGTTTTCAGGAGGCTGGAAATGTAAGTGTGTGTTTGTGATTTTAACTGAGAAAACTCAGGGTAGGGACATGCAAGGAGCTGCTGTGGGCGGAGAGGAAAATCATTACAGGACGCATTTTCATAAAGCCTTTCTCCTCCTGTTTCAGCCGGCAGCCCGTGGCCTGGCCCCGAGCTCAGAAAAGCGCACAGAGGCTGTGTTTGAAGGTTACTTGCCTGTGGTTTTAATGGAATAGAAGAACATGTATTTAGTCTTTAAAAATTGAAGAGGCAGGAAGGAGTCTGGGAGAGTGCTCTGGTTAGGTGAGGCGGTTGGGGGCTAGACGGACGCGGGGCCAGCGCGGCGGGCACGCTCCTCTCAGAGGTGCCGTGCTGGCCACGGGGGCTCTGGCCTTCACCAGACCTCGCGGTCCGCGGACGCTGACTGTCCCCGTGCCCCTGAGCAGAGGGCGGAACCCTCAGTCCCTCTGACCGTGGGTCCTCTGGGCCTTCCCCGACCTGCGCAGTCCCCCAGCCCTCCCGGCTGGGCCTCGGACTCACCACTGGCTCCAGGCCTGCCCCTCCCCGCCAGGGCACAGGTGCTGTCAACCCAGGCCTCTGTGCTGTTCGAGTCGGCCCCCTGGTGACATTGTGTGTCCCGGGCCACATGCAGGGCTCAGGCCCGGCGCCAAGGCTGGCGGTGGTCAGGCTCTGTGAGACCGAGGTCCCCAGGAGCGAGGCTGGGGGCAGCTCAGCCTCCCAGTGGGCCTGGGTGGGCTCGGGGCTCTCCCTGCCCATCACTGAGAAGGGAGGCCTTGAAGGTGAAACTGCACACGGACCTCAGGGCTCTCCAACTAGCAACACGCTGGTGAAGAAATCCTGGGTTAGGGCTTCCGGGCATTTCATGTTGTTTTCTCTTAAGAAGCTAGTTTACAATCATCTAAAAAGTGCTCTGCCATCTGCCCGCTGGGGCGGGGGCTGTTTGGTGCAGGTTCCAACTCCTTCCGTGATCTGTCTCCCGGGAATTCACCTGCCCACCCCCCACCGGGAGGCACAAATTCCTCGATGCCATGTCAGCATCTCTTCCTGAGCACCAGGGGAGCTCCCGGGAGACCAGGCTCCCAGCCGCTCACATTTGACCTTGACTGCAGCGTCATGACCTTGAGCCGCATAATTAACCTTCCGTTTCCTCATCTGTAAAATGGGGTGGTGATAACCACAACCTCGGCTGCTTCGAGGTGTGACTCGAGTCCTCGGTAAGCCCTGATGCCACGGCTGACGGCGGCGACTCCTCCGTGAATACCTGTCTTTCCTGTTGCTCTTGCTCACGTGGTCGGTCTGCCGTTGCTGCCGAGGGGCTCCGGGATCTAAATCCCACAGCGCTGGCCTCGTCCGAGGAAATTCGTCCTGCAGGAGATGAAGGGGAAGGAAGAAAGCTGCTGAGCCCACGTCCCCTGGCGTTTTCATGGGCGGATCCATGAGGACCCAGACCTCACCACCTCCCTCGTCTGGACCGGAGGTGTGATTTGGGCTATAACTTTTGTCCTTTCCCTCACAAAGGATGCATTTCACATGACAGCCAAAAAGGAAGGAAAGGAAACAGTCAGTGAAGAAGGGAGATGTTGGACGCTGAGGGCCTGTGGACCTCAGCATTTCCCTGAGAGCCCCTCACGCTCGTCCGGAACGCGCGGGTCTCTGGCTGTGGGTTCTGTCTCTGTGCTGCGGTGCCGATGGCGGGGGTGGGGGGCGTGGCAGTCAGAGGGGGGTGCACGGAGCTTTGCCGTCTTCCTGAAAAGTAACATCGGCCCATTTGTCCTTGCTCCCCTGCGACTCAGCCCTGGGCGGTTATTAACCTGCTCTTTTCTCTGTATATTTGCCTTTTTTTTTTTTTTTGACATTTTGTATGAATGAAATCCCACAATGTGTCTTCTTCTGTGTCTGGCTTCATGTCACACACCGTTTTCAGGTTCACCCCTGTAGCTGTGGCCATGTTTATGTCCAAAAGAACAATGTGCAGACCTTAATTTGAAAATAGTTTTTTGCTGAAAAGTGCTAACTACTGAGTCTTCGGTGACTCCTAATCCTTTTGCACTAGTCACGCAAAGGGGCCTGTAGCCGTGCGGGCGGGCCAGCCGCCCGGGTGCACCGAGGATGCGAGTTTTATTGTTCTCTCCAGACGAGGTGGGGCCGGTGGGGCTGGGGGGCAGGCACCTCTGAGGGAACTGGAGTCATTCCAGGGTCAAACAGCCGTGTATGTGTGTGTGTGCGCGTGTGCATGCTTGTGTATGTATATATATGTACGTGTGTTTTATGTGTCGTGTGTGTATGTGTCTACGGGTGTGTGTATGTTTGCATGCGTGTTTGTATGTATGTGTTTGTGTGTGCATGTGTGTATGTGTGTCTATACACGTTTGTGTGTGTATGTGTGTGGGGTGTGTGTGTGTGTGTGTGTGTGTGTGTGTGTGTGTGAAGTCTGTACCGACTGCACGGACAGGGCAAGGCTCAAAGAGGCAAGTGTGTGCTTTCATCTGACTGTTTTCTCTCCATTTCCCACGCCACCGTCTTGACAAATCCCCGGGGTGTCCGGCTCCGGCTGGGCCCACACGTTGGCTGTCTGACGGGAGCAGGCACAGGTGCCGGCCCTGTTGTCCTGGAGGCCCAGACAGGCAGAGCCGCAGCCGGGGCCCTTCTCCCCGGCTCCGCGGGCCTGGCCGCCCGGGGCGGCGGACCCTCCGTGCGGCGGCCCTGCCCTGTCCCCAGCCAGTTTCCTGAGCTGGATTTTCCCACGTGTTGGAAACATCTCACGAGGAAGGGCAGAGAGGAAGGGGGTGAGTTGCGTTTTCTTCCGAGAGAACGAGCTTCCCGAATCCTCTGTCGGGCAGTCAGGCTGGTGCGGGAACTGGCTGTGCACGGGGCCCTGCTGGCAGTCGCGCCCTGCAGCCCCGAGTCCGACCTCCTCACAGACGCCTTCATTCCAGCTACTGACTCTCTAATGGCATCTGATGATGGTGATGATGATGTGAGAGAGTGCTGCTCGGAGTTTCAGGGCCATTGACCCGTGTTAGGGGGTCACATGGGCCCCGCCAGCGCACACCCGGCACCTGAGAGTCACTGCGGCTTCTGCCCGGCCCCCAGGGCCCTCCCGCCACCAGGACTTGTCCTTCCAGCTCTGCCCCTCACTCCTCGTCCGGTCTCCTGCCTCCAGGCCTGTGTCCCTGCTCTTTGTGTCCCCGAAACACGTTTCTCACCCTCCTCATCAGGCCAGATCCTACCTGTACTCTCAAGACATGTCTCAAATGTCATTTCAAATGTCAAATAACAGAGTGATCTTTAAAAAGTATAAATCAGATCATGTCATTCTCGCACTTAAAACCATTAATGGTTCTGATTGTACTTTCAGCCCAACCCAGGGTGCCCTGCACCCAGCCCCCCGCCCCCCAGCTCCTGCCCACTGCGTCCAGGCCCCAAGCCCAGCTCGGCCTGCCCTGGGCTGGGGCTCTGGCTGTCCCTTCTCTGCCTTCCCCAGTTCTCCACATGGCCAGCTCTGTCCCCAACAGTCCAGTCTGAGTTTAAATATCACAGAATCTCCATGAGACGTTCCCTGACCCCCTACTGGGAGGCAGTCCCTGTCAAGGCAGAACAGTGGACCCAAAGATGCCCCCACCCCCGTCCCAAGGAAGCCCCTCCCCAGTCCCAAGGCAGCCCCACCCTAGTCTCTGGGCTGTGAAGGCGCTAAGAGCCGCAGGAGCTTTGCAGAGGGATGATGTTTACGGACAGTGAGCCAGTGGTGCCCAGTGGGGCCACCCGTGTTCTTGGAAGTGGGAGGAGGCAGGCGGGTGAGTCTGAGATGCTGGGTGATGGATTCAACAGCGTTTCTGGCTTTGAGGCTGGAGAAGGGGCCGCGAGCCATGGGCTGCAGGTGGCCTCTGGATCAGGAAGTGGCCTCACAGGGAACGGGTCCTCCCCAAGCCGCCGGAGGAGAGCGCAGCCCGCCCACACTGGGGGTTCAGTCCGATTTTCCCCCAACTGTGAGACAAAGATTTTGTGGTTTAAGCAGCTACCTTTGTGGTGTCGACTGAAATAAAATCACACAGTGAGAGTTGTGGGCTGAGTTTTATTTGGGGCAAAATGAGGACTAGAGCCCGGGAGACGGCCTCCCAGAGCTCTGAGGGGCTGCTCCGAGAGGCGGGGTCTCAGTGTTGCACACGACTTCGGTGACGCGGGGCGTGCGGTCAGGCACACGTGCAGGCAGAGGCTGCTGCTGGTCCCGGGGAACAGTGTCACCGTTAGTGATGTCGGTGCTTTTCTAGAAATGAGGAGACGCAAGAACTGGGCTCATAAACTCTTCTCCTGAAAATATCTAACTATCCGAAGCCAGTTTTCCCAGAGCACAGAGCGCCTCATCCCTGCTCTGCCCTGAACCCATCTCAGGGGCGTTGGAGGTCAGCGGCCGCAGCGGCGGTGATTTAATCCAAGCAGAGGTGGACGGCAAGTGCCAAGTGTCAGTTGGCGGCGGCCACCTGCCACGGCAGAGATGGGGAACCAATACCGCCCCTCCCGCCCCCTAATCCCACCCGTCCCCTCGCTGTTTTCTCCATGGCTCAATGTCTCCTGAGAAAAGGCGATCGTTCCCGTTGCTGCGTCTGTGTTCCAGCCCCCACACCCCCCCCCAGCCAAAGGCAGGCCTGGCCCCCCGCCTGGGGCCCGCACGGCAGACACGTGCTGAGTGGGACGGCAGTGAGGGCCTTTTTCTTTTCTTTTCGCCTTTTTTTGGCTTTTTTCTAATTTCATAATATTTTATTTTTGTAATAAAACTGATTCATTAACATACAAATACGTGTGATTTGTTAAATCTCCTTATGACATCCTGAATAAATTTACAAATGGAAAAACTTTTTTTTTTGTCGAAAACTTCATCTCAATTTTTGGTTCAGAAATGCAGTCACCACGCCCTGCTCAGTGAGCAGGGGCTGCTCTGTGAGCTGCTTTAAGGAGGGAGGGAGTAGGGGAGGGTCCAGGCGCTGCAGACCGGGGAGACGCTAGGATATGGTCCCCACCCCCCCCACCCCCTCAGGCTCACAGGTCAGCCTCCCGCCTTGCTGGGCTACCCACACCCCATTTCAGCCTCCTCTCCCGCTCTGGCCTCTGAACGGCTTCCTTTGGCCGCTGCTGGTGGGGCTGATGGAGGATCCCGTCCTGGGCTGGGGCTCAGGCTGGTGACCTCAGCTCCTTCCAGTCTCTGTCTGTCTGTCTGTCTCCTCCCTGGGCCGGGAGCTGCAGGCCCCAAGGGCACGGGTGGGCATCTTTGAGGCAGTTTGTGCTGGGGAAGGCCCCGTGGCCGCAGGAGCGGTGGCGGGGTGGGGGCTGGTGCAGGGCAGCCCTTCCCACCCATCACCTGGCCAGCATGTCCCTGCTCCCCATGCGTCCGCCTGGCCAGCGGCCCCGTTCTCAGTCCGTGTGAGGCTCCTGGGGAATAATTTCAGGGATACAGTGGTGTCTGGCAGCTGGATGGTCTCCACGGGATTTAAACAGCAGACGGCTTGGAATTTAGGAGCCGAGGCCAGGCTGCCGCATGGAATAGCGTGTTATTTCTTCCTGGGAAATGCTTCCTGTCAGGCAAACACCAGCAAATCAAAAACCAATTCTGCGGAGGGATGATTTTTGCCTTCCGAAAGATGAGATCACGAAAGCTAAGAAAGACTGCACTCGGTGGAGAAAACCCAAACACCCTTGTTCTGTGGAAATGTGTATATTTCCTGTGTGTTCCGCACCCGTGCAAGTGCCCGTGCGAGGCCGTGATTACGGGCGCCGGGCAGGTGTCAGGCCCAACGTGTCCATTTTGTCACTGGTGACTTCGCGTCTGCTAAACGCTCCAGGAGGGGCAGCAGCTACCCGTGCGTCCCGCTAAGGCGCTGGTGCAGCCGGCATCCCCACGGCACCCGACTCCCGCAGGAAGGCGTGTGAACACGTCTTTATGGCTGTACACCTGGGGGGGGGCCAGGTGAGGTGGGGGGGATGCTGCGCCCTGCCCGGGGTGTGCGGTTGCAGGTGTGGCTGGACCTGGCCGAGGGAGGCCACGTGCCCTCAGCCGTCCCCGCAACACCCAGAGCCCCGGCCGCCGCTGTCCCAGCGCAGCCCCGCCTGGCTTCCCGGCCACCTCCAGGCGTCTTTGCAGTCAAGGAGTCAACCTTTGTTTGCTATAAATCACATCCCAGACAGCAGCCCAAGGACATGGGCCCTATTTCCTCTCCTCGGCTGATAACAACAGACAATTGATTTCCTGTCCAAAGCTGGGTACTCCAGCGAAATTAAAAGAGTCATATCTCAACGGAAAATAATATTGTAATCTCCCTCCACCCGTCTCGGGCGTGAATCAAGCGTTTTACGTTCCTGGTCGTCCTGACGCCTGAAGCAGCTTTTCATTTCCTCTCCGCCTGTTCATACCCCACTGCTCCTGTCAGTCAGGTTGTGATCTTCACAACCCCTGTGTGTGACCCGCACAGCCTCCCTGCCTGACCGCACAGCCTCCCTCTCTGACCCTCTCAACCTCCATCTCTGACCTGCACAGCCTCCCTGCCTGACCGCACAGCCTCCCTCTCTGACCCGCACAGCCTCCCTCTCTGACCTGCACAGCCTCCCTCTCTGACCTGCACAGCCTCCCTCTCTGACCCTCTCAACCTCCATCTCTGACCTGCACAGCCTCCCTGCCTGACTGCACAGCCTCCCTCTCTGACCCGCACAGCCTCCCTCTCTGACCTGCACAGCCTCCCTCTCTGACCTGCACAGCCTCCCTCTCTGACCCTCTCAACCTCCCTCTCTGACCCGCACAGCCTCCCTCTCTGACCCGCACGGCCTCCCTCTCTGACCCTCTCAACCTCTGTCTCTGACCCGCACAGCCTCTTTATTAAGAAGAGATAGTTTAGCAATGTGGGTGGGCATTGGCCCATTTTACAGATGAAGGGTTTTGATAAATGCACACAATTTGGCCAGGCTGAGATCTTTAGATTGCGGGTGGAAGAGACAAGAGGGCACCTCAGTCCTCTTGTCCAAATCCTCCGACAGTGGGACACACATCTGTCCTCCCCCCACCCCCGCTGGCTGCTAGAACTTCGGCCTGGCCTCTCTGCTACCTTGGGAGCAGTGATCGGCCTGGCTGGTCCCAGGCCCCTGTGGTCCTTGCTGAGTGAGTGGCGTGAATGACGGATCCACCACCATCCTCGCTGCCTCGGCACCGACATCACTGTCACTGTCACCAGACCAGAGGGTCCAGACGAGGAGGTGGGAAGAGCCGTGTGTGGATGGGGGTCTGACCAGTCAGAGCAGGGGTGCGGGTGGGGAGAAGGCGGGGTACCTGGGGGCCCCTTCCCGCCGTCACCCATGGCCCAGGGCTCTGGCCCCTCCCGGGCCCGTGAACAGACAGGCCTTTACTCGCTGGCAGAGCTTTTGCTTCCTGACCTGAAAAACGGGGCTGATGGCACGTTTCCCCGCGGGAGAGCCGTGGATAGGCGGTGTCTGTGAGCCTGTCTGCCTCGTCAGCATCTGTTACGTCTCGTGTCAAGTCTCCAATCACAAAACAAGCCATTTTGGGGATGGGCCGCACAAGCTGCTGCCCGGGAGGGGGCGGGGTGGGGAGAAGTGAAGGAGCGGGTCGGGTGGGGGGAGCAGGCACCAGGAACGAACGACCCACTTCCCTTTCTCGCCTCGGGTCGCCTGCTGGCGTCCTTGTTAATGGCACGGCTCCTGACTGCTCGGGCATCTCCGTGGTGCAGGGTGGCAGCTCCCGGGGTGAATGAGGCAGCAGCGGGCCGGCTGGCCGGTGTGGCCAGCTCACCGGGGAGGCGGCTCCCCGCTGTGCCGCTTCTCCTGGTCGCGGTCTTCTAAGGCCGGCGGTGCCAGGGCGTTGGTGCCACGTCCTTCCCCCAGGCGACGGCAGCGGGCCGCCCGCACCGCCGTGAGCCTGCCGCCCGCCCCGCGCTGACTGGCGCGGGCCCCGGCTCTCCCGCCGTGAAGCCGCTGAGGACACGCGTTCTTTGGGTTCCTGTGCTGGTGTCCATCGTAGTCACGTGTTCACGGGGCTTCTGTGGCTCTAACAAGGAGATGCTTTTCCTTAGGAAATGGTTTTGAATGTAAAAGAAAAGGATGACACATACTGGAGAGATTTCAGGTTTCTGGTTTTGTTTTCCGAAGGTTCCTGTAGACTAAAGGCTGAGAGTAGAGGAATTCCTTTCTTTCATTTCTTTAGAGAGAAGAATTTCATTTTGGGAGAGGGGAGGTAAGTAGGTTTATTAATTTATTTTTGATGGAGGGACTGGGGGCTGAACCCAGGGCCTTGCACGTGCTAAGTGCGTGCGCCACCGCTGAGCGATGCCCCGCCCCCCAGAATCCCTAATCTTAGGCCAGAAATGATTTCCCCAACCTGTTTATTTGCGCTCTGAGTGGTGGTGATGCTGGGTCACGTCACACGTGCCCACATGGAAACTGGCCCCTCTCGGCGTGCTGAGGGCTTCTGACTGCAGGAACAGCTGCCTCTCCCAATTTTCCAGTTTGGCATTTTAAAAAAATTTCACCTTTCTTCTTTTTTTTAATTAAAAAAGTTTTAAAGTTGACGTGTAGTTGATTTACAGTTTTGTGTTAGTTTCTGGTGTATGGCCCAGTGACTCACTTACGCATGCACACATACCTTTTCATGTTCTTTTTCATTACAGACTGTGACAAGATATTGAATGTAGTTCCCTGTGCTCCAGTTTGGCATTCACCATCCTACATACCCCCTCCTCAGATTAGAAACATTTCACTCCCCAAGATCATGTGTTGATCCGCACTTACTACCAGCACTTAACGGTTATAGGTTGTGACTTCACTCTGGGCCCCTGGGTGGGTGTGTGGTGTGAGTGTGTGGGGGCCGTTCACGGCCCCCAGGTAACTACCTTACTCGCGCCATGTATTTATTTCACATGGCACATTTGTCTGTGGAGCCTCCTAGGAGCCAGCTCCTCTGTTAGGGCTATGTGCACGGGCCCCTTTGACCCGCACAGCGGACCCCGTGTGGGTGCTGTCTCTGACGCTTTGCTGACAGAGGACTTGAGGAGTCGCGTGGGGTGCTCGGGGCCACGGCAGGACCCACCAGCGCCAGGCAGCAGGCTGGCTCTGGACCACGGCGGCCGCCCCTCACGTCCAGACGCCAGTGTCCCGTGTGCTCTCTGCTCAGACACACCTGGCGTGTTTCTGGGTGTCTGCGTCCTGGCGCCTCAGCGTAGGGGGTCCCACGTGCCTCCAGGTCATGGTCCTTCAGGCTTCCTTTCCTTCCCTCCCTCCAGGTGCCGTTATGATCCACTCTCGTAACAGCTCCACAGGAATTCTGACGGAGTTGCTGCAGATTCACAGATGAGTTTGGCGAGAACACATGGCTGTAACGTTGTCCTTCTGATCTGGAGTGGACAGCGCTTGCCCGCCGGTCCAGTCCCCTCCCGGGCTGCGCGGCCGGGCCTGTGGCACTAATCCCGTGAGCCCGACGTGTCTTTTGTGAGCTTAATTTCCAGATGGTCAATTTTTCTATTGTAAATAGGGTTCTTTTTCCATTGTTGCCCTAACTGTGCAGGGTGACATATAGGAAAACAATTGCTTTTTTATGTTCATATTAATGGAGTTAAAAAAATTGGTGTAGTTTTAGCTTTTTCTTTCAGGTAGACAATCATGTTATCTTTGAGTAACGTCAGTTTCGCCTCTTCCTTACCAATAGAAGGGGGCACAATTACATACATATGTCTTTTCAACTTTTTAAAATCAGTTTTCACCTTTCTCATCCTGCTGTGCGGCTGGGAGGACGCTGGCCGCAGCCACCCGCCTTGTCTTCCCCGTGGTTTCCGTGGCATGCTGCCGTGGACGGACTGCGGGGTGCTGGCGATCAGCTTCGTGGTTTGAGCAGGTATTCTTCATCGTGTGCAGGAGCATCCCCTTCCTTAGCTTATTGAGAAGCTTTAGCCAGTGTTCTCCACCAGGTCGTGACACGATTGTGGGCTTTTCTCCACTGGTTTCTGTCTGTGCTGAGCAGATGGCTCTGCGTTCGGCTCAGCCCTTGCCTGGTTTCTGTGTTTGTACCGGATGTACGGCGCTTACCGCACCGCTGACACACTTCCTGTGTGATGGTCGGTCCGTGCTCATAAGGACACCCGCCTTTAGTTTCCTTCTCGGCCTGTTCTTACTTGTGTCCCTGGGCTGTGCTGGCTCTGGGGCATGAAGTATCGGGAAGTGTGCCCTCTTTCTGTGTTCCCTGGAAACGCTGATCCGGCACAGGAAGGATCTGTTCCACGACGGTCTGGAGACCCCGCCTGTGACGCGTCTGGGGCTGGTACCCTGCGAGAAGCGGCTCCTGAGCAGCATGTCCAGTTTCACACGCAGCTTTTTGCGTATGGATTCAGTTGCGGCGCCTCATTTTCCCAGGCAAGACAAAGGCAGACTGCCTAAATGCCAGCGTTAGGAAAGAGGCCCATTTACGCGCCTTCCTCATGTAAGTCGCCGGGACTGGTACGTTTATGCTTCACCCTCTCCTGTTTCCTGTGTGTGTGCCCCTTACCTTGTCACTGGACTGCTATTTTTTTACATTAAGTGTTGTCACTTTCAAGAATTACATGACAGGTGCACCTAATTTAGAACAATGATCCAGCTTCTTTGATGACATGGCTTGAGTGTCCTTTGCCAACGTCTGAGGGACCTTCCCTTTACGTCTCTGCTGACGGCCTGGAATGGCTGCCTGAGGAGGGGCCCGTGGGCCTTCGTCCTGAAAGCTTAGCTGGGTATGGAATTTTGCAGTTATCAGCCTTCCTTTCACTCTTGTCTCTGCTTCACTTTTTTCTAGTATTTACTGTCGTGGGAGGAAAATTGAGGCCAGGCTGATACTTATTTGTAAAAAGAAACCTATTTTTTAATTGGATTTCTGACGGCAGCTTTATCCACAAAATTCAAATATTTCTCCAGGTTTTGACATGGGTCTCAGGGTCCACGGTAACTGGCACATGGAATGTCTATTAAGTGTCCAGATTTGTTTGTCTGTTTCAAGGACATTTTCTTCTAATACAGCCGCCTCTGTGAAGAGGGTGGGAGGGCGTGTGAAAGGGCCCCCCCGCCCAGGTGAATGCTGGTCCTGGTGTCTGTGAGAGCCCTGCCCTGGACATGCGTCCTCCCTCCCGCACCCGGCCTCTCACCTCCCTGTGTGACGCTCCCGAGCTCACCCGGGCTCTGGTCTGTTCCTTGGTCCCAGGTGCTGCCCCCAAGTAGAAGGCCTGCGTCTTCCGTGTGCCTGGACAGTTCCGTCAGCCCTCTGGTTTCACCCCCGGCGATGCCACGTCCACGGGCGGCTCTGCAGGTGGGAAGGAGTGGCTTCCAGGTTGGACAGACACTCCTCTGATTAACTGCCCACATTCCAACCCAGGCGCCCCTGCAGCTCGCCGTGTGGGCTGGTCCCGCAGCCGCCCTGGGGGGCGAAGGGCTGCTCCCTTCAGTGCCGTTTCCCTCAGGGGTGGTTGGTCTGCACGGGCTCACCTACCAGGGCCATCCCTCCTGCTCTCTGGCCCCCGGAAAGCTGACCGTCACCTGGCCCCTCCAGCACCCGGCTCCACATCTTAGCTCGAGTGTGCATGCAGGTACCTCGCGGAGTTCTTACCATGCAGGAGAATTTGGGGAGTGGAGAGGAGAATGCACATGCCAGTTTGACCATTTTGAAAAAAGAACTTGGGGATACTGGGAGGGACAGGGAGAAGGAAAGAGGCACTGGGAGAATAGGGAGTTGCTTGGACCATGATGTCAGCACAGTGAGTCACGCCCTTTGGGGGCAGGATGTCAGAGGACCCCGCAGGGAGGGAAAAGGGTCAAAGGCAGATTCAACGCCCTCTCCTGGACCCAACGAGCTGCTGCTCTTGGTTAACCTGGTTTCTTGTTTCTTTACTACCCCTTCCCCAATTCCACATCAGGAGGATTTCTGCCTCTGCTTAACGGTGAAATACACGACTGGCTCCCAGCCACCCTGGGCCCTCACAGCTTCCTCTGAAAATAGGGGAGCTAAATTAGTTAATTATTGTTTTGCAATTGACATGCTATTCAGGCTTGTGATTTATAACTTAATTGTGTGGCTGTAGGTAACTTCCAGTTTTTAACTGGATCCATTTGAATAAACGTAGTGTTCCATCTCAGGATTAGCCAAAGGAGGATTAAAAAGTAAGCTGGAGAGTTTAGTAGCTCTGTAACAATAGTGTAAAATGTGGAATAATGAACTGCAAATGTGTCTAATTGCATAAATAATGCATTTGTGTAATTGTCAAGTAAGGGGGGTGCTAATGAATCGATTATTTTTAATTGTGGGACGCCTGGTTGTTTCAGAAATATAATTGATTGTAATCAAGAATCAATTAAATGTTGATAGTAATTATGTTTATCAAGCTTAAATACATGACATCATTACACCATAACTGCTTCAGGAAGAAGAAACTAGAATGAGGTTATTATACGTGAAGGAGGAATGGCTCATATTTATGCCAGCATCTCGGCAGCGTAGGCCTGCACGGTAATGAGGTAGAAAAGGGAAGCTCTTCAAGGCTTATCAGTCAAGACTGACGGAGGCCGACTCCTCCAGCGGTGAGCACATCACGTCCCGAAGCTGGGCGGGCCGCTGCCTGCGGGGGTGTCTGGATCAGACTTCGGAGATGAGAACCGCAGGTGCTCTGAAGGTGTGGGCATGGCCAGGCTCGCCCCACGTGGGCCCTGGTGAGCAGTGTCCTGTGACCCCAGGGTCACTGGGCTCGTTGAAGTGGGCGGCGTCTGTCTTGGGTGTGCTGTTCTGCCCGCTGACTTGTGACACTCGGTCCTGCTGAGTTCTCACCAGAGGCCCAAACATCATGGAAAAGCGTTACCGGGTGAGGAGGTGTTGAACTTAATGTCTGTTCACTGTAAGCCTGAGCCCCGAGCTCCTCTCCGTCTGGGATCGCGTCTCATTCGTGCTTGTTTCCTCATGCCTGCCATGTCGTCGGTACTTGGCAAATGTGAAATGAGCAGTATCAGAAGTGTCACGATTCACTGGGTGATTAGGACGTGGCTTCCAGGTGGCTACTTCTGTCCTCCACCCACCAGTTGTTGACTTACCCACTCTTCCCCTCATTCATCCTGCAAGTACGTGCTGAGCACCTGCTGTGTGCCAGGAACTGTCCCAGAGTTTTCGGATCTATTGTTTGACAGGGTGAGACAGTCCTTACCCTCAGGAGCTTACAGTACACAAGGGAATTTGAACGAGTCACTGCAGTAGGATGGCAGGAGCTCGCTGGGACGCAGGGGGGCCTGTCCTGTCCCAGTTTGCACAGATAGCGAGTGGTGGAGCCCGGCGGGGTGACTGCTGACCCGTCTCTTCAGCTGGTTGCTGAGAACCCTTCACCAGGTGGTGCTGTCAGGGGCCCGGCTGAACCAGAGCTGTCTATCTGGAAACACATGGCCTTCGGCTCCTGGAAATTTTCTTGTGTTATTTCTTTGGCCATTTCCTTCTCTCTGCTCTTTCTGTCTCTCTCCTGGGCGCCTTCTTTTTCTGATGTTGGATCTCCTGGACGGTTACTAAAATTTCATTCCGATTTCCACCTTCTTTGTTTTATCCCACCTTATAATCCAAATTTATTATTGTGGTTTCCATGTTTGTTATTCTGCTTTTTAATTTCCAAGTATTTTCTTTTTCTCTGAATTTTTTTTCGTAGCATAGTAGTCTTGTTTAACACAATGATTTTCTGTCCTTTTCTTTCTGAGCAAATTAATGATTGTTTCTTTTGAAATTTTTCTTAAATTCCCACTTCTATTTTATCCCAATTCCCACCCCCACGGGGTTTTACTGGGATATAATTGGTGTACAGCACTGAGTATGTTTAGGTTGAAGAGCATAATACGTTGACTTATATGAGATGCAGTGATTCCCACAGTAAGTTTAGTGAACATGAGTCGTCTGTCTCGTCCTCTCACGTGGATTCTCAGGTGCTTTCTCTATATATGCCCTTGTGACGGTGACGTAGGCTTTGCCCTCTGTTATTATTTTCTGAGTTGAGTTTTTGTTTGCTTGTTCTGAGTTTGTCTGTTTTAGAAGTTTCCATCAAATATCTGGTGATATTTAGCTATTACTCATATTTGTGAATGGCTCACTAAAACCTGATAGGAGCTTTGTGTGCATGGTGGGTCTTGGTGGGTGGGGGGCTTTGCTCTAGGATGTCAGGTGTCAGCATGCTCCATGGGTCTCAGCATCCTTCCTGGGTGTGAGCATCCTCCCTGGGTGTCTTCATCCTCCCTGGGTGTCTTCATCCTCCCTGGGAGTGAGCATCCTCCCTGGGTGTCAGCATCCTCCCTGGGTGTGAGCATCCTCCCTGGGTGTGAGCATCCTCCGTGGGTATCAGCATCCTCCCTGGGTGTCTTCATCCTCCCTGGGTGTCAGCATCCTCCCTGGGTGTCAGCATCCTCCGTGGGTATCAGCATCCTCCCTGGGTGTCTTCATCCTCCCTGGGTGTCAGCATCCTCCCTGGGTGTCAGCATCCTCCGTGGGTGTCAGCATCCTCCGTGGGTGTCAGCATCCTCCCTGGGTGTCAGCATCCTCCGTGGGTGTCAGCATCCTCCGTGGGTGTCAGCATCCTCCCTGGGTGTCAGCATCCTCCGTGGGTGTCAGCATCCTCCGTGGGTGTCAGCATCCTCCCTGGGTGTCAGCATCCTCCGTGGGTGTCAGCATCCTCCCTGGGTGTCAGCATCCTCCGTGGGTGTGAGCATCCTCCCTGGGTGTCAGCATCCTCCCTGGGTGTCTTCATCCTCCCTGGGTGTCAGCATCCTCCGTGGGTGTCAGCATCCTCCCTGGGTGTCAGCATCCTCCGTGGGTGTCAGCATCCTCCGTGGGTGTCAGCATCCTCCCTGGGTGTCAGCATCCTCCGTGGGTGTCAGCATCCTCCCTGGGTGTCAGCATCCTCCGTGGGTGTCAGCATCCTCCTTGGGTGTCAGCATCCTCCCTGGGTGTCAGCATCCTCCGTGGGTGTCAGCATCCTCCCTGGGTGTCAGCATCCTCCCTGGGTGTCTTCATCCTCCCTGGGTGTCAGCATCCTCCGTGGGTGTCAGCATCTCCCTGGGTGTCAGCATCCTCCGTGGGTGTCAGCATCCTCCCTGGGTGTCAGCATCCTACGTGGGTGTCAGCATCCTACGTGGGTGTCAGCATCCTCCCTGGGTGTCAGCATCCGTATCTGCAAAACAAGGCACTTGCTCTGCAGAGACCAAGGATCCTTTCCCCCCAGCTCTAAGGACACATGACCATATGAAGAGGGTGGTTGGATGGTTGGGCGGGCTTGGTCTCATGCCCTGTCGAAGCTCCTTGTAGAAAACCTCAGGATCCTGAGCCTCAGGGTCTCAGAGCTGCCGCCCCCTGAGTAGTTCAGGGATCCAAGCGTCGTTTTTTTTTTTTTGGGTGGACTTTATCCCACCCCAGAGGGCAAACCCATTCTCGTCTATCCTCTCCCTGTTAGGCTGTAGGGTCTGCTTGCGGGCTTCTCCCACCCGTCCTGCCGGCCTTCTCCCACCCTGGGGGCCCCTGGGATCAGGATCCTGGCCTCGCCCCTGGTGTAGGGCCACCTCAAGGCCTGGCTCCCTGAGGGAAGGGCAGTGTTTCTGAAGTAATCGGATCCTGAAAACGTGGTGACTTGGCATCTCCTAAGGTGGTCCAGGGACCAGCAGGGGGCGAGTGCTGCTTAGAAATCCTGATTCTTTGGCCTTGCCTCCAAGCAAGCGACTAAGGGTCTTAGCCACGTGAGGTCTGCATCTTGAATTTTATTAATATTCACTGATTTTTTAAATTGAAGTAACTGGTTTATTACATTATGTAAGTTTTATGTGTTCGTTATATTTCTATCTTTGGACACACCATCGTGTGCTCACCACCAAAAGCTTAGTTTCCATCCGTCACTGTACACCTGACCGTTCACTCATTTCTCCTTCCCCCATCCTCCCTCTCTGTTCCCTGTATCTCTGTGTTTGTTTTTGTTTGTTCATTTATTTTGTTTTTTGTGTGTTTGTTTTTTATCTTCCACATGTCAGTGAAATCATATGGTATTTATCCTCCTCTGTCTGACTTGTTCACTTAGCATAACACACCCTAGGTCTGTGTTGTTATAAATGGCAAGATTTCATTCTTTTTTATGGCTGAGTAATACTCTATACATATATACACCACATCTTCCTTCTCCATTCATCCATTGATAGGCACCAAGATTGTCTCCCTGTCTTGGCTGTTGTAAATCGTGCTGCATGAACACAGGGCTGCATGCATCTTTCCAAATTATTATGTTTGTTTTCTTTGGAAAAAATACCCAGGAGCAGAATTGCTGGATCACATGGTAGTTATTTTCTTAATTTTTTCAGAGGCTTCCATACTGTTTTCCACAGCAACTGCAACAGTTACATTCCCACAGACAGCACACCAGGGTCCCCTTTCCCCATGTCCTCGCCAACACTTGTTATTTGAGACCAGGTTGGGGAGCTGGTGAAGCGGCTCCCAGGCTGACCCACACCCGGCTCTTTGCCTGTCTGCTGAGAAATGGTCCCTGTGGCCCCAAGCACCAAGCACAGGGTCGATACAAAGTCCATCATGGAGTGAGAGGACCGGAGGACACTCACACGTCTGTGCACGCACACGCACATGAACACATTCCCAGCTGGGTGTGGAGGACAGCATGTCAGAGGGCAGTGGCTGGTAGAAGCTGGGCTGTCCTGAAGGAAAAGGAGTTCTGGGGGAGTCAATGCTCAGGGCAGGGGAGCAACAGGTATGATGCTCTGGGCTCTGGAGGTAACATGTGACCACACAGGATGGGGGTGGGAGGGAAGGCAGGGGCCGTGCGGGGCTCTGCTGACCCCTGGGAGCCCAGGTCTGTCACATGACATTAGGGAAGGGGTGGCCAGTGTCTTGGGGGCCTGGAGACGGGCCTGCAGGATGGACAGAGAGGAGGCGAGTGTTCGTGCTGGTGTGGGTGTGAAGGGGCTGGACTCTGAGCCCGGGGGAGAGGCGTGAGCCCCCTGCCTGCCTGGTGCCCTGGGTAAGAGACACGCAGCCGGGCCACGGCCAGGAGGCCGCACGGTCGCAGGACACGCCGAGAAGGCCCTGCTGCACCTCTGGCAGTGCGTCCCATTGGAGGTGGGCGATAGCATCCACTGAGCCGCCAGGGAAGGGCCCGAGCTCTGGGAGGGGCGGCAGGAGGGGCCGCGGGCGTGGCGTTTGGGACAGAACCCGAGGTTTCAGGAGCAGCAGGCAGGCCGCGGCCCGGCCGGGAGGGGGCGCTCGCCGGCGCCTGTGGGCAGAGCGCGGCCTTTCCTCCCGGCGCGGCCGCCACTGCCTCCCGCCGAGCCGGGATGAGCCCGCGGCTCTGACCCAGTGAGAGGCGGCGGGCGCGGGCTGTTGAAGACCACGCTGAGGTCCTGCAAGGCCGGACGTCACTCCCCCACCCGCCCCGCGCTGGATGATTCTGGGAAGCGAGACGTCCTGAATACTGCGTGGAAACCCGTTTTTACAGGAGTAGGAAAAATGAAACACACCCTGTGAGGCTCCCCGGAGAGCACAGGCACGTGTAAACACAGTGCCTGTGACTAGTGAAGAGGCCGGCGTCCGGACGCTGCGGCCGCGGAGGTGCTGCGGGGCGGCCCGCCCCGGCTCCCAGCTGGGGCGGGGGGCCGAGGGAACCGGGAGGGTGCAGAGACCCCGAGCAGCGAGCAGGTCAGTCCCGAGGACGCGGAGGACGTTGGGGCCGGTGGGGCCGAGGTGGGGGTCGCCGGCTCCGTGGTGTCCGCCCTCCGGACCCCTCATGGTCTGGCGGGGGCTCACCTGGCGGGGGGCTTCTCTGGACAGTCGTGGGGGCCCGCGCAGCGCGGGACTGGTGCTCCCCACTGGGTGGGCAGAGCAGGCAGATGGCGCGGCCCTGCGGCCCCTGGACGGCGCTGGGCGGGCGGGGTCTCCCCGCCCCTCACCCTCTGCTTCCCTGGCCTCCCCTCTGCTCTTCCTTTGTCCGAGGTCCTCCCCTCCCTCCTTTCATTCTCTATTTATGTTCTGGTCTTTTTCTTTTCCCTCTTTCTTTCCTTAAAGCAAGACACGTTTAAACAAGCGGAGGACTCTCTCAAGTTCCAGCCCTCCGTCGCCTGGTCCCCCGGGTCCCCCGGTTGCCCCCTCGCGGCGCCTCTGCTGCCCGCCCCTCGCCCCGGCCCTCGGGGGGTGCAGAGTGGGGGACGGCGTGGCCACGGGGAACGTGGGCGTCCCGCGACTGCAGGAGAAGGGCTTTCGTTTTCCTTTCCTTGCTCTGTCGACACTTCCAGCCCCTGCTGACTGTCGGATGTGCCGATTTGGACGAGGCACGTGTGCCAGCTGGAATGGGCAGCCAGGGTTCTCAGACTCGTCGCTTGTTTGGGTCACCTCTGAGGGGACGCGGGACGGCTGCTCTGTGGCCAGACATTCTGAAGAGGGTCCTTAATTTCCCCGGGGAGATGCCTGCGCTGACCCTCAGCGCACCTGCCAGTAAAGGCGCCCGACTCCTGTTTCGGCGAGCGGCTCGGAACCTGCACCCGGCCTCCTCAGAGGGTGTGGTCTCGTGCTCAGGGCGGCGGCCGGGTCCAGTGTGGACCGAACAGGATAAGGCAGCAGCGTCGGGGGAGGGTCGGGGGTGGCCCGAGGAGCCGGCTGCCTGCTGACCGACAGCGCCTCCTGGCGTTCTGCACAATGAACCCCCTGTATCACCTTAAGAAGTGAGCCCCCTCCCCAGGATTCTGCCGGTCACCTTTAAACACTTGCTGATTGAGAAAAAGGCATAAATAAAGCAACCAAGCCTGTGCTTTCAGGTTTAGAATGAATCGTGTTTTATAAAACACAGCCGCCTCCACACGCACGTGAAGACAGTCTGCCCTTCCGTGTGCGGCCGTTTCCTGGAGTCACACGGGTGAGTGGGCCCTCGGGTAACTCCGAGGTCCCCCGACCTCTGTAGGTTGGAATCTGCTGCCCCAGGAGCCTTGAAAGGTCTCCTCAGATGCAGCTAGACCAGTGAGGGCTTGCGTGTAGACGGCACTTTATCTCTCCTCCGGTTCCTGCGAGAAGCTTCCCTGCCGAGCTGTAGTGTGCGGTGATGTCACTGGCCTGGCCCTCGGCCTGGCTGAAACTTCCCATTTGGCAAGAACACCGGAGTCCAAAGGAGCACAGTGATCCCACTAGGCTGAGGAGGCGGAGGTAGGCGCTGTGGGCTGAGAGCAGAGCGGAGGTACCAGAGGGCAAGCCGCGCTAGGCGACCTTTGGGCCCAGAATGGACACTGATCAGTACCTTGTAAACACCCTGGTGTGCCTCCAACAGGACGAAGGCGTGGAAACTGTTCCCTAGAGCTGGGGCCAGCCTACAGCTTCCCTGAAAGCTCCGATGAGGTTTGCAGGGCACAGTGTTTGGAGGTTGAGTACTACCCCCAAAGGTTAAGTTAGAAGTTGGACAAAAATAAAAATGAAAACAAAGACAAAAACAACATAAACAGGGCTGCACAAGTTCAAGGTGATTATCCAGTAGTTGAGCTGCCTAACAGAATAAATACAAACACTCTTCAGAAGAAGATAACAAAACACAGAGTCTATAAAATGTATCTCCATAGTGGCCCCAGGGAGCAGGGAAATGTGGTCCCTAGCCAAGGGCAAAACCAGCTAAAAGAAGCAGACTCAAGATAGCCAAACGTTGGATTTATCTGATAAAGCAGTTATTATAAGTATGTTTTAAAATCCAGAGAAAATATGTTTAAAGAATTAAAGAAAAATTTGATCTCAGGGAATCTCAGCAGAGAAGTGAGGTTAGAGAAAAACTAAATGGAAACTCTAGAACCGAGGAGTATAACAACTGGCAGGGAAAGTGTAACGTGTGGGGTTCACGTCAAATAGAAGAGAGAAGTCTGTAACCTTGAAGACAAATCACTGGAATTTATCCAGTTTGAAGATGAGGGCGAAAGCAATTGGAAAATGAACAGTCTCACGTGCAGTAAGAGTCTCATAAAGAGAAGAAAGTGAAAACATTGCAGAAAAAACATTTGAAGAAATAATAGCTGAAAAACTTCACATTAGAGATTCAGAAAGCTCATCTAACCCGAAGCAGGATAAACACAGAGAAAAACCACAGCAAAGCACGTCACAGTCAAATTGCTGAAAACCAGAGATAAAGAGAAAAATCTCAAAGGCAGCCTGAAAAACAAAAAACAAACAAAAAGATGTAGGGGGAGGACAATAATAAAAATGATGACCATCTTCTCATCTAATATGAAGAAGCCCCAGAAAACCGCAGAAGAACACCTTTAAGTGCTGAAAGGGAAGTAAAAGCCATCTCTCCTGAATCTTCCATAGCGTGAAACAGCTTTCAAAAATGTGAGCAAAGTAAAGACATTTTACAGAGAGCCGCCAAGCAGAGGGGATTTGCCAGCAGCAGACCTGCGCTGCAGAAAGTGTAGAAGGAGATTTCTCAGATGGAAGAGAATGAAAATGTGAATTTACAGGCATTTACAGAAGTGAGAACACGAGAACTGGAGAATAAGTAGGTAAATGTAAACTTTCTCTTCTTGAAATTTCCTTGGAAGACAACTGACTATTTAAAAACAAAAGTCATCACATTTTAAGGTGGAGTTCACAGAGTGTATGGAAGTAAAAGACATGAAAGGGCGGGAGGAGAGGGCGGGTTTATGGGGCTGTGCTACTGTAGGTGAGGGGAAGCTGTGAGATTTGAAATGGGAGATGGACAATGTCAGATGTGAAGTGAGAAGCGTGAAATGTTACAGTAGTGACTCTGAATAAACTTTGATAATTTAACGGTCTCTTTTGTTTAGAGCAACAGCTAAAAATAATTTAAAAGAAAAAAAAAGAAGTTAATATGCTAATAAAGGCTGTAACACTAAATCCTGAAAAACATTTGATTCACACAAAAGAAGGCAGGGAAGAAGCAGCACAGGGACAAAGAAATAGAGGGGACACATTTAAACCAGCCATACAAGGGACTGCATTAAATTTAACTGCACTTAATCTTCTAGTTAAAGGGCAAAGATTGTCAGGTGGAATAAAAAAAGCCATCTCCAATTATGTGCTGCTTGGAAAGATGCACTTTAAAGTTGAAGATGCAGCTAGATTGATGTAAAAAAAATAAGACAAAAGTAAAAGTGAGCAGACAGGAAGCAGAAGAGAAGTGTCATAGCTGTATTAGTATCAGACAAAGCTGACTTTAGGACAGAGAGGAGAGCATGTGGCGAGAAGAATGGGCAGTGCATCTGGGAGACATAGCAATCCGAAACATGCATGCGCTGGATCACAAAGCTCCAAAGTCCACGATGCACACAGTGGCAATACTACCGGGAAAGCTCTGGACCCGATGTTTTATTAGTTGATTATATCAAATGCTTAAGAAAAATAAAATCTTGCACAAGCTCTTTGAGAAAGCGGGCTGAAAACTTTGCAGCACATTTTGTGAGGCTACTATTAATCTGATATCAATACTAGTTAAAGAAAATCTAAGAGAGCACAGACCTGTATTCCCATGAAAATAAGTGAAAAATCCTTATCAAAAATGTTTTCAAATCAAATGTAGTATTAAGCAAACAGGATGCCACATCATTATTAAGCAGCGTCTCTCTGGAATGTGAGTTTGGCTCAACACTGGGTTCCTTGCTGGTGGAGGAAGACCCTAACCAATAATCTCTCCTGAAATTGAGTAGAATTTCTGGACAAAATTAATAAAATAATTACATGAAAAGTGAGCAAACCAGGCAGTTTTTGGGGAGGAGTCAAACTTGGAAGAAGGGTTTTGCAGAGGGTGAGTTACAAAGGCAGCTGCAACTGTGGCCGGGCTCACAATGATTATCCTTGGAGGATAACCTTGCTTTTGAGTGACCATGTGCAAGCCACTGTGTGGACGTGGCCGACACTGATGCTGCACCATCCTGGGGCTCTGGCACCTTGTCCCAGGCGGCGTTTCCTGTCCTCTGCACCCTGTGTCTGTGTTCTTTTGTTTACCTGCTTTTTCATTAATGAGGCTCTCTATTTTTTAGTTCTTATGTGTCTTTCCATTCCACAAGACCTGGTAATTTTGCTGGTTGGAGAAATCACAACATCAGAGGCAGCGTTGCATTGTTTCTAGAACTGGTGCTGTTCAGTCACATCCAGACGTCTGCCCACCCCCGTTCTTGGTATGTGGCCTGTTTTCCTTTCTGGAAGCGTTTAAGATCTTTCATTTATTTCAGTCTTTAATATTTCATGCAGCGTGGTGTGTGTCCCCCTCAGTCACTGGGCGCACAGTGGGCCTTTCGGTGCAGGGAACATTTCTTGTGTTATTTCTTTGGTCACGTCTCCTTCCATCCATACTGTTTCTGATGTTTTTAATAGTTGGATGTTGGACATCCTGTGTTGATCTGTGAAATCTTTGTTTTCTTTGTTCTTTTTCATTTCTAGCAGATTTCTTTTACTTTATTTTCCAATTTTTACTTTGAATTTTTTCAAAAAATTTTTGTTCATTTGTTTTTAATGGAGGTACTGGGAATTGAACGCAGGACCTCTCCCACTGAGCTGTACCCTACATCCATCCTTTGAATTTTTAATTTCACCTATCACAATTTTAATCTTAAAGAGCGCTCTCTTTTTCTTATTCTCTCATATGCCTAGTTCCTTTTTTTTTTTTTTTAAACAATTCAATAGCTCTCTGGCCTGAGTGTATTTCTTACACATAATTTTTCCCCATTTCTTTTACTGTCTGTTTCCGCCAGATCCCTTTCCTCCTTTGTTTCTCGTCTCTGTTTCCTCTTCAGTTGTCTGTCCACGTTTAACCGTGAAGAGCTAAGTGGGTTGGAAGCTGTGCGTGTGGCAGGAGTTTGTCAGCCAGCTGATTTCCGCATCGGAAGGCGGGGCAGTGACAGATGTCAGCGCCGGGGGCCCTTCCCTCGCTCAGCGACGCCCAGCAGACTCCTGTCGGGGCTTAACCCTGCTGCTGCAGCTTTTCTGCTGGGGTGGG
The DNA here is from genome assembly GCF_048773025.1 of Camelus bactrianus. Classification (NCBI taxonomy): domain Eukaryota; kingdom Metazoa; phylum Chordata; class Mammalia; order Artiodactyla; family Camelidae; genus Camelus; species Camelus bactrianus. Next base: position 14,917,584 of record NC_133553.1, on the reverse strand, counting down.
GTGGGGGGGGAGGGGCACAGATGGATGTGGGGGAGCAGCCGGGGGTCCACCCTTTCCCCATGAAGTTTTAATTCACCCCTTTTCTCTTTAATCACACGTGCCTCACCCCACTTCTAACTGTCCCCGGTGCCCCCAGCCCGGGCCCTGTGCTGTTAGACTTCTCCGGTGACGGAGCCTCTGGTGTCTTGCTCCTGGGGGGTGGTCGGGAGAGAGGCGTTACGTGGCTGTGAGTGTGGCCATCCGCCTGCCTGTCTCTGGGTCTCAACCCCCCACCCCGTTTCTGATCTCACTCCTCATCCCTGTGGCCCCCACTCTAGCTCCCTGATGGGACCTGCCCCCGAGGCCTGACCTTCCTGTGGCTCTTGTCCCGGTCCCTGTCGCTGTCCTGGTCCTGGTTCTGGTCCCTGTCCTGGTCCTGGTTCTGGTCCCTGTCCTGGTCCTGGTCCCTGTCCTTGTCCTGGTCCCTGTCCCTGTCCCAGTCCCAGTCCCTGTCCTTGTCCTGGTCCCTGTCCCAGTGCATGTCCTGGTCTGTGTCCCTGTTCTGGTCCCTGTCTCTGTCCTGGTCTCTGTCACTCTCCCTGTCCCTTTCCTGGTCCCTGTCCCTGTCCTGGTCCTGGTCCTGGTCCCTGTCCTGGTCCCCTCTGCAGGAGCAGCCATGTGCGGCATTGACGAGCCACGGCCCCTCCTCCATCCGCTCTGTTTCCCCGTAATCCGCCGACGGGCTTGCACGCCTTTACCGTTGAGATCCCACTTGCCCTGCTCTTGCCTGTTCATCCCCGTTTAGCTCCTTCATGGCTACTCTGTGGGGTCTCTGGGAATGGGAGACTCGTGTGGCCAGCCTGTCCTGGTCACGATGCTTCTCACTGACGTTTGGCTTGTGTCATGCTGTCGTGTTCTAGGGCTTCCTGGGAAGCCCCTGGAGGCCCCTCCGGAGGAGGCAGGGAGCAAGTGGGTGCTGCGGTCCTCAGTCAGCCTCCTGTTCTTCCCTTGCCCTTGTCCCGCCCCACCCTAGCAGGTGCCCAGTTCCTCAAGAGTTAAATCCCAGGGGTCACCTTCCACCCTCAGCTGGCAGGTGGGGCCACAGGGATGGGAGAGTCCTGACTTTGGCCAGTGTGTCTGCACCCTCAGCGCTGAGACCATCTGGGCCAGCTGGACGCCGGCATCTGCTGTCCCAGGACCTTATGCAGATTCAGAGAGAGAGGTGCCCAACACAGGCGACTCTCAGCCACTTCTGGCTTCAGCTCATCCTGTGGACCAGAGGGAGCAAGGTGCCTGTGTGCTACGTGGAGGGGAGAGGGTCTCGAGGGGCTGCCCCTCCCAAATTCCTTCTAGATGTGAGCCCCTCCAAAGCAGAAGCTGTGTCGTTTCTTTTTGCATTAGTTTCTGCCTCTTCTTAGGAGGGTGGTGAGTGTGTGCGGAATTAGCCAAGCCACGGGGAAGGGGCTCTCTCTCCCCAGGGAGTCTGGCCTTCCTTCCACCTGGGCCAGGTGGTCACCGAGAATCAGCCCACAGAGGGGTGGGATGGGGGCTCACCGTGGTGAGGGCCAGGGAGATGAGGGAGACCCCCGAGCAGGGCTGGAGAGCCTGTGCCCTGAGGTGCAGAGGACCATGGTCTCCCCTCCCTGGGGCCCGAGGGCTGCATGGGTATCTTCTCAGTGGCCCAGCCAAGTTATCTCCCGCAACTTCTCAATTTGTTATAGAATTGCTATGGGAATGAGATTCCTTGAGGTGAAAAATGATGTTTATTCACCATGAAGGTTAAGAAAAACAGCCCTTGAAAGGGAATGAGCTTTTGTTGGAGGATTTTTTTTTCTTTAATGAACAGGATTATGTTTATACAATTGTGCATTTTGCGTGCACATTTTTCATAAAAGAAGGAGGACTTTTCAAAGTAAAATAAAATCCTTTAATTAGAAGGCATTTGAAAAAGCAGAATAGGAAGTAATATCGCGCTTCAGCTCTGCCTGTATCTCCTTGGAGGACCTGGTGACACGTGCACGGAATGCTGGGTTTTCTACTGAAAGTAGCCTTGTTGTCTAGGAGCTGCGGGGCATGTGGCTTTGAAAGAGTGCGGCCGTCAGGAGGCCCGGGTCAGGACAGACTCAGACATCTGTGCGCCCGAGCTGTCCAAGCCAGCGGGTCGCCAGGCGGGACCCAGCGTTTCTACCGGGACCCGTGGTCAGCACGGTGGTCCCTGGCTGCACGCAGGGGATGTTTGGGATGATGATCAGGAGAACCCACCGCCCAGAGAAGGGGGCCAGGCCGAGGAATGATGCAGCCCTGCTGATGGGTGGGGTGGGCCTGGGGGCAAGTGAAGCCCCCACGGGGGCAGTCACTCGCCAGGTCAGTGGTTCTCAACCAGGGGCGATTTTGTCCCTTGGTGGCATCTGCAGACGTTTTTGGTCGTCATGGCTGCAGAGGGTGCTGCTGGCATCAGGTGGGTACAGGCCAGGGATGCGCCTAAGCGTCCTGCAGGGCGAGGGGCAGCCTTGCACAGGGAATCATTGCGTCTAAACTGCCGCCAAGGCCGTTGTCGGGAAAACCCAGGAAAGCCCAGAAACCCCCAAGTGCGGTCCAGTGTCTGTGCTAGGAGCTTTTGGTTGATGAAGAAAGCACGGTGCACCTGCCCGGGGCTGACCTGGGAACACCTGAGGGCTGGGCGCGCGCCTCCCTCGCGCCGCTGGCCTGGCAGCCCGCCGGGGCCGCGTGCGCACGGAGGGGTGGCCGTCGGCAGGACCCCCGCGTGGCAGGCACCTCCCGCCTCGGCGTGCCTTTCTCGGCAGCCCGCGGGCAGCGCAGACCGGGCGTGCAGCCGGATCAGGGAGAGGCCGGCCTCCCCGCCCACCGTCCTCGATGGAGGCTGGATTGCTGGACAGACGGCCTCACCCCAGCCCACCTCTGCGTGAGCCAGCCTTCAGCTCCCGTTGCTCACCTCCCACTCCTCGTTCTTGTTTTAAAGGTGGGAAATAGGAAAATACCCCGGGAAAGGGTGTAATGGAAACTCCTATTAACCTTTCGTCCCGTTGGGTGAACGAGGCTATTGATCCCAGGCCGTATTGATCGTTGGCTGAAACCAAGAAGGTTTCCGTATTGATCATTGGCTGAAAGGCCCTAAAGGTTGGACAGAAAATTGCTGGTGAGTGCGGGGCAGGCTCGGCTGAGAAGAGTTGGGGGGAGACCTTGAGGGTCCAGGGAGGAGTGAGGACTGGGGGCAGGGGCAGCTGACAGCAGGCGTGAGGGCCACATGGCCCCTCGTGTTTGGGGTGATTCTGGGCCCCTGCAGGGCAGGGGGAACCGCAGGAGCTTCCCAGGGTGGGCTGAGTATAACTGGAGTGTGTGCGTGGTCCTCACTCCTGGGTCTCGGCCTGGCAGAGACAGGCGCTCTCCATCACCGTGACGTCACTGATGACGCCCGGGGAGCAGCAGGCGTGGCCTGGGGCTGGACCAGAAACCTCTCAGGGTCCATCTTCCCCTGGAAGTCCATCATTCTAGAAAACCGAGAATTCCAGATGGGCATCGAAGATTCTTGACTCTATTGCTAGTGACCTTCGCGTGTTTTCCGGACCTAAGCTCTCTGCACAACTCCCACTGCTGTTCCTCGCATCCAGGCCGCCGCTGTCTCTTGTCTGGACACGGCCCTGGCCCCAGGTGGCCCCCAGGGGTGCTCCACTCGCACCCTTTCCCAGGCTGCTCCACAGAGCATTCGGTGCAGAGCTCCTTCTCCCAGGCTGCTCTCCAGCAGGGAGGGGCCTTTCTTTCACATGTCCTCCTCTTCTCCCAAGTCTTGCTTTTCCGGATGATGGGGGATCCGAGAGCAAAATGGCAGGAAGTTGTGTCGCGTGGCTGAGGCTGCTCTGTGGTCTGTGGTCAGTGTCCTTGGTCATTGCTGGAGTCGGGGAGGCATCAGGGCTGCTCCAGCCACACTCACATCGTCAGGACTTCCAGGACAGGAGCGGACCCCTCAGGACATGCAGGGACAGCCGTCTTGTCTGGGACCTCTCCACCGTGCTTTGTGCTGCTGGCCTGGCTGGGGTTCAGCCAGCATCCAGGAGGGAGAGAAGAGCCAGTCACCCCTCCTGCAGGTGTCCCCAGTCCCCCCAAAATTGTGTTTCCAAAGCAATTTTGAAAAGCAAGAACAAGAGGAAGGAGTTGCTCTTTCTGTACAGCTGTAGTCATCAAGACAGTGTGTATTGGCAGAGGAGCAGACACAGATCAATAAAACGGACTAGAGAAGTCAGAAATAGACCCAGAAACATGCACAACTAATTTTTTTTTACTTTTGAGGTCAAATTCACGTAACAGAAATTGTTATCATTTTAAAGTGGACCATTCAATGGCATTAGGTACATTGAAAATGCAATATCCACCTCCATCTGTTTCCAAAACATTTCATCACCCCAACATAAACTTTTACCTCTTCCCCCTGGCCCCTGGCAGCCATCAGTTTGCTTTCTGGCTCCATGGATTTACCTGTTCTAGATATTTTATGTAAATGGAATCATGCAGTGTGTGGCCTTTATGTCTGACTTCCTACACAGCACAGCGTTTTTGAGGTTCACACATTGTAGCATATGTCAGAACTTTATTCCTTTTCAGAGCTAAATAATGTTCCACTGTAGGGATGTACCACAGTCTGTTTATTCCTTCATCTACTGTTTGACATTTCGATTGTTCCCACCCTTTGACTATTGTGAGTAGTGCTGCTATAAACATTCTTGGCGAAGTTTTTGTTTGAATACTTGTTTTTAATTCTTTTGTGTATGTACGTTGGAGTTGAATTGCTTGGTCATATGAAAATACTGTGTTTTACTTTTTGTGGAACAGTTTGGCATCATTTACAACCAGCAATGTGTGAACGTTCCAACTTATTCAACTCCTTGCCGATAATGATTTTCCATATTTTTGATTACAGCCGTCTTTGTGGGTGTGCGGTGGTGTCCCGCTGTGGTTTGGATGCTGAGCGTGTCTTCATGTGTGCCCTTTGTGTGTACGCTGGTAATGCTTGATGGCGTCTCATTCGTCTCTTAGGCACTGTTGCTTTTCTTTCATTTGTTTTTCTTTCTCTTCCTCAGACTGGATCCTGTCCACTAACCTGTCTTCAAGTTTGCTGCGTCTTTCTTCCGCCTGTACATATGTGCACATTGGTTATTGTACTTTTTACCATTAGAATTTCTGTTTGATTCCTTTTTACAATTTATATATTTTTATTGATTGTCTCGATTTGATAAGACATCACTTTTCTGGTTTCCTTTAATTCTTTGCCCGTGGTTTTATTTAGCTCTTTTAACTCATTGCAGACAGTTGACTTACAGTCTTTGTCCAGTAACTGATGCCCTGTAGGGAAACTTTTCTGTTAATTTCCAATTTTCCTGTGAATGGCTATACTTTCTTGTTTCTTTGCAAAATATTCTTGCTTTTTTTGTTTTTGAAAACTGGAAGTTTAGTATATTATATGATGGCAGCTTTGGAAATGACACCCCCACCCCCACCAGGGTTTATTGCTGCTCTTCTTTGGACTGTTTGATTCAGTGACTTTGCCTAAATATTTTTTGTGAAGCCTGTATTCTTTGTCACGCGTGGTCACGGAAGTCTGTGTTCCATTGTGTTAGCGGTCTGTGAGTAATTTGGCGGAGACTTTTGTTCTCAAATGCCTGGAGCCAAAAACACGCCAACCAAACCCCTCCCGGGCTCTGCGGGGGGCTCGCGTCGGAGCGCCCCCCGGCGTTCAGTGAGGGCGCTTGCGGCTGTGCCGGAGCCTCGCTCCTCTCCTCACAGAGCCTGGGTGCCAGGCCGGGGCGGCAGCTTAGGGTCCGCTCCGGTTTTTATGAGCACGTGTCTAGCCCTGTCTGTTTGCGGGCTTCTGGTTTCCCCGGTTTACGCAGGAGCTTTTCACAGCCCCTACTGCCCGGACCGTCTCCTGCCCCAGCCTCTTCCTTCCGGGAAGGAAGGTGTGTCTGCTGCTTTCATGGCATTCCTCCCTTGCTGCAGGCAGCTGCAGAAAGGAGGTGTTACATGTGCCTTTAAATACTCAGACAAATATCCCCAGGGAGCTGGGTTGCCCCAGGAGAGGCCCCAGGCAGCGGAACAAAGGTGAGCCCGTGAGTCAGTCCTCAGGGAGCCACCGGGAAGGTGAAATGCCCCAGCTCCCTGAGAGCGAGGCCCTCGCTGACACCAGCTGGTGCGCCAGCAATACGGCTGCTGCCTGCCCGGCCCTGCTGAGCTGGGGGGGAGATGGAAGCAGGTGAGGTGAAACATCACAACACTCTCTTACGGAAAGTCAGCAACTTTATTAAGAAGGACGTTTCTCCTGGGTGTTGTAAGGTTTTGATTAGATTCCAGAATTCCAAACTAGTCAACCTGCCTGGTTTTGCCAGTTTAATCATCGCTTTAGTGGAGGGGTGGGGTTTGGGATTTCTCTCTGCTGCCGTTTTCGGTGGCAACTGGTTTTTGACAAAGGTGCAGAAGCAGCTCAGTGCAGGGAGGACAGCCGGACATCTGTGTGCAAAGAAAAAAAGGAAATCTGACCAAAACCTCCTACAGTGCAAAAGTTAACACAAAATGGACCACTGTCTTAAATGTAAGACTATTACATTTTTAGACAAAACTAGAAAACTTCCGGACCCAAGGCTAGGTGAAGAGTTTTTAGATGACACCAAAAGCATGAACCATAAAGGAAAAAAGGATAAACTAGACTTTGTCAAAATTAAACATTTTCCTTTTAGGAAAATGAAAGTGACAGACAGGAAGAAAATATTTGCAAACCACACATCTGAAAAGGACTTGCATCTGGAGTGTAGACGCAGCAGTTTAAAAAGCCACCACCACCACCGCCACCACCACCAGTCCACCTAGAAAAAGTGGGCAAGAGCCAGGAGCAGACATTTCACCAAAGAGGCTAAACGGACAGCAAACAAGTTCACGAGAAGAAGTCCAGCCCCATCAGCCATCGAGGAACGCGAGTGAGCCCACGGTGAGGTTCACTGCACGCCTGTCACAACGTGCGAAATAAAAAGCTGACAGCGCCGACGCCGGCCAGGGGTCCCGCCATCCTGCTGGGAATGTAAATGCGGCGGCCGCTCCGGGAAGCAGTTCCGGTAAAAAGCTAAATGCGCCACTGACTACCGTAGATCCGACCAAATTCCAATGGTTCTTTCCCGAAGAAAACTTTTCCTTATTTTAAAAATATTTCAACAAAAAAAGGTAACTTACAGCACGCTCCATGCCTCGCTTGTCTTTTTTCTTACACTGAACGTCCTGACGGCTTTCCCACCCTGGCAGTCCTGCCTCCCTCCCTTCTAGCGACGGCCGACGTCCCCGTCCGTGCGGACATGGCTTGTTTCTCTATCCTCTGTGGACACTGCAGTTGTCTTAGTGTTTTGCTGTCTCAGAGGAAGTTGCCGTGACTGTCCTTCTTTTCCCACGCATAATTTGGGGAACATTTCTGAGGACACGCTGAGGATAACAGCTAGCAATGGATAGTCAGGCCAAAGGACGTGCAGATCCAATTCTTTTCATTTTAATTTTCCTTTAATTTTTTAAAGGAAAAGTAAATCATGCTCAAAGCTAAAAAACCCAATTTGATAGTCAAAGAGTAGAAAGTAAATCCCCTTCCTTTACAGGCCCCAGCCCCTCTCTCCTCCCAAAGAAGTCGTTTTTATTTCTGTTTCCACACCTTAAAGTTCCTGATAACGTGGTCACGTGCCTAACACGTTGACCTGGATAAATGATTCTTGTTTGTTTAGATATGTGGAGTTTATGAGTGTAAAAAAAAAATGAGCAAGAAAAATACCCAAACGGAGGGTTTTCATCCCCAATCTGGCTCCTGCAGAATTACCTGGGGATCTGACAAAAGTGAGTTGAAACAACCCTCTGCTTCTCGCGCCTGAACTGCCTGCCCCCAGTCCCAGGAGTCTCAGGGACCTGCGCCCGAAGGAGGTCCAGACTGAGTCCTCAGCCCTCAATTTCACAGGCCAGTGTGCTGGGGCCGAACAGCCTCGTGGCTCTGGGGAAGGCCCTGGCCATCCAGGGGCGTGCGGGCATGCGCAGGAGCCTCGCTAGCGTGATGGTCTGGGGTCCGGGCCAGTGCAGGAGCGACACCTTGCAGCAAGAAAGGATTTCCGATAGCCTGACCCAGAGGAGGTATTTGGGAGAACTATGGACAGCATGTCGACTGGAAATCATTTACTTGGAGAAGTCCTGCCTTATTCACAGCTCCTCCTCTCTGGGTGGGGGTCTTGGGGGAGGAGGGGGCAGGTCGGGAGAGAAAGGGAGACAGGGTCCTGGAGCTGCCAGCTGTAAAAGGCCGGGACAGGAGACCAATGTGAAGAGGTTTCCAGAAGAACGGCTCTACCAGAGTTCTGGGCCCTGTAAGGGTGTGTTCCTGCCCCCTCCCCCCAACTGCCAGTCCGCGAGCCTCTGCTGGGGGCCTGGCCTTCCCTGGGCAAACTCTGGGCTCCGTCAGGGCACCTGGGGAGAGGGGGCTCCATCTAACTTGGGAGACCCGCTGCCGGAGGCCTGGGCTGTGCCGAGAGCACACAGAGGTCGGGGGGTTAACCGAGGGTGTCCGGGCAGCCTGAGTTTGCCCCCTCCCAGGACATCGGGTCCCCAGGACCAGGGGCTAGTCTCGCTCCAGTCCCAGCTGGGGAGGGCGGCTTGTGCCCTGAGCGGAGACCACTGCTTGTTTGGAGATAAGTGCATGGTCCTTTCGGAAAAGCAGGGAGAGGAAAACCTCCAGGCGGGGGAGGGGGGAGGGGTGTTGGCCCCAAGGAGCCCTGAGGCCACCGGGGGCACAGTTCTGTTTCTCCTCCTCTCCCTCCTGTGGCTCTGGGCAAAGTGGGGCTCCTCGGAGTGCTCAGCCTTGGCCAGGGCCCAGCCTGCGCAGACGAGGAGGGGGCCCTGAGTGCGGGAGGCTGGGAAGGACTGATTGCTGGGGTCGGGGGACAGCATGCAGGGCACGCCACCGGCAGCCCTCCCCACCCCGGCCAGCGTGCTCGGGGTCCCTGGCCTATCTCTGCAAGCCTCTCCCGTCCTGAACAACGGGTATTTCTTCTGCGGGCTCCAGGAAATAGCCTTTGTTCCTCCCGGCCCTGGAAAAGTGGCCTTAATCCAAAGTGATTACCTTGCCGCCCGCTCAGATTTATTCTTCGGTGATGGCCTGTCCTCGCGGCCGGGAGCTGGGGCTCGCATTACCGGCCTGTCACAGAGGGCCATCTGTCTTTGCACTGCCGGGCAGGCAGTGACATCCAGGGCTTTTTGTCCTCTGCAGCCTTTGTGAGTGAGCAAGTGACACTGGCCTCGGTGCTTCATTTCCACCCGCAGTTACAGGGCAAGGGGATTGGCAGAGGAGCCCGGGCGGGAGGAAGTCGCTCTCCACGGAGGGCTCGGGGGCCCACATCTGTCTTCTCTTCTGGCCACAGGAGTGGCCCTGCGCCCGGGGCCACCCGAGATGCACCTGCTTGGTCTGAACAAGGACACACATGGCCTCCTCTGCGCTCTGCCCTGAATCCATTGTCATTCTTGGCTGACAAAGGACGTGCCCCGGCCGGCCGTTCTCTGCCGTGTGGGGCTCTGGCGTGGCCGGGAGGGGGGTCCTCCCCTCCCGAGAGCCTCGCTCCGGCCGCGTGTCCCGTACGGGATCTGGGGGACTCTCTCCCCTCCTGTCTCCTTTGTCTGCATGGGACGGTGATGCTGCTTTAAAGCTGGTCTGCGAGGCTTTAGGTCTTGCTTCTCTGTCCCGGGTGTTGGCCCCCTGCCCCACCGATGCCCCCATTCTTCCTGGCCGCCCCATCATTTCCCCTCTGTTGGCATTTATTTCAGGCTGAAGACAGGAAATGAAATGACTCCATTTCACTGGGACGAGGCGTTGATTGGAAGGCCTGTGTAGCCACCCCGAAACGTCCCACCTGTTTTGAGTAGTGGGATGAATGTCCCTGGTCTTTGTGCCTCTATTCGACACAAGGCTTTTGTTGTTTTGCACTCTATGAAAAATAACATTTCAGATTAACTGCAGTGTGGCTGTGACTCAGCTTTTAATTGCTTGAAATTAGGACATGATTTGCATAGGACGTGATTTGCCAGTTATCTGTGCTGAACGAGGGGCCCCTCCTGGCTATGTCGGGGGAAGGAGCAGGGCTGCCCACGACCACGGTGAGGAGCATCCCCAGGCCACTGCGATTCAGCTCCACGCTGTGTTCCATCCTTCTGCGGAGGGCAAGCAAGCTGCTCAGTCTAGAAATTCCCTTCCCAGAAGGAGGCGGCACGATGCAGACTTGATCCAGGAGAAGCTGGGAGCTGCCCCCGCCCCTTCCAGCCCCAGGGCAGCCACGGAGCTGACCTGCCCTGTGCGGTGGACCATGAGCGCCTTCCCGGGGCAAGAGGAGAGCCGCTATTTAGATCTCACAGTCATGGACTCTGGATGCTGATTTCCTCAGCCACGTTCTCCTCCCTCTTCTCACTCATGAAATGAGGGAAGGAATTGAGTTCTGGCCACCAGGTGAATGAACGGAAACTCTAGAGTGTGATTCACACCGCATGCCGCGGGCTGGGTCCACATCTGTCTGGCTCCCAGTCTAATTCTTAACCGACAACGGCTTGCAGTCTCCCCAGGTTCGTCGACTAAAGGGCTGTTCCCAGAAACTCCACTCCCGGGACGTCTGGGTCTGAGCAGATGGCCTTCAGGAACCACTGTCCAGACCGGGCTGTTCTGGGGGCCAGTAGAGACAGTGCCTCCGTCTTACAGACACAGGTGACGAGAGGGTACCCTGGGACGTTGGTTACCCCTCGGGGAAAGTGCTCCAAGGAGCAGAGGCTTCTGGAAAACATCACTGGCCGGTTCACCAACCCCAGCAATGCTGGGGGCGTCTGTCAGGTACCAGGTGCTACTGGAGGTCCTGGAGCCGCAGCATGGAAGGGGCTGGGTCCCCGCCTTCCTGGAGCCTGCAAGCCAGGGCACGGAGCCGCCGAGAAACACCTCCGTGTGTAAGTGAGTGGGACCTGGGTGTCAGCCCTCGTTTGTGTTCAGCATCCTGGGTGAGCCTGAGGGGCCGCCTGGTGGAGACCGTAGCTGACCCGCAGGCGGGAGGGTCTGGGCCCTGGGTTTCTGGTGCCCGTGAGCCTGGGAGCCGTGCCAAAGGGCGCGGTGACCCCACGTAGCCCTCGGCCCCTCCTGTACTTCCCGTCTCCAGGGCATCGCTGTGTCCCCTCCCGGCCCCCCAGCCCGTCCTCCTCGCTCCTTTCCCTGCACCCAGTCTCTCGCCTGGCCCACCCGCGTCCCTGGGCCTCACGGTCCCCGCAGCCCAGCCCTGCCTCCTCCTGGCTCTGGGCGTCTCACCTGCGTCCTGGCCAGGACTCCCCTCGCTTCTCGGGGCTGTTGGTGGAGCAGTTCCCCTGTTGGGTGGGGCTCCTTGGGGCTTGGCCCACGTCCCATCTGTCCTTCCCGGGCACAGGAGCCCCGGGCACTGATGGTCACCATGCTGCTTCCAGTGGTTCCAGATGGTGCCAGTGCTCACTCCTGCTGCGCTTAGCGGCATGGTCTCGTTGGTCGCCCCTTCCTGACCACTGTGAGCCCCCGGTAGGGGGTCATCTTGCGGGTCTTGTAGGGGAGCTCTCAATGTCTCACGGTCAGCTCCTGCAGGGTGCCTCCCCGTCTCCCCATCCACGGCCCCTGCAGGGTCCCTGCGGAAGCTCGGGGCTAGCTCAGGAGATGCCCCGCGCAGACGCCTCACGGTCCCCACTCCCGAAAGGAGAAAGCGCAGAATCCTTCACCAGGCTCGCCAGGCCCCCCCTCCTCCTGTGACCTGCCCTCCTCCTGCAGGGTGTCCTGAAGCCTCTGCCTCCCGGGCCCCTGTGCTCCTCGCTGACCCGTCCGGCCGGGACTGAACGCCAGTAGTAATAGCAGCAGAACTGCAGGCGTTTATGTGGCGCCGACTGTGTGCGGAGGCTTATGCCAGCCTGCTTCCCACGCGCGCCCTCCGGCTGCTCTGGCAGGCTCACAGTCCGGTTTTTCTCGTCTGGCAGACAAAGAACCTCAAGCTTAGAGAGTTCATATTTCAAAGGAGGGTGGCCCGACCCCTCCCCCGGGCCATCGCGGTGGTGCCTTACACTCACCCCGCTGCTCAGAACCCACGGCGGTAAGCCCCCTGCAGCGGGAAAGCGGGTCCCACAGCCCCGCACCCTGTCCTGTATGCATGGAGCCAAGGGGTGAAGAGCTAATTCAAGTGTGGGTTGTCTTCATGGTTGGTGGTGCCGGGCCACCGACAGTGCCAAGCGGGCCGTGCAGGGCCCGGGAGGGCAAGCACACAGGCCGCGGTGCGGACGGCACGCCCCGGGCCGTGGGCCAGGCTGGTGGCAGCAGCCCTGGACTGTGGACTTGATGGACGCAGGGAGGAAGCACGGACACCAGTCCTCCGTGCTCGGGGGGGGGGGGGGCTCCAAGTACTGTCCCGTGGCTGTGGTTTCGTCTCCTGCATTCTGTGCCTCCGCCCCTCTGATGACAGAGCGCCTGGGCCTCTGGCCTCTCCTGTGGGTGAGACCCGAGTGTTAACGAGAAGCATCAAAGGTCCAGACGCTTCGTTTTGTTGAGGGTTTGCTTTCTGCCCCTGCAGAGTGGATGACGTCTGTGTGGTCCAGGAAGGAATCAGTTCCCTTGTGGTTTGACAGGCGTCGCAGCTGGAAGTGCCTTGCCACCGGCCCCTACCCGCTGAGGGGCGTCCCCGCCACCTAGGACAGAGGGCTTTGTCCCTGTGCCGTGGCGCTCTGTGAGGGACGTGGTAATTCAGACTTCTTTTGCATAGAATGATCTGTTATTTGCATTGATTAGATTTTGCTTTTCTTTGAGAAAATGTTCACTGTCATCCACCACTCCTGAGTGAAGCAATAATTAGAAACACAAAATAAAGCCGGCCCCTCCGGCGGTGTTTCTGTGCCCCCGGGATTCGGGATCGGTTCCTCAGCGGTCTGGCTCTGCTGCGGGGTGCGGCGTGCGGCTGTCGGGAGCTCATCAAAGGCCTTCGGTCAACACGCTCCGTTCCAGCTCCAGGCCCCTGGGTGCGACGCGGTGGCCAGCGCAGGAGGCGTGAGAGGCGTGGGGGCGCCTGCCAGCCCTGAAGCCTCCCTGGAGGATTAAATTCTATCACACTTGAACTGTAGTTACCGTCATCAAATAATAATGCCTTCCATCAACTTTTATGTTTCGGTGTTTCAAACCCTTCTGTTTCAAGAAGGTCGTAGAATTTCTTAATAAAGAAAGACCCGAGGGTATGTGTGAGTGGAACCCCCAGGTTACCAGCAATACTTTAAAAGCTGTAACTTTTCGGGAAAGACTAAAAATCATGAGGACTTCACAGCATGACTTCCCCGCTCTCTTTATTTCTAAATGCTTCCAGGGGATGTCTCGTGGTCAGTACGAATCTCTTATTTCTTTATATTTGTTTAACTCCAAAAAGGAAGCAAGGTGGCTTACAGTGTCAGGTCACATGTGAAGTAGTGACCAGTGTAATAAGTGAATAATAGTGAATAGTACGTTAATAATCACAAGAATGAGGAGTAAAAATACCCTTCAGGGTTTGAGGAAGATGCTAAAATTGGATGCTTAATTTGCTCTCAACTCTGCAACGGCCAAAGGAGAAGGAAAGAAGGAGAGAAATGCGATGAAAGGGAAAGGACGAGAGGCTGAATGGCCTGGAAGAGGAGAGTGAGGGAGAGGGGGAGGGGGAGACGCCGAGACGCGGGCGTCCCGCTGCCCGACCCATGTGGTTTCACGGAGGGAACAGGTGCTGTGGGACGCTCATTCCAGGAGCACGGCTCTTAAATGACGGATACGGGTTAGTATCGGAGAGGATGCCGTCAACCACGGCTGAAGTCAGCGGGGTTTGGTGAACGGGCTGGACCAGAGGGCGAGAGAGACGGAGGCCAAATCCGCATTTCGACTTGGTTTGTACGGACGCGGGTCCTCGTGCCCTCCGCCTGCCCCGCGGCCCTGACGTGAGCCTGGGTGGCTCGGCCTTCCCCGGGCCCTCACCCCGCTTCTGTCCCCGCCTCCTGTCCTGGGTCTTTCCTTCCCTGGTTCCCGTTGCGTGTCCGATGACAGGTGGCCTCGCTGGTCCGCTGTTTGGTTTGATACCTGCAGTGAGGAGCCTTAGCTCAGCTCTGTGTCGGGCACAAGGCCACGGGCTTTATACCCGCGATTGTAGTTAACCTCACAGTGGAGGCTTGTGCAAGGTGGGGAGACTGGGCTCACGTGTCTGAAGAGAGCTCTGGGAACAGTGTGACTGAGGGTTTAGAAGAGGGAACTCTCAAGGTGAGGAACGGCGCTGCTGCTCCCACGTCTTTCCCAGCAGGTTGCACCGAAATCGAGAGGCTTTGGTGTCAGTGGAGATCAGGTCCTCCCGCCCCATCCATTTGGAAGATGCGGAGGCTCGGGGGTCCCGGGGACGTCCAGAGGGGCTCCCCCTGCTGGTGACAGTGCAGTCGGACGCAGACCGACATCTCAAGTTAAAAAATTTAGCTCTTTTCCACGTATGGGCAGACGCAAGAGTCTGGGCTCATTGACATCGCTCCTCTGATCCGCGCCCGAGCTGTCTGGGGCCAGTGTCTGCGCTTTCCCGTCTGAGTCCCCTCCAGGGGCGCCGCTGGGCGGCTGCAATGTGATGACTTGATGGCAGCAACATCCTTTGTTTACTGATGCGGCCGGCAGTGCTTTTCACCCACAGAACCGTTCGTTTCTTCTTCATTGGCCGTGGCCGATTCAGGTCTGTGTCTGCGGTTTCCCAGGGAGAACGTGCTGCTGCGTCTGCAACGCCCGGCCCGTGGCCCCGGGGTCACCTGGCTGCTGTGGGTCAGGGCTGGGTCTCCCCTGGCGGCTGCCCTTCGGGGGCTGCACCAGCTGTGCTCAGGTGGGCTTCCGGCCTCAGCTGCTGATGGCGTCACCAGGTCAGGCCCTGGTTCTCTGTCGTATCCCAGCGGGGCTGAGTCTCCCAAAAGCAACACCTGAAGCACAACGTTTCCCAAAACAGAATGTCGACAAACAGTGGTTTGTATGAGGGTTCGCTTAGCCCTTGAAGGTAGAGAAATAGAGATATAAACCATTTTTTAAAAAGTCTAATTTCTGACCTGGCAGTTCCCCTTTAAATACTTTATGATTTTTTAAAATTGCTTTCAATGTCCCCAAGAAAAATGACCCCTACAGTGACAAACGGCTGGTTTGTCTTGGGACCCAATTGTGCTGATAGTTAACTAATGAGAGTCTGGGTTGCTCTCAGAAAGCCTTGGGAAAAGGCACTTTTCTCTAAAGCAGTTATCCTTTCCTTTCCCGCCTTGCATCACCAGCGTGGCCTCTACAGGACATCATATCCTCCTCTGTCATTTCTTCACCCGGTTCTTTTCTGGGATTTGAATATCGCCGGCCCGTTTGCCCACAGAGAGCGGACACACCCCAGGAAACAGGCAGGTGGAGCCCAGGGGCACAGGAACCCGGGTGGGGTAAGGGTCCCCTCCCTGGAGGGCTTCTTTAGGAAAAGAGAAAGCCGCTTTGCAGAGGATTTCCAACCTTCTTTAAACTGACTTCACGCCGCATCTGGTTTGTCCTCCGTGACGAGGGCCCCGGACGTGGGCCGTGTCTCACACGCGCAGACTGCCTGTCCTCTTCCTTGCCCGCCTCTCACCTTTGTTGCAGGAAAATGGTCACGAGTGGAGGGCCATGTCCCAGGTCTCGGGCGAGTCCCCGGGATGCACCCCGCCAAGTGAGGGTCCTTGGTTTCGCGTGGGAGAGAATGCAAGAGTGAGCCACAGTTGAGCACAAGTAGATTTATTCGGGGAGATACACACTCCATAGACAGTGTGGTCCATCTCAGAAGGGAGAGTGGCCTTGGGGTGCAGGGGTGGGTAGTTCCTATGGGCTGGGCAATTTTGTATGCTAACAAGGGGGAGGATTTTTCCAACTATTTTGGGGAAAGGGCGAGGATTTCCAGGACCTGGGCCACCACTCACTTTTTGGCCTTTTACGGTCAGCCTTGGAGCTGACCTGGGGAGTGGCATTTACCATGCTGATAAATTGTAACGACTGTATAATGGGCTCAAGACTGACTGGAAGTCAAATCTTCTGCCATCTCGGGCCTGGTTGGTTCTGATCAGTTCACGTCCTGTCCTCAATGGCAGTGCCAGTCTTTTAACGGGTGTGCCCTGCCCCCTCCCTCCTGTCTCGCTTTCCTGGGCAGAGTTCATACTTTATTTTCTTTCCTAAAAGGAAAAACAGAAAGAATGTCCCCCAACACAGGTGGTGAGAAAGAACACAGGGACAGAAGCCCTGGGTCCAACTGAAGCCTTTCAGCCACCGGCTCTCCTTCTTGCCCATTGAAATATTTTAGCAAATCCGTGTCCGGTCAGTGGAGCTCCCTGGAGAGCAGGCTTGTGGTTATTTGTGTTGTTGCTTCTCTCTGTGTTACCCGCCCCGCCCCCCCCCCCCATACACGCTGTAAACAAAGAACAGAGAGGGCTCTCAGCAGCCGGCTCTGCGAGGACTAAGCAAGTCGTCGGCCGCTGAAGTCGCCGGCCAACAGGCGCCCTGAGAGGAGCTTAGCACGAAGACAGGACGAGGCTCTCTGCTGTGGACAAGCAGGTTGAATGTCCGTCTCAGGAAGGGTTTTAAGAAATTCTCTGCAGGGGAGGTAATTAGGTTTATTTACTTACTCCTTCTTACTGGAGGTGCTGGGGAGTGAACCCGGGACCTTGCGCGTGCTAGGCACGGGCTCTGCCGCCGAGCTGCGCCCTCCTCCCAGGAACAATTTTAACGCTCCCGTATTCTTGCATCGTCCCCCGTGTGGAAAGGCACTGAATCGTCAGCTTGAGAGGTCTGCTCTCTGGGACGGGCAGTGGCGTTGCGCCGAGATGCGCACCGCTGCATGTCGTCCCGAGCCCACGACCGGACGCGACAGGCCTTCTCCCTGTGCCTCTCGGGAGATGCCCTCAGAGCCACTGAGCGGGTGTCTCCCGGGCTCTAGTTCCCAGCAAGGCCCTGACTGGACTTGAAGTCACAGCTCTCGTGTTGTGCGTTTTCCTTTAAACAGCACCTCCTCCGCCAGCACACAGGACCCCCTCCCTCCGAGGGCAAGGAGGGTGAAGAGGCCCTGGAGCCGGCGAGCTGGTCTGGGGAGCTGTGGACGCTGCCCCCTGGTCTCCACCCTCCCACCTGTGGCAGCAGGAGTGGGTGGAGAGGGTCTAGGCTGCCTGGCTGCCACCATTGTCCCCTCCACCTCGAGGCTAAGAAGTCACTCCCTCTCTCTGTTCTCGCCTCCACTGCCAAGCCTACGTGGGGCAAATAGCGGAGACTTGAGCATCTTGAGAATTATTCACGAGTGGGATGGTCTCCGTTTCCCCGCTGCCCTACTGTGTGTCCTCCCCACTCAGCTCCTTGCTGGGGGCAGCCTGGAAGGGCTGGACCGTCTGGCACACCTTGACCTCTAGGGGACGGGGTGCCCAGCAAGGGGAGGCTGGCAGTCAGGTGTCATCCCAGCTCCTTCCCAGCCAGGGGGCCATGGAGGGCGGCAGCTCTCACTGACAACAGCCCCCTCCCCTTGCCCCCAGGGCTTAGAGACCACTGTCACCAGCCCCAGCTGCTTCCTCATCCTACTTTGTTTCCTTTAAGCCCATCTACGCCGTTACGGATAGTGCCTTTGATAATCTCCTTTGAATCGCCCCTTTGGGATGTGCACTCCCCACTGGGATCCCGGCCAGCGTAATTAGCAACGTTCCAGGTAGTGTTCGCCGTTCTTCAGAAGATGCCTATTCTTACTCCTTTGAGAGAGAGATTTAGGAGGTCAGTGAGGAAATAGTGTTCTCTCCTGGGTGGCCAGATTCACCAGGTGATGTAGCCATTCCCTTCTGGGCTTGAAGCACTAAATTCTCTGGTCCTGGGAGCTGCTCCGTCTCATCCTGAGCAGGTGGCCGGGACTGACTGTCGGGGATGTAAGAAGTGAGGCAGCAAAGGGGCTGATGGGCCAGAGTGGATCGGAAACCCCAATGCATGTGCTTCCGTGGGCCATCCGCATGCACCGCCCACCGAGTCCACTGCACTGTTCCTAACTGACCAAGCCTGCCGTCCTCTCTGGGCTGGGCGCCTCCAGCAGGGAGAGTTGAGTGTAACTCCTCTGTGCCCTCCAATGACTATTGAGGAACCTGGCTCTGGATTTGCACCTAGGAAATGTTTGCAGGTTGAATGTCCAAGAGTCTAGGAGATGCCAACACCGAATTTCACTTCTTGCAGGGCAGACCCCACAAAGGAATGTTCAGATGCTGCTGGAGCCACAGAGACACAGGTTTTAATTGACTAGGGGTACTCTGCTGGATTCAGAAAGAAAACTGTACTTTCCCTCTCTGAAAGCAGTTTTCCAGTATAAATGGCAGTGGAAGTAACAAAGTAAAATACTAGTCACTGCCTTTAAACGTTCCATAGAAACTAAACCGTTAAAACCTGGAGGTTGCCAAAAATGTGAAGTTCTTCCAAGTGCGTCGTATTTGTCAAGCCATGTGTTGAGATGTGAACACGCTGCCTGTTACATTAAAGGAAAACAACTGTGTGAAATGAGCATGAAAGTTCTCCTATTGTTTGTGATCATGAGTAATGTGATTTATATTTTCATTTCAGATACCTCAAATCCATATATGATTATCACAAACAATAATTCACCACGTTCCAAATCAAAAAGCCTGTCATTTCCTATTTTGCAAGCCCCACATCTTCAATTTGGGATTGCTGTGTGAACGGCTCTGCTGAGATGAAATTTTAAGTTTTAATATCTTTTTCATTGGATGAAATGAGGACATTTTTGAATCCTTTGCCCATTAATTAGTGGCATTTCACTCCTGTTGAGAAAAGCCAGGTGTACACATACATTTTCATTTAGAAAACTCATGCCAATATTGTAAGAACTGAAGTTAGGATAAACAGAATTTAGAAAAGTGAAGGGAAGAAGTAAGGGAGTTAGGGTGGGAAAAAAACCACATGATGACATCATCATCATTACCGTCATGGTCACTACCCTTATCATCACCGTCACCACCATCACCATTATCACCACCACCACCATCATCACTATCATCATCACCATCAACATCATCACCACCACCATGATCATCATCACCACCACCACATTACCACCATCATCATCACCTCCACCACCATCATCATGACCTGGTAATGATAATACTCAGCGTTCACTGACCCCTTACTCTGTGGCAGGCACTGTTAGGTGTCTTTCATGTGTTGTATCTGTTTTGCTCTAACCTCTTGAGGCAGGTAGATTCTTGTCCCTGTTTTACAGATGAGGGATGGGAAGTATAAACAGGGAAATCGCATAAACTGGCCAAAGTCTGTCACCTAGCAAGTGGTGGAGCCGGGGTTCAGACGCAGCAGCGTTGTGCCCGCAGTGGCTCAGCTGCGCCAGCGCGTGCAGTGTGAGTGCGCACGTGCTGGGCCTCCCTTGTATAACCGCACAGCAGGCGGGCCGGCCGGGTGTGAACAGCACAGCAAGTAACCAGGACGGCTTAGGAGCATCTACTGTGTAACTTCCCTTCTTTGAACAATGTTGTTCTGCTCAGACACTGGCTTGGCCACTGCCTTAGCTGATTTTCAGTGGGGCTGAGCATCTGGATGTCCACAGATGCACAGGTGCTGTGAGCTTCTGCTGGCAGGGACTTTCCTCTGGACCCCGGCCATGGCTGTACGCATGTGCCAGGTTAGCTGGCTGGAGGAATGTGAGGGGTGGGCAGAGGAAGGCTAAGTCCTCTGGGCGGAGCTGTCCCAGACCAGACAGGGGCAGGCGGGATCTCAGGAGCATGGGCTTTGCAGCCCAGAACCGCAGAGCTGCCCGGCAGACGTGTGGACCGTGCACGGTGACGGATGGAGGTTGTTTAGAGCCCTGAGTCTGGGGTGGTTTGCCCACAGATCTAGCACTGTCATGGCGGTGGATGACCAGTACAACAGATAACTGGTGTTGAGCCCTTACAACAAAGGCGGGGCGCCCCCTGCTGCAGGAGAGTTGTGGGGGTTTGTGGGCATGAGCACCTGCAGGGGGCCTCTGAGCCTCTGCCGCCCCTCTGCCCTGGGCTGCCTTCCCACCCTGGGAAAACCTCCTTCCTCTTTCTCCTCACCCTGCAGCCTCTTCAGCCCGATGCCCAACGTTTATTATCTGTCCAGACATTTGTTAGGTTTTCAGCAAGGGCATGAACGGCAGGCACAGAGAGGCTGGGAGAGACGGTGTGGTGGGGAAGGCGCTCCCTGCAGGAGGATGCACTGCACCGTTCTTCCCTGTGGGGGGTGCGCCGTTCTCCCCTGCGCAGGGCTGACGTTAGCTGCAGCCCGGGTTTCCTGGGGTGCTGTGGTGCTCAGGTGCGGTGGAATACCTAACGGGAGAGATGTCACCAGACAGCCCTCCACTCGAGCTGCTGAAGAGCAGGCAGAACACCTTGGGGTTTGGCTGTCTGTTCAGCCCCTCCAGCCTGGGACTCCTCGCAGCACCTGGGCTCCCCAGGTGTCCTCCTTCCTGGCTCCTCCCAGCACCTGGGCTCCCCAGAGGCCCACCCTGCCTGGACCCTGCCCAGACTGGCTCTTCCCATAGACCTCAGGGAGCGGAAGGGGTGAGGCGGACGTGGACCAACACTGTGGCTCCATCGGTCTCACCTGTGATCCTCAGAGAGACAGCCTCAGCGATCCTGTTTCCTCCTACGAGCACAGGGCGCTCTCACCGTCTCTCGGTGGTAACGAGGAACTGAGTCAGATAAAGCAGCGCCCTCCTCATCCCGCACCCGCCTCACGGTCGGCACTCAGCAGTGGGAGTTACCACTGTTGTTTTACTAAGAAAAATGCAAAGGAAGACGTCCTCGAGTGTGACTGGTTTGCCCGTGTTTTGGGGGTTTCCCCTCTGCTGCCCTCTGTCAAAGGCTCACAGTGCCCCCATCACAGCAGTCTGAGCTGCATGCTGCAGGGGCCCCATGGAAGCGGACACGCAGGGTGTAATGACCAGGACAGGGGCCAAGCTGGTGAGGGGCGCAGAGGCCGGAACCCAGCCCCGCCCCAGCTTGGGCTGAGGCCGCTCTGCGGACCGGGGTCCTGGCCGAGCGTCTCAGGACTCCGCCTCCCTCTGCCCGCTTTGCCCCTGCTTTTGTCCATCACCGTTTTCTTGGTTGTAAATTCCTGGCATGTGAGACTCCGTCAGTTACAGAATCAATTACACCGGCTGACAGAGGGAAGAGGCAGGGCGATTCCTGCCGAAACGACCTTTATGTGAAGACGGGATGTTTACCTTGAAAAATGGAGGCTATTCTGAAATCCTCCTGTTAAACCATCAGAACCCTCCCTCGGGACATCCTCACTATTTCATCCCCCAGGACATGGTCACCCTGTTGGTCCTTGCTGGTTTCTGGGGCCCCGTGAGGGATGGTTTGACCCCAGCTGCGCGTCTTCCTGGCGCTGGCGTCCCGCAGGACACAGATCTTCCTGACAGGCTCAGGCGTGTGGTTTATTTGCAGCATGGAGCATCCGCCGAGTTATCCGTCTCACCTGAGTTCAGAGAAACCCGGGAGTCCGAGGACGGTGGGCTTCAGGCCCAGCTCACCCCTGGCCCTCCCCACCGGGCCCACCTCTGCAGGGCTTCAGTCTGGAACGGCTTCTCCACGTGGCTTGAGATGGCTACCGGCTGCCCAGCCTCCCTCAGGGACAAGAAGCAGCCTTGCACGTCAGTTCTGGCCGAAGTCGAAGGAGGCTCTGCTTGGCCTGGTCTGGGTCACACGCCAGGGGAGACCAACAGCCGTGGGGGGTGGGGGCTGGAGGCCGGGGCAGGTCAGGGGAGCCGCTCCTGGACAAGGGGCTGTTGTTGTAGCAAAGGGGACCGTCTTTGTCAAACAAGCGGTTTAGGAAGAGAAGCGTGTGGGGAGCGGGCGCGGTTACGCGTCTCGGGCACCCGCGAGGCCCTGTGCGATCTTGTGAGCAGACCCCAATCTGATTTAGAGTAGAGGATTTTCACGCCCACGCATCTTCAGAAGGTTTAATGACAACAATCAGGCGATCCGTGGGTGCCCATCAAGTCCCTGGCCCTCTGTGTGAGCCGCTTAATTGGTCAGAGCAAGAAGTTCCACCCCTAAGAGTTGTGTGAGTAACAGTGACACAGCTGAAGCGGCTGCGCAACGTGACTCGGGATGTAACCGTTGCTGTGTTCTGCTGGCGCCACGGAGCTGTGTGGGGAAGGCAGGGGGCGGGCCACGCAGCCTCGGGGTCCTCGGAGAAGGTGCGCTCTGAGCCGGACGTGGGCGGCGCGGGGCTGGCCCAGGGCGGTGAGCCCCACCGCGGGGCGGCCCCAGCCTCTGCGTCCTGCCCCTCCCCGGACAGTGAGTGGTTCTCTCGGCGAGGCCGGAGCCACGCGCTGACTGGGGTTTGGCTTTGTCCCGGAAGGCGGTGCTTGGCACGTCTCTCGTTTTGTCCCCCGTGTAGCTCAGTAGGGATTCCCTCACTACCCAGGCTGCCTCCATGAGCACCTCTTACGGAGAGAGTAGGTGTCAGGGAAAGGGGTCCTGTCTGCTGGGTGGGGGTGAAGGTGTCCTACTGGTCGGGCTCGGAGAAATACGCCCTTTGTATTTAGCACCTTGGGGCGAAGCAGCCTGACCCCTTCCTCGGTGTGTTGTGTCACTCCCCTGGGCCGTGGTTCGGGCTGGTTCCTCTTAGCAGGGAACCTGACTCGATAGCCCGGAACTGTGTGTGTGCAGAGAGAGCCTGCCCGCAGAAGGTGTGCACTCCAGCAGGAACCGGCTACTGACGGTTACCAGGGGATCGTGACCAGCTGACAGACCGGGGAACATGTTCAAAGGTCACTTGAAGACATTCTGTCAGTTTTGAAGTAGCCAAGTCTCCTTTTGGTGCCCCTCCTGGAGGAGGGGGAGCATGTGTGGGAGCAAAGATCCTGGGGACAGAGGGCACCGATGGGTCACAGGTGCCAACCAGGCGATCCAGGCAATCCTGGCACCGGGTCCAGTTCTGATGCTGACTGTGAGATGTGGGCTGGTTCCGAAACATCTGGGCCTCGAAATTCCTCATCTCAAAAATAAGGGATTGTAGCAGACCCTTCTCCCCTGCAAGTCTGTGTTTTCATGGTCTGAGCCCCAGCTGAGGGGCTCAATTCCACTAACTACGTGTGTGACGTTTCCTTCAGGGTTGGAGCACAAGTCCCTTTGGCAGTTCTTTGCGTGAAGCATGTGACACTGATTACCTGCATTCTTTTCCTGTTAGTGATGACGAAAGGCGGTCTGTGCCCCCGAGAGGGGGCCTCCGGGCGTGGGCACCGGCCTCTCCGTGGCCCACGCCCGCATCCGCCGCTCCAGGACCCAGTGTCCTCCTCCGCACACCAGCCCGGGGGTCCCACGACCCTGCCGCTGCTGTCCGCCGTCCCTGTGCCTGCTCGGCCCCTTCATCCTCCCACGTCCCTCAGCTGCCACCTTCCTTCTGCCCCACTGGAGTGCGTGGGGCCTCCCCGTTATCCCTGGGGGAGTGCAAAATGCACGTGTGTTTCTTCTCAAAGAGAAAGTGAGTGAGGATCAGCCTGCGTTTGGGTGCACATGCGGTGCCATGGAAGTCTGCTCATATTTAAATGCAGGTGAAAAAGGCAGGTAATGAGTTGTATGTGTGCTGTGAGCCCATCCTGGCAGAAACATGCCTGTCTGAACACATTTGCAGGAGGAAAGTCTGGAAAGAGAGACGCCAGGGCAGGGGGTCTGGGGCTGCTTGCTTGACTGGACTTTCTGTGACTGGTCTGTATTTTCTACCTTTTCTATAATGGTAACATCTTATTCGGGAAAAATCTGGGGTGCTGGAGTTCTTGGTTCATTTTGCAGCTCTGTCCCTCGGAGGCTACGGGGGCGTCATGAGGAGCCATAAACCCGGGTGGTGTCAGGAGGAGGGGCAGGTCCTCATCACCCACTGGTTTCCATTTCCTTGGGATGTCCAGCTTCTTCCAGAACCTTCCCGAGTGGTGCTGAGCCCCCCTGGGCAGCCTTTCCTGGCCTCCTCCCCATCCCCGCTGGCTCCTGGACCAGGGCCCCCGCAGAGTGCGGCTCCCTCCCTCTCCACCTCGAGTAGCGAGCGAGCACATCCCCAGAGGCGGGCTCCCTCTGCCCTCGCCTCAGACTTTCTTCCCAAAAGGCACCTCCTCCTTCCTGAATTCTGACAAAGCACGAAGTAAAAGGGGGCAGATAAGTCAACTGAATCAGACTGCAGTCCATCGAAGGCCCCTTGGACGTGAAGAGCACCCTGTTCTCCCTCGGACTCCTCCCCAGGCTGCCCAGGCCCCTCACCGGGGCCCCCTCGACCCTCCCGCCTTCCCCAGCCCTGGCCAGAAGCCTGCACACAGCAGGTGCTCAACAAACCCTGAAAGACTCTGGGAGCAACTGTGGAGGTGATTTCATTTTATTTTATGTGTTGTTTTCCTCTTTCTAATTTTATGTTATGGAAAATGTCACATATACTGAAGAAGAGAGAGCATTTCAGCAAACGCCCTGCTGCCCCCCTCGCCCCCACCCGGCGTCCACGTCGGGAAGCTCTGTCCCTCCACCTACAGCTTGTTTTTCTTCTGCGAGAATATTTGGAAGTCAATCCCAGATATACCCTTTCTCCTGTAAGGGCTTCAAGTGTACCCCTAAAAGATAGGGGTGTTCTTCCAAGCACGACCACGTCACGGCACCTCCCTGGCCGACCTCTGGAGATAATTCGATGTCATTTCATATCAAAAGACATGGAAGCTTGAAAAAGAGGCCTGCGGGGGGACGGGCCAGTCGTGAGGAACGAGAGTTTGGGTCAGGCCGTGTAGCAAGGCCCTCGCTCACTGCTCTGCCACTGGGTGACTTTGGTTAAACTCCTGAGTTTCCGGGCTTCGGTACCTGATTGTTCAGTGAGATTAGTAACCTGGCACTCGTCTGATGGCAGAGGAATGAGGCGGGTGTTTTATTTAAACCACATTGGGGGCTCAGATTGTTTGATGTTCAAGGGTCACCAGCAGGAGCAGGCGTTGGGGTAGGTCCTGGGAAATCTTGGTTCTGTCTGATCCCTGGGCGCTTGTGACAGCCCGGGCTGGGGCTCTGGGGCAGAACCGGGGCAGGGTTAGAGGGACAGTCCTCTGTTGCCCCCCAGGGAAGGGGCTCTCACAGTCATGGGAGCCCTTGAGAGGAAGGTCCGCGGCCTTTTGCGATTTATTCCTGTGTCTGCCAGCCCATCGCTATGGCAACAGGACAGGGAGCAAACAAGTTCGTGGTCCACGCACGTCTGGCGTCCCGAGCAGCAGGCGGCACCTCTGCCGTGTCTGTGTTGCACCTGCTCCTTGAGGGATGCTGACGCAGTCTTCGTCTTTCCCTTTGAACAGTGTTACTGGCATAAAACAAGACAAACCAGGGCTCCGTGGGGATGGTTCCGGGGACCAGAAGGTGCCTGGCCTGTCTCGAAGCTGCAGAACCCAGTCTGGTGTTGCCAGGGCCCTAGCCACGGTACCACTGGCCCTGAGGCCCCCTCCTGTTCTGGGACTGGCTGTCCACCCCCAGGTCTCAGGACCAGCCTCAGGCTCATGTTGGATGCGTTCGCAATGAGCAGACTGAAGCCTCATCAGACGAGCCACAGGCACTGCCTGGTAAGAGTGCCAGCGCTTGGGTGTGAGTGAAGTAAGTGCTTCAGCACACCTGCGCGGCACACCTGCGTGGCACACCTGCGTGGCACACCTGCACTGCGCACCTGTACTGCACACCTGCACGGCACACCTGCACTGCACACCTGCGTGGCACACCTGCACGGCACACCTGCATGGCACATCTGCGCGGCACACCTGTACTGCACACCTGTACTGCACACCTGCACTGCACACCCCTCTGTGGCAGATTCTCTGCTAGGACCTGGGGCTCGGGCATCAGGGATAGTCCTGTCCTGAGTGGCCATGGTGCAGGGAAAGAGGTAGGAAGGGATGCTCTGAAGGTGAGCGAGGCCCCGGGAGGGTGTGGAGGGAGGGCGTCTGCCCGGGGGAGGTTGGGCGGCTCTGCAGGGAGACGCCCTGGGGTGCAAGTGGGAGGCCCAGGTGGGAGGCAGAGTGTGAGGCCCTTCCGGCGGAAGCAGTAGGGGTGGTACTGATAATCCTGAAGATGACAGGATGCTAATATTTATTACCGCCCCCCACCCCGGACGTCCGTCTCATGTACCCGCCACAGTCTACACCAACGAGGGCCCCAAACAGAGCACTTATCCCCACCGCAGGGCTGAGGGCGGAGCCGGACTGGCTTCCAGCCCGCGAGTGCAGGAGGAGGAGCTGACCTCGCCTCTGTGCACACACAGACCACAGCACGCACAGACTACACCATACACACACACCACACACACACACAGACCACAACACACACACACATGACCACACCACACACAAACCACAGCACACAGGGACTACACACACACACACACACACACACACAGAGACCACAACACACACACACACATGACCACACCACACACAGACCACAGGACACAGGGACTACACACACACACACACAGCACGCCATATACAGAGACCACACACACAGACCCCTCCCCTTGTGCACACACCGCACATTTAATTCACGTATTTGTTCAGCGGACACTTGTCAAGCGTCCACCGTGAAGTACCGAGTGCCACCTTTTTGCGGCACTGTTCTGCGCGCGGGGACGCAGCAGTGGGAAAAAATCTGAAGTCCCTGCCTCTGGCACCTCCATTCTAGTTGATAGTCTCGCTTACTCACCCTGCGTGGCAAGCACCGGCTTTGAGGGGTTTCTGGGACTCGCACAGGGGAGAAGGGGCATGTGCCAGGCAGCCTGGGCGCCGTGTCCCCAGCACTTCGGAGCTGGCATGGAGGAGCAGCCCCGCGTGTCTGCCTGGGGCCTGTGCTCCTCGCCGACTTGGCGGCCAGCCAGGGCTGGGGACGGCTGCTTCCTGTCCCAGGGGCTCGCCCGCGTGCCAGTGATGGCCCTCCATCTCCTGGTGCACATCTCACAGGTCCTGCGCGACTGGCGGACAGCTGGGTCCCCGAGAAGCTTCAATACATCCTGTTCAAGGTTCTGCCGCGTGGGTGAAGGGAACCCAGCTGAGTCCAGATTCACCCCTCATGACAGGTCTCGTCCACTCTGGCCTTGGCCAGTCCTCCCAGCATTCTGGGCCAGGAAAATCTGCTTAACCCTCCTGTCCCCCACCAGAGCTGGATGACATCAGAACTGGTTAGTCAACCTGCTACGCCCTCGCCAGACATGGGAGGGAGGGGTGCTGGCCAGGGCCCCCGGCACCTGCCGCCCTCCTCACCTGGCTGTCACAGCGCCGCCCCCACCTCTGGGGAGGGTCTGCCGGCCCTGAGCATCTCTCTGTGTGCTCCCTGGCCATCTGTGTCTCTTCTTTGGAGAAAAATTTATTCGAAACCTTTGTCCATCTCTTTTAATTGGGTTATTGGAGCTTTGCTTTTGAGCTGTAGGAGCTCTTCATAGATTCTGGAGAGCAGGTCCTTACTAGACACACGAGCTGCAAGTACGCCCCCCTCCTGCGCTCTGGGCAGCACTCTCCATGGTGCCCCTGGGGCACCGCAGGGCTAACCTGCCGGTGTCCGATTTGTCCAGTCTCCCTCTTGTTGCCTGTGCTTTGTTCAAATCCATGACCTTGGATTCGAGCAAAGGGCGAGCAGTCATTTCTCCAAAGAAGACGTGCAGATGGCCAAGGACAATGAAAAGGTGCTCCTGCCCCTGGCCATCAGGGAAATGCAAATCCAAGCCACAGTGAGATGCACCTCACACCTGTCAGAACGGCCGTCACCAAAAAGACAGTGAGCGCCGGCGAGGCCGTGGAGAAAGGGGAGTCCTGGTGCACTGCTGGTGGGAGACAGTGCGGGGCGTCCTCGAGAAATTAAAAATGGCACCCCCAAATGACCCGACAGTCCACTCCTGGGTATTTACCTGAAGGAAATAAAGCCAGTATCTCAAAGAGCTATGTGCTACTCAGCCTTAAAAAAGGAAGGAAATCTTGTCACTCGCTACAACATGGATGAAACCAGAGGGCGTTACGCTACGTGAAATGAGCCAGGCCCCCAAAGACAGTCGCTGCATGGCGTCACTTACACGTGGGATCTGAAAGGAAGGGGATTCGTGGGAACAGAAAAGCAGAGCAGTGGTTGCCAGGGGCTGGGGTGGTGGGGAGGTAAGGAGGGGCAGCAGCTGAGGAGCTCAGAGGTCTAATGTACAGCACGGTGACCGCAGTAGACCACACTGTACGGGATAAATGCAATCTGCTAGCAGAGTGGACCCTGAACGCTCACCCCCCAACCAAAGAGAAGGGACACACGCGGGGCAGCGGATACACGAGTGAACTCAGTGGTGGGGATCTTTCACGGTGCATGTGGACATCACATCGTCACACTGTGCGCTCCAAATATCTTCCAGATTAACTTGTCAATCACGCTTCAGCAAAGCTGGCAAAGACCACCCCCCCGAGGGGGGAGGGTAGCTCAGTGGCAGAACGTGTGCTGAACACGCACGAGGTCCTGGGTTCAATCCCCAGCGCTTCCATCAAATAAATAAATCAATAAGCCTAATTACCTCCCCGCTCCCCCCAAAAAGAGGCTTAAAAATGCCTCACCAAATTATTCCCTGTACTTTCTTGAGTTCTGTTTTACGATCTGGCAGCAAATATACATTAAAAAAAAAAGCCAAAGGCAACAGATGGGAGTCTACTTTTGCTTCGAAATCGCTAACAACCAGAGACCCTTAGAGCCGGGGGCCTGCAAACACCTTTCCCTTCCTCCACACTTGATGGTGCTGGCGGTTTCGGCGCCGGCAGGAGGGCGTGGCCGGGGGTGTCTGGGCCTGGGAGCCAGGCACAGAGAGAGCGAGACTCTTTTGGTTGCTGTGCTGACTGACTGCGACGCGCGGGACCGTTGCTCTTGCGCACGGGGGCTCCGCGCGGGTGGAGGCCGCAGCCTGGAGCCCGAGGCCCGAGTCAGCCTCACTCTGTGCAGGAGCCGGCCTGCGCCTTCCCGGGCCGACGGGTGCTGCGGGCGTCTCCCGGGGGCTTCGTCTGCTCCTGGGGGCCCGGTTAAGACAGGACACTGGAGACATTTGCAGACTGGACTCGGGGACGGCTCGGTCTGGTGAGCCCGCCACACGGGCGTGGGTTCACGAGCCAGACCCCCTCCAGGCCTACCTTTGTTCTGACCACTGGGCGTCTCCGCTGAAGAGTCTTTAGAAAGTGTCTGGGTGAAGTAAGAACACAGCTAATTCCTTAGATTTTTTTAAAATCCTCACATTGTTACAACTTAAGAAATACAATCTTCCCTTTGGAAAATCTCTCTCAGCCACAGGAAGACTCGCCCCTTGTCGGAGGGGCCCTGCTCTTTGCTCACAGCTCGGGCGTGCTCAGCCTGTCCCGGAGGCCCGGGGCTGGCGGGGAGCCGCACTGCTCGCCCGCTCTGCGGGACGAGGGCGCAGACGGTCCCTCGGGGAGGCCCCCGGGGAGGGCCGCAGGGAAGGAAGCGCGGCAGGTGCGAACGGGGGGACTGCCGGGATTTCCTCAGGTTCACGCTCGTTGTCATAACGTGCTCGTTTCCCCTGGAGTCCATGGGGCTCGGCCTCTGCTGCAGGGAACAAGCTCCCCTCCCGGGGGTTTAGGACGGGCACCCTGTCGTGCTTGTCTTTGGGGAGGAATCGGTCATCCCAGCAGGCCCTGGGATGCCCTGGCTCTTCCGTGTTGATCAGGAGCCGCCGCACTCTTTCTCCCCGGCTTGCAGGGCCACGAGGGGCCACGTGGTGGGGTCGGGGCCCCACACGCGCCCCACGCTCCTGCTGTTTACGGGCTGTGTGGCCTTCGTGGTTCCTGAACTCTACGGAGCTCTACTCTATGGCTCATCCTGCTGCCCCGTGGGTCCTGTGTGAGGGTGAGTAAGGTGCCTGCTCGAGACCTGGGCTCCAGATGGCAGCACCCTGGCCCAGCCGTGGGCCGTGGGAGGAGAGTGGGGGTGCCCGGCTCTCTGCCGGCTCCCGGCGGGACCCAGCGCCCACCGCCACCGTCTGCTTTGCAGATCATTGCAGCACCCGTGTCATTCCTGCTTCCCTGCTCATTTGGTTCCACACGAAGCACCGGGGCACCCAGGTCACCCAGGTCACCCCTCAGCTGGGTGCCTGGCCCCCAGGGCCTCAGCGCCTCCCCAATCTCACCTCCCGTCACCTCCCAACAAGGAGAGGAGAGAGTCTCTGTGTCGGCAGGAGTAACTGACTTGGTTCCCGAGGCACAAAGGTCGCCACCCCACGAAGGGATGGAGGAATAACACGCCCGGGCCGGGGGGACACACTGGCCATCTCCCTGCCCCGTGATCGCCGTGAGTCAGCAGTTGTGCCGCCGAGTCCGTGAAGGCCGGCAGCCGGGCTCAGCCCCCCGGGCAGAATCTGGGGGAGAATCTGCAGGCAGGGCTGGCTTCTCCTGGGCGCCGGCTGTTCCCTGACGGCAGGCGGTGATCACGGGGGGACTTCAAGTTTCAGGGGCTATTTTCTGGCTCCTGCTTCTCAGTCTGTGTCCATTGGCATTTCCAGGTTTCTGGCTCCTTCAGCTCTAAGTCTGGGACATTGGAGGCAAAATGAAGACCCCGGGAACTCTCCACAGTGTTGACATCCTGGTCCTGAGGGCCCTGGCGGGTCTGCCCTCCTCTCCTCACCTTTCAGAGCCTCCTTTGGTTTGTTTTGTTCTTAACGTCCAGGGCTTTTGTTTTGTTTTTTACTTAATGGGCAGAAAGGGGAAAGGCTCCCCCTTCTGTCTTCCTGGCCGCAGGAGCTGGACTGGTAACTCTGACTCTGCGCCAGGCTCTGCAGAAGCCCGTCTGGTTCCCTCAGCTCAGCTCTCCTCGGAGCAGGTGCTCCGCGCTCCCTCCAGCGATGAGGAGAGAGCCCAGCTGTGGGTTTAGCTCGCTCAAGGTCGCAGCGGTGGTCTGTGGTCAGAGCTGGGCCACAAACGCGGGCTGGCCCCCAGGTGGAACCTCTGCCAGGTTGGCAACGGCGCTCTGGCAGCGGGATGCAGAGCACTTCCTGGGGGGAAGGTACCTGGCAGCAGAAACATGAATTAGGACACGATGACAATTGTCCCAGGACGAAGGTAAGTTCTGAACCAGCGAGTGGGGTTTGAGATGCGTGTTTCGTCTCTATTGCAAAATACTGATCTCAGACCCCACTTACTGGTGGGCTTGTGTGTGTCTAAAATTCAAAGCTTTTTCTCAGTATACCTCCCCCTCCTCTCCCCTCCCCGTTGGTGTGGGGTTTCCTGTGCGCTTCCTGGTCCTGCTGGGGGCCAGGCTCGCACCCCTGTCCACCCTGCAGACCGAGGAGCTGTGCCTCAGAGCCGCTGGGAGCTGAGGTTGTTTATGCAGATTTTGTTTAATTTTGGTCTTTCCAGTGACTGCTGTGGGGCTTTAGTTCTCTGCCAAGGGCAGGAGAGAGACGCCTCTACTGCTTAGATGCAGGCGTTTGGGATAAGATGTGAGCAAACATCACTGCGTAACAAGTGAGCCCTTCCCAGCCCTCATCTCCCCATCTGGGGTGGGTCTGTGCGCCCACTGTGAGTCAAACTTGAGTCTCTTCTTTAATTCCACAGCTTTATTTAGCTTTTGAAGAACTCTCTGCAGACACACCACACTATTCTAGTCTGTGTTTCCTTCCTTTGTGATGATTCTGTGGTGGAGGAGAAACACTCAGCTGTGATGAGGCATCTGCCGGCGAGGACACTTATGAATTCTTCTCCGGATGCAGTAAGCGTCTTTCCAGACCACACACGTGAAGCTGATGGCCAGGAAAAGGACCCGATCGTCAGTAAAATAACACGTGTAATTCAACTTATTAATGTGTTAAAGCTGAAAAGGGTGTTTAAGGTATTGAAGGATCCTGACGAAAGTACATGTCGGTTCTGGGGCAGAGCAACGGGAGATCATGGGGTCTAGACCAGAGATGGGGGGAGTGGGCCTGTGGGACCCACGCGGAGGAAGCCCCGGTCTGTCTACAGGCACCCCCGACCCCCTGACAGCCTCGATGCCCATCCCGTGACCATCTGACCCTCCTCAGGCCTGGCACTCCCACATTGTCCCAAGTTTCCCAAATCCTCCGGCCGAGCGGAGGTTCTCCCGCGGAAGGAGACCAGCCCCTGTGCTCACATGGGGGCTGGGCCTCTTGGAGGGGGTCCCTCCACCCCCCTCCACTCTCCTCCCTTTGCTCTTGCCCCCCAGGAAATCATTTTTCTTCCTGATCCCTGGATCCCACCCCCTCCCTCTGCTGCACAATTGTTGATGGGATTGGAAAGGCCCCAGATAAGTGACCTTTTCCGTCACCATCACTCAGCAAGGGTCCGCGCCATGGCCAAGGCGTCCTAAAACCCGAGGTTCACTCGTGCTCTGACTTGAGGTGGCGTGGCCACTGGGCAGGGCTGGCCCGGTGATACCAACAAAAACATCAGAGCTGTCTAGTGGCAAAAGGTACAAGCGACTCTGTGCTCTGAGCGACCGGCGGTCAGCATTCCCCCGCAGAGCGTCTCCCGCCTCAACACCCGCCTTGCCCCTCAGCCCTCTCCTCCTTCCTCCGACGATGATCCCCTGCATCGTCTGTCTTTCCTCACCTCCCCTCTCCTTTCCCGTGGCCTGAAAATTCGCCAGGTTTACCCCAATGGGGAGACACAACCCAGCTCCTCTGGGAAGGTGACAGTCCTCTGTCCTTCTCAACCTGCTGTTTCTTAAACGCTGTTTTGCTCCAGCAGCTCCCCACCCCCCCGCCTCCCGTGGACTCCGGAACCGCTCGCAGGGCAGCTCCCGCCCCCCCCCCCGCCACCTGCTGTCCCTGCGCTTGCCGCAGGCTCAGGGAGGGCGGCCAGAGCTGGCCTGCGTCCCCTCCACGCACGTTTCATGGGGTCCAGACAACCCCTGCCGTGGGTTTCCTTGAGCCGCGTAGGAAGTGGTTCTGGGCATCTTATCCCGCGTACCCAAGCACGTGGCAGAGTCATCCGGAGCTAAAACCCACCCCTAGACGGGTCCATTCCTGTCGGAGCTGGGACCCCCCCATCCCCATGGGGGCTTCAGCCTGTCCTGCTTTCTCCTTACTGCCCCCGCCCCGCCGACTCGTTTGAGCCTTGTCTGGTCTGAGCAGGGGCTGGGGAGGCCAGGGTGGGGAGGGGAGACGGTGTGAGTCTTCTGGGCTTGTTTCCTTCCTGGCGGGTAAACCTTGAGTGGGGAGACGAAATCGGGAATTTGGGGCACACGCTGTGGGGGCGTGAGGCTTCATCCCAGGATGGAAGGAGGCCTGCCGAGGCTTGGGAGATGAGAAGAGAGAAGCAGGTGGGGGGGGGGTTGGGTCCCCAGAGGGAGCGGGAGGAGACGCTGCGTCGGGTCCCAGGCAGCACCCCCGGAGAGCGCAGCTAGCCGCCGGGGACCAGGGCGATTCCCATCCTTCTTGTTCCCATTCGGGTCCCAGAAGCTGCAGACAGGACCGCCTGGAGTTGTCCCGGCTGTGGTGGGGACGCCCAGAGGAGGTCTGCGAGCACCGGCCGCGCAGGGCCAAATAGCCACCGCGACCCGATGCACAGAACTTGCATGTGCAGCTTAAAGAATAAACTGAGCCCACCAGGAACTTAAGGGACGGGATGTTACCCGGACTGTGAAGGACTCGGGGTATTGGGCCCCCCCTCCCCCACGAGGACAGGCGACCCACCTTCCATGTTTTGCGTCACACAGTTCCTGCCTTGCCTTCGAGGGACAACAGTCTTCAAACTTTCAGTTGCTTAGTCTTGCTGAATTTGATCTGTAAATAAAATGAGCAATTCTGAATGAGTCCAGCACAAACACGCCGTCCCCACTGACCGCTTTGTCACTGAGACTGACGTGTGCTGTTGTGCAGAGCTGTGTCTGATTGTTTTGGGGGTCAGGTTGGTCCTGGGGAACCCCGCTGTGTGTGTGCAGAGGTGGCTGGGGTTTCACAGGGAGGACTGGGGAGCAGGGAGGGGGTGAGTGGGGGCCCGGGAGAGTCAGGAAGTGGAAGTTACAGAAGTCCGGAAGGAGAGGCGGTCCCCGTGGAAACCGCACGGGTTTGCTAAGTGGCTCATTGAGGTTGGGCCCCGGTCCCCCGCAGAGGCTGGGACTCTGGGCCCGTCCTCAGTGTCCGCTGGAACACAGTTACTTCTTCCGGTCGCCTTGGGTTTTCACACACAGCACAGGGGCCTAGGCTCACGTCTGGGACGTGGCCTTGAGTTGTTAGAACTGCGCTAGCATTTGTCCAGGTCTCAGAGGCCCGGGTTGAGGCCTAGTGGAGAAGCTGGCTCAGAGAGTTGGGCTAGGGTTGGGTCAAGGGAGAGTCTTTGTCAACACACACACATATATTTATATTTATATCTTTTATGGTTTTCAGTAAGGCTGTGTAATTTGCTTTATAATGGCCTTGAAGTGTTTTTAAATCACATTTCTTGCTGGAGATCTTTTTTCTTTTTGCTGTTTAAATAGCATCTTTTCATTTCCTACTTTTTGAAAAATTAAAGCCCAGAGGAAGGTCAGTGGTGTAGCCAGTGAGCACCCAGGGGCCTGCACCCAGGGGCCTGCACCCAGGGCCATGTCCCTGAGTGTCCAGTCACGTCACTCCCTCTCCTTCCCCACTTCTGTCGTCTGTCTCTCTCTACACACACACATATATATACGCACATACATACACACACACAACACACACATATATAAACACATACATATACACACATAGAAACACACACATATATACACACATACACACATACATATACACACGTATATACACACATATACACATAGAAATACATACATACACACACATACACACATATATACACACACATATATAAACACGTATATACACATATGCACATACACACATACACATACATACATATACACACACGCATATACACACATACATATACACACATATACACACGTATATACACACACATATACATATAGAAATACACACATACACACGCATACACACATACACATATATACACACACATATAAACACGTATATACACACATACGCACATACACACATGTATATACACACATATACACAAACATACACACACGCATATACACACATACATATACACACGTATATACACACATATACACATAGAAATACACACATACACATATATACACACATATATAAACACGTATATACACATACACACATACGCACATATACAAACATATACACATGTATATACACACATATACACACACATATATACACACACGCATATACATACACACATTTTGCAGGCATCGTGCCCCTCCAGCTGCATCAGCTAAGAACACCCTGATTATCTCACTTGGGAAATT
Source organism: Camelus bactrianus (assembly GCF_048773025.1). Classification (NCBI taxonomy): domain Eukaryota; kingdom Metazoa; phylum Chordata; class Mammalia; order Artiodactyla; family Camelidae; genus Camelus; species Camelus bactrianus. The sequence continues at coordinate 14,882,184 of NC_133553.1, read as the reverse complement.
TACCACTTTGCTGTCCTCCAATATGTAATCCATGTCACATGTTGCTGACCGTCCAATCATATTAGTTGTCGCCTCTCCCACTCTGGCCTGATTTAGGAGCTGATCAGGGCCTGCACTGTGGGCCGAGCTGTTTCTGAGACGGCCAAGCTGCCGGCTGGACAGCGGACCTGCGGGGACAGGTGAGCATGTGGGTGATGTGTGTCTCTGTCCCCCACGCTGGGGGCACCTGCCGTCAGCTTGTCTCCTTCACAGGTGTGACGCCGCCCACCCAGTTCAGGTGCTCTTTGCCAGAGTTCTCCATCATAAAGGTGTCTTTGCCCCTTGTAGATAACAAGAAATTCTGGGGCTGATTCTCTGAGACTCAGTGGAATCCTGTGCCCCGTGGTTTTAGCGCCCACTGCTGCGTCGTGTTTGGACGATGACTGTGCAGGAGGCAAAGCGTGATCTGTTCTGCCGTCTCTTTCTTAGGTATCAGTCAGCGTTCTCCTATCTGGAAGTCCTTCCCCATCTTAAGTAATTTTAGTATCAGAATAGATTAATGAATTCTTTTTACTTCAAAGAATTACAATCTGTTCTGTCATCGTTCATTTTGCTGTTCAGATAATTCCAAACTCAGCCAATGGGACCCCCTGCGAGCTGGCCTCTGGGTCGTTTCTGCGTCCCAGTCAGCGTGTGGGAAATAAGTGGTGTCTTTAGACCTGCACTTTCTGTTGCTTGTTGCTTGTGTAACTGATTTTGCTGCGCTGGTCTTGCATTTAGCAACCTTGCTGAAGTCTTCAGCAAGCTCTAAAGTGGTCTCTGGAAATTATTTTGATTTTATATATTGATAACCGTACCCCTATGCATAATGACAGTTGAATTTCCCTCTTTCCAATTATCTTTTTATTTCTTTTGTTACCGAGCTGGCTGGAACCCCCTAAGCCAGGATGATTCTGTAAAGAAAACCATTTGCAAGCACTACAGTCGCCTTTCTAACCCTGAAGTTCCAGCGTGAGCGTGAGGTTTGCTCTGCATTATTCCTTGCTATCTTTCTCCACTAGGAAGGTCGGTCTCTTCCTCTTTTTTGAATCACTTCTCTCCCATCTCTAATGGTTTGTAATCTTACCAAACAGCTGGTTCTGCGTTTGTTAGGACGGCTACTTTTTCTCCTTTAGTGTATTAACGTGGTAAATTACAATAATGTCCTTTGGGAATTATTCCTGCATTAGTGGTATAAACCTTACTTGATATTTTTCAAAATATCCTCTTCTCAGTTCGGCAATATTTTGTTTAGCCTTTTGGTGTTTGTACATGAGACTGGCTTACCTGTTTCCTGTCATATTTCTCTCCTTTTCGTTGTCTGGTTGCCGGAACCCACCTGTGTTTCAGGAGTGTGTGTCGTGCGTGTGCCCCGTCCGTGGACGACGGAGAGGTGAGTGTATCTGATGTGTGACCTGCGCCTGCTCGGCTCGGCTGTCGAGGGGAGAGCCTGAGACCCCGCGCCGTCCCCTGTGGGGCATCTCCGAGCAGAGGTCCCGGACTGGGTAAGCTGGGCCGCTGTCACCCGAGGGCCTGTTCAGGGGCAGGTGCAGACACCACGGGGCCAGGCGAGGTGGAGGAGGAAGACGCATGGGGTCTCCTCCCCGGGATCCTCCCGCCCGGGCCCCAGCGGACCTCCGTCTCGGTCACATCCACGTTCCCCGGTGTGCAGGCGTCTGTGTGAGTGTCTCCCTGCGGGTGGGCTGCGAGGAGGGGAGGGACTGGGTGTGGAAGGGCCTCTCCTGCTGGCTTTCCGTGTGTCCTCTTCTCCGGGATGGACAGAGGCAGGCACCCCTCACTCCAAGAATGGCCCTCCGCCTGAGACCTGCGTTAGGGCTGCCGCTGGGTTCATGTCGAGGCCTCTGGACAAGCGTCTCCTTGCTACCCCAGGGCGCCTGCTGCCTGCGCCCTGAGCTGGGGGCCCAGGCTGGCGGCTGCTGCAAGGAGCGGGGCGCCGCGAGCCCAGTGCTCTGGGCGTGGGCGCTCCCCGCTGCGTGTGCGTGTGAGCGGGTGTGCCCGCGAGCGAGTGTGAGGAGAGTGTGAGCACGCAGGCGGGGGTGCATGCACGCTGCGAGCGTGTGTGTGCACGTCTGTGAGCAGGCATGCGTGTGCATGGTGAATGTGCATTTGTGGTGTGTGAGTGCGCACCTGTGGGGGAGGGTTGTGCACGGGTGCACAGGTACGTGTGTGCGTGTGGCAGGGGGCGTCAGAGGCGAGCCCTGCCTCACGTGTTCCCCCGTGCCGCGCCGTGCCCCCTCCAGCTCCCACTCTGCCATCCAGCTTGGCGCCACCCTGAGGCCCGCCCTGCCTCCCTGCCTCCTTGCCTTTCCACGCTGCTCTTTGTCTGCAAAGCCTCTCATCTCCCCCTGCTCTCCCAGCTGAAACCCTCCTCTGTCTTCAAGATGCAGATGAAGTGCCTTGTTCTCCCTGCTGGATCCCAGCCGGGGATAAACATTTCTTCTTCTTTTAAGACTCAGCCCGTCTGCCTTGAATTATGCATGTGTGCGGTGGAGGGCTCCTCCAGGACGAGGATTATGACTTATTTATCTTCCCGTGTCCCCCCATCATTCCCTCCACCCCAGGACCTAAGCGGAGTCTGGCTTGTCAAAGGTGCGGAACGATTATTTATTAAAGTGGATGTTAACTGCCCCTCCTTATTTGTGTGTTTAGTGAAATTGTTCAATTCAGGGATCAGCGATGGAATCTTTGGAGAGAAATGGGAGCTTTCTGCCTTATACCCCGAGGCTACAGTCATCCTGGCCCCCTTCATCCGTCTCTCCCCACCTCGGCCTGGCAGCTCCACGCTCCTGCGGGGGCTCCTGCGTCGTCCCGGCCCCCTCGGCTCGAGCGCAGGCGCATGGGACCTGCACAGATGTGCCAGGGTTTTACGTGAGCTTCCGCGCTCTCTCCCAGGTCGGGCGGCGAGACGCTCTCAGCTGCATTCTCAGGCCGGGCACACCTTCCAGCGGAATTACTGGAGGGCGAGGGAAATGACTCTGAAAGCCTGCCATGCCTTGAATCATCCCAGGGGGTGCTGGGAGTTTTCAAAACAAAGTTAATTGCAGTTCATGGTAATCTCACACACGTTTAACGCCGCCCCACGCTGAGTCTGAGATGAATGCTGTAAAAACCGAGGCGGCTGAGCTCCGGGGAGGTCGGGGTGCAGAGCAACTGAGTTGTCTCCTCTGGGAAAAGGGAAAGGTCCCCGACATCGTCTGACTGCACGCTCCTGAGAGTCCGACATGCCCACGTGTGCTGGCGGAGGCCAGGGCCCAGGGGACCACCGGCTCTGAGAACTCGGGGCCCAGTGGACGCCTGGCACAGCCTTTCTGACCGTAGTCCCCCCAGGTCTCAGGCTGGCTGGTCTGAAAGCCCAGGTGTCGATGCGTGTGTGACGGTTATTGTGTTCGATCGTATTTACATCTATTTGGCACCCATGGTGTGCAACGGCTTGATTATTTGCAAATGCTGATCATATGGACAGTTTAATGACATCTGAAAGCCCTGAGGCCTCCTTACGCAGCAGCACCGTCTCCCCTGAGTCCTCCGGGGCACCAGGGGCGCTGCTGTCCCGTGCTGTCGCGAGAGAAGAGACGTTCAGCGGGCTCACGGGGCTCACGCAACGTCCCCCTCCTGCCTCTAACTGAATGCAGGGCACTCCACGCCTCCCCGCGGCTATGGGCACTTGGCTTGTGGGGTTTGAGCCCAAACCTTGGGGCTCCCGTGGCTCCACGCACAACCCTCGCCGGATGCGGCTCCTGCCCCGGCTGCACGGTGTTCCTTCTGCTCCTGTCCACGTGCCGGGGGGACGTCCTGCCCGCCCTGTGCTCCCAGCTCCAATGTTCCCTCTCACACTTCAGACCTGGCATTAGAATTGTCATCACACGTCCCCGTCCTGTTCCAGATTGTGAGCTGTTTGCTCAAGGTAAGTGACCGTCAGAGTTACTGTCCCAGCTGAGACTCTGGGGAGGGGACGGGAGCACTGCTGATAATGACGCCGGAGCACGGCGGTCCTGGCCACCATGCCCGGGGACCCCGCACTTCAGGGGGAGGGCTTGTCCAGGCCATGTCTGTTTTTCCGTGGTGCTCAGAACACTGCTTGGAATATGGGGGATGATAATTCTGTTATAAATTGATCTGCAGAATCAGTGAAAATGGGCCTGTTGCCAAAACATGGAGGATCCTTTTTTTAAAAAAAATTTATTCTTTATTGAAGTGTGGTCGATTTATAAAGTTAGTTTCAGGTGTACAGCAAAGCGATTCAGTTATACATGTACACACACATATATATGCATGCATTTGCAGGTTATTTTCCAAGATAGCTTATTACAAAAGATTGAATATAGTTCCTTGTGTTACACAGTGGGTCCCTGTTGTTTATTTTATACATAGTAATGTGTCTCTGCTAATCCCAAACTCCTAATTTATCCCTTCTGCCCTTTCCACATTGGTAACCATAGTTTTTTTTTATGTCTATGAGTCTGTTTTTGGTTTGTAAATAGAATTTGTATCTTTTTTTTAAGTTTCCACATATGCGTGATATCATAACATATTTGTCTTTCTCTTTCTGACTTACTTAGTATGATAATCTCTAGGTCCATCCAGTTGCTACAAATGGCATTATTTCATTTTTTGTGGCTGCGTAGTACTCCACTGTATAAATACACCACAGCTTCTTTATCTAGTCACCTGTCAATGGACATTTAGGTTGTTTCTTGGCTACTGTAAGTAGTGCTGCTGTGGACATTGGGGTGCATGTGTCTTTTCGAATTTGGGTCTCCTCCGGATCTGTCCCTGGGAGTGGACTGCTGGGTCCCAGGGTGAGTCTGTTTTTAGTCACAGTGTGCCGTGCAGTGTCAGCCCCAGAAGGATGAGGTGCTGTTGTTACAATTATTATTGTAACCGTTAGAGAAACACGAGGCGTCCGTGCACAACAGGGGTGGCACTTTCTGTGACAAGAGGACATCCATCGTGATGCCCTGGACCATGGGGACTCGAATTTACTGACCTCTTGATGTCTGTGGGGCAAACCAGCAGACTGTCCGAGGACCGGCCCCGGGGACAGGGGCAGAGAGGTCTCCCAGCAAACAACCCGCCTTCTGACAAGGAAAGCATAGCCCGGAGAGAGGGTGGAGCACTCAGACCTCCGGCCCTGAACGGGCACAGCGCCTGCTACAACCGTCTAGCCGGAGGCTCAGTCTCTGTGCGGCCTGCTTCAGCGGCCGTGCTGGCGGGGCGCAGTGCAGAAGCATGGCACGGTCCCTCAGTTTGGGCAAACGACTCGAAGAGACACTGACTAGGAAACCCTTCTGCACGTCATGCTGAGAAGACAGAGGAGCACGTCTTAAAGTACAATTTATACCGTTAACCGCATCAGTTATGACAGCTGGTCTCTGAGTCACGGAATTCTTGACTGTGACCAAGTTTCCTGGAGCGTGTGGCGCGCATGTGTTCGCCTGTGTGTGTCTGTGTGCGCTCACACACTGCCTCCCCGAAGAACTGAAGTGACCGTGAGCTCTCATTTGTCTTACCCACGCACGGTGTTTGGGTTCTGAGTGATGTGTCTTCCATTTTTGATCAAAACGGCCACACCCTTGATAGATCTCCTTCTGCCTTATGCTGCATAGATGTACTTTAATTTAATTTAATTTAATTAGTTTTTAATGGACGGGCTGAGGACTGAACCCAGGACCTCGTGCCTGCTCGTGTGTCGCAGGCGTGTGCTCTACCACTGAGCTATACCCACCTCCCCAAGTTTATTTTTATTTTTTATTTCTTTTCTCCTGCACAGACAGACTTTTAATCACTTCTTCTAGCCCAGTGGTGGTTTGGTCAAGAGCCGGAAGCCACTGCTGGGTTAGCAAGCGGCACAAACCGGGCTGAACTCGCTGTGTCCCACGGGAAAGGGGTGCGGGGGCAGGGAGACCTGGGCTGCGGGTTAGGGATCCCAAGGAAGACCTTGGGTGGACGTGGTCCAGGGGCTTCCAGGCTTCTCTCTCTGAGAGCCACCCGTCTTCTACCAGGTCAGGTGCACACTGGGGCCAGGTGACTGCTTGCCATGTCGGACTCCAGACACTTCCAGCCCCAAGAACGCTGTCCAGTTGGGTAATAACATTCTCCAAGTGTCTGTTCTTCTTCGGGTCCTGTACTGGGCTGGCAGGGAAAGGGTCGAAGATAACGTGTTATGGCATCTCTCCCCAGGGGGGTCTCACCAGAGGAGCTGGGGGCAGAAAATCCACGCTGTCTGTTAAACTGTCGATGTAACACAGGGAAATCCAAGTGAGGAGGATGGAGGGAAGCTGAATCCCAGAACTCCTACCCCAGCACCAAATGAAATAAATAAAAGTAGAAAACAAAAACTGCAAAAATATGAGCTGGCAGCAATCAGATATTCAACCTCATTCACAGACTTTGAAATGGGTGACCGGGTGAGAGAGCGAACTCTGACAGCCCTGCCGTGTCCCCAAGCCTCACTGTGCCCTCCCCACCCCGAACCTACCCCAGAGCGGTGCAAGGAGGAAGGATGCCCCAGTCAAATGTTAGACTCTTGCTGCGAGCCCAGCTAGGGGGCGAGCAGGCAGTTTACTCCAGCAGCTACAACTCCAGCCACAGAGCCTCAGCAGAGTCAGGGGTAGATGGGTAAGTTTCATGTGTCTCACATGTTCTGGATTCTAAGCAGGATAAACAAAGACAAATGTATTTAAGAACATTGTTACAATATTAAGGACAAAAGGAATATTAAAATCTAATGCGAGGGGGGGACCAAAATAACCTACAAAGGAATAATAATAAAAATTAAAGCTATACCCTTGTTACCAACGGCAGAAGACAAGGTGGTAACGTCCTCAGAGGGCCGAGGACAGGTGACACAGTCGGCCCTCGCTGTCCCGGGGGTCAGTCCCAGACCTGAGGATGCTCAAGTTGTGTATGTAAAACCGCGTCGTCCAGTCGGCCCTCCACATCCGGGGTTCCTCCCGCATCTGTGGATTCAGCCAGACGCGGGCTGAGCTGAGGTCGCTGCAACCCACGCAGAGGGGCAGACGTGGGGGCCGACCGCGGCTCACCTCCACGCTGCACCTGCTGGGCAGCACTCCGAGTGAGGGCCACGTAGCGGCATTTTCAGACACAAAGGGCCCTGATAAAAGAGCTGCTGAAGAATGCACTTCGGCAAGAAGAAAACCAAACCCACTGGAAAGAACTGGCAGAAAGAAGCAATATTGACTAAAGCAGTAAGTGAATCACGTTGGTATGAAAGCAGAAGAGACACTTTTCCACAATTGTAAAGCAGGGTGGGTTGAAAGTCCCGGACAATGATAACGCGGACCTGGGGAGTCTCCAGGGAAACAGTGGGCTCACAAGTTTCTCTTATTTGGGGGGAATGTATGGAAACTGACTGACTTTGTATTTTGTGAGAAAAATGCAGAAAGTGTGCAAGTTAGAAAGTACAAAGGTAATCACTGAGACAATGGAATGTGACACAAGACTTCCAAGCACAGGAAGGCAGGGACTGGAAGATCATGATTCATCGACGAGAAGGCAGAAAAGGAGAAATCAAGCGAAAAATTCTAAGCAGTGCACGAGAAATAGAGACTAGGGTGGTAGAACTATGTCAGTAACCACAGTAACTGAAAACGTAACATTTATGTTTTTGTCTAAAAGACACAGACTTGATATTGAAAATTCTGCTATTCACAAGTTATGGGACCTGCTTAAAACCCAGTTATTAAATAAAGTAATAAGGCTGAGCATCTGGGCAAATACACACCCGGCAAATACTGACTGAAACAAAATTAAGATAACTACTTTAATACAGAATGAAATACATTTTTAGGGAAAATTATGGATAAAATAGATCATAAAAGAAACAATCTATTGGTAACTTACCACAGTTACAAACTGGTGTGCACCTGACTGTGCAGCCTTGCAAAACACACAACGAAACGCAGCAGAATTACAAGTAGGAGTGGAAGAATCCATAATCAGAGTGGGCGTTATAGCGAATGTCTCTCAGAAACTGAGAGATGACGTTGATGGAAGTAAAATTATAGGTTGTTTAAATTGTACTTTAAATAATACAGTTAATCTTGATGGTGGGCATGCACGCGTGCCCGCCACAGGTAGACCGCGTACGTGTTCAATGATAATAGAAAATTTAAAACTTCTGTATAACTGGGCCTAAAGGGGATTCTCAGTAAATCAAAGGAATTTGTGTGATAAAGGCCATCTTTGTAGATACTTGTATGATAAAATTATTGATAAAAAATGAAAAACTGCCTGTCCGCCACTCCAAACTCAAACTTACATTTGTTAAAAAAACCATAGTAGCCCTGATACGATCCCGTGGACATAACACCACACGTGTGCGCGTGTGTGTGCGCGCGTGAGCACAAGGAAGGACACCCACGGAGGGTAATTGTCAACACTATTAGACGATCATTTCAGAATGGTGAAATTTAGTTTTTTAAAAAACTTTCCTCATTACTTTTTCTCTAGTCATAGTTTTTCCATAGAATATGGTTTATTTATAGTTTTTATTCTGAAAATAATTCTAAGTATTTATGTGTTAAAAATAAAGGTGAAATATGAAATATCTTGTCTTGAACCACAGTGAATGCACGGTGCAGCCCAACAGCTAAGGGACGCACAGAGCCTTAAACGTATGCGTTGAAACACAATTACTTAATAAACTAAGTATTTAATAAAGCAGGAAATGCATCACTGGACAATTCCAAATAAAGTGTAAAGGAGAAACTGACAAATGTAAGAGCAAAATTAAAATAAAAATTAAGGATCACTAGAGAGGGCTTAAAAATTAGTTCTTCCAGAAATCAAAATGCAAATATTAATTCAAATGAAAAGAGGGAAAATGCATACAGACTCATCTTAGAAACACACAAACCCACATAGCATGCAGCTCCCAGTTCCGGGGAGGCCACAGGAGGAATGGGATTGCGTGGGCCCCTGGCCTGCACAGCCCGTGTGGCAGTGATGGAGCGCCAGCCCCACCAGGCACGCGGCGATGGCTTGTGACCCTGACAGAGCGCGGTGGACAGTGTCTTTCTCGCCCACCTGTCTGAACCACGGGCGTCCTAACGCACGTCTGGGCTCCTGTAAGCCTCCTGTGACGTTAGGAGGGTGTAGGAAAACCGTGACGTGCTTTATCTGGGAAACGTTATGTGACGCTGTCATGGCCCCAGTGCGTCTGTTTGAATCTGAAAACTTGACCAGAGCCAAGCTCAGGGTTGGCCTGCCGCCCCTTCCTCACCATCACCCCTGCTCGCAGGTCAAATTCGCTGAGATTCCCTCGTCCCACGTTCCAGCTCCGTTGTCTTCGGAGCAGGAAGGCGTGAGCGCAGCTGGGTGCAGACTCACCTCCGAGCATCCTGGCGGGCCATCTGCCCCATCCTCACGGATGCTGGTCCCCAGAGTAAAGTGCACATGAACGTTTCAAGGAGTTCAGTCTACCGTTGATTTGTGGTCAGTCAGTATCCAGCTGGTTAATTTGATTTGATGCAGAAAGAACTGGGAGCGAAACCAGTATCTGAGCAGGGAGTAGGGCCCACTGAGTTCAGGATTTGAGAGAAAACTTCCCCACCTACTGCAGGGAGGGAAGAGTGAGGGCCGCGATCCTCTCCCGTCTTAGATCTTGGGGAGGCCCTCTCCCCTCTAAGGCTTCTGGAGAGGAGAACCTTCTTTCTTTGCCTAAAATGATAGAATCAGTTGTTTGGACACAAAAGATCTGATTGGAATAAAAAGGCTGACCACACTCAGGCCAATGCGAATGACCAATTTTAATGCACATTTTCCAAATAGAAGTGGCTCTTGGTGGGGGGGGCGTAGCTCAGTGGTAGAGTGTACGCTTAGCATGCGTGAGGTCCTGGGTTCAGTCCCCAGGACTGCCACTTAGAGAAAACAAAACAAAACAAAGGTAACTGGCTGGTTTTGTTTTAAATGGACTTTTTTCATAGTGCCTTTTCTTCCCCACGCCCCAAGCTGTGTGCGTGAGCAGAGGGTGAACACTTCGGGCTCTGGAGAGTGGAAGCTCCGAAGGAAATTTGCAAATTTACACAACAGGAGGGTGATTTTACAGTTCCTTTGATTCTCCTTTGATCTAAACTATTGATTCTTCAATTACTTTCTAGATTATTTTTTAAAGTTTGACAACATCAGTAGTAACAAAAATTCTGTTTGACTGAAAGAGGCACTGTTCTCAACATTCGCCCTCTTCTCTTCTTTCAGACGAGGGCTGGCTTTCATGACATCAGTCCCCGGGGGCCCGGCAGAGTTTCAGCAAAGAGCCTACACCCCTTTGAAGGAGAGAACCCTCTCTGGACAAAATGGTCCCAAATTCCCATTTGAAGAAATAAAAGCATGTTTGCATGAATAACAGCTTTCATGTGCAGACGGAAGTACTGCTTATAAATGTCAACGCTTGATGTTCCGAACGCCGACTTGAGAGCGATTGCTGGTAAATATGTGTTTTTTCTCATAAAGGTGAGAACGTCTAGCTCTGGGAACCAAGCCACCTGCTAGAAATGCATTTGCTAAGGTGAAGTGGTGAACATTCCAGGTGGACGGAGCTCTAGGATGGCCCCAAGACCCCTGACCCCCGGTGTACAGACCAGCACACTCTCCTCTCTGCAAGTGTGGGAGGCACCTGGGAGTGTGGCGGGACAGTCACTCCCTGGATGAGGCTGTGTCACAAGACTCCGGTGATGTCTTTCTGTCATACAAGACCCCATCATCACAGATTCTCCAGCTGGCCTTGGAGAGCTGGCCTTGTGTGAGCTACCCATGCAGGGGCCATGAACCAGCACCCAAGAGTGACCTCCAGGACAGTGGTCTCTGGCTAACAGCCCAGGGAACAGGGACCTCATCCGACAGCCACAAGGAAAGGGGTTCTGTCAACAGCCAGAGGGAGCCTGGAGGGGGTGCCTCCCCAGCTGAGCCTTCAGAAGAGGACGCAGTTGGTGGGCATCTTGGCTTCAGACTCGTGAGACCCTGAGCAGAGGACCCATTCAAATGGGCTGAACTCCCATTCCATGGAGACAGAGCACACAGATGAGGTGTAGGCTGCTATGCTTGTGATGTTTGTCACACGGTAATAGGAAAAAACACAGTCTGGCGGGGACGTCACAGGTCAGCGGTAGAGTGTGTGCTTAGAATGCACGAGGAGGTCCTGGGCTTGATCCCCAGGACCTCCATTAAAAATAAATTTATTACCCTAATTAGCCCCCCTCAAAAAAAAAAGGGAATTTAAAAAGTGCAAAATCAGTAAGACAGCTCAGCTCAAAAAAAATTTAAAAGAAATTCAATCCAACTGCTCAAAAATAGGAAGCGGTCTACTGGACTTTAAAAAAAGTGTATCTTTAATGTCCTGTATGAATCTTATTCTCCAAAGACTCACCATTAAACAAATCTCAGGTGTGTTCGCGGGTGTTCCCTGTAGGCGGCGGGAAGAGCCTCCCACCTGGTGATCCGGCCCCCCTCTCGCCTTAGCCGCCCTGTCCTTACAGGAACGCGGGCAGGAAGCGTCTTGTCCCACCTCCTCTCACACAGGACAAGTCCCCGTGTCCACCGCCCAGTGGTGGATGGCAGGTCTTTGTCTACACCCGCAGCCCCGGCCCGTCCTGGGGTCCTGGGGCTTCCTTCTCCGCCTTCGTGTTGCCTCAGTGTCACGGTCCTTTAGGAGCGGCACCAACAAGGTCATTAGGGTCCTTCCTTCGGTGGTCTGGCCCCCGGGACTGGCACACCTGTGGGGTGAGGCTGCTCAGAGCAACCGGCCACGAAGTCGGGGAACAGGCTGGATGGGGCCAGGGGTTCCTCGGCCTGGCCTCCGAGCGTAAGGAGCCTTTTCTGGGAAGGAAACACCTCTGGTTTCTGTCGGATGAGACAGGAGCGATGGTTATTGTCCACTGAAGGGGAAACGGTGACCGTTTGGCATTTGTTGCCATTAAACTGTCAACACAATTTTGCACCTTCCATCAAGAACCGTGGTGGTTTTCAGAAAGAGGAGGCGACCTGGAGGAGGGCTGGAGGCCAGACAGCCGGCTTTTCTGATGAGCTCTTCTGCTCCCCACCCCGCGACCCCACTTCCTGCAGTGTGACCGGGTCACTTGGCCATCTTGGAGGGAGGCGCTTCGGGGTTCGAGGGTCACCCTTCCAGTTTCCAGCATCTCTGTCCTGGGGGCCTTTTTGCACAGTGACATCTGGGGCGGGATGATGCTGGCGTCCACCTCTGCCGTGACCTGGCCTTCAGCTGAGGGATTCTGGGGCTCTGTCTACAGCACGTGCCCCGACGTCCTGCAGGAGGAGCCCCAGCTGCTCCCCGTGGCGGGGACTCCTCTCCTGCTGTCCCCACCCCCTCCCCCACTGGTGCCCTTCCAGAGGAAACTTGAACCCTTGTCTTCCGGCTCCTGGGGCAGGTTCTGGCACAAACCTCTCTGAATGTCAGCTCTTCTCACCTGAGGAGGGACCCTGACTGACCCACTGATCGTCGGCCGGAGGCGCTCTTTGCTGGGCCGGGCGAGTCACAGGCCCCAGTGAGCACTCCTTCCTGTCCTCGCGTCCAGCACTGTGTGTGCTCCTCGTAAAGGGCTCTGCTGCCCTCTCTGGTTTTGAGGAGAGAACGGGACCAGGGTCCTCAGCTCAGTCTCTCCCCGGGGCTTCCCGGCTCACCGGCCCCGGCTCTGAGCAGCTTGTACCCTCGGGTGGAAGCGCGCAGAGAGGGTCAAAAAGACGCATCGTAAGGACGCGTTTAACACTGTTCACGTCTCTGTTTACCCTCCACCACATTTTCTGTTGTTTTTAATTGAAGTGCAGCTGATTTACAGCGTGGTGTTAGCCTCTGCTGCACAGCAGAGCGAGTCGCCACACGTACGTGTACTTTTCACATTTTTTCATCATAGGCTGTTACAAGGTGTTGAGCAGAGCTCCCTGTGCTGCACAGGAGGATCTTTCTGTCTGCCTATTTTGTACATAGTAGTTAGTGTCTGTTAATCCCGAACCCCCAGTTTGCCCCCCACGCCCCCCCATAACCATGTTTGTTTTCTGTGTCCATGAGTCTGTTTCAGTTTTGCAAATAAGTTCATTTGTGTCCGTTTTTTAGATTCTACAGATCAGTGACATCACATGGCAGTTTTCTTTGTGGCGTGCAGTGGTTATTAACTGCTGGCGCAGGCACCTGCGGGAAACCCTTTCCTCGGAGGGTTTTGCCAGCGCTGGAGGCAGTGCCTCCCACCCACGGGCGCCGCGAGCGGCCAGCTTCCCCACCACGCTGCCCGCGGCCAGGGGCCTCCCTCGGCTTTTCTCCTTGACGTTCCTTCCTCTGAGATCAGATTAAGGCGAAGGGACAGAGTGTGGGTCCTTGCTGCTATCTAAAAGGGATTTCATTTTCCTCCTCTTTGGAGGGATGGAAGGACTTGAAAGCGAACAACACCACGCCTCTGATTCTGGTGGCTGGTGACCAGGGTGCCGTCGGGGGGAGGGGGTGGCGCCCCGGCCCCTCATCTCCCCCACCCCACAAGTCTGGGGTCTGTTTGCTCCTGGAGTCCCCCCGGGCTGCGGGTGCCAGCAGGCTCTGGATGGCCGGCAGTCACGGCTGGTGACACGCTGAACTCCACCACTGCTTCTACAATTGAAACAAAAGCCATTGGAAACAGGGAAGAAATTATGTTGCTCACATGCTGAGGTCATGTGTCAGTAGGCAGGTTCACCCCCACCGTTGCAGAAGCCTTGATTGACAGACCTCGGCGTATACATGAGAGCAATGTGGACTCTGAGTTTGGAGCGCCGCTGGACTCTGGGAGGTCGCTGCAGAGGCCGCCGAGCTCTGTCAGCGGAGGAAATGTGGCTCTGTCCAGTGAGGTCTCTGGCAAGGACCGTGCAGGGCAGCAGAGGTGGTGGGCACGGCTGTCAGGGTGAACGGGGTGCTGCGCCGGCCCGAGGATGTCCCAGGGTGACCCCGGGGCCCTGCTGACTTTGTGCCCCCGCCTCCAAGCTGGCGCACCAGGTGACTTGGAAACTTGCTAGGGACTTAATTTCAAGCGTGTCACAGTGCGCTGCTGTGGAATAAATATGCCGGCTGAGTCTAACCTATGTGTCTGGAGCGTGTGGCTGTTGACCTCAATGTGCAGATGGACGAGGAGCACGCAAAGCCGAATTTCCTTAGGGCGTCTTCGTGGGCAAAGACTGTGTCATGTTCCTTGTGTGTATGTGGCCAACACAGGCCGGGCACAGATGGATTTGCAATAGTGAGCGTTAGAGAGACGTGCTGGAGCCCCTGCACCGGGGAGTCAGAACCTGAGCTCTAATCCTGGCTACACTGCTTTCTTTTTTTTAAACTTTTTTTTTTTTTTATATTGAAGTATAGTCAGTTACAATGTGTCCGTTTCTGGTGCACAGCACAGTGTCCCAGCCATGTGTATATAGGCATATATTTGTTTCCATAATCTTTTTCATGACAGGTTATTACAAGATAGTGAATATAGTTCTCTGTGCTGTACAGCAGAAATTTGTTTTTTAATCTATTTTTATATATAGTGATTATCATTTGCAAATCTCAAGCTCCCAAATTTATCCCTTCCCACCCCTTTCCCCCCTAGTAACCATAAGATTGTTTACTATGTCTGCGAGTCTGTTTCTATTTCGTAGATGAATTCAGTGTCCTTTTTTTTTTTTTTCCACATTTGAGTGATATCATACAGTATTTTTCTTTTTCTGGCTTACTTCACTTAGAATGAGGATCTACAGGTCCATCCATGTTGCTGCAAATGGCATGATTTCATTCTTTTCTATGGCTGAGTAGTATTCCATTGTATAAATACATCACAGCTTCTTTGTCCAGTCATCTGTGGATGGACATTTAGGTTGTTTCCAAGTCTTGGCTGTTGTATATACTGCTCTCTCTCTGGAATAGTAACAATTCACACACCGTGGATTTATCGTGGAAGAGAGGTGGGCTAAGGCAAAGCACCAGGCTGTTGTTATTTTTATTGTAACAACAGGAAAAGGGGATGTCGAGGCTTAGATGTCCCAGCTCCCGCTCTGAGACGTGCCCTGTTCAGACCAGCAGTCGGTGTGCGGGTTATCCATGCGGCTCTGCTTTATCCTAAGCATGGCCTCCATTCGTGAACGACTCTTCTTTCAGGCCGCACTGAACCAGGAAAAGCAAAGTAGAATGAAGGCAAACAACTGTCATTTGTAAAACAACCCACACTGGAGCCAGCAGGCTGGTGGATCCCGGGGCGTCCGCCCACCCTGAGTGGTCCCCCAGGCACGAGAGAGGGCGCCCCAGCCTCTGAGAGCCCTGGGGCCAGGCAGTCGGTCCTCCTGGGCTGGCGTCCTCGGGTACCCAGGGCGGCGGCAGTGCCTGCATTTCTTCTGGGTTTTGGGAACTAAGCGAAATGATCATAGACAGATGCAGAGGCGCGTTAACGAAGGCCCTTCTCTCTTCATGGGGGCAAGTTTGACGTCTCCAAACCATTTGGACTATTTTAATAAGCTTGGCTAATGATGACAGATAAACACAGAGACAGGAAAGCCCGACAGCCACAGCCCCAAACGGAACCAGCAGAGGCCTGATCTCAGAGCTTGGCTGCTCAGGGAGTCCCGGCCCGGAGGGCCTGCCTGGTTTGCAGAGGCCCCAGACTGAGTCTGCAGTGGGACTCAGGTACGTTTGGCAGGAGATCCCCTGGGGGTTTCATGGGCTCTTTGGTTAAAGGACAGCGAGGGGAGGGTTTCCTTACTGCCGGGGTGTGGGAGGATGCCCGAGGGCCATCTAGCCGACGGTCCCTGGAGGCCGGGTGGATGCTGCCCAGTAAGAAGGGCTGACATGGAGGCTGGACCCCGGGCCACAGGAAGAGCTGTGTGGGGAGCAGCTGTGCCGGGAAAGCTTGCACTTGTGGTTGCGGTTTGCCGAGGACCAGCAGACGGGGTGCTGCCCGGCCTCCGGGTCTGCGGTGGTGATGGGGTGTCCTGCGGTCGTGGGGAAGCCAGGACCCCACACCAGGGCTTCGGGGCTCATGGGACTCTGTGAAAAGTTGGGCCAAGGGAGCCTGGAGACCCTTGCACCAAAATTCTCTTCTTTCAAGAAGTTTTTACTAGATTAAAAAATTTAAAGTAACACACACTCAGGGTGACGAGCCTAGCAGTGCAGGTGCGTGGAGGGATGAACCGCCGCCCACCCTCACGCCCCTGCAGACGACCATGTCGGAGAGCACGGCCCCCTTTCTGACCCTCCTGGAAACACAGTTCACATTTAAACCCAAGTAACTCATGCAAAAACACAGTTCACCCACAAAAACACAGATGCAAATGTATTTTTTCTTAGAAAAATGGGATGTGATTAATACATTATACTCCAGGTTTTCCCTTTGTAATTTGGGAGGTATTGTATCCAGGAGGTTTGCAGGGAACTACAGAGCTAGGATTTTGGTCTCGGTTGCTGTGTTTTTGGTTAGAGGACCACAAACTCAGTGGCCTCCACGACAGGGGTGTGCTCCTCCTGGTCCCAGAGCCAGACGTCCCAGCCCAGGGGGTCAGGCCCCCGCCCCGAAGCCCTGGTGCAGGCCTGTCCCCCAGCTCCTGGTGCTCCTTGGCTGGGGAAGCATCACTCGGAACGTCCTATGGCGTGCCCTGTGTGTGTCTGTCTGTGTCCGCGTCTCCCCCTTTTATAAGGACACCCGTCCTACGGGATTAGGGGTCACCCTCCTACTATGGAACCTCAACCAGTTACATCTGCAAAGACCCTCTTTCCAAGTAAGGTCACCTTCTGACCTCCTGGGGTTAGGACATCGCCAGATGAGTTTTCAGGGGCACAACAGTTGCTGAATGTCCCTTCCTGGTGAGTGTGGCAGCAATTGTAGGTCCTGCCCCCACCCCCACTCCCGGCTAAGGGCCTCTCCTGGCTCGTTCGCTCTGGACACTGGGTCCTCCTCAGCCTGGGGTGTGTAGTCTGACCACTGGGAGACGGGGTGGGGGGTGCTATGTCCAGGCACTGGGACTGGTTCGGGGCGGGCCTGGGACACAGCTCTGACCACTGAAGTGTGCTGTCCCGAGTTTCGGCCTCTGGGCTCTGCTAAGGGAGGCCGGGCTCCCTGTCACTCCAGCCTCCTCGTTGACACGAGCAGAGGAGCCCACGGAGGAGGATGAGTTTGCAGGGGCGTCGGGGTTCAGTGGCACAGCCCTCCGGCCCCCAGCCCTGCGGCGTCCTGTGCGGGACGGCAGCGCGGTTCTGCTTCTACCTCTGCGCTGCCTTGGGCGGCCTGGACTTCTCTAGCCTGAAACACACTAATTGAGTTAGCGCGGGAGCAGTGTTTACTCGGCACTCAGGGTGCTCTCCACTTTTTCGCTTGGTGTCACACACACGTCTGTGTATCTGTTCAGATACAGACACGCGTGTCTGTGTCTGCGTGTGGACAGCCCCTTCTCGGGGGCGCCCCCGGGCGAGGCGCTGCGTCCCAGGGCGCCTGCCAGGCTGAGTGGGACGGGTGCTGTGGGACCGCGTCCCCAGGTCATGCTCTGGGCGGCACACCTGCCTGTGTCCGTCTGCCTGCAACCACACCAGCGCTGCGATTGTTCACGCTGTAAGACGGTTCGGTTCACCTGATGGGAAGCAGGTACGTGCCCTCCTTCTCGCCTCCTGGGGAAGGTGAGCGTCTCTCCTCAGGCGCACACGGAGGGGCTGCGCATCCTCCCTCCTGGACCGCCTGTTCAGACCTCTGCCCGTATTTCTTAGGTGAAATCCACTCTTAATCCTTCTTTTCCCACTTTTCCACTGGCACAGCCGTGTCTTAAGATACACGTTTGTATAAAAGAGAGAAATCACTATTCAAGTAGAAACTTCCTCTTCAGCAAAGTTTGGAATTTTCTCATCGCGTGAACTGAATTCCTATATGACCCGCTGTGGGTTGAGGCCATGTTGCTATTTAATAAAATCAAAATTAAAATGTTGACTTTGGTTCATTCTACTTTATTCCCTTAGTAAATATATGGATACTGGAAAGGGTAGGGAACATTTTTAAGATAATTTGTTTCAGGTAATAGTATTTTGCGTTGTAAACACGGCTGCAGGTTTTCTCTGCTGTGAACACTTCCGTGCAGTGGGAACTTCCTTTTGGTTCATGCCCATAATGAGATTTCTCCAAACTGACACCCCTTCTGAATCTTCATGCTTTTTTAAGGGAATACCTGCTCAGAGACGTTAAAGTGACAACAGTGAAACAATTCAATTAATCACTTGTGACGGATCTGAAGGAAGCCTCGCCCGCACGGCTGGTGCTGGCCTGTCTGCCTGGCCTGCGCGGTGCTGTCCACACCCCGCCCGGCCGGCCCGGCTCGGTCACCTGGAGCCCGAGAGCCTGCCTGCTGTGCTGGCTCTTTGGCTGGCTTTTCATTTTTTGGAGGAAAATAAATCAGAGTGTTCTTCTTGGCAGGCGAGGCTATTCCCACATCTCCTTCTCCATATGCAGAAAGAAAAGGATTGTTAAGTCAAGTCCTTTGGGAACCAAGTTCCTTTTGTCATTCTTTCCTTCCCGAGTGCACCTTGTGCTCTGACAGAAAATTGCTCATTAGTCCCCACGGAATGACCAGTTTCCCAGTGCAGTCACTCACGTGTACGAGAGCCACGGAACGTTGCTCAAGACCCAGGCTCCCATTAATTGTTTGCTGTGGCTTTTATGAGGCCATGTCTCCCCACCGAGGACCGCCGGTCCCTGCTGATCGTTGGCCCCAGTCTGTTCTGCGTTGTCACCCTGTCAGGAGCCGTGCCTTCGAAGCACGATGAAGCAGAGGCAGAATTTGGGGGGCACAAAGTGGCCACGACCTGGTCACGCAGGAGTGGCGTGGAGGCATCGGGTTGGCAAGGCCGGTGGAAAGGCAGGCAGTTGGGGAACAGGGTGCTTAACTGCCTGTGTTAACCCTTTGAATGTTGGGGAGGCAAGTGGAGAAGGGGTGGTGGGGGCACAAAGGTACGAAAAGGGCTGGAATTCGTCTGAGAATAAGCAAAGACAAGGGCCGGGCTGAGGCAAGAACAAGGTCACTGGGGTGGACTTTGGGGCCCGGGGACGCACCCCTGTTCCCCACTGGCCGTGATCTGGCCGTGGTCTCAGGGAAGCAGGCGGCCCCAGAGGGAAGCTGACGACGTGCCTGTTTCTGGGAAATGGGTTAAGGCGCAGCGTCGTGCGACACGGTCGGCCTAAGCCATCACAGGGTGAGGAATGCTCTTAGCACCTGCTTTCTGGGAAAGCCAGCGTTTCCTAGCCCAGGGCTCTGGCTCCAGCGGAATGGATTACAGGTTCAAGGTCAGCCAGAGATAAACGTCTATTTCTGTTACATACAGAACCCCGGGTACGTTATTCCTGCGTTCTGGATGCATCGCCTTTCCTGTAAATAAGGACACACTTACCTGTAAAAGTATTTACAGAAATAAAATAAAAATATTGCAGAAAATATTTCCTGTAAATAAGAAACTAATATCCACCTTGCAGGGTCGTTGTCAAATTAAACAGCACAATACATAGGAAAGCACTCTGTACATCGACAGGGCGTGAGCTGGCGTGAGGGACCCGCGTGTCCGGCCCCGCCCGCGGCACAGGCACAGGAGCAGTGGGACCGGCTCTGCCTCTCTCTTCCCAAACTGACGGTGTCGTAAAAACAACGTGTGCGGGCGCCTGAAAGGTCAAACAGCAGCATGAGAATAACGGCCTGGTCCCCAAGCCCTCGCGCAGCTCTGCTCCCCGGAGTAGGCAGCTGTGCCTTGGTGACTTCCCGGTCCCCCTGGGTGACGCGTTCGTGCGGCCGGAGTTTGTCCATCAGTCTTCGCCCTTGTTTACCGACCTCTGTGTCTTCCACGTGAGGACTTAGGTCTGGCTTACCTCCCTCCCCGCTCCCTCCCTTCCAATATTATCATGTCACCATTTTTAGTTAAGTGGGTAATCAGTGTTTATATCATTAAACTGTGTAAATACTGTTCTTTGCAGAACCAAGATGTGCACTATGATTACAGCCTGTTTTTTTTTAAATCTTGAGTTAATGCAGCATTTTTTCTGCTTGCAGTCTTTCAGATGCATATCCTTATTTTTTCCAAATGCTTTATCACATAGTCTACCGTGTTATTTAACTGTGTAGGTGTTGCTCCCTGGGAACCAAGTAGTTACCATGGTTATACGCTTTCTGTCGTCCACTTCTGTCTTTCCTTGCTTTAACAACGGCACCCCTTCCCCCTTGGCTGGTTTTCTGGACAGATACCCCTTGTTCTTGAGAAGGAAAGCCGAGCCTTGTAAAGCCCCCAAGGAGCCCTCTGGCCGGAGCATGTGTCTCCGGTCTGCTTCCTGCGTCCGCGGGCTGCTCCCTGCGCGCCCCAGGCTGGCTCTGTTTCCTGCAGCTCCTTCGTGATTTATTCCCTTGTCTTGTGGGATCACACTCTCCAGCAGCTGCCGGAGGAGGGGTGCCTTGAAGGTCAGCCTTTTTCCTCCCTGCCTCCCAGAGAGCTGTGGCTAGCGGGCACGCTGGGCTGGGAGCTGGGGCAGGTAGAACATTCCTTTAGAATTTTTAATGAAGCACTTGCCTTTAAAAATATGGGCTATTTTTGAATTTTTAATCCAGAATCGTTGTTAAGAAATCCCATCTCATTCTGAGTCTCATCTTTTGGGGAGTATGATAAAAATGAGATGAGAAACGAGGGCCTCCATTTTTTCTGAAATTCTTGAGTTTGTTACCATTTTTCACTTCTGCTGCTCTGATATTTAATTAATTAATTACCCCGTAATTGTTTCCATTACAGACTTTCCAGTCCTTGTGCTGGGCACTCAGCTGGACCCTTCCAGCTTGTGATTTATGTTTTTTCCAGTATGTGAAGTTTTCTTCAGCTGCTTTTTCCACAGTAGCCTCCCCTTGGTTTCTCTGCCACCGTTTCTGGAAGTCTCCCGGCTCCGTATCAGAGCTCCTCAGTTAACTGCTTACATTGTAGTGTGTTCTCCCATGGTTCCATCTTTTGGTCTTACTTCCTGAGAGATTTCTTCGATTTTCCCTTTCAACCATTTATTAGGTTTTCAAATTTTGCTATCTTTTTAAAAATTTCTAAGATTTTTTTCTGTCCTCGTGGTCCTAGCCTTGTTTTATGTATGAAATACCGAGTTCTGACACTGACAATACTAACTGAGGCGTTTTTGAGGTCTTCTTCTGTTCTCTGCATCGTGTCTCCTTCTTTACGCTTTTTATTTTTTGTCTTTTGTGTTAGAGACATTTCTTCATGTGCAGCATGCTGTCTGTCTGTCTGTCATCTCCTCTATTCATCAGCTATGTATCTGTCATGTGTGTCTGTATGTAGCACTTATGCATCTACGTCTGTCTGTCTGTCTATCCATCCATCCATCTCTCCACCTACCGACGTCCTGGGAGCTCTGTGTGCGCGGTGGGGGGCGTGTCCATCCCCTGGTAGAGACACTGCGTGTGGGCTGGTCACCTCATCAGGCGAATACGCCACATCAGTAGTGGTGATTTTCTTTCCCCCCGAGCCCACCGCCCTTCTCAAGGGGGACTGTGTGATGCTCTACCCGGGAGTGAGGTGGGCGAGGTCCGGGGGTCTGGCTTTTCTCCATGTCAGCTCTGCATACCACTCCCCACCTTGTATGTACTCCGCCCAGTTTTGGCCACACGTCTCCCACTGAAATTCTGCAGAGAGTGCGGACCTGGGCTGCTCGCCAGTGGTCAATGTCAGACTGCTTCCCCGGGATAAGGCGGTGGGTTTGGATTTCTGGCCGAGCCCCCGTTGTCACCTGGTTTGCTGCGTGGTGTCCTCTATGAGTCTCAAGCCTCCCGGGGCATCTGCGGGGAGAGCGGGGCCCCGCTGGTGTTGTCCGCAGGCCCCTCCCTGCCTGGCTGCTCCCCAGGGCCGACCCCCGGTTCACGCTGCTGCCCGTGAAGCGTCACTGAGATGGCTCGTCTGCTGATACCACCCTTTCCCGCTCGCCTCTGAGGATTTATAGCTCTTTATTCCTTTAACCTTTTGGAGGTGAGGTCACAGGAGGAGAAGATATAAATTTATGCCCTGAGCACTTTGCATTTAACAGAAGCCCCAAAGACTTCTATTTGCAGACAGGTTGCAGGATGGTGGGTTCAGTTGAAGGAGCTTATGGGAAATTGAGGGCGGGACACCCTCAGGCTTGAGGCCTGCAGACTTACGCTTTTATCTCCAATGCAAAAGTAAATCCCATCCCTAATTGGATACCAGTGCATTAACCCTGTCCCACAGGTTCAGGCAAGGAGACGCCAGCTCCCCGCAGAAGAAAGCAAGTCAGGGTTAAGAACTGGAAGGACCTCTCGGGCAGGTTGAGTTGACCCACAGAGGGGACCTGTGCCCCCCCCCCCCCCGCCCTGCTCTGACTCCCTCTGCCCGCAGTGGAGGTGAGTCTGCGGGGGCTGGTAAACGGGAGTGAAGAGAGCTGGGGAAACCGTGTGCACACTTGGGTGTAAAAGTCGGATTCCTAGAAGAACGACTCCGAGCGCGTGGAAGTGCAGGCTGGGCGCAGGCTGGGCGCAGGCTGTGCTTAGAGGGCTGCGGGCGAGAAGCGGGGCTGCCGGGCCGCAGGTGGGCCTCAGGCTCTTTCTTCCCTTTCCTCCCTCCCTCCCTCCTTTCTTTCTAAATTGGTCATTATTTTTGTTTCAAAAGCGATAGGACCACAATACAGAAACACACGAAAGGCGGAGGAGAGAAGAAACCCTCGGCCTGTGCTCCTTGTCCTAACACACCCGGGGCATCTGCCCAGACCCATCCAGGTGTGTCCCTGCCTCAGTGGTCCCCGCAGCTGTCCCCTGCCTAGGCGCCCTGAGCCTGCGGCCCTGCTGGGGCCGGGGAGATGCGCGGGGCTGGGTCAGCACACTTCCTTTCCTTGTTCTCCCATGTGATGTGGGTGGAGGGGTGCCTGGCTCCCTGGTGTTTTGCCCCAGAGGGTTCTGAGGAATGGATGTGCCCAGAGTCACGTGGGAAAGAATTTGAGGGGATGTCGAGTGGTAACTGGAAATGCGTCTGATACGGGGAGGAGCCTTCCATTGGAATTAAGGTCCTCCAAGTGAACGTCGGACCAACTTGCCTTCGAAGAAACAGGGATGGGCTTGGGTAGTGGAAGGCCTTCCAAGTCCTCTCCGGAGGGCCCAGCCCTCGCCACCACCGGTGAGCCCTTGCTCGCGCACACTGTCTCAGGTGGTGGAGAGGTTCTGACGTGCTGGAGGTCCCGCTGAAGTCTGATTAGACGGATGCATGTTCAGGAACCCCCTCTAATGTCCAAGTGCTGGCATCGCCCCAGTTCGGGGCTTAGGCAGGTTTTCCTGCAGCTGCAGGGCCTCACGTGGCTAACTCACCATGGGGATGGGTCACAGCCGTTGGGGCCTGAGCGACCCCTCCTCGTCTGGAGGAACAGAGGGCAGCCTGCCTGGCTCCCCGGGTCTGCTCGGGTGCACGGTTACTCGGTCTTTTTATCAAGCGCTTGGCCTGCAAAGCTCAGGCAGGTGCCATGAATGGAGAGATTTCGAAGCTGGAACAGTTTGGGAAGGAGCAAAACAGGATGTGGCCGTCTCGTAGGGACATTGCTTGAAGAAAAGGCACCTCTTGGACCCAGGAGGCAGGGACTCAGAGCCGCAGGCAGTGCAGCTGGGAGTTTGTGCTGCCTGGCGTCCCAGCCACGTGGCTAGAGTGCCGGGACCCCGCTGCCCGTCCGTGCTGCCCCCCTCCCCCAGCCCCACCGCCGTGTCTTCATCCTCACCACCCACTCTGTTGGCCCGAGGATGGAGCCAGCCCCTGAACGGTGTGCTAGGCCAGACCTCTGCTCCCACTACGCCGCCTCCTACTGTCCTGGAGGACCTTTCCGTGGGGACCATCCTCTCCTGTCACGTGGGCGTTGCCGCTACAGCAGAGGACAGGGATGGGGCACAGGAGGCACAGAAGATGCCTCGTACGTCGTCACCTTGTGTTGGCTGTGCTCTGGTCCTGTCTACTCCCGACTAATCCAAAACCAGGTGTGGCCAACGCCGGATACACACACGTGGTGGAAGCGACCTCTCTTTGTTCCAGCAGCTACCTGAACTGTCCTTCCAAACACAAAGGGAAGTTTTAAGGAGCTCCTTAGTGAAAGATTTGGCCAAGACTCCAAGTAAGGATCTTGGCAGACCCTCTGCCCGCAAAGCGACAATTATTAGGTGAAAACGATCAAAAACAATTTAAGCCTCTGGGAATTGCCCTGAGGGCCTAGAGCAAATGGAGAAACATTGGTTCAAGGAAAACCAGTCAATCTCAGTGAGAACCGTGAGGGTGGAGGCATTTGAGCCATGAGCTGTGCCCCCGCTCCGCCCCCAGGGCTCAGCTGTGTCCCCGGCGGGGCAGGGACGGGCCGTCACTCCCCAGCTTCACATCTGGGAGGAGCAGCCTTCCAGCCTTGTCTCCCCAGCCCCATGTGTCAGAAGCTCTATTAAGCGTGGTTGAAGCATGGCTTCCATTTTCACTGGATCACAAAGAATAGGACTGTCCAGAAGCACGGTCTGATACGATGCAGATGAGAGTCAGCGTTGACTGCATTTCAGATGGAACGCCGGGCACTTCGCAGGACGTCGCAGACAAGGTTAGGAGTCACTTACTGGTGGTATTTGCTGAAAGAAGCAGAAAGGGCTCGGGCGCGGTTTGCAGAGGAGTCTGACAGCCTGTATTTACCCATTGGACGTACACGCACATCTTCCCGAGCATTCATTTAGCTGGCAGTCTGGGAAATGTCAGCGCTCTAATTAACTCCAGCCAGGGGAGGCCGGGCTGCAATTTGAAATCCCTTTGACTGATGCGGCAGCAATCAGGGCCGGCTCCCTCTTGCGCAGAAGCGGAGGGGGGCGCGGGGAGGCGCCGAGGGCTTCCTCCCGCTGCCGCTGCCGGATTCCGTCCACGTCCTCAGCCGGATGCCGGGCGAGAAGCGAGGCGCCGTTTTATCGCAGCCTCCCCGCGCGCCTGGGCAGGGAAGTTGTCACTTCCGTTAGAATAAAAAGGAACCGCGCGTTCTTCTCTGGTTTTGTAGGTTCTGCTGCCTTAGGGGGTCTGAGGATCTGAAAGCTGTTATGCTAAATCCGACTGATTTTTCTCATACTTACGAAATATGTTGGCAGGAGCGTCTTTATTTATATTTACCTTAAAAATAAACCGATAGATGCTATGTCCAGAGTCTCCTGATTAAAATGACAGGAATCAGGCTGCTCCCCAGATTTCTAGCCCCCTTAGGCAGGTGTGGACACACTGGATAAAATTCTCCCCTGCGGAACTGAACTCAGCCAGTGCGAGTTCCTTCAGTACCTAGTCTGTGCCGGGAGCTATGACGATGTCGGGGAGCTGCCTGACAGATTGCCTGGGGCCTGCAGGGGTCGTGAGACGCGCAGGTAGAGACACCAGCGCAGCCAGGGCGCGAGGGCTCTGGCACCAAGGGCGGTGTGGCCGGGAGACGCAACAGCGTAGGGAAGCCGGGCCACTCCGACTGGGAGCCCGGAGAGCCCAAGCGGGGCGACCCCTGCGCGGGGCTCGGATGCTCGAAAGCCCTTCCACGAGGGAAGAGGCGAGGTGAGGGGCTCACGGGTGGAGAAAGTCTTGGCCGAAAGAGCCCGCGTGGTGTGTCTGGGGGGCAGCCGTGTGGCCCGTGTGCTGAAGGTGGCCCTGGGCAGGGGTGCGGAGGGGAGGGGGCTGCGGAAGTAAACAGAGTCCACCTGCTCCTGCCTGGAAAGCTGTGGCTTTGGAACTTGATCTCAGTTTTTGCGGGCGGTGGTAGGAGACCGTTGGACGGTTCAGTGGAACTGGCCTGTGTGACACGGACAGGCAGACGGCCCTGACCCACTGCAGAGCCGGAGCGGCCGGAGGCAGGAGGCGCAGTCAGGAGGGAGCCGCAGCGGCCCTGGCAAGCGCTTGGGGGAGTGGCGACGCTGCCGCTGTCCCTACCTCCCCAGGCCGGGGCGGGGAGCTGCCCATTTCGGCAGAGACAGGGGGCGAGAGGCGGTTCTTGGAAAGCCCAGTCTTACGGTGGAGACCGGCCTGCCCTCCAAGCTCCTGAACTCAGTTAGAGGCAAAGACACTAATGAGCGGAGCTCCAGTTCACGGGGAAGAGGACAGCGCTCGCGAGGACCATGACGGGGGCAGTTCTGGTTCTGAAAACAAGTGACGTGCTTGGCGGCCCCCCCTCCAGAAGCGGGAGTTTCCCCTCACGGTCCTCTCGGGGTCTGGACAGCGGCCTCCTGAGACGGTCGTCTTCAGGGCCACTCGCTTTTGTAACTTGCTGAAATGCGCAGCAGACAGTGACCTCATTGTGGAAGTGGTGGTGATGGGTCACAGGTGCCCAGACCCGTGGTCGGTCGTTGTCCCGGACGTGTCTGTCTGCAGGTGTTCCTGGGTGAGACTGACACTTGGTCAGTGGCCCGAATGAAGCAGGTGGCCCTTCCAAGGTGAGGCCCGCCCCATCCGCTGAGGCTGAATAGAACCACAGGGGTTAGAAGGGAGGGTTTGTCCCCTCGGCCCGGCTGCCGGGCTGGGACATTGGTCTCCTCCTTCCTCTGGGCTCAGACTCAGAATGGAGCTCACGCCACTGGCTCTCCCGGTTCTAAGGCCTTTGGATTCGGACCAGGACTCGTACCGTCGGGGCCCCTGGGTCACCAGGTGGCCAGCTGGACTTCTCAACCTCCAAAACCGTGTCAGTTCGATTACTTACATTCGCGTATCTCGCCTATTGGTTCTGTTTCTCTGGAGGACCCAGACTAGCACAGAAGTGATCATTTCCCATTTAAAATTTCTAATGACTTGACTGTTTTTGTATAAATAATAATACATATTATGAACACAATCAAGTAACATAGATGAGGACAGAAATGAGAGCCAAAAACGTTGCTTAATATCCTCAAATACTATTCTAGGGCGGAGAAAAATATTATGAAACATTCAATAAGACACTGGAATTACTGTATTTTTAACTCTGTGCTTTAATTTTAGATATTATCGACTTCTGGCTACGAAGTGTGAGAGAATGAACACTCACGATTCTTGCCAAATTCCCCCCACCCCGAGTTTTGTGTTTATAGTGCTATTGTTTTAATGTTGTTAAGGCTTCTAACATTTGCAGAATCTCCACAGTTGTTTAATATTATGTTCATAGCTGTGGTAAGATGAACAATATAAATAGTCATTTGTGAGTGTTTTAAAGATTGTGGAGAATTTCTTCCTCATTTTTAGGGCAATATTTTTGTTTGTATTTTACTATCATTTGCAAGCTTTTACTTCTTACGATTGAGTTTCGAAGGGTTCCTCTGAGCCAGTAGTACACTGAGTTCCATGCTGGCTCTGTGAGTAGAGGTGTGTACTATCTGACTATTATTATATTAGATGTGTCATTATATGCATCGCGATTTCCCCTGAAATCCTTCCGAAGTGTTTCATATGATTTCCTTGGCTAATTCTGTCAGGTCACTGACTTTTCCATTTTTCTCTTATTTCTTGGAGCGCAGGCTGCCTGCAGTAAGTACATCCACTCGAACTGGGGAGATTTTCTATTTATTTGGGGAGCAATAACAAGAGCAAGAACCAACTTTCCCACATTGGACTGCAGCAGCACTGCTGTTTTTCCGGGAAATCATCAAAGGTCACAAGTGGCATTTTACTTGTTAATTTTAACAAAAAACACTAGCGTCGCTAAGGACGCGTTATGATTTGAGCAGACTGTTTCTAAATCTCGGCGCAGTCTTGACGTCCAGCTCTTTCCGAGCCAGTAAGGAAGGTGTCCAGCTGCAGGTGACGCCCCCGGAGCAGAGGCGTCAGGAAGCAGGGAGGTGTCCCTGACAGAAGGCAGGGGCAGATGCTGTGCGCCTGGGGCAGCGGACCTGCCGGTCCTCCTGGGTCCCGGGTTTTCTGTCGTTATGTTTCCTTTGTCCTCACACGTGTCCCCTCGTGGTCCCACTTTGGTGCCTGCAGCTTCAGCCGCCTCGGCTGCGTTCTAGGTGTCCGTACGTTGAAGCTTGGTAGTAAGAGTGAATGGTTCAGACAAGCACTGCGAGCTTCAGAGGGATGGAACCGCGTCCCCGGATCACAGAGCTGGAGAGCTGCAGAGCTTGTCAGCGACGCCAGATGCGTCTCATTCAAAGCCCAAGCCCCCTGCTCTACCCCCTGGCTCTGAGGAGCACGTGCGAGTCCCAGGCTCTCGTCCACGGCGCGCAGACTGCGGAAGGGAGGGTGGGCCCAGCGAGGCAGGGGAGGGCTGGGAAGGACTTTGAGTTCCCCCGTGCCCGGCGGGCACTTCCCTCCTGTGCCGTCTCTCCAGTCTTCCAGCGTGTGCTCTTGGGTTATTTAACAAGAGGATGAGTGAGAGCAACAGGAGGAACCTTCTGCTTCCGAGAATTGCTCAGAGAGGGTGACAGCTCATAGGGTGGGATGTGGGACTGGAGGAGGTGACCTGTGGGCCACGCACCTTAGGACGCTGGGCTCTGCTGGGTGCTGCATCACAGGTGTGGGCATCATCGCCTTTCTTGGGGGAGAGCTGGAGCCCTTGTCCTGACTCTCACCCACGCTGTGAGTCAGGGTGTGGCCTGGAGGGGGTCTGCGGTTGTGGTCACAGCCAGTGTCACCTGCTCCCCGGGCGCCCAGCCTGCACGATGCACCGGCGTGACCTGTATCACCTTGATTAAGCCACGTGGTGCATTAGTCAGGGTTCTGCAGAGAAACAGAGCCAGCGGGAGCACCCGTCTACACGCCCTGGGTATCTGGAGATGAGGCTGACTCCAAGGAGCTGGCTCGCATGATGGAGGCTGAGAAGTCACTACTTGCTGTCTGCAAGTGCAGGAGCACTGATGGCATAAATCCTAGTCCCAGGACAGGGAGGACCGACGTCCCAGCTCAGGCAGGCAGACGGGGAGCGAGCTCCGCCCTCCCCCAGCTTTGTGCTCCTGTGCGTCCTCACCGGGCTGCCGGGTGCCCACCCACAGGGTGAGGACGGGTCTGTGCTCAGTCTTCAGAGTCAGTGCTAGCGTCTTCCAGAACACCTCAGGATAACGTTAAGCCAGATGTCCAGGCTCGCTGAGGCCCAGTCGAGTTGGTAGAAAATTGACTGCCATGCGTGGGTTGGGTCTCTGGTACATGACTAGTGGGTTATTTTCAGCCCTGACTGGTCAGTCACCATTCACATTATAGCAAATTTTTACTCAATTGTCCCATTTAAAAAATAGGTATAAATAATTGAAAAGTTCCTTTAGAATGGCTATTTTTGAGCGTTTCCAGCATATAGATTCTCAGAACACTAATCTTCCCCTGTAAGTCACGTCTACACGAGAAACACATACAGCAAGATGACAAGAAAAAGTGAACTAAACCAGCACAGGGTAGGAGTGAGGACGCTGCAGCCCCGGGCTGAGAGGGGCAGGCAGGGGCGGGCTTCCTGGGGAAGAGGCTGGCAGCCCACATGGGCCCCTTGACCCCGCTGGTTAGAGCAATGGCAGGTGTTCTAATTTTTCAAGACACAGAGACATTTTTCTTTTTGTATAATCACTTATTTTTTTAAAATGCTGGGTCCACTAAAAAGTGCTGTGCGGTTTCAGAGCCCATGTCTGTGCACAGCACACAGCTCAAGGGCTCCGGCTGGACACCTCTGTTCCAGGGAAGGAGGATGGATGGAATTCAGGTCACTAAAATGCTGTTCCTTTCTTGATTTCATATGTGTGTCTGCGCCTTCTGCAAGTGGCTCCCTCTCTGAGTTTTGGTTTTCTCGCGTGTAAGGTGAAGCTACTTCCTGCAGCAGACCCGGGCTCTTTAATAGTCCATCCTGTTCGTGGGCATCCAGTGCTGAGCATGTCCTGAACTGAACTCCCCACGTCTTTGCTCAGGCCCACGTGCCTTTCTGTTTCCTCCTTGAGGAGTCACACCCCTCTGTACGCAGGTGCCCAGGCCCTCCTGAACTGCAGTCGTCCTCAATGCAGAATATTATCTTCCTTTGCTTCCAAAATACGACCACGTCTTATTAATGCCAGATTCTTGACATCTCTTGAATCTGCCCTTTTCTTTCTAAATCCACTGCCCCGGCTTCCATCGGAGGCTTCAGGATTTATTTCGCGGGTTATTGACGGCTCCCTTCCTCCGCTCTCAGTCCATCCATCATCGCGTTGCCAGAGTGATCTTCCCAGCCTGCACGTTTGGCCAGACCGTTTCAGAAGCCTGCTCACAGGCTGCTCCTCGAGGCCAGGTTGTAGTCTCAGCACTTAGCAGTTATTCATGACGGTCAGCGACACAGGATGGGTGGGTGAACACACGGACAAAACAGTTCTTTGCTAAATCTCTAATTTTTTGCACAAAGAATATAATCCACCTCTGGACGTTGATTCAGTTGTTAGCTCAAGATACTGATGGCATTTAGGGTTGGATCAGAGGATATCTTGAATTTCTTATTAAAAAATTTTTAAACTCTGCCTTCAGGCCTAATTCATGTGGCCAAATGTTCAACCTTTGAAAAATAAAAGTTTTGTCACTGTGTACAATTAAGTTATTAAGTAAAGGAACATATATACGTATGTATTCACGGTATAACCCACATGTGGTCACGTGCGTGGCTCATGAAAATCTAGGTGGGTCCTTCTTTGTGCAAAATCTGAATTCCTTAAGAGAGGGACACAAATCAGAGTGGTTTTTGCTTTTGTTTTTTAATTTGGAAATGAGTACCTTGTTATTGGAATATTTTCATAGTGAAATTCCTTGTCGTGTGGACAATATGTCCTGCATTCCTCTATTTGGGGCTAATTCACACGCTGAATTCCCTGAGCCGGGGTGAGGCGGGCACATTCCCCAACGTGCAGGCGCTCTCGCGCGGAGAAGGGACATACGGGGGCTGCCCTTCCGCGGGCTCTGTCTGTCTTGTTCTTCTCAGGCCAAGTCGTACGTGAAATGCGCAGACACGCGTTTTATTGCTAATTCCTATCTTCACTCACTGGCCAGCGCACTTCCTCATAATGGCCACCCTTCGTGCTACGAAATGTCATCGAGAATGTGCAGTGAAGCCCTCAGAATTAGCCACTCATACTAATTATAGGTTCCCCCGACGGATTCATTTAACTTTGACCTGGGGAGGAAAGTCATAAATTCTCATCCACGAACAGGGAAGGGAGCCCAGGGCTGTGCGTCGTTTATTCACATGTTTCCTCAGAGCTTTCTGGTTCTGCAAACACAGTCTGGTCAGGATTATTTCCTGTTATTTGTCTAGAATCCAAAGGAAGGTGACTTTATTTTGTGGATTTACATGCCATTTCTACAGAATAATCTCTACTTAAAAATGGATAAAATAGATTGTACTAAACCAGAAAGGAAATACTAGTTTTGGCTCCCTTTGTAATCCAAGTAGATTGAGGAAAGCCCTGTGGCAAAGGCCTGGGCTCCGTTCTGGAAGGAAGGCGGTGAGGATCACCATCGCCTGCGTCACGGGAGGGAACACAGGCAGAAGGAAGGACCCCGCGCCCGGGGCCCAGGACTCCGCAGAGGGAGAGCGGAGCCTGGGGCGCAGAGGGGGCAGCACGTCTGAGCCAGGAGATTTAGGTCCTGGCCCGGGGCTGCCAGTGACTGGCTAGGTGGCCCTGGGCAAGTCAGTTAGCCTCTGGGAGTCGGGGTTTCTCAGCTATGAGGGGGGCGGGTAACGATCCACCAGTTCCGGCGAGACTCCGAGGAGAGAGCGAATGCACGTGAGATGGTTTTGAAAACCGAAAGTGCATGTACAAATGTCAGGAATTACTATGGGTTTTGAAAACCTCAGTTGTATTTTTTAAAAACAAGCCCACGTCTGTAGCAGTGTCACCGCGTGCTCGCCCTTTGTGAGCCTGACTTGCGTTTTCCAACACTCAAGAGCGCCCTGTGGCTTTGGGCGAGCCTCACAGAGCCCAGCGACGGAGACGACGTTTGCGCTGATTCAGAACCAAGGACCCGCCCAGGGACCCTCCTGTCAGGGATCGCTGTGCTGTGTTTTTCGTTCTTTAAATTGTATCTTTGAACATTTTATTACACTGTCTGTCATCTCGGAATCTTATGCTTCCATAATTAAGGAGACAGCAAGGAACCAGAGCTGTAAACCCATTGTCCATTATGTTACGGCCAGGAAGCCTGAGGCCCAGAGAGGCTCGGTGACTGAGCCAAGGCTGCAGAGCGAGCAGGGGATAGGACAGACTCCCAAACCTTCGCTGAAGTTTCTTCAAATGTTTGTTACTCAAGGTTTCTTGATTCCAAGAAATAAAAATCAACTCTGTATAACTCAAACAAAGAGGAGGTTCACTGAAATGATACAGGGACCCAGGAAACCACCACAGACTCCAAGGGGCATCTGGCGACTGCAGGGCTGGGGGGTCAGGCCGGGGTGCTGTCTGCTGCCCTGAATGAATCCCAGATACCCTTCTTTTCAGGGTCCTAGTGCCAGGAAGGACTCTCTAGTGTGTGAGCCTCGGTCACCGCGTGAAACCTGGCTCAGGGGAGGGGCAGGTGGGCCTCCCAGACCAGCTTGGGAGGTGGGCCTATCTACATATGCTAACGCCCAATTCTATTTACACAATTACTTGGCAATTCTATGACTGAGCACGATTTATACAATTCTATATCTATATACGTTAATTGGGCATTACTATATTAAATGTGGGAATATTACCCGAAGGAGAGGAGACGGGATGTTGAAAAGAAAAATAAAAGGACTAGTGACTGTGCATCGAAGGTCACTTTCCAGATGTGCAGGAACTGTTCCCCTCCTGCCTGATACACGCCAGCCATCGTCATTCCCCCCGGGCACCCGGTCCTCATCTGTTCCGGCATCTGCTCTGCGTGCCTGATCTGGGGACGTCTGGGCTCCTGGCTCAGACTGAGGCCCTCGTAAGAGCTTCCACTCGGGACAGGACCGTCACATTAACCACGACCAATGCATCTCACAGAAAATGAAAAGGGAGCGCGGAGGCCGTCGCCGACGGCTCGCGGTGAAGCCGCGTCCCTTGGTCTTCGAGCTCCTCTTTCCTGCGTAGCCTGCTTCTTCCAAGACACACCCGGGCCTCGGCTTTTTAGCGGCGACTGGCCTAATCGAACCGTCATGTTTTCATTAACAGCCGATCAAACGGTTAGAACCACTGGACTCCTGGCCGAGCGCCCTGGATCCAGGCCGTAGGCAGCACCACAGGCGCGGGCAGACACGGCGTGTGTGCGTCCGCCCCGCCTTGGCGGCGTCTGCCTGCGCGGCCACAGTCGCTGCGGAGCCCTGGCGACGTGAGCTGACAGGTTTTACTGTTATGCTTGCATTTTAGGGCCCCTCCTCCTGGGCTGGAGCCTGTGCTCGGTTCTCCAGGGCTGCGGTGGGACCGCGCTTTCATTACAGCTGTGACGTCGGGGACAGGCGTGGGCGTGTGTTCCGTGTGTGCGGGGTGCGGTGGGTGAGAGGTATCCGAAGGCCGAAATAGCCCGCTGCTGAGTTAAGGGAGTAGCTGAGAGATTCCGTATTCACTCATTTGTGGAGGCCGTGGTGGCACGTACTCAGGGGCATTTGAAATCACAACAGTCAGGATGCTACTCACGTTGGGGGCAGCGTGCAAAACCCGGTTTTCCCTGGCAAAACCAGAGGGATAGGCTGTCATTGAAGCCAGCTTTCCTGGAGGAATTTGGTAAAAGACTGAGTGGATTTGCAAGGAAGCTGGAAACAGTCTGAAGGCTTGTCCCTTCGCAGCGCCCTGTATCACTGCCCTGCACGGAACTGCTCTGGGCACCTGCCCCTCCTGCTGGACCCTGAGCTCCGTGCAGCAGGGCTCGGGGAAAGGCTGTGACGTCCAATGACCGTCTGGAAAACGCTCGTAAAGCCTGGCACGCTCACAGCATTTTCTAAGTTGAAGTCGTAATCTACTAGCCAACAAAACCTCTCCCCCAAGTGCCAGGCGTATACTGGTGACAAGCATCAAGGACAAACCACATTTAAGCTCCAGACTCCTGGGTCCAAATTCACGTCAAGTGGCAAGTGGCGATCCCAGGCCCCGGCTTATTTTTCTGCATCTGAAGATGCGCTGCCTCCTGTCGCCTCTTCTGGTCTGGAACCACGGGGGGACGTACAAGTCTTGAATTTAACAGGGAAGCAAATTATTCGAAAATGAGGTCCTGGCTTAGCACTCTCTCAGGCGGCCCCAGTGGCAGTGTGACGTCCTGGTAACTGCCTGGAGGGACAGCCTCTGTGACAGACCGAGCCAGCGGCTGGCCATCATGGTCTCGAGTAGCCCCCGTCAGTGACAGGAGGGCTGCTGGCTTCAGCCAAGCAGAGCAGAGGCAGCCACTCGTGTCTGGGGTCCATTTTTGCCACAATGTAACACTAGGAAACGCGTCTTCGTTCCCCAGGATGCAAAGGGCTGACGGCAGGCGGCTAACTGCTGTGTCCATCCTTTGTCCTCACAAACCACCGGCTGGCCTCCTCCTGTCACGGGGAGGGACGAACCTGACTCCCTGTTAGAGCTGTTCCTTAGGCTCTGACCCTGTGCTCCGCTTCCTGCGCTGAGTCAGGCTGGGTCTGCACCTTTTGTGAAAGAACGCCGCCCGTAGCTGGAATGTACAGGAGAGCCCCTTCTCAAGGCTCTGACCTTGACCGGTGTAGCACTTCCTCACTCACATAAAGATAAAAAGTTGCAGAACGGAAAACAATATTTGTCTCGCTGGAGGTTTATAGGAAATCGTGACCTGCCCCAGGTGGATGGCTGCAAGAACAAAGGATTCCGACACGGAGAAGTTTGCAACAACCAACCACACCCCTCCCCATTTTAGTATAAAAGGAGGCTGAATTCTGACTTGAGGAAGCTGGTTCTCCAGGACGTCAGTCCCCCGTCTTCTCAGTCTGCCGGCTTTCCAAACAAGGTCATTACTCCTTGCCCAACACCTCATCTCCCGATTTATTGGCCTGTTGTGCGGCGAGCAGAGTAGGTTTGGGATCAGTAACGCTCTCACCAGCAGGAAAACAGCCGACACACAGAGCGCAGAGGGCTGGCCAATTATCCTTTCGTTCTGTCTAGTTACCTCTGTACGTTTTTCGAATTTCAGCTTTTGGCTGGTTTTCCTCCCCCACTGAACAAAGCAGGGATGACCTTCCCCTGAGCCCAGCGAGGGACACATTGCTGTTCTTGCCTTCCTCACCAAGCCACTGGGAATCTGCGAGGGCAGGAACGGTGTTCCGCAGATCCCGTCCAGGGCGAGACTGCCCACAGCATGTGGCCGGCGACTCCGGGAGACCCTGGCAGCAGCCCGGGGCGCCGGGACTCAGCCCGGCTGTGCGAACGGCTTGCGGCGCCACCCGGGTACGGAGTCAGCCTGCCTCTGCGTGCTTGCCGTCTGCTGTGTGTCTAGCCGCCCACACCCGGCGCTCGTAGCAGTGCCGTGAGAGGCTCAGCAGGACGCCGGGGCCATGTGTCTCCAGAAATGCCTGTGCAGACTCGCGAAGTCTGGCCTCGGAGGGATCAGATGGTCCATAAGTGGATTTGGCTTCAGCAGGGTTTGCATGTTTACTTTCCTTCACGAGGTTTCAAACGAAGACGTGAACGGTTGGTGTCTATAGATCATGATTACTTGAGCCTTTTACACTTTAATTATTAGGGAGGGAGAATTTTGAGTTTTACTCTTAAAGTAATTGATACACTTAAAAAACCCAAATTTAAACATGCACAAAAGTAGAACAATTAAATAATAAATAAACAGCCCACCTGCCCAAACTCTTAACAGTTACCTGCGTTGTGATGATCATGACTCATCTGCTGGTGGAAGGGGGACATGTCTGCAGGTGGTGTTTATTTTTCCCCCGTGAGAATTAGGTTTCCTTCTTCTGAAATATTTACATGTTAAAGGTTTAAAAAACTCTATCCTTATTTATCTCTTGCCCCAATACGGTGTTTGATGAATTACTGCACCTGTAGATTAGGTCTGAAGTCCAGGACTGTGACATCTCCAGCTTTGTCCTTCTTCTTCAAGGCTGTCTTTCATATTCTCGGCTATTTGCATTTCCCCGTAGAATAAATGCACCAGTTTCCACACACACACACACACACGCACACAAATCCCTCTGAGAATGCCGACTGGGATCACATTGAATTTGCAGATTGATCTGGAGAGAATCAGTACCTTTAAAGTACTGTGTTTAACCCATAAACTTAATATATTTTTTCTTTTATGTAGATACTCGTTTTTTTGAGGTAAAATTCACAAAATATACAATTTTCCATCCTAACCATTTTAAAGTACCTAATTCAATTTTGGGGGCACATTTATACTGTTGTGCAATCATTGTTGCTGTCTAATTCCAGAACATTTCATCACCAGAAAAGGAACCCTGTCTCCATGGAGCCATGACTGTTCACTCCCCCTCCTCGCCCCTGCAACCACTAACCTTTCTGTCCATAGGGATTTGCCCATTGTGGACCTTTGTCAGCAGAATCATGCAACACGTGGCCTTTGTGTCTGTCTTCTTTCACTTAGCGTAGCGTTTCTAAGGTTCATGCATTTTGTAGTCTTCATCAGTGCTTCATCCCTTTTTGTGCCTAAACAGTGTTTTGCTGTATGTATTCGCTCCAATTTTTTTAACTGAAGTACAGCCAGTTAAAAATGTTGTGTCAATTTCTGGTGTACAGCATAATAGTTCAGTCATACATGAACGTACATATATTCACCTTCATATTCTTTTTAACCATAAGTCACTACAAGATATTGAATATAGTTCCCCGTGCTCTACAGCAGAAACTTGTTTATCTGTTTTATATGTATTAGTTAGTATCTGCAAATCTCGAACTCCCAATCTATCCCTTCCCATTCCCTTTCCCCCTTGGTAACCATAAGTTTGTTTTTTATGTCTGTGAGTCTGTTTCTGTTTTGTAAATAAGTTCATTTCTTTTTTACAGATTCCACATATGAGTGATATCATATGGTATTTTTCTCTTTCTGGCTTACTTCACTTAGAATGATGATCTCCAGGTCCATCCATGTTGCTGCAAATGACATTAGTTCATTCTTTTTTATGGCTGAGTAGTATTCCATTGTATAAACATACCACAGCTTCTTTATCCAGTCCTCTGTCAATGGACACCACAACTTGTTTTTATCCATTTTTCAGCAGATGGGCATTTGGGCTGCTTCCACTGTTCAGCTGCTGGGCTGTGCTGCTGTTAGCATTTGTGCAGAGTTTTTGTATGGACACATTTTCATTTCTCTTGGGTATATACCTAGGGGAGGAATTACCGAGTCACATTAAAAGTTAAAAGTCTGTTTAACTTTTTGAGGATCTGCCGAACTGGTTCCCACAGCGGCTGTTCCGTGAGCACTGGCCCCGCAGTGAGCGGGCTGTCATGCCTGCCCTCACCGATGCTTTGTTGTCTTCTGGTTTGCATGTAGCCATCCTGGTGCGGGTGAAGGGACATGTCACTGTGGTTTCAGCCTGCACTGCTCTACTGCCTGGGGATACTGGCATCTCTCCACCTGCTTAGTCGCCATTTTCACATATTCTTTGGAGAAATGCCTTTTCAAATTGTTTGCCTATTTTTCATTTAGGTTGTTTGTCTTGATTTCGTTGACTGGGCTGCATCCTTTATGCACTTTGAACACTAGGACCTTGTCACATACGTGACTTGCAAATACGTTCTCACATTCTGTGGGTTGTCTTTGCACTTTCTGACAGTGTCCTTTGATGCACAAAAGTTTTTAATTTTGGTGAAGTCCAAATTAACAATTTTTTCTCTTGTTGCTTGTGGTGTCCTATTTAAGAAATCGCTGCTTAATGCAGGGTCACGAAGATGTGACCTGTGTGATGCCTGAATTTTTACTCCTCGTGTGGTAGTGTGTGTCTGCTCTTCTATTCACTGTTGGTCTAGTTAGAGATTTTTCAATTTATTTGCCTTTTCAAACAATTAACTTTTGGCTTTTCTGAGTCTTTCCATTACAATTTTCCTGTACTTTATTGTATCTTCTTTTCTACTACTTTTGGTATGGTTAATAGTTTTTTTTTTTAAATAGCTTCTTGGAATGGATATCTAGCTTCTTTATTTTCAACAATACTCCTTTTTTAATACATGCATTTATACCTATAAATTTTCCTCTAAGCATTGTCAGCTGTATATCAAAAGCTTTGGTATGTTGTATCTTTACAACCATTTAGTTAAAAATATATTCTCATTTCTTTTATAACTTTTCTCTTCTTATGATTTATTTAAAAGTATATTGCTTAATTTGTAAAAATCCAAAAGCTTTTTAGCTATCATTTGTTATTCATGTCTTGCTTGATCCTGCTGAGGTTAGAGAATATATTAAATGACTTAAAATGCATTTAGATTTGCTTTTTGGCTGATAATCGAAACAATTTTTGTAAATACTCCACATGAATTTGAAAAGTTGGGTCCGTTTTTAAAATTGTGTTTTTCACATTTGTATATTGTTATTGATTTTTGGGGTTTGTTAATTTTTACTTTTATTAAGAGAATTGTTTTAAGATTTCTCTCTAATTTTTTAGTCAGTTTTTAGCTTTTGATTTATATGTTTGAAATAGTTTTGTTAGGTACATATAAATTTATGATTTAAGCTTCCTATTAAATTATGCTTTTATTTTGAAATGTTCCTATCTCTAAATATTCTTATTACTTTAAAGTCTACTGCATCTGATAGAAGTTGGGCCATGCCAGACGTTTTCTGTGAGTGTTGTCAAAGTATATCTTATTCAATTCTTTTACTTCAAATTTTCTGTATTTTTACATTTAAAACATGTTTCTTATAAGCAACGTATATTTAGGTTTTAAAATAGAGGTTATAAAACATTGGTCTTTTACTTATATTATTTATATATTTATAAATAATATAATTATAAATTACATTATTATATTCTTATATTTAATATAATTATATTCTTGTATTTAAATCTATTATCTTACTATTTTTTCCTATTTGCACATCTGTTCTCTGTTATGTTTGTCTCCTTTCTAGCTTTGTTTTTAATTAATTAATGGTATGTACTTTTTACAGTTACCTTTGTTAATTCATTGCTTATGCGTGGGTTTACTTTAGTCTTAGTAAGGATTGTAATGTGCGTCCTTGACTAACAAGCGTACATTACTTTTACTGATCCATGAGTCATCGAGGACATTGCTGTAGTCCGACTCCTGTCTGTTGTGCAATTGTTGTCGTCTGTTTCAATTTTTGTGTAACTTAAATCCTACAGAACGTGTAACCTTCGCGTGACCGATACTCCGCTTTCCGTCAGAGTGAGCCGCGTAGCTGCCCGTTCTGGTGCTTTTCACTCTTCCCTGCGCTTACGTGCTTCTTTCTTTCCCTTCTGTTGAAAGTGGCTTTTAATTGATCTCCTTTAGTCTCGTTCTGTTTGTGATGAATTCTCAATTCTTGTGTGTCTAAAAATACATTCATTTTATTTAATATTTAAAGGCTATTTTTGGTATGTATTCAGTTCCAGTTTGGAAATTTTTTTTTCAGCATTTTAAAATTGTCATTTAATTGTCTTCTGTCTTGTCTTGTTTATGGTGTGGAGACATCTGTCCATTTTCCTGTTGCTCCTCTGAAGGACCGGTTTCTCCGTAAAGGTCTCTGACTGCCTCCGGGATCTTCATCTTGCTCTCCGTCTCGGCGGGGAGCTGGGCAGCGGTGTGGGCAGTAGTGTGGGCAGTGGTGGTGGGCGGGGTCTCAGGTGCCTCCCCGAATGTCCTCACTCATCTGTGACCCTCTCTTCCTCGGTGTGAGTGGGAACGCACACGTGTGATGGGACCGCCTCTGGGATTCTGTTATGTTATATATAAAGGGGTTTTGCAGGTTTAATCAGGGCCCCAAATTAGTTTACACTGAGTTACTCAAGAGGGAGATTCTTGCTTTGGTTTGCCCTAATCAGGCCATCTCTTTAAAAGCCAGGTTTTCCCAGCTGACCTTGGAGGAGGAACACACACAGCCACGCTGTGAGCTGTCTCTGCACACAGGTGGCCTGTGGCTTAGAGTGGTCTCCAGCCAGCGGTGACAAAGGAAACAAGCTCCGTCATATAACCGCAGGGGACTGAGCTCCAGCCACAACCTACAAAAGCTCCGACAGGGACCCCACGTCCAGATGAGAAGCAGAGCCTTGGCTGGCACCGTGTGAGAACCGAACATGGGACAGCGGGGCCCTGCCCGGACTTGTGCCCCACGGGACTCCGAGATAATAAGCACGTGTTTCCAGGTTTGTGGTAGTTTGTTACTCAGCAACGGAAAACTAGTACTTGTATTTTTTATTTTCTTTGCTTTTTTTTTTTAATTCAGTAGAGTTGACATAAAATATCATGTTAGTTTCAGGAGTACTACATAGTGATGCGACATTTGCATACATTACGAAATGCTTGCCACGTGTCTAGCAACCATCTGTCCCTACAGAGTTACCACAGTGTTGCTGACCATCTTCCTTGCGCTGTTGTTATGTCCTCGTGATTTATTTATTATGTGGCTGGAGGCCTGATCGTCTTAATCCCCTTCGTCCGTTCCATTCTCCCCACCTCCTTCCCTTTCTGGCAACACCTGTTTGCTCTCTGTATCTCTGAGTCTGTTGTCACGTTGTTTTGTCTGTTTTGTGTTTTAGATCCCACGCATCAGTGGGATCGTGTGGTGCGTGTCTCTGTCTGCCTCGTTTCACTTAGCATAATACCTTCTAGGTGCATCCATGTTGTCACAGGTGACAAGATTTCCATTTTTCTGGCTCAGTAATGCTTCACTGTATGTGTGTGTATGTGTACATACATATATATATATATATATATATATACACACACATACAATGGAACATTACTCAGCCAATAAAACGGGAATCTTGCCATCTGTGACAACATGGATGCACCTAGAAGGTATTATGCTATATATATGTGTGTGTGTATATATATGTACACCGCATCTTCTTTATCCGCTTATTTATCAGTGAACACTTAGGTTGCTTCCGTATCTTACCTATTATAAATAATGATGCAGTGAACACAGGGGTGCATGTATCTTTTCAAATTCATGTTTTTGTTTTCTTCAGAAAAATACCAGGAAGTGGAGCTGCTGAATCACGTGGTGGCTCTATTTTTAATTTTTGGAGGAACCTCCATGCTGTTCTCTGCGGTGGCTGCAGCAAGTCACGTTCCCACCAGCAGAGCCCAAGGGCTCCCTTCTCTCCACATCCCCGCCAGCATTGGTCGCTTGTTGTCTTTTTGATGCTAGCCATTCTGACAGGTGTGAGGTCATATCTCACCGTGGCTTTGATTTGCCTTTTTCTGATGATTAGTGACGTCAGGCAACTTTTTTATGTGTCTCCTGGCCATCCATATGTCTGGCTGGGAAAAACGTCTATTCAGGTCCTCTGCCCACTTTTAAAATCAGGGTTTTTTTTTTTTTAACGGCGAGTTCTGAGTGCCTTGCATATCTTGGATATTAGCCCCTTATCAGACAACTGCTAGCACATATCTTCTCCCATCCAGGAGGCGGCCTTTTTGTTTTGCTGATAGTTTCCTTCACTGTGCAAAAGCTCATTTGTTTAGTTTTGCTTTTGTTTCCCTTGCCTGAGGAGACAGATCCAAAAACAAATTTCTAAAACCAATGTCAAAAAGCGTACCACCTACGTTTTCCTCTGGAAGTTTTATGGCTTCAGGTCTTACACTGAAGTCACTGATCCCCGCTGAGTGTATTTTTGTGTAGGATGTGAGAGTGTGGTCCAGTTTGATTCTTTTCCCTGGAGGTGTCCAGTTTTCCCAACACCATTTATCGAAGAGGCTGTCTTTTCCCCATTGTACATTCTTGCCTCCTTTCTTCTCAACTAACCATACAAGCGTGGGTTTATTTCTGGGCTCTCTGTTTAGTTCCATTGATCTGTGTGTCTGCTTTTGTGCCAGTGCCACACTGTTTTGATTTCTGAAGCCTTGTGGTATAGTTTGACATCAGAGAGCATGATACTCCAAGCTTTGCTCTTCTTTCTCAAGGTTGTTCTGGCTATTTGGGCTTTTCTGTGTTTCCATATAAATTTTAGAGTTATTTGTTCTACTCTGTGAAAAATGCTGTTGGTATTTTGATAGGGATTGTGCTGACTCTGTAGGCTGCCTTGGGTAGCAGAGGACTTTTAGCAATATTAACTCTTGCAGTTTATGAACACGGTGTTTTTTCATTTCTTTGCGTTGCCTTCAATGTCTTTCATCATCGTCTTACAGTTTTCCAGGTGCAGGTCTCTTGCTTCCTTAGTTAGATCTATTCCTGGGCATTTCATTCTTTTTGATGCAATTGTAAATAGGATTGTTTTCTTCATTTCTCTTTCTGAAAGTTTGTTGTTCGTCTATAGGAAAGCAGCAGATCTCGGTATATTACTTCGGTATCTGCAACTTTACCAAGTCACTGATGAGCTCTAGTGGTTTTTCGGTGGCAGCTTGAGGATTTTCTATGAATCATATCATGTCATCTGCAGACAGTGATGGCTTTACTCCCTCCTTTCCTGCCTGGATCCCTTTCATTTCCTCTTCTTGTCCGACTGCCGTGGCCAAGACGTCCAACACTGTGTGGAATAAAAGCAGTGGGAGTGGGAGTCCTTGTCTCGTTCCTGATCTCAGAGGAAGAAGTGCTTTCAGCTTTTCACCATCGAGTGCGGTGCTGCCTATGAGCTTGTCATTTATGGCCTTTATTAAGTTAAGCTTTGTTGAGAGTTTTTATCATAAATTGATGTTGAATTTTGTCAAAAGCTTTTTATGCCTCTATTGACATGATCGTATGATTTTTATTCTTCAGCTTGCTAATACAGAGCATCACACTGATTGACATGCAGACACTGAAACTTCCTTGCATGCCTGGAGGACATCCCCCTTGATCATGGTGTGTGATCCTTTTACTGTATTGTCGAATTTGGTTTGCTGATACTTTGTTGAAGATTTTTGCATCTGTCTTCGTCAGTGATAGTGGCCTGTAATTTTCCTTTGTGTGTGTGTGTGTGTGTGTGTGAGGGTGATGCTGGCTTTGTACAATGAGTCCAAAAGGGTCCCTTCTTCTTCAACTTTTTGGGGCTAGTTTGAGAAGAATAGGGGTTAAATCTTCTTTAAATGTTTTATAGAATTCCTCTGTTTGCTTGGGGGGAGGGTATAGCTCAAATGGTACAGCCCATGCTGCACATGCAGGAGGCCCTGGGTTCAATCCCCAGGACCTCCTCTAAAACTAACTAACTAAATAAATAAACCTAATTACCAGCCCCCCCCCAAAAAAAGAATTCCTCTGTTTGCTTGTTTTTTGACCTTTCAGAGAGTTCATGCATCTTTTTGAATCCATA
The DNA here is from genome assembly GCF_048773025.1 of Camelus bactrianus. Classification (NCBI taxonomy): domain Eukaryota; kingdom Metazoa; phylum Chordata; class Mammalia; order Artiodactyla; family Camelidae; genus Camelus; species Camelus bactrianus. The sequence continues at coordinate 14,838,862 of NC_133553.1, read as the reverse complement.
GATCGGTATCTTTCATCTGTTTTGGAAAACCGTTTGGCTAGCATTCCTTCAAATACTGCTTCCACGGCATCTTCCCTCTCCTGCCTCTGGGTGTCCAAGACCCATGCATTAGGTATCTTCACAGTGTCTTGTGGATTTTATTTCAAGAGCAGGTTTTTTTGTGTCTCAGTTGAAACCTTGGAACGTCCATCATATACTGCCTCCACCTTTGTGGGAGCTACACTCTAAATTTTGTCTCCTCAGCTCTGTGAGATTTCGGAAACCTCTACGTAATTTTTTAGCGTTTTAGCAAGTGCTTCCTGTTTCATTTCTTGGCTAACTGACCTGCGCGCGCTCACTTTAAGAGTCAGTGAAATGCTTCGGGAGGGAATTGCATGCTGAGAGTCGTACTGACTTCTCTGCGCTTCCCTTATTTCTGTGCTCTCTGGTCTTCCAGATCTGGCTGGTAGTCCTGAATGCCGCATTTTATCTCCCCAGCTCAGTAACCCTTCCATCAGTTCCCGCTCTTGTTTTCTCTTTAGCCTTTGTGTCTCAGGGTGCAGACTGGGAAATGGCCATGGAGGAGACATGGGTGGAGAAAGTCCAGATTAATTTGCTTTTCTCCTCTCTAGAGTCTTGGCCCCTTTACATTCCGGTTGCCTTATTGATCTCTGGTTCTTCCAATGCTTTTAAAAGTAATTATACAGCTTTTGAGGTTGAACTCCACGGGAGGGCTCTCCGGATGCCAGCTGCTAGGTCTCGGCTAGCAGTGAGCCTGGCTGGGCAGCCGCAGCGTGCAAGCAGGCATGCTCCAAGCGATGTCCATGGTCAGATACTGCCGGGGCATTAGCCAATGAGATCAGGTAGGACTGAGAGAAACACGCTGTGGTTAACGTAAAGCACCTGCGTGATTCAGGGTTGAGACGTGTTCATGGTTTGATAAGTTTACAAATAGATTGGAAATGCAAATTCTTTTAAATGACTGAAAAGATGCAGCTTAAGGCCACCACTAGGAAAAACAGTGAAGAAAGTGTAGTGTCAGTCCAGGGTGGGAGCCCTGAGCCGCTTGCCCTTGGGTAGTAAATGTCATGCACAGCCTCCCTGCGTTGTCTGTGCCTTGTTTTGGAGACACACCGGTGCCTCTGGGAAGCTTCTCAGCTGCACCTCGGTGGCTTCTGTCCACTTGGCCTGAGGGTCAAGTCCAGCTTTGGTGAGGACACTGTCAAGAAGAGGTGCTGTGGAGGCAGGAGGGCTTGGGGGCTCGTGTGAAATGAGATTAGAATGCCTGTCTACCCTCCCACATTCTGTACTGAAGTTTGCTCGAATTCTCAGTCTTGGTTTTCCGGTGTGTGAAATGATGTTTGTTCTGACAGTGAAGCCGGGCGCCGCTGGGAGCAGCCCGGCACGTGGTCAGCCCTTAGCAGGGTATGTCCTCCCTGCCCCCCTTCCTTTTAGCATCACCGTTCCGCCTGCAGTGGATTTTCATGTACGGGCCCTTCTTCTATCCATCTGGCTTCAGGAACTGCTTTTCCAGTCTGGGTGGTGCGAGCGTTGCAGGGAGAGTTGGGTTAGAAAGAGAAGGGGCGTGGGGGTTTATGCTGGGAGAACTGCTGCCTTGAATTCTAATGGATCTGCAGCCTCTTCCGAATGCAACCCGGACAGTGTTCATTATCCCCACCAACCAACAGGGTCAGCCCAGGCCTGGACGCCAAGGAGTGGGAGGCAGCAATTTCTAGCAGAGCAGCAGTGGTGGCAGAAGGATCACCAGCCGTGGAGACCCTGCGATGATGCAATTATGGGCCCTGCGCAGGGAGAGGTTTCAGTGACACGCAGGGCAGGTCTGCGGGGCCCCGTGGTGATGGGTGATTACCACGTGCAGACCCAGGGCAGAGGTTCCGGGGCTCGGCCGGGCTGGACGTCTGTGAGAGGGGACAAAGCAAATGGGAAATTCATGCTGGTGTCTTGATAAAGGCTGGTGAAAGCCGGTCTGCACAGACATCTGTGGAGCAGGAATGGGCTGGAGGGCCGGCGTGTCGGGGTCCCCAGTGCAGGGGATTCGGGATGGGGAGGGTAGCAGGCTGGCGGGGAAGAGACGTGTGATCGTGAAGGTGGTTCCTCTGGACGCCTCGTCCCAGGGAGAAGGCGGGAAAGGGGTTTGGGAGAAGTGACGCGCTTCCCTGAAGCTGCAGGCAGCCCCTGTGCACAACCCCCAGTCTCCAGCTTTTCATAAACTATAAGTGCTCCTCATATTCCGGAACAGGAAAGTGCGCTGCTTCTTTTGTTGAAGAAGAGGTTGTGGCACTGGCTGTCACAGACGAGCACAGCGCCCCCAGCCCCCCCGCTGACATCCGATTTAATCACGTGGCACCAGGGACGTGCGAGGAAAACCGCTATGCGTGGGTCTCACGAGGTACTGGCCCGGGGGCCCGGGATGAGGGTCCAGCTGGAGAGAGCGGATCCGCACGGCCCCCTGCCTCCTCACCTCTTGTGGAGGGCGCGGGAGATATGCAAGTTTACATTCGGGAGGCGCCCTCAAGCGTTTCTCTTCATGTGTAGCACACGGCCCAGGCCTTCAGTCAGCGGAGTGAGGACAGATCTTCTGCCCCAGAGAGGAAGCAGCCTCACAAGGCAGAGGTCAGGTGCCGATGGCTTCCTTTGTTGGCCTGGTGGTGACGAATGGACGTGTATTCTGACTTATAGAGATGCTGATCTGGGTTTAGCAGGAGAATAGCTGGTGACAGTCAGCTTCTCAGACACACGGCGTGGTCTTAAAACCAGAATAATTTTATCTCCAGATAAATGATTAATTACTAAATTGCTTTTTTCCTAATATCTCTTGAATCCACCCGTTTTTCTCCACCACCACAGCCATCATCGCATCTGGGGCCACCGTCCTCTCTTCCCGAGATCGCCCAGACTCTGATCCGATCTCTAATCGAAACGATCCCGTGAAGCGACAGCGAGCTTTAAGAAGCAGCTAATTTAGCACATTTCTGTGCCATTTGAACTTCCTGAGGCTCCGTTGCCTGCAGGGGGCGGTACCCCCGGCCACTCCCAGGGTGCCCGTGGGTGCGCTCAGCCCACCTCCCCGGCCACGCTGAACTGTTTATGGCTTTTCCAAAGCCTGGGCTCCCTCTGCACCTGGTTGGTGCTCATTCTGCCCCCTCTGTGTGCTCCCCCCGCCTCTCCCTCCACACCTGCTCCTGGAGAAGAGCTCACTGTCCCCGGTGCCTCCTTGACACCCACCCCTTCCCCCCTGCCCCTTGGCTCGGAGTCACCCCTGCCTTCTGCAGCCTCATGCTCTTCCCTTAACTCCTCGCACTGTGTCCTGAGAACCCTTTTTATTGGACTCCATCTGGGCAGGAATTGCATCTTTCCTTAACTCTCACACCTGGCATCCTGTCGGGAACATCACAGGTTCAGGGGCAGTTTGTTGAAGGAATGAATGACCATATTTTAGGACATGCCTTGTGTTTCTCCATCAGACATTTATGGGGTAGCTACGATGTGCCAAGGGCTGGGTTACAGCAATGACATGGGTGGGACGGTGGTGGCTCCTGGTACTAGCTGGGGAACCCTCGCCCCATTCTCTGGTTTTCTGTCTCAGGTGCCTGCCTCTAAGGGGTGGGGACTGGGGTGCCCAGACTGGCCGAATAGGCAGTCCCTAAACTCTGAGCCTTGTAAGGTCCTTGGGACCATCCGGCCTGTGTTTTAATTATCATTTTAGCAGGAGTACTGCGCGTGGAGCTCTGTGAAAGTGCTGTAACGCTAAGCTAACCAGGCTGGGCTTGGCTGGGAGTCCCGCACCCGCCTCCCCCGGCTGCCCTGAGAAGCGGGGTGGAAGACAAAAACCCAGCCCGGCATCTTACACTGCAGGCGAGGGTCTCGGGCTCTACGAGGGAAATGGCTCGTCCAAGACCACGCGGCGAGTTAGGGGCAGGCCGTGCGCCTAAACGTGAATGTTTTTACCGACTTTAATCCAGTGTCTGTCTCTTTGGTCCTGTATTTCACATGATTCCTGCTTGTTTGTCTCTCAAACTACCCCTCTGCCTGTGGCGGACGGGCAGAGTCTGTGAGCTGGTGCAGAGTCCCCTCTCGGTTTTGGCTTCCAGGGTTCCGCACGCAAGCTCGCCTACACGTGTCCTGCAGCAGTTTGTTCAAAATCCAGCTGGATTCTTCTTAATGACTTTCACAGCGTCTGCCTTAAAAAAAAAAAAAAAAAAGACGGTGTCCCAGCTCTCCGTGAGGCTGTGTCCCTGGGTTTGCTGGTCTCACTCTGACTTGAGCCCCACGGGATGCAAGTAGAGGCAGTTTGCAGCTTACACACCTGTTTTTATTGCTGTGAGGGGGAGAGCGGTGCTTTACCCGGCCTTGCTGTTTCCAGCGGAAGCTTGCAGGCTGCTCTCGCAGTTTTGCCTGCTAATAGTTTAAGTGCTTTCTGCCCTCTGCATCGCTTCTTCCTGAGCGCCCCGAGCTGGCCGTGTGGATGCAGAGTTTTCTCTCGCACCTCGGTGACAATAGATGGAGACGTAATGAGTGTCGCGTGTAGGTTTCCTCCTTCCCACGCGGTCTGTTCCTGCAAACTGCTTCGTTCCTGCTTGGTGGTTCTGGTTGCTGGCTTCTTAGGTGAAGCATTCCTCCGAGGTCTGCTGTTCCTTGACCGCCTGGCCAGCCCTAGCGGCTGTGGGGCGGCTGAGCGCGTGGGCCGAGCTGGCCGGGGCGGGCCTCCCCTCCCGGGACAGCGTGTGTGTGTCTGGCGGGTAACAGAGCCCCTGACGTGAGTCTCTTCATCTTTCCAATTTGGTGATCAGGTTCCCCAGCTGAGGTTCTCGCAGGCTCCTGCACAGAGGAAATAGCTCAGACTGCCTCTTGGGAGTTGAGTATTTCTGTTCCAGAATGTTCTATGCAAATTATAAAGGAGTTCCCAGGGTCTTCCTGGAACGCTCTTCCTCTGTCTGTCTCTGCTACTCTCTTCCCGAAGCGGGGCGCGACGGTGCCTGTTCGCAACGCCTCGGGAGACTTGGAAGCGCCACTGACCCCGCCCCTGGTCGTGCTCCTCCCTCCCTGGCGCCTCCCTGTGGGCCGATGTTAGACGCTCACCCTCAGCGCTGCTCCCTTTGGCCCTGTGGGTGGTTGTGGGCCTCCAGCTGATTCAGGGATAATGGGAAAGAGGCCACTTTGCCTGCCCGCCTGCCTGGGGACATAGCGGCAGGACCCCACGCCCCTCCACGTCTGTGGTCACAGCTGCGCCTCGCAGGAGCTCAGACTCCTGCAAAAGCGGGAGCCTCTGTTCCGAGGGGACACAGGCACTGCAAGCCGGGGGCCCGGCCTCGGCCACAGGGGCGCCACCTCCACGGCCCTGCCTGCATCTGCGCCGGGCTGCACCTTGCCAGGCTCTGTGCCGTCCACGGCTCGAGAATCCTCTGTGGTCTAGTGAGCTTTCTACAGCCCCCGTTGGGCGGGCAGGCACTCGAGGCTCAGGAGGTGAGACGTCGGAGCTAATGAGCCGGGCTCCCAAGTGGCACAGTCGCTCCTCAGTCCTGACGTCTCACATCCTGGTGCCCAGGCTCTGGCTGGGATCAGTGACTGGAACGCAGTTACCCTAACACCCAGGAGCCAGTGCTGACGTGGAACCGCCTGGCCCAGTCAGCAAAGGCAAGTCCTTTCCGCCCTGGTTTCAAACGTGGACAGAGTGACACCACGGCACCTGGTGGCTCACCTGTGCTGACTGAAATCCAAACCACAACCTGAACGCCGAGAGCTATGCTTTATTCTGTGGCTTCCTGAGGACCCCAGCCCGGGACGCAGCCTCTCAGGTCGCTCTGAGGGACGGGTCCGAAGTGGCAAGGTAGCGGCCAGGGTGTACAGGAGTTTTTGTCACAAACACCAGGTAGTCGGAACATCAAAAGATGACTGTTAATGAAAGAAAACCAGGCATCTCACGTTGAGGAATTCAGTGCCTTTCTACGTGTGGGAAGGTGCAAAGGTCTGGGCTCGCTGCCGTCACTCCTCTGATCTGCACCTGCGCTGCCTGGGGCCAGTTCCTGAGCTTCCCGGCCCGAGTCCCCTCAGGGGGCACCACTGGGGTGGCCGCAGAGGCTGGGCTGCCTGCGGTCTGCATCCAAGTTCCCTCGGCTCACTGTCAGGGAGGGGGATGGAGGGGGTAAGGATGACGGAGGCGGTAGCGGCTGCTGACTTGATGGCTGCAGCAGCCTGCGTTTACTGATACAGCTGGCAAGGTATTTTATTCGCACTGGAAATTCCTGGCTCCTAGGTGCCTGTGAGCAGGTGGCACCGTGGTCTCGAGGAGGTGATGTTCGTCTCCTGCACGCTCATCCATGCCACCAATTTCTCGCTCTTGCAGGTTTCAGGTGAACCTGCCCCCAGCCCCCCCTGCAGGGACGTAAATTCGGGATTAGGAACATTTGCACGCCTGGATGGTTACTGTAAAACCCGCGAGATGGAGCTGGCTGAAACGTTTAATGGTTGTGGGGGTGTCTGAGGTGACTTCTGGGCACTTCCTCAGCAGACGGGGAGTCGGGGAGCAGGTGACCTGGCTGGTGCCCCCTTGAGGGCTCAGGACCGGTGGCCTCCAGGCCCGCCCGGCGCCCCCCGCCGCCTGCTCAGTGGAGCAGCGTGTGCCTCCCTCCGGGTGCGCAGCTGGCGTTTTGGCTGCTCCCCGGGTGAGATTCCCATCTGAGCCTCGGAAAATCCTCTGGATGGGGTGCGCTCGGCATTTGGCAGGGCCCGCGGTAACGTGTCAGGGGACAGAGGTGCCCCTCTTGTGCAGGGAGCTTGAAAAATGACCAGACGGAGCCGAGCTGCCGTGGGTGTTGTCAGCAGGCCGGCAGGATAATAAATCAGCCTCTCCCCTGTCAAGGGTCAGTCGTTTGATGAGGAAAGTGTCCGGGCCAATCTAATCAGGCCGGGCACCCCCCCCCCCATCTGGAGCCGCTGTGGCCCCCTCCCAAGATCGTGGAGGGGGTGGTCCCTCCCCGGTGACGGGGCACAACACCAGGCAGGGCCGCAGCAAACAGACTGCAGCTTGGAGGCAGCTGGTGGAGGGCAGGGAGCGCTCCGGGACCCCTCCGACGAGGGCGCTAGTCCCGCGTGGGCCCCAGCCTCCTGAAACCATCGTGTTGGGGGGCAGGTTTCCACCTGCGAGTCTGGGGACGCAGGCCTTCTGACCATAGCGCCGCCCAGTCCCAGGGGTGGACAGGAGGTCTGCGACCTGTGTTTTCAGTGTGAATGGAAGCAGGAACCTCTGCCTGGGAGTGTGATGCTGGGAGGGGCTCGTCTCGGACCCAGGAGGGAGCTGGCTGGGGCCCCCGGTGGGAGGAAGGCCTGGACTGCATTGCAGACCCCTGCTTCAGCTTCTCAGGGTCCTGGGGCAGGGAAGGAGGAGGGTGGGAATGACGTCCCGTGGAGGGTGGGGGCGGTGCGGCTGGCGGGGGCTCCATGGGGAGACTCAGGGGACGGTGTGGGGTTGTGGGGTGTGGCTGACAGTGTGTACTGTCCACTGCAAAGCCTTTTACATGTGTCTTCCTTTGCTCTAGAGGCTGAGATGCAAGCTGCCTGGAACCAGAGTTCCTGCAGTCCTGGAGGACAAGACAGGGTGACGCTGGTGTCACTCAACAGATACATGCAGGCACCTGCCACATGTAGGGAGCTGCTGGCAAGAGGGGCCGTGACCTCAGGTGTGTGTTAGGAGGATGGAGGGTCATTCTGAGAGGTTAGGTCTAAAAATTTCTCGTGATTCCAGGAATAAAGCTTCGAGAGGTGCAGGGCTGGTTCAGATCCACACCCCCAGCTCACAGTGAGGCTGCACTGGGAGCAGGGGCAGCCCCAGCCTGCAGGACAGGCCACATGGCACCCAGGCGGTGAAGTCCCCCCAACCCCCTCCAGCCCCCTGCATACTGAACGCGGGAAGACACCTTGCGCCGAGCTGTCCAGGACCAGCGCGGGGTCATCCACACGCAGTGCAGGCCGGGCTCCTCCCTGAAGCCAGGCGTGGGCCCTGGCTTTCCATTCACGCCCAGACGGATGTGAGGGGAGGGCTGCTGGGGTCTTGAGACAGTCGCAGGAGGAAAGAGAAGGGGGAGGCCCAGGTGGTCCCACAGAGGCAAGGAGAAAAGACAAAGCACCTTTTGGAAGGGAGAGGAGTCAGAAAGCTCCGTGCAGCGGATTGGGGGGGGGTGGCCCCAGCTCCCAGAATCTGGTCTCTGAGGAGCCGGCCAGGCCACCAAAGCAGATGACTGTCTGCTGGAAGCCTTTCAGATGCAGAGTCCAGGGGAAAGGGAAGAACCAGGGGTGGGTGGCCCGCCTTCCCGCCGTGTGACGGCAGGGAGGAGGAGGCTGCAGGGGCTGAGCTGCGTGGGGAGTGGGCCCCGCGGGGGGCGGCAGGCGCTGATTAGACATTCACCGCTTGACATTTGCTGACTGTCCCCGCGAGGCCACAGAAGCCTGCGCGCTCAGGCCTTGTGGCTCAAAACTTGACGAGTAGTAGAAAATGATGCTCCAGGCCTGTGTGTCTCAGCCACGAAGAGAGAAAAACAGGCCTGCTGCAGGCGGGGCAGGCGGTAAGCGCAGGGAGGGCGAGTCTCAGGGTGGCAGACCCGGCTGGGCTGTCCCCCCCCAGGCCAGCGGCTCGGGGGCAGAGTCCCAGCTGAGCTGGCGGCCTGGGGGGAGTGCAGGCACTTCTGCCCCAGGTTTTATCGGTCACCCCACGTGCGACGTGATCCAGGGGACGAGAAGGGAAGATTCCCCCTCACCCCTCAGAGGAGGCAGGTGAGTGTCCAGCCGGAGGAGCGAGCCCAGGTCACAGCCTTCTACCACGAGGGCGGTGCAGGGACCAGCGCAGGCAGAGGGGCCCGGGTGCCCGGGGTTGGGGGGTGGGGTAGCGGTGGGGCCGGCTCCGTGTTCGTTTCTGGAATTTTTTGCTTTTAGCAATTTGGTTGGTGGCTTACTTTCAGGCTCTGTTGTACAAGGTTTCTGTGTTGTTTTAGTTGATAACTTACTTTCTTTAATTGCACTGTTTCCACGGGGCAAAAGTTAAAAAAAAACATTTTTCTTTTTTTTTTCCAAAATGAACTTTCGGATGGAAGAAAACGTTTAAACCAATACTATTTAATATATCTGTCATTATAGGATGAAGTCGTAAAATATAATTTTAATCTCATTTTTGTGGAGGAAGAAGGGGCTGATGAAGCAGAAGTGCTCAGTAGGGAGAGGGTGTGCAGGGCCCGCCGCCAGTGGGGATGCAGCAGCTGGCGCTGCCGGGGAAGGTGCACGCCCCGGAGCAGGAGGCGTGGGCGCGCAGCCTGGCTGTGACTGCGCAGCCGAACACTGAGCGTGTCGCTCTAGCACCCTGACAACAGTGACTTTCACAGCTGCTGTGGGAGTGAGTCAGATACACGGGTGCACGCACACACACACGGGCACACACACTCACACACACACACACTCACACTCGCTCAAGATCCTCCCGCGTGTGAAGCTCTGGTCCTTTCATTAGGCTTATTCTGACGCGGGCTTTCACAGGGCCGCCTGGAGGGGGCTTTGGGAGGTGCCTTGGAGCGTGTGGATGGTGGGGGCGCTCCCACTGAGGTGATGCTGGGATGGACTTGTCGACAGCAAACGGAGCCCCCGCGGAGCCGTCTGCAGCTTTGCCAGGACAAAAGTCAGAACCGCACCATGTGTCTCTTCCTCTGTGTGCCACCCCCTCCCTTTGGCGTGCCGCTCACTTCCACAGGTTCCTGGGCTTGGTGGCAAAGTCGTGGCATTAGCTTCCGAACTTGCAGGCTGGCGGCCCTATGGCAGAGGCCAAAGCTCCCTGCAATGCCGGGGATTTTTGCTCCTGCCTGTAGACAGGCAACTGAAGTCCAGCGGAGTGAGGAGTTTGTCCGAGGAGCCAGGATCGAATTCTCGGTGCTGCTGTGCGCTGATCACGTGTCATCATTTTTCTTCTGGATCATGAAATGTGAGCTGAGTGTTTGTACCGTGGAAGGCCTGGCAGTGAAGGTGTATCTTAAGATCTTGCCTCACTGTGAGGTTGTCACATGCTCCTTCTGAACGCCCCAGGGGCTCCGAGCGCAATCTCAGCTCTGACTTAAAAGGTCTCCATAGACAGCCGCACGGCGACTCGGAGTGAACCTTCTCGCTCCGTCAGGGTTTCCTTCCGAATGGCCATTTACCCCGCTCACTGTGCTCTCCCCCCTCACTCAGCCCGTTGAGATGGCGCTGCAGGGGCGGGAGCGACTTCCCTGAAGGGCCCGCGGGACACACAGCCAGATGCTGACGGGGCAGGACCGCGCCACCGGGGGCCGGGGTGCTCCGAGCGCGGGGGCAGCGGACGTGTGATTTGGGGAGCCCTCTGGGTGTCCCGTGATAGCCTCACCAACCAGGGAGACGCTCTCCTCAGAGACGCAGGCTCACATTCAGTTAAAAGAAAAGTCGCCAAATTGTATTTTATGACTTTATTGGTATAAAAATGAATATGTTAATACTACATGTTAAGACCTTTTCTTCAGTCTAAAAGTGCACATTTTATCTTCTGATTTTAGAAGTACTGGCTCGCGTCTTGTGTCTACTCTGTCCGGGACGAGGCCCTGGCGGGCCAGGCCCCCGGGGAGACGCGGGGGCAGGAAGTGCGAAACGAACAAGTGGCTTTTAATAACTGTCCGCGTCCCACAGCAAACATCGTAATGTGCATGTCAAAGAGGAGTTCTGACACGCTGAGGAAGAGGCTGCTTTGTCTGCCAGTAGGATTGATGGCATCTTTGCCAAGAAAATTTCCCCAAGTTTAAAATAGAAATGGTTGGAGATGAGTTATGTGGTGCCAGCTGGATACTTAACAGCACTCATGCCTTCTCTTCTTTCCTGACCCAAAAAATGCACCACAGTGGGAGAAACAGACTGCCCTGATTATCTATTGGGCTCCGAAAACTGGGTCGTGTTAGAGAGATCAAAGAGTGAGGCTGAGGCCCACCTGGCGTGTTGAGTAGTAAATTTCCGTGGGTGGAACCCAAGGAAGCCAGACTCACCTTCTGCAGTGTTAGGGTGCTGAGGGTGAACGTCACACAGCGGGAACTTGGACCTGAGAGTCCTGACCTCAGTCCACCCGTGACTGCCCAGTGAGGCAAACCCCTCAGCCTCATGCCCCGGTTTCTTAGGAATCTGTAAAACCTGTGATGGTCCTGGTTCCGATGCGGCAGCGCTGAGGCGCACCCGAGGCAGCGCGTGAGCAGTCGTCGTGTGAGGACTAGGACGCGTTCAGCTCTTATTATCTGACTACAGGTGAGCAGCGATGTGGTAGGTGACTCTTCTGGACCTTGGCTGTGCCAGGCTAGGTGACAGCAATACCGGAACGGAGCCTGTGACGGACTGGAAGTTCGTGTCCGCCCACCCCCAAATTCATACTTTGAAGCCTAACCCCAAGGTGATGGGCCTTTGGGAGATGATGAGATCGGGAGGGTGGAGACCTCGTGGGTGGCATTAGTGCCCGTAAAAAAGGCCAGAGAGCTGTGCCCTACGTAACCTACAGGTGAGAGAGTGGAGGCGCTCAGTAAACTGCAGTTGGTGATAGTTTGGTGTTTCTGCTGGACCAGTTTCCCGGGTGCCTCCTAGAAACTCAGCACTTCCCTTCCACACAGCGGGAAGACCCAAGGAAATGTGTCATTTGGTGCAGTGTTAGCGCTCGCCTGCTGGGCACACCGTGGACCTCGATGCCTGTGGCATCCTTTGCAACGGTGCGTACAGAGAAAGTGGAAGAGAGGCGGGATCTTTGAAGGACTGTGTTTAATAGTCTAAGAAAGCATTTCAGCGATGGGAGGGTTGATTTCAGAACCCACAGAGCTATCTGAGCTTATTGAAAACTCCAGCCCATACCAGCCTTCCTGTCTCACATTTGTGGTGGAAAAAAAAAAAAGACCGAGAGGTGCTTGTGAAGGTCACAGACCAGGGGCATAAACTCAGTAAAAGCTGAAACCTAATCTTGGGATTGCAGAACGCGTCCCATCCCTAGTACCCCCCCCCCCCCATCAGTGGCCCCTGCACGGTGCAAGAGTGCATCTCACAGGACTGCAGGTCTGAGTCCCTACTTAAGGAGGCGTCTCCAAGGAAACCTTGGAGGGATGAAAACAAGGACGTTAGGGGGAAAAATAGGCTCTGAGCCCACGGCTCCTGCCGAGTAAGCACAGTCCACATCCTGGCCGGATGGACACAGCACCTCACGCTGAAGGTCCGCTTACTTCAGTCCCACGCACCCTTGTGTCACGTGCACCTTCACAAACAGTCACAGGGCGTGCTGAAAGACACAACCACAGTTCAGGGAGGCGCTTCCGGTACCAGGACCAGACTCAGATATGGCAGAGATTTTAGAATTGTTAGACCAGAGATTTAAAATAACTATGATTGTAATAGAAATAAATAGAATGAAATAACCGGTGAATATGCTACGGGCTGTGAAGGACACGGCAGGTGGTGTGCAAAAACAGACAGGCCATGCAGGCAGAGCTGCCGTCTCCAAGGAAGAGGTAAAGGAGAGCTAGAAACCTCAAACATGACGGGCATAAGACACGCCTTTGGTGGCTCATTGGCACCGCGGACGCAGCTGAGGGGAGAACTAGTGAGCTTGAGGGCATGTCCATAGAAACTTCTCAAACAGAAAAGGGAAGAGAAAAAAGAATGAAAAAAAGAGAACGGAATATCAAAGAAGTGTGGGGCAGTAATCAAAGGTGTGGCATGTGCGTAAAGGGAACACCAGAAGGAGGGAAGTGAGAGGGAAGCATGGGAGGAAATTTGAAGTAATAATGGCCGAGAATTTTCTAAAATTCTTTGCAGACGTCAAACCACTGATCATGGATGCTCTGAGAATATTAAACAGGATACACAGCGAAAAACATACGCCTAAGCATGTCACATTCAAACTGCAGAAAATCAAAGATGAAGAGAAAATCTTGAAAGAAGGCGGGGAAGGACGCTCAGGTGCTGTCTCCCTGACACGGGGCACGAGGCAGGCACGTCCCTTTCCACCATTCCTGCTGGACATTGTACGCGAATCCTAGCTAGTGCAATAAGACAAAAAAGGAAGTGGAAGGCATTCTGACTGGGAAGGAAGAAATAAAACTACCTTTATTTGCAGATGGCATGACTGTCTATGTAGCAAATTCCAAAGAATCGAGAACAAAAGCTCCTGAAACGAGTGAGCAGTTATGGCAAGGCTGCAGGATGCAAGGTTAGCGCACAGTGTTTATTGCTTTCTCATATATTATCAATGAGTAATTAGAATTCAAAACTTAAAACGCCACCTACATTAATACCAAGAAAGAAAGAAATACGTAGGCATGAACATGTACAAGGTCTGCATGAGAAAAGTATAAACCCTGATGAAAGAAATCAAAGAGCTAAATCAGCGCAGGGAGAACCCGTGTTACTGTGGAGGAAGACGCAGCATTATGTGTCGCCAGCTCTTCCCAGCTTCATCTGCGCCGTCAGTGCAGCCCCAGCGCAGTCTCAGCAAGCTACCTGTGGGCGTCATCATGTGGGCTCTAGAGTTCATAGAGAAAGGCAAAGACAGGACAGCCAACGGCACGTTAAAGGATAACCAAGCTGGAGGACTGGCACTGCCTGACTTCAAGGCTTACCATAAAGATACCGTATTTAAGACAGTGTAGTTTGGAAAAAGACTAGACAGATGGGTCAATGGAGCAGAGTAGAGGGCCACAGACAGACAGACACACACACGCGTATATGTGTGTACAGTGAACTGGTGTTGGTAAAGGGACGAGGGCAGTTCAGTGGAGAGAGGATAACAGTTTCAGCAAGCGGTTCTGGAACCGCTGGGCATCCACATACGAAGATGAACCCAGACACAGTTCTCACATCTGTCACAGGAATTAACTCGTAGTGGGTCACAGATCTACATACCAAAGGCAAGACCAAAGCAGCTTCTAGAAAACAACACAGAAATTCTAGGTTAAATTGGTTTGGTGATGGCTTTTTAGGTATAATACCAAAGGCACCATCCAGGAAAGGAAAAATTGATATTGGACGTTGACCAAGTGAAAACTTCTGGTGTGCAAAATACACTGGTAAGAGAATGAAAATAAAAACCACAGTTTAGGAGGAAATATTTGCAAAAGGCACATTTTGTAAAGGACTTGTATCCAAAATGTACAAAGAACTGTTAAAACTCAGCAATTAAAAAAAAAAAACAAACAACAAACCAAACAACCCAAGTAAAAAGTGGGGAAAAAACCTGAACAGACACCTCACCCAAGGAGACGTACACACGGCAAGTAAGCACATGGGAAGATGCCCATGTCATGTGTCGTCAGAGAGACGCAGACTGAAATGGCGAGAGAGCACCGCACACCTGTCGGAATGGTTATAACCTGGAGCCCTGGCGCCACCAAATGCTGGCAAGGGTGTGGAGTGGCAGGAACTCTCACCCATGGCTGGTGGGGACAGAGCATGGTTTAGACACTTCGGGAGGCAGTTTGTCGCAAAACTAAACGTACTTTTACCACGTGATCCAGCAATAGGACCCCTTGATATTTACCAAAGGAGCTGAAAACGCAAGTCCACACAAAACCCCAAACACGAATGCTTATAGCAGCTTTATTCATAATTGCCAAAAATTGGAAGCAACCATGCTGTCCTTCAGTGGGTGGTACAAGCAGACAATGGAATATTATTCTGTGATCAAAAGAAATGAGCTTTTAAGCCACAAAAGGACAACAGGGGAACATTGAACCCATACTGCTCAGTGGAAGAAGCCAGTCTGAACAGGCTCCACGCTGTATGATTCCAACTATGCAACATTCTGCAAACGGCAAAACTGTGGAGACAGTAAAGAGATCAGTGCTGAAAAGATAAAAACTTCAGTGGTGGGGAGGATGTGATTAGGTGGAGCACGGGGGAGTTTTGGGGCCGTGAGAGTAGTCTGTGCGATGCTGTGATGATGGTCACATAACTATGTGTTTGTCAAAATCCATGGACTGCACAACACAGAGCAACCCCTAGTGCAAACCAAGGATGCTGAGTAATAACAATGTTAACAATACTGGTTACCAGTTGTAACGGTGGGAGATGTTAATAGTACGGAAGCCTCTGCGGCGGGGTGAGAGAGTCAGTGAGAATTCATTGTCCTCTCAGCTCGATTTTCCTGTAAATCTAAAACTTACCTAAATAAATACAGGTCATTGGTTTAATTAAAAACACAAAAACCCTCTCATCTTACAACTTCAGGGTAAACCTCTGAGTATTTAGGGGTATCTTCTTCCAGCATTTTTCTAGTTGAATGTTTTTATGATTCAGCTGTGTTCGTATTAAATATACTGATTCATACG
Source organism: Camelus bactrianus (assembly GCF_048773025.1). Classification (NCBI taxonomy): domain Eukaryota; kingdom Metazoa; phylum Chordata; class Mammalia; order Artiodactyla; family Camelidae; genus Camelus; species Camelus bactrianus. The sequence goes on along the minus strand of NC_133553.1, from coordinate 14,823,533 downwards.
TACTGTTGCTGCTTTGTAGTAACTCTTCGGCAGCCCCCACGCCACACAGTGTTCTGCAAAGAGGCGGTTATGAACGGCTGCCTGACATCCGCTGCAGGAATGATGCTTAGAGGTGAAGTTTAAGATGCCTTCCGTTACTGAACGTTCTTCTGTGTGCCTTTCTGTGGGTTTCTGAGAGCCCCTTCTGAATAAATTCCTAGAACTGAAAGAGAGAAACAGTTTTTGGGGTTTTCTTGCTGTTTTGCTTTCAGTGCTTACCGATTTGCACTCCCTGCAAGGTGTCAGCATCTGAAGGAGCGGAATGAGTTTGGTATGGTTGTTGGACAAAACTCCCGAGAAAACGCGTCCCAGCCCAGCCCACAGGCGCTGCGCGGCCGCTGTGTGCGGGGCCCTCTGCTCAGAGCGGAGACCTGGACAGAAGCAGCGGGGCTCCTGTCCCGCCGCTGCCGTGTGTGGCGGGCGCCGTGTCGCGGTGAGGATGCCAGTCCCCGCGGCAGCCCAGCCCAGGGCGCCAGGAGGGCTCCCCGCAGGTGGCAGGTGTTTGAGCCTGGTTTTGGAGGAAGGGCTCGCGCTGGTGGCATGTGTCCGGCAGCAGGAACAGCGTGACCAGAGGCGTGGATGTCCCTAGACCGGGCATTGGTCAAAGGTATGAGGGTGCATTGGAGATTAAGGGGGAGTTAGTAAAGCGTCTTTAGTAGACATGCAAAGTGGTCAAAATTGTGGTTTATTAAAAAAATATTTTTTGTTTGGAAAATTTGAAATATACACAAAAGAATAGCAAATTAACCCCCCAAGTACGGTTTGATTTACTATCCACAGCCAGCTCCGACAGTTACTAGCACAGCTGTTTCCTACGTTCTCTCCTCCCACGCAACTTTGACAGCAAACCCCAGACATCCAAGCTCTCATCCTTCACTGTTTTGGGGTGACGATCAGATAAGGATACTTTCAAACAACACCGTGATTGTGCCTTTCGTGACTGGCGATGATTTCTTCCTAGTGCAGCCAGCCAGTGTCCGCTTACTTTTTTATTCTGATATATTTAACAGTTGGTTGATTTGGAGCAGGTTCCTAAGGAGCAGGTCAGATATCTGCCTGGGTTTTCCTCCCACTTCCATCCAAATGCTTTTCCTCCATCCCAGTATCTCCCCTCTGGGGTGTGTGGGTTCAGCTCCTGGGCTGGGCACCCGGCATGCCTGCTGTCCCCCCCAGGCCTGCTCTCAGAAGACCCAACAGGGACACCTTTCCTCTCCAGGTGAGTACCTGGCTGTCAGATATCCATGGCCACCTGCCCACAACACCTGGCAGTGGTCACTGCCGATGGCTTAGCACCAGCCCATGAATCACATGTTGGGGTTCACGGGGCCACTTGTCGCCCAGCTTTGTTGAAGCTGTTGTCTGAGCATCTCTTGTTTTGCTGTGCAAGTTACTCTGCTCTTATGGGGATTTATGGGAGGTTTAAACATCGCACAACTGATGCGTTGCCTCTGCTTCCAGCCGAGGGACCAGAGCAGGAAGGACCGGAGCCAGACAGGCGGGAGTGGTGGACGGCAGGGAGATCGGGGCCGGGGGCGAGGCCGGGGTGAGAGGATGCAGAGGTTCCAGATCAGCAGGAAGGGATGAGCCCTGAAATCCGGTGGATGTGAACTCACTACGCCTGGTGGTTAATCCAGCGATTGATCTTACCAACTGCTCAACAAACACACCTTCTTCGTTCAGCAAGCCTTCCCTGTTCACGTCGTGCGAGGCAGGCACCGGGAGACAGAACAGCGAATGAGACAGGTGCTGTTTCTTCTCGTTTGCCGAGTGCCCGCCCTGTGCGTCCATGTCGCACAGCCATGCTTGTTCACAGGAGGTTACGTGCTGGGGATAAATCTTAATATTTTTGTGAAACAATTTTAAGCCGTTCACAGCTTCTTTCTTTGGAATCTTTTCTTTTCTTTGGCTCCCCGACAAATGCTTCTGCTTCCTCCTCCAGAGCAGCCCTGCCAGTGTCCCTGCAGGATGACCCCGTGCCAGTGAGCCCATTTGGCCAAAGTCTTTTAAAGTGAGTAATTGATGGTGACCTTGGAATTAAAATACCGTATTTCTTGATTCTAAGGTGCATATTTTTCACCTGTGAATGTTTCGGAAATCTGAGTGCAGCTGGTAATTGATGGTTGCTTTTGACAGGGTCTGGCCCCCCGCCTCCCCAAAAAGCTGTTCTTGAGTAGATGGTGCATCTTATAATTGATGGCATCTTGGAATCAAGGAAATACGCTAATTCTCTTTCAGCGGCGGCGTGGAATGCGGTGACTGCAGCCTGGCCGGCCTCAGGGTGAGCCCCGTCTCTCAGAGCTTTGGCTCAGGGAGGCTGCAGTAGGAAGCCTCCCCGAGCGCTGCATGGCTTCCTCACTTCAGCCCTTTGCTTGCTGGTTTTGGGTTACTTTCTGGCTTCTGTTAAAAAAGCGTTTTCGCCTCCCGTTCAGTCACAGCACCAGAGGCAGGGGCTGTGGGTCCCCAGCTCCCTGTCCCTGTTGGAAGCAGCTTGGCTGCACCCGCCCACATTCAGTCATCATTTGACAAACCCCAGCTTACCGTACGAGGGGCTTCCTGCATGAGAATTTTTCGGAGCCAAGCCTACCATTGGTAGGTCCTCAGGGAGGATGTCTATTTAGCCGACAACTTAAAAGCAAACACTTAAAAATACGACAATATTTCACCCTGAAAGAAACCCTCCATGGGCACATAAAGGAAAGATAGTTGATTAAGCTTGTTATTTATGAAAGGAAAGAAAAGACGCCACCTTGGAAAGGGGGCAAAGTGAAGTTTTTAGATGTTTTTTTTTCCCTCTAGAATGGATGGCTCTTTTTTTCCGCCTCAGTGGAGAACGTGAGCAGTTGTGAGGAAAACCACAGAAGGCTTGGAGTTTGAAGACACTAGTGCTCACCCCATCTCCGGGTCATGTGGCTGGTGGCCCCATTGTGACGGGGGCGAGAGCAGAAGGGGCAGGTGTGGCCCTGGCTGTGCGCTGCCCGCATTCCGGTTCAGGAGGCACTCGGGCCGGGCAGCAGATGCTTAATTCAGTGACTGAGGTGTTTGAAAAATAGATGCTCAGGGATCCCATCTGGAAACAGACAGCTGCCAAGAGGAAGCAGGAAGACCTCGCTTCCTCCTGCTTTTCTCTCTTCCCCTTCGGATTACGGTGGCCGGCTTTGGTGTGTTTATTGTATTTTTGGAGCACAAGGAAGCAAGACTGATTGTGCTTTAAGGCCAAAAATAATGAAGTGTCAAATCTAGCAGTCAAAATACACCAAGTCCAGGATGTGGGGCGATGTCAGCATCCCTGAAACCTTTTGATCTGATGATCGTCTGTGAGCGCTACCCCCCAACCTGGAGGACGTGGAGGGGCCTCAGCATGCCCTGCAGCGTCCGCCGGATCCAGGGTGGCAGACTCGACCCTGTGAGCATCCGCCCTCCTCCTTCCAGCAGCACAGCATCCATGCACCTTACTCCGGCCCTCTCCACCCAGTCTCTCCTCAGGCTGGCTGCCGTGGTCTCTGTGTCACAGGGAAGAACAAACCTGACTCCCTGTTAGAGCAGTTCCCTTACCTCTAACCCCGTGCTCTGTTTCCTGTGCTGAGTCAGGCTGGTTCTGCACCTTTTTTAAAAGAATGTCGCCTGTAGCCTGAAATCTACAGGAGAGCCCCTTCTGAAGGCTCTGACCTTGAAGAGTGTAACACTTTTCCTTTCATGTAGAGATGGAAAGTTGCAGAATAGAAAATAACATCCGTCTTGTTGGAGGTTTAGAGGAACATTGTGACCTGCCCCAGGTGGACGGCTGCAAGAACAAAGGATTCCGACACCAAGATGTTTGCAACAACCAACCATACCCCCTCCCTTTTTTAGTATAAAAGGAGCCTGAATTCTGGGTTGGGGAAGTGATCTTCCAGGACAGTGGCCTGTCTCCCGACTTATTGGCCTGTCGTGCGGTGAGCAGAGCGAGTCTGGACTCGGGAGCATCTGCGCCAGCCCCACCACTGACGCAGCTGTCAGGTTAATTGCCTTAACAACGTGCCTCAGTGAGTCTTCTGCTCGGAAATCTTCACTGGCTCCTACTGTCCCTCGGTTAAGCAGAGCCTTCCTCCTTGGGCACGTCAGACCCTCCCCAGCAGGCCCTCGAGACCCATCTTCCTGCACCCCTTTGTCCAACTCATCTCTGGGTCCCCGACACTGACCCAGTGCCTGGTAGTGAACTGATGTTTATTGGGAAAAAAAGAAAAGGGGTTCGGAAATATGCATGTGCGTGTCCCTCCATCAGGGACAGAGGGCGCCTCGCTTACCCAAGCGTCGCTTCTGCTGGCTGATCGCTGTCACCAGCTCCCCGGAGGACCCTGACGCTGGAGTCTCTGCCGTTTGCGTGCCCCGACTCGCTGCTCTGGCTGGCGGCTCGGGGAACGGCGGGCGTGCTTGCTGCTTCCTGAGTGGGCTCCTTCCCCCCCGGCTCCGTGGTCCTGCTCACGTGTTCTCTGCCCCCACTGCCCCGTCTGAGCTGCAACAGCCCAGTCCTCCTTCAAGCCGCTTCCGCTCTGCTCTTTGTGCGAGGTGTCAGCCCGTGATGAAGGAGACCGAGTCCCGCCTTGTAGTTCCTGTGTCTGCGCTGGCATCTAGTCCAAGCTGTCACACTTACAGAGACTCCCGTGGTCCTGGCACCCACGGCACCGCGTGGGCTAGAGGGCCACTGGGCGTCACGCTCGGCTCACGGAAAGTGCTAGAAGTTGTCAGACGCCATCCAGCCCAGCTGCTTTAAGTCACACGTGAGAAAATCGGGGTCCTGAGAGGGGAGGCTCTTTGTCTGAAGCCCCACGGCCCACTCTCCGGATGCCCAGTCCTGTGTTTGCTCTTAGAGGAGCGGGGAGTTTGGGTGATGGCGGTGGTTTCTGACATGGACCAGTGAAAGGTGATGTCCTTCAGAAAGCTTGTCAATATTATCATCATCCCTGCAACCAGGGAGTCATAGGAGCACTCAGGTGTCCAGGAAAAACTCAGGTCCCGGGTGTCAAGGAGCAGTTCTGCCTCCCAGCTGCCCATCAGGGGAGTCCCGGCAGATTAACTTTAATCCTAATGGTTTAGATGATAATAAGTATTTCAAAGTATGCTTCTTTGTATGCAAGGGAAGAAAGCATTGCCTTTTATTTATAAATCTCATAGGCCGTTAAGATGGAGAAATCCCCAAATACGTCTATAAAAATGTCAATGAGCATCTTCCTAAAGGTGCAGAAGGATCGTGTGGCAGTGACGCACTCTAGTCGGCACCGCGCAGGTCGTTAAGGGACCAGCTCCAGGAGCAGCTGCGCGTTGGGGTCTCACACAGGGGTGGGCGTATGCCTTGCTGGGACCTCCTGCAGCTTTGGAATAGAAGATGCGAGGGGTCAGTGGAAGGTGAAAAGCAAACGGCCAGACTTGGGGCCAGAACACAGGACAATCTCTGCAGGAGAATGAGACGCCCCAGAGCAGGCGCGAGGTGGCGTCCAGTCTGGCGGGCACGCGGTCCCCAGATCAGAGCACCCCAAACTCTGCCCTTTGGTGGAATACCAGAATCTACTGTGAACTAAACAGAGCTCCTGTCCACGACAAAGAGTGGATGAGCGTCGCCCTGTTTGTCATTTCTGTTTCCTCCTCCAGTTTCTCTGTTGTGGTAGCAAAAAACTCACGGAAATAAAAATGCCCAGCATAGTCATTCTCAGGGGCAGAGAAGACAAGGCATTTAAAATATGTGCCAAGGGAGGCACAGTCCCTCGGTGTCACCTGCCACGAGATCTACACCGGCTGCTCCTGGACCCGCATCCGAGTTCCAGCAGCCGTCTGTGGGGAGCGAGGCCCTGGAGCACGAGGTGAGCAGTAAGGGTGACACTGTCTCCCTTTAACCCCTTACTCCCAGCCGACGCCTGTTTCTGTCTGTTCTGCATCTCCCATCTTCCCTGGTCCAGGTGCCCTGCTGAAGCCGGGAAGCAGGGGTCCTCAAAGGGACCTTTGATCAGCCAGGCAGACTAATCAGATGTTTGCATCTGACCTCGGTACCCCCCTCTCTCCGGCCCCACATCCCCAAACCAACCACCATAAAGGGAGACAGCCCTTGTGGGGGAGAGGGACACAGAGGGGTGTGGCCCTGACAACCTTGCCCTTAAGCAGAAGGGAGCTTGGTCTTGTCTCGGGAAGGGGTGGAGCACGCAGGGCGCTCTCCGCCCCTGCAGCCGGGAGGAGCAGGTGCTCACCGCCACTCCTCCGTGGCCAGGAGGGAGTCCCGAGGGGCCGAGCCCCTCCTGTGGGTGCGGAGCAGGGCTTCCTCCCACCAGGCCTAGCTCTCCGGCAGCGGAGGTCGGTTGAACGTGAACTTGGCTTTGGGGAGGGTGTTACTTCTCTGGGCCTCGTTTTCCCGATCCGTAGTTCTGGAGCACACGAGAAACGGAGGCCCTCCCCGCTTGCCCAGCGGGTCTCATGATCGGTGGTTCTGTCTGCACTGACTCAAGAGTTGGCTTTTGTGCTGGATCGGGAAAGTCCTAGCCTGGCCGGCTGGGCCCAGCCAGCAAATTGCTCAGCGGCTCCGGAGTCTTCCACAAGTGTGCTGAAAGCATCCAGGAGGCAGGCGTGAGATTCAGTTCAGAAGTCGACAAGGGCAGGGTGGTCTCCAAGGGTGCTGACTGTGACCTTACATGGGTGAGGGGCCCGGGAACTCTCCCAGGGGGCAGACGCTGGCGTTGGGAGGCCGCGGCCTGTGGTTGCCTGGAGCGGCCCTGAAAGTTGTGGGGAGGTTCTTGGGTCTTAGCTGTGCTGTTCCCAAGGCAGTGGTCTCCACTTCCCAGGAGCCTGAACTGTGGATTTGAGCTCCGTGATCTTCCTACAGACACCAGTAATTGGACGGCGCCGCTACAGATGCCTTTACACCAGGCAGACCTGCACACCCAAGTCCAGACCCGCACCCCGGCCGCTTCACAGGAGTTTGCTGGTGGGAGAAGCCTCTCTAACCAGCCTCGTGGGAGGAGTGCAGGGGAGGCTGAGGGCTGGGTGTGGAGGGCGGGGAGGGTCTCCCTGCTCGGTCTGCGGAACCGAGCGCATTCCAGGCCAAGGGGACGTGGCAGCAGCTGCCGGGAGGGCGCGGTCTTTGGTGGGACCCCAGCACTGCCCGGCAGGGCACGGAGGCTGGGGTGATTCCTCTCCCCGAGGGCCTTTGGAAGTGAACACAGAGTCACACGAAACGCACCTAATCCAGTTTCTTGGAACGAATCTGTTGTGCAGAGTGATGTTCCGCCGTGTTATTCTGTGTCTTGTGTTTTTCTCAGTCAGAGCGAGGTGTCACACTTGTCCAGGAAGTGCGGCCTTGCGGTCCTAGCGTCCCCGGGGAGGCCACACTGTGAAACAGTGAACTTTAAAATTGCTGCGCTTTCTAATTATATGTTAAATCGGAAAGCGTCTCATACCAGCTCCAAGCACAGAAAACTGGTGGCAGCTTGAAAAAATTCAAAAGAATTCATAGGACGAAAGCCTAAAATTAGAAACTTTCCACTTATTATATTCTGCAGTGTTAATTAGCTAAAAACATCATCGTAAAATTTAAGATAATGCGCGATTCAGAAGCAGGATTTCAGCAGGCCTACTCTGGGAAGCACCTGCTACGTTCCGGGAAGCCGCGAGGCGGTTCACTTCTTTGTAGCTGATCCTTCTGACAACTCTGAGGGGACATTTTATTCCTGCTTTCTCTGTGAGGAATCTGGGAGGCTCAATAGCCTGGAACCTGAAGTCAGAGGTGGAGCCAGAATTCAGACCCAGGGCTTCCGACTCCACATCTACTGTCCTTTCTGCTGTGCTTCGGCCCAGCCCGGGCGCCGGGGGACAGCTTGGGAACCGTGCCCCGGTGCCCGGGGATGGCCGCAGCCCTCCTCCCGGCCCTCTTCCGCAGGTGCTGATGACGCCCCGGGGCCGGGGTTCTTCGCAAACTTCAGCGGACTTGCCTCTGCGCTCTGGTGGTCACTCTGACCTCAGTGGTGAGGTGGCCTTGGGAGCTCCAGGGTGGCGAGGACGCAGGAAGGGATGCTGAGCCCAGCAGGTCCCAGCCACAGTGTGACCAAGAGCCAGTGACAGGAGGCGGGGCAGACGCTGCGCCCTCACCCTCCCTCTGGAGGCTCCGGACACCTCCTCTGTGAATTCATTTTGCCGCTGTGTTCACCGCTGACAGGGCTGAGTGCTGAAGACCTGAGGGGAGGCTGAGTGGGGACCTCTTCTTGAAGACGGAGGTTAAGAAATGCAAATGGCTGAGTGTAGCTCAGAATGCGTCAATTTAAACATAACGGACTCTTTTCAAATGGTCATTTCAAATCTCTTTGCCCCTAGACCCACCTCCCCGCCCCTGCCCATGAGAGCATCCTTTATTGCTGCCGGAGGCGTTCCCTGACCTGCAAACTTGCTGTGGCTCCTCCTTTGCTCACACCCTTCAGTGGCCCCCGCGGGCCCTGGGTGATGTGGGTACCAGCCCAGGGCTTCCTTCTCCAGCCTAATCTCTGGTACCTGGACCTCCTCTTCAGCCACATCCTGCCTGTCCTTTCTTCACACTCTGGTCTCCTCGCTGGCTAGCTCGCCCTCAAATTCGTCCTTTGAGACCCGGCTCAGGAGTCGCCTCCACCTAGAAGCCTGGCCTGACCCCAGGCTCTCCGGCGGTGTTTCCAGCGGTGTTTCCGGTGTTTTACATCCTGGCTTGTTTCCTGCTGGCTTATCCCCTCCCCCGTAGACGGTGCCGTCCTGGAGAGCCAGGCAGCTTCAGGCATTTCATTGCACCTCCGGTGCTGGCAGGATCTTGACAGATAGTAGGTACTCAAGGTACATTTGGTGAACAAAGTAAGTGATTTCTTTGTGACTTTAGATGAGAAAAAAGCTTTTGTTGAGAAGATACATTCATTGTAAAAGAATCTGTTGCAAGCATACATTGATTTCTCAGCAAATGTTTAATGAACACATTTTATGTGCTTATCATGAAGTCGCAGAGGACACTGGGCAGGATTTGCTCTGTGCAAAAGCTTAGAGGGAACGGATGTTTTGAGGGCTTTTTAAAAACTCCTGTATCTGCGGTTTCTCTGTTGTCACCACATCGTGAGCACCCAGTAAACATTTGGATGAATGAAGTGAATGAATGAATGAGTGAATGTGAAGGAATGAATGAAGAGCTCTAGAGCTTACAGTGGCTTTCACATACGTGGTCTTTTTAAAAAACTGAAGTAGAGTCAGTTTACAATGTGGTGTCAGTTTCTGGTGCACAGCATCATGTTTCAGTCAGACAGGAGCACACACACATTCCTTTTCATAGCCTCTTTCATTCAGGTTACTGTAAGATATTGAAGATCACATATGTGGTCTTACATTAAAATGCACATAAAACCCTGAAGAAATGTACACTGGTCATTTTCCCAATTTGAGGTGAGGACACTGAGACACAGAAATGCTCAGTGATCAGCCCCGGTTGTCCGACCAGAGCTCAGGGTGCAGAGCCAGCGGGACCAAATCCGACCAGGGTCTCCCCTATCCTGTTCATGCTGACTGCTAGTCGGGAGGCTGTGAGCTCATGTATACCATCCATTATTCACTCAACAAACCCTTTGTAAGCCCCTCCAATCAGTAAGTTTAAGCTGGTGGCTGAGACCTCAGAAGGGAGGGGAGGGGGCAGCGGTGGCAGCGGGGGCGGCCCCTGCAATGTGTGTTGCTCCCCCGGTCTGTCTGCACGTGCTGTCTGTGCAGGGACAGACGGCGTTCTTGGGGAGCCTGTCTGCCTTAGGCAGGGTGTCACCAGGCAGGGGACAAAAGAAGCCAGTGGGGATTAGCTTGGAATGTGGCCCAGTTGGGGCTCCTGTGGGAGCAGTTCCGGCATGCCGGCCCTGGGTGAGGCTTGAGGACACAGAGAAACTCGCTCAGGCGAGTCCTGGCTTGGGGACAGACAGCCGAGGTGTGGGCGGGGCTCCGGCGACCGCAGGAAGAAGGCATCCGGCCGCCGCGCTGGGTGTGTGCAGGGACACATTCAGAGGGAAGGACTGGCTCGCCCAAATCCCAAAGGCGGCGTGAGGACGAGGAATGGGGACCCTCTGTAGGCGGGGGAGCAGCACGTGTGGAGCCAAAATGTTTTAGGAGCCTGGATGGCGGTTGACAAGGATGAAGCACGAGGCATGGAGGCTGGTGGATACCTGAGGCCAGGGCCCTGGGGCCAGGCAGGAAGCCAGGGAGGAGGCCCTGGGAGCCCATCTGGGCTGGGGAGGCCGTTGGCAGGGCTGGAGCTCCGGACTGACGTGCAGATGCTTCCACGGCGGCCTGGGCACATGCACCACGGCCCGAGCCGCGTGTGAAGTGATGGCCAGCTGCCCGCAGACCGGAAGCTTCTCTGCCTCCACGTCTCCCTCCCTGGAGTGGGGACCTGGCTTGGTCGCCCAGGGCCTTTGCCACCTCTCGTCCCGGGAGCTGCGCTGGTCCTGGTGGCCTCACTTTCGGGGGAGGACAGGGCGTCGGGACGAGCGGACCTGCCTCTCGGCCTGGCCCCGGCCCCCCCCGCTCACAACCCAGGGAGGCAGGCGCGGCCGGCAGCGGTGCCTCCCCACACCTGCGCTTCCTCCCTGAGCTCCTGCCGCCTCGGGTCCTGGTACCGGCCTCTCACTCTCCTCTGCGATTTTAGTGACCTGTTCGGACGACTCCAGGCTTTCTGAATTCAGCGCCCCGTCTGGCTCCTGAATCTATTTACTGCGTAAATACTGAATGAAGGGGTGCCTTTGATCTTCCAGCTGCTGACAGCTCCTCGCAGCCTTGACCCTCCGGGGCCCGCCGGCCCCCCCACCCGAGGAGCCGGTGTTCTCCGAGTGGAGTCACATCCTGTTCTGTGGGGCTCGCGCAGACCTCGCCGTGGTGCTGGAGTGAGCGCCACCCACCGGAGGTCTCACGGCGTCTTTGTCCTTCACAGGGGCACTTGCAGCTGGCGCCCCTCTGAACCCGAGGGCGCGGCTCTGCTCGGAGCTGCCCTCGGTTGCCATGGAGACAGGCGTCCTGATGCAGCTCCCGCAGAGGCCGCAGGAAGTCTTACCTTCCTTTTCCCTCTCAGGGCCTCTCTTTTCATCACCACTTTCACAGCCCAGCAAGTGGAAGACGTCAGCCCAAAGCCTCGAGCGTGAGTCCTCTCTAGCGGGGGAGCCACGGCCGCCGTCCCGCGGCGGGCAGAGGGCTGCAGTCACTTGGCAAGTGCCTTAATGGCGGCAGCACCCCAGGGAATAAATTACCCTTTTCAACAGAGTCAGACTGGAAAACAAGTGTGAGGCCGGTGCTTTCACAGCCTGCTCCTCTGGGGTCGCAGCACAGGAAGAGTGGCTCCCCCGCACGGAGTGAGGCCACGGGCAGGCACACGTGCTGGCTGGGGGCGGCAAAGGCGCCTGTCCCGAGGTCCTCCCACCGCTGTGGCTTCAGAGTCCACGCCGAGTTTGGGGTGCAGTACGGGCACCCCCCCATTACATCCTATTCAGTGATGGAGAGAGGACTGGAAGGGCTGGTACCGCCCGCACGACTGGGACTTCCTCTTTCAGTTCCTCGGGATGGAGCACGTTTCCTTTGGCTCTGGGGCACTTTGAGGCATTGGGCTGAGTCGGGCGGTGGAGGTTCTGACCCCGCTCTGTTCCGACACCCCGAGTGAGCCCACGTTAGTCACCTGCCTTCTCTGAGAGCCCCTTTCCCACCAATAAAAGGAGCAACTTGACCAAGTGCGTCCTCGGCCCCGCAGTTCTGTCTCTGGTGTTTCCTAAAGGGATGGGCTCAAGCTGGAGGCTGAAGGCAGACATTAGGCACGTGGGCTGATCACTGTTGTCACCGGCTTCGCTCAGCTTGCCCTGTTTGTGTTTAACAACTTCTACCGGTGGGACCACAAATGACTAATATTCATGACAGAAAACGAGAAAAAAGAAGCCCAAAAATAAGACTTAACAATCTCTCGCTTCTACGCTGTAGAAATAGGTGTTTTGTGGAATTAAGTGCACGGTAATTATTTGATGGGTGTGTGTGTTTGTGTGCGTTTTTATTTGTGTATGACCAAGTCAGCACCCTCTGTGCCTCCTGCCCGTAGCCCGCCTCTCCCACGTCTCTGCACAGCGCAGACGTCCTGTCCGCCCCGCGTGAGGGGCCCTGCCCCGCAGCCTCTCCGCTGTGGTGGGATGGGTGCCTTCACCTGGAGGTGCCGCGTCACCAGACCCTCCTCAGGCTTGCTTTCCTGTTTCCAGTGTTTTTCTGTTATGAACAACGCTGTGATGAAGATTCTTGGAGGTAAATCTTCTTCTATGTTCATGATGATTTATTTTCTTAATGTAAATTCTTAGAAGTGGAATGGCTGGATCAAACAGGAGCCTACCGCTCAGGGACCTGGGCTCCTCGCTGAGATGGTCCACTCGTCTCCGTTTCCACGAGTGCGATTGAGTCTCCCCAACTTAATTATTATTAGAGTAATTTTGGCCCATTTTAGGATGGAAGTATTACACTGTTGGTTGAGTTGCGTTCCTTTAGCTTTGATTTTGAACAGTCAAGCCGGCATTTGAAGGCTATGGATTTCTTCTGACTACAGTCCATACGTTTTCATCTGTAGCTTTATCACTATTAATTTCTAAGTTGTTTGCAACGGTAGTTTTGCTTGATTTCTTTAACTTAAAAATTACTTAGAATTTTTTTAATTTGCCTTTTTCTTTTGGCTTATTCATGAGTCCTTTCAGTGTTGTTGTGCTGAGGGCGCAACCGCAGGCTGTGTGACACTCTGGGTTGCACCCCGCAGGAGACTACAGGGTCCTCCATCAAGTCTCGCTCCTGGCGGCGCCTAGCCCCCACTGCTGTTGACGCGCGCCCGCCACCCCTGCGCTGCCCCTCGGCCCCGAGCCCGCTGACACGCACCTGCTGCCCCCGCGTAGCCCCTCGGCCCCAAGCCGCGCTTCGTCATGTCCCAGGTCTGTGTCTTTTGTGCTCATCTCTCCTTCGTGGTGGTTTTTTCACTCTAAGCGTCTTTGTCCCACTCGGACTTTCTGGTTTTGTGTGTGTTTTCACAATTGTTTAGAGCTTTCCTTTTGCATTTTGATGTACACAGTGCGCTTCTGTCTTGGAAGGATAACCTGTTTTCTCGGGGCACCTCCATCAGGGATCTACATCCGTTCCTCACTCAGGCGAGACACCCGCACTTCCTTTCTCAGCAGCCCTCCCGTCAGGGGCACCGTCATCTCAGATCCCGACTGTTGGCAGCGTTATTGGTCAACATGTTATTAATTGGTGGTTCTATTGTTTCCATTACCTGTTAAATAACTGTGGGTCATTTTCAGCCAAAAGACACCTTTTCATTGTTTCTGAGGGAATCATGACATCGCCTTTGCTCTTGGCTGAACGGCTGTTACGATTTTGTACATTGACGCTGACTGAGTTGGCGTGAGTCCTGGGCATGCGCCTGGGCTGCCGTGGGGACCATGCACACCGAGCATCCCCTGCGCCGTCCTGACTTCCCGGCGACTCCAGGCCTCCCACCGCTTAGGGCAAACCCAAGGCATCCGCCCTGTCAGCGCCCTCACTCCCGTCCGCTGCCTTTCAGCAAGTCCTGAGGGCTCCACCTTCAAGCAGGCCCGGGGTCGGACTGCTGCTCACCACCCTGGTCCAGCCGTCAGCGCCTCCCAGCTGGGTTACCGCCGTGGCCTCCCCGCGGTCCCCCTGCAGCCCTCGGACCTTTAGGACACAGACGGCCTGCTGCAGGCTAAGCCAGGGCCTGCCGCCTCCCACTCAAACCTGTTCAGAGGCCCCCAGCCCACCAGGCAGAAGCCCGCAGCCCTCACGTGGCCCCCGGGCGCCTGCCGGCCGCGCACCTCGCACCCAGTGCTTGCTGGCCGTGCGCGCTCGCACGCGGGGGCTGGGGCGGCTCGTCTCTCCTGCCCCAGGTGCCCCTCCTCCAGCCATCTCCAAGGGTCCCTCCTCGCGGGGCCTTCGGTGGCCCTCTACCTAGAGGTGGGTTTTCCCCCCAGAGCTCTCTGTTGCATTCCCACGTGCGTACCTCTGCCACCTTCCCCCAGCCCATGTACCTTAGCTGTTACTGTGTTATTATCTCGTTCTATTTGCTAGACTGTGAGCTGCATAAGGACAGAGATCCTGCTCATCTTTTACAACCACTGTATCCTTCTCTGTCTGACCCACTGCACTCAGTATGACAACCTCCAGGCCCATACATGTTACTGCAAATGGCATTATCTTATTCTTTTCCATGGCTGAGTAGTATTCCATTGTGTATAAATATGCCACATCTTCTTTATCTGGTCATCTGTCGACGGACACTTAAGTTGCTTCCATGTCTTGGCTAGTCAATAAAAACAAACAGACAAACAAAACCCTTCTGCGTCTTCAGCACTTGTAACAACACCTCGGACACATGAAGGGCTCTGGGGACGTTTCAGAAGGAATGGAAGCTGCTCGAGGCTGGGGGAAAGGGCCTTTTCCTGCTGTTTCCCTGTGACCCCAGCAGGAGGGTCTGATGGCCCTGCTGGGCGGTGCGGGTGACCTGAGACTTCAGGCTGTGTGACTCTGTGCCAGTCCCTTCTCTCTGGTGCGTGCTTTGTCCGTGGGTGAAATGGGAGTAAAGGGAAGAGGGTGTGTGAAACGGGCCATTCCCCGAGTGAGTGTGGATGGTGGCTGGTGGTCCTAAGGGAGGGCAGCGGGATGGGTGGGCCGATGGGGGCCGTGTCGAGCTGAGCAGGCGGCGCCCGGGTGCGAACTATGGTTCAGCCTGTGGAGCCTTCGTGCAGCGAGGAGACATCCCAACCCGTGTAGGAACCGCAGACCTGAGCTGCCTTCTAGCCAGCCTGCGTGTCTGCCGTGACGCTGCTCCCAGCTTGCTCCCGGGGCTGCTGCGGGCTCCCCGCGGTTGTGAGCGGCCTCCCGCATCCCTGCTCCCGGATGCAGGGGGGCTGGGGAGCCGCACCTGTTTTCAGCTGCACGGACTCCGAACGGTGGCAAACGCTCTGATTAAATCACATTTTTGGCTCCGCAATCAGGGAACAGGAAGTGATTTGACACAGGATTGCATCAGTTATGATCAGATTGGGGAAATTCTCTGCGATAAGCATTTTCTGCCAACCTGTGCATCTTGCTTTGAGGACAGTCAGCGGCAGAGGGGACGGAGCCAGCCCCAGGCCAATCTCCAGCCTCCCTCGTCCTCAGGGGCCGCGCGTGCCCCTCTCTGAGTGCTGGCCCCGGGCTCTCCGCACAGTCTCAGCCTGCGGCTTCCGGAGGGGACTGACAGAGGCTGGTCGTTTGGCTGCGTGCAGGCAACTCACACCGATTTAAAAAGCTGAATTCTGTCATTCTCATTGTGCTTTGCTTTGCTTTGCTTTTTAAAACATATCCTGGTCAGATGGTTTGTGCGTGAAGACAAGGCCCTCAGGGATGGAGGAGGCAGATGACCAGATGCAGGTGTTGCCAGGACCCCAAGCCCCTGGGAGGGCAGAGGCTTCTGGGTGCACCGGAGTCCCGGGCCTGCATCCTGGTTTCTCCATGACGCTGGGTCCCAGGGTTGTTGTGCGGGTGGAGACAAGTGCTGGGGGCGTGACCCGTTTGTCAGTAGGCTCTGCAAGGATCCGGCGGCAGGCTCAAGGCGTCACGTTTGGCGTGATGCTGTCTTCAATCCCCTCTCTGCACTATTTCTTGCAACTGAACAAACCTTAGAACCGTAACACCTGGCTTTCCCTCAGGGACCACTCAGCGAGGAAACTTTGCAATGCAAACTTTAATTTTTTCTTGGATTCTCCTCAATGGAAAAAAAAACACCACGTGGTCCAGGTGTCTGTCAATAATAGAGCTGGTTATTGAAATAAAATGGAAGGTGGGTACATTTACAGCTTTCACACTGGATTCCAAAGCCAGAAAAAGGCAATCCTCTGCCTGCCTCTCGGGCCCGGGGCTGCCCTTCCTCAGGTGCACACGTCAAGACCTGTCGTCCCCGTTGCAGGGCACATGGCCCCCGCCACAGCATCTTTGGGATCTTTTTATCTGTTTATGCTGTGAATGTGCTTTCATAATTTCTACTTTACTAGAATTTTAATTTGCAAAAATTATTTCTACCATTGCTGGCCTAAACCACGCCGTGGACACAAGCATGGTGGAAGCACCACGTGAGGTGCTTCCCTGTCCCCGTCTCACACGTGTGTCTTTTCATGAAGACCTCCCACGTCCCTCGCTCCTCGGGAGAGCAGGATGAAGGAGGATAAAGGAGACTTTCTAGAATCTGGGATTGGGGCGTCTTGGAAAAGGGGCAGGTCTTTTGACAACTCCTTCAACAAAAATAGAAAGTGAAATCAGTTGATTTCCTTCCCCTGTGCTCATCCAAGAAATGCATCACCTCCAAATGTTATCCATGAAGTCATCCAATATTTTGAGTCTTTGCATGAAGAGCAGAAGGGGGTTGTGGGGCCTCAGTGGCTCATCTGGTGCTTGTCTCTGCCGTAGGAACCCGTATTGCCTCCGTCTTGAAGTCGACTGGTGCTGAGGGGCAGAGCTAAAGATGCAGCCACACCTCTCCACCCTCGCGCGTGTGCTCCGTCCCGCCGCACCGCCGCTGGAACACGGGTGTTGAGAGCCTGCAGAGGGCACAGGAGCTCTCAGAGGACCAGTGGGGGCCCCGGCCAGCCCCCAGCTCACCTCTTAGACCAAGACGCCGACCACAGCGAATGGCACTCAAATGTCCTTCCCTCTGATAATATCCAAAAAGATTATAATGGCTTGTGCCTAAACGGGCACCTGCCCCTGTGTTGCTTGTGGCTTTCCCGAAGGCGACGTGGGAGGAGTTTGGTGCCCAAGCAGCCAGGGAGCAAGGCTGGCATTTGTGCCTTGACTAAGGCGGGTTGGAGAGTTCGGTGCTGGGAGGCCAGACAGACCCAGAGGCGTGAGGCTCTGAGGACCTGGGGCAGGGCAGCCTTGAAATCAGGGCCCCGGTGGTCGGCAGGGAGGAGGGGGGTGACAGGCAGGGGCCACAGGAGGTCTCCGTGTCTGCATCTGACGGGCACGCCAGGCAGCGGCTCCGGCTCAGGGCGAGGCAGCGCCCCAGCCTCCTGATCCGCTCCCTCTGGAAGGGCCACCCTCCTGTCTGTGCCTCAGTTTCTCCCGCTGTCAGAGGGAGATGCGAACAGCTGTTTGGAGGGTGGGTGTGCGGGTGAAGATGAGATAACACAGGTGAGGCATCCCCAGGATTCCTGGGGAAAGCAGGCATTGAAAAGGTGGAAGTTGCTTTGTGCAAAGTCTTCTATTAATAAGAATGTGTTAATTTTATAGTTTAGATGTTCCCAGAATGTCTGGGAAGTTGGGAGCTGGTCCCCCATGGAAGGAGTGTCCTAATTACTTGGATGAGTTATTGATGCGCCAATGAGGGACTTTAAGTCATGTTTCTGTGCGCTTCCTGAGAGCCCTGCGGGAGCTGTGTTCCCCCCAAAAGATGTGTTGAAGCTCGAACCCTCAGCACTAAAGGATGTGAACGGATGTGGGAGTAGGTGTGCGGGGCACGCAGGTGGCTGGGAGGCGATGCTGGAGCAGGCCGGGCCCCAGGCCGACAGTCCTGGTGTCCTCGGAAGTGAGGGAAGTTGGGGCAGACACGCACAGAGGGAAGGGCACGTGGAGACGTAGGGAGAGGCCGTGTGAGGACAGAGGCAGAGACCAAGGTGACGCCTCCCAGACCCAGGGGCGCCCCCAGGGCTGGCCAGTCCCCGCCAGGTGCCGGGGGGCACCTCCGGAGCCGTGACAGAGGACCAGCCCTGCCGACACCTTCATTTCAGGCTCTGGCCTCTGGAGCTGTGTGGGTGGCCTCAGCTCCGGGGACACAGGGTGTCCCTGTGCCTGTGGTTCTGAGCTTGTCCCCTCAGCCTTGTGGGATGTCGGCGGCTGCTGGCCCAGTGCCCGTCCAGTCCCTCCTCTTCCCCTGGGTCAGCTCGGGCGGCACGGGGAGATCGCGGGGGCTGTGCCTCGTGCTTTCTGGAGGCAGCAGAAGGAGTTAGGGTGAGGATGGCCCAGGCCCTCTCCGGAAGCAAGGATTCAAGGCGTGCAGACGCATTCCGCGCACACACACGCGCGCACACCGACGTGTGAATCAAAGCCCTGCTTGCTTTGCTCCTGAGCAAGGTCTGATGAATCTTCCAAGTGAAGTTCGGATGGCAGCTGTGCTCCCAGTGAACCACTCTCCGTGCCCGTTCAGTGAACGAGCCGCCCACTGGTCCGCCACAGCTCAGCTCACCCTGGTCGCCTGCGATGTCCTCCGCAGGCCGGGGGCCGACGCCTGTGCACCGCAGCCCCACGCTCGTCTGCCGGCCGGGCCCGGCTTGGGTTCCGCCCACAGGAACAGGGAGGGGGGTTACTCACCCGCTGCGAGTGTCGGGGGGCGGGGGGCGGCCTGGCCCTTATGGGCACAGGCCCCCCGGGGACAGGCTCCTGGTCGCTGGGTAGCCGCCCTTGCTCCTTCAGCTCTTCCAGAACGTTTGTGAGCACCCCCTCTGTGAAACCCCTTCTGGTGAAGTGTCTGGAGTAGCCTCTGTGGGTTTCTAAACGAACAGAAGCTGTGTAACCAACTCCTTCTGTTCCCGGTGCGGCTGTGACCCCGGGGCTCCCGAGGCTCTGCGGGCAAACGGCTCCGTCGTGTCCGGCTCTGCGACTCCGGGGACACGCCTGAGCATGTCTGACGCCGAGCTTCCTCCTTGGGGACGAGGTTGCAGACGTGCAAAGTGGGGTGTGTGTGTGTGTGCGCGCGCACGTGTGTGCAGGCTTTCAGGTGTTGTTAGGAAGATAAATAAAATTACGACCACCATGCTCACATATAGAGACGGTCAGAGTGTCTCAGCACCTCCCAGTCTCCTCTTTCCTTCCTCTGAATCACACTTTTTCCCGACACGTCCCGTCTGCAGCAGGCACAGGACGTCAGTCATGGGAGCCTTTAGCCACAGTATCATCACCTGTTAAGCAAGGCTTCTTGGTTTTGGTTTATCTTCGGGTTTTCTCACTGACCGTTCAGCAGATCAGGCAGGCTGGGTCTTGGCCCGCTGGTTACCGTAGAGCCCATCTGAAGCACGCCCTGTGCGGGGAATGCTAGGGCCACCAGGAAGGGGCATTTCTAAGCTTGGAATCACCGAGCATCGCACAGCATACAGCAGACACCCAGCCAGTGAGTCTGAATTGTTACTGACAATGAGCAGGTGTACACAAAGGCAAGATGGACAGCGTGGTTCCAAAGGGAAAGAGCATGAAGCAAACGGGCACCAGGGACCATCATCACAGCGCCGTAGACGCCTGCAGCCCTTTACAGTTTACAGAGTGATTTTTCCCATTTTCCCATTTCGTCACCATGACAAGACTCTGAGGTGGGTGAGAAAAGGAACCTCAAGGTCTTCATTTTTATTTTCCAGTGAAAAGAGTGAAACCCAAACTGACTGGATAATTTTACTATGGTCACACAAGTAGTGACAGTGATGGTGGTCGCACGGACAGTGACAGGAAAGGTAGCCAGTCCTGAGAGCTGGCCGTGTGCCTGGCACTCCCAGGTGCTCTCTGCACCATGTCCTGTAATCATCAAACCAGCCCTGTGGGGCCTGTTAGACAAGCCTGCCAGTTACAGGGGAGGAGGCTACTCAGGGGGGTGTCTCGAGGAGACACAGGAACGGGTGGAGTGGTGCCGGCAGCCCGAGGACGAAGTCTGGGTTTGTGACCGGGGGTGATGCTGTGGCTGCACGGCCGCCGGCCTGCTCTCCATGCTGATCCACCAGGGCAGGCCTGCTCCCAGTGCAAGCTGCATCTCCGCTGGTCCTCGTGCTTCAAAGCTCAGTTCCACGACCCAGGCAAGCCGAAGGGTGACGTCTCATGAGAAGCTTCTCCACCAGTGCAAACTCTGTACAAACAATTCCAACCAGCAACGACCAATGAGGAAATAAGGTAGAAAGTGAAATTTCACTCACAATGGCCACCATAGCTACAAACAGTCAAAGAATTAACCTAAGTATTAACCTAAATATTAAATATTAACATAAATATTAACAAAATATTAACCTAAATACCTGAGGCCCTTATGAAAATAATATTTAAAAATCTATTAAAGGACATGACATCAGATATGAAAAAAGGCCAGATCTATACCATATTCATGGATGAGGCAAATTGCATTGTGAAGTCTGCCCCCCACCCCAATAAATCTAGCTGTGTAATGTTCTTCCAGGAAAAATTCTAGTGTGATTATTTAAAAAATCAAGCCATTTTAAATTTATGGAACAGCAAATGTCCAGAATCAACAAGAAACCTTTGAAAAAGGAGGAAGAACAAAGTGGTGGAATCAGTCTACCAGATACTAAGGCACACTTGAAAGCGGCAGTGAGGGAAGTTCTGCACCCGCTGGAAGGAGCGGCCTGTAGACAGCAGAGGCAGAGCACAGATTTCAGACACGTGTTTAGAGATTTGGGAGCCGGCGTGTGACGGTGGAGACTCCACACAGCGGTGCGGGAAGGATGAATGATCCGGTAACCGGGGTGGGGGTAACACAGTCTACGGAGGAAAGATCGTTGGACCAAACAAAGGTCGTGCTGGGAGGACTGAGGACCCATGTGTGAAGGACGTGTGGGTGCGTCTTTACAGTCTTGGGTTGGGGAAGGAAACATAAACAGTGTTTCACAGGTGCAACCCATGAGGAAAAGGGATGGAATCTGATGACTCAAAGTGCTGTTTCTGTCCAAAGAAGATACAGGGTGGGGAGGAGACAAGTGATGCACTAGGAAGCATTGCCAGCATCTAAAGCCGACCCGGGGCTCCCGGCTTCTTAGCATAGGCTGCTTCTTAAAACGAAGAAGGAAAGAGAGAGGAGACTCAGGAAATATGTGCCACGAAATTGAGCAGACAGTTCAGAAGAGGAGGGATTGAGTGCTTGGAAGACCATGAGGAGACGCACGCGGAGTCAGAGAAACACAAATTAAACGGTATCTCTCCTCCATTTCATACCCACTGGACTTTCAAAGTCAAAAGCCTGGGAAGTCCAACTGCTGGTAAAGGATGGACAGAAATGAAGTCACATGCACAAGGGGCGGGGTGCGAGTGGGCCTGGTTGTCTGTCTTGACAGCAGCCTGGAGGTACCTGGTGACACGTGACTCCAGCGCAGCAGGAACAGAATTTGCCATGGTGAGGGGATGCCAGTGCCGCAGGGTGTGTGACCTAGAAGGGTGGGGGGTGAATGCCACGGGGGACACAGGGAGGTGCCGAGCGTCAGCCGTGGACCAGCGCCGTCTGCGCTGCCTGGTGGACACGTGACACTGCTGAGTGACGTTTGTGAGAAGCAGAGCGAGGGCCTCCCTCTACACCAGGAGGTCAACCAACATTCTACCATATACTCGTTATGCACAAGACTCATTCAAAGATGGAAACCAGGCACATGGGGTGCTTCCTGGAGATGCACTGGGCCAGGGCAGGGGTGGAGTAGAGAACTGGATGGTGAACACAGGAGAGGAGCTGGAAAAATACAGAAATGAAATAAAAGACAGGGTGTTGGGCATAATTCTGTGGTGACAGATCTGTGCATGGGATAGCAGAATTCCTGGAAAGTACTTGGAACAGTGAGAGCCATGTAGGGGGAGATGGAGAGGTAGGCTGAGTACGGATTTGTGACCTAGACGGGGAGTCCCGCTCCCCATGGCTTTGTCGGCATGGCCCACACTGGGTTTGAGTCCAGGTCTGCTAGTCTCAGAAATCCATCATTTCCCCACTAAACTGGATGTATTCGATCACACTGCAAGACCAAGTGGAAGGGCTTAGTCATGAGTGGTCAGGAAAAGTGTGGTCCCTGGCTGGTGGCTGGGAGGCAGGAGCGTGGCACTGACCTTGTGCAGGATCCTAACGGGTCTCCAGTGGCTGCACTAGGACGTCTCCACGTTGGCGGCTGTGCTGGGTGCGAGGAGCCCGTGAGCTGGAGGACAGAAGCAGAGTGTGGACGGGCGGCCAGACATCTAATCTGATGTCAGGTGGCCAGGGTGCCTGGGCGGTGCCCAGCAGCGAAGTCTGGTGGCCTGGTGGGGTGAATTCCCAAGGGAAGGGGCAGTGGAGGGTGGACCAGGCGGGCCGGCAGTGGCAGAGGCGGGGCGGGGGCTGCAGGGGGACCCACTGTGCAGGCAGCACCTAGACGTCCAGGCATCAGCGCAGCACAGGGCTGAGGAGGCAGGAGACCTGCGTTTTGTTTGCCTTCCTTTCCTTCCCTAATTGGAAGTTCCTGTTTCATAATCAAACGCTGTCCTGGGAGCGCGAGTGTGATCTAAATGTTGTCAGTGTTGCAGAAAGAATTCAGAAACGAGACACAGAGGCGAAGAAAGCAAGGCAAGGACTTGTTAAGGGGTAGATGGCACGCTCTAGGGGAAGAGAGGGCCGGCCCAGGTGGGTGGCTGCCCCGAGTTTCTTTGGCAAGCTGGTTATATGGGCTTAAAAATGAATGGGCAGAATGCTCATCGGTTGGGGGGGTTTGGGGTCGTCTTTCTTGTCTTCATCCAGCTCCACCTTCCTGGGGGAGGAGGGGTTTTTGTCCTTACTCAGTCTTGATCGGAAAGTCTGACGTTGTCATAACGAGTGACAGTTACGTTTGGACGGTGGAGATTCCTGTCTTGTCCCACCTGTCTTTCTTGGCCTCCAGGACAGTTGTCAACCCAGAATGTGGGGTTTCTTTTTACTCTGGAGGTTCCTGCTTTCCTTGGAGTGTCAGAGGGCCCCCCCCGCCCCGCGTTGTTCACAAGACGTACGGTTTTCTGCCGTTTGGCCTGGGTTCCCCTTTCTCCGCTCTTACCCGCCTGCTCTGACATAAAGATGTGGAAAAACGGTGGTGTGCACCCAACACACCTCACAGGAGCTGGACTGGACCTGCAAAGTCATACCTGTCTTTGTTTTTTTCCCAAAACAGTGTAAAATCAGTGATCACTAATGAACCTTCCCCGAAACCACGTACCTTACAGTTAGCCGGGGAGCGGCCGTGGGCGGAGCAGGGCGAGGCTGGGACACTGGGGTACTTTGAAATCCACCGCGAGGCCCAGCTGGAGGGTGCAGGGTCAGACACAGACCTCACCTCGGCTCTCAGCCAGATCGGGGCTGCCTCGCTCCTCACCCAGGTCCTTCCCAGCATCAGGTGGTGAGTCCCTGGCTCTGACGTGTCACTATGCGGACAACACCTGCATTTAGCGAGAGCCACAAACAGCCCGTGCTTGGGGAGGACCTCGTCGGAAGAAGTGACTCATGCGGAATCCCCACTAAGTGCACGTGGAGGAAATAAAGCTTCCACCCCCGCGGTAAGAATTACTGACGCAGCATTTTATGCACAGCAGCGCTGCTCCTCTGGTGCGGCGTCCCGTCCATGCGCTCGCGCAAAAAGTGCTGTCAGCCCTGTAATCCTGTAGTAACTACGGAGGAGTTAAAATGGGCAGAATGGCTGCATTTCCACATGATAAACAGAAGCACTTTGCTGCGCCCAGAGCAGAGGGCTCATTTTGACAGCCCGTGTTCTTGGACGGCGGCCTTGGAAGGCCGGGCTTCCTGCCGCAGGTGACGCGGGCGCTCCTGGCCAGCCCTGCCGGGATGAGCGGGGTGGGCGGCACGACACACGCATTTCTGGGACAGGGACTGCGTGTGAAACTCAGGAACAAACTGGCCCTGGCAGCCTCTGACCTCACCGCCCCCACATCTGGATATTTGTGCCCAAAAGAGAATGAGTGATTTTATCCCAAAACATGTTGCCACTTGGTGTTTAAAAAAAAAAAAGTGAGATGGAATCAGGCCCGACAGGTGAGCCGAGGACGAAGGGAGAGCTTCGGGTTCTTCCCGGAAACCAGCCTTGCCCGGCGGAGGCGGAAGCAGCGACTGTGAGAACAGTTTGCCAGAGGAGATGCGCACTTCTGGCCGGAGGTGCTGGAAGCGTCTGCTGCTCCTGGCCGTGAACCCAGCGAGGAGGAGTCCCACCCGCCCCGCGCAGGCTGCCGGCCAGCCCGCACCGCTGGTCCCCTGGCCTGCGTCCCGCACAGATTCTAATGGCGGCTTGTGTGCCACACGGGTCCATAAATCTTTGCTGACTTGGGGGAAGTCAGAGTGGGCCTGACTGGGAGGTGCAGATGGAAGGCTGGGATGGTGAGGTCCAGATGGCAACAGTGCTGCTTCCAGACACGCGGGGGATCTGCAGAGAGTTCGCCGGAGTGATGGTTCCAGAAAGGCACAGACATCTGCTCTGGGGGTATCAGCCAGGGCGGAGAGCTGACCATCTCCGGGCCCAGGGCTGGGGAGGTCAAGGGCCGAGGGGCCCCAGCTGCTCAGTGTGGGCACACATGAGACCAGCTGTGCCTCACCCAACCTGGGGCTGTGGGGCTGCGAGCCATGAGACTGCCAGCCAACACTTGGCACTGGCTGCTTGCCTCTGCAAGGACTGGACCACGTTGGCACTTGCCGTCCACCTCTGCTTGGATTAAATCACTGCCAATGTGGCCGATGACCTCCAACGCCCCTGAGACAGGTTCAGGGTGGAGATCAGAAACGAGGCGCTCTGTGCTGTGGGAAAACTGGCTTCAGATAGTTAGATATTTTCAGGAGAAGATTTTATGAGCCCAGTTCTTGCGTCTCCTCATTTCTAGAAAAGCACCGACATCACTAACGGTGACACTGTTCCCCGGGACCAGCAGCAGCCTCTGCCTGCACGTGTGCCTGACCGCACGCCCCGCGTCACCGAAGTCGTGTGCAACACTGAGCCCCCGCCTCTCGGAGCAGCCCCTCAGAGCTCTGGGAGGCCGTCTCCCGGGCTCTAGTCCTCATTTTGCCCCAAATAAAACTCAGCCCACAGCTCTCACTGTGCGATTTTATTTCAGTGATAAGACGAAGTGGTTAAAGCCAGCGCCATGTGGAGATGGAGCAGAGGCCAGGCGTCCCGAGGGACTGTGTCGTCTGGGGGCGTCGTCCTGGGGACCAACGGCCCCGTCAAACTCCCGGGGGCCTCGGAGGCCCTCTGAGCACGGCCCTGCTGCTAGGGTGCCCTGGTCCCCCTCCCTGACCCCTCTGTACCGGGAGTCCCCGCAGCTCAGGGTCGGTGCCCTTGCTGCTTGTTCTAACTCTTCTCCACGGTGCCTCACGTCTCCACAAAGGCACAGCTTTACCTCCCATCTCGAGGGCCTGTGAGATGAATTTGGTTGGTGGGGACTCTCTGGGCTCTTTCCTCGTGCCTGGAGTGCCCGGCGTCCTGCCAGGGCGCCCCGTGGCCAGCACCCCAGGGTACGGGCACTCCGTCAGCTTCCAGCAAACTGTTGACTTGTCCCCCACCCCCTAAAGGTGGCCCAGTTAACTCTGAAAACCTGGGTGAGGGCCATTTTAACTGCCACTTGTGCAAATATATTCAAATGATCATTCAAACGATTTAACATGAGCAGGGTCAGACTTCCCAGAGTCAGCTGTGTTTTTAATGTGCTGTCTGAGCGATTTCATTAGGTTGCAGTGTCAAAGAGGAGTGTATTCGATGCATAACTTATACAAATGTATGCAAATGCCCTGCCCACTGGTCGGCAAAGACCAGAAGGAAATTCCTGGGAGAGCCCCTGAACCCAGCGCTGCCGGGTGGCCAGGCTGTTATCATCGCAGGGAGGACGGGCTTGATTGCCGTGAGGCGGGAGGGGCGAGGTGGCAGCGGACGGCCCTCCAGGTCCGGGGAGGGGGTCTCCAGCGGGTGGGGGTGAGCCAAGGCTTCAATCGCCGGCCCCCGGGCTGGCTTGCAGCAGTCCTGGTGCCTGGAATGCTAATCAGCTCTCAACTTTTGAACTCCTTTTGGTAGGAAAAGAAACAAATAACACAAAGAATCCAATGCCATACCCATTGTGGAGAGAGGCCTTTCATCTCCTTCTGGGGCTGGGGGAGGGGGAGGGGTGGGGGTAAAGGGGGAGGGGTGGGGAAGGGGGAGGGGTGGGGAAGGGGGAGAGGTGGGGGGTAAAGGGGGAGGGGTGGGGAAGGGGGAGAGGTGGGGAAGGGGGAGGGGTGGGGAGAGGGGAGGGGTGGGGGAAGGGACAGCAGGGGTAGCGGCTGCGGGTGGCCCTGTGTCTCTGGGGTGCCCCGTGGGGCCACCCGTGCCTCTGGGACTGTGCGCCCACAGAGATGACGATGGTTGGAGCACACTCCCCCGTTTGGAAAGCTACAGCTTTTTATTTGACTTTTAAGGTCGTAATAGCCATTTTGCAAAGTATGTTTAGTCAGGGTTTGAGTTTGGGGAAGCCCCCTTGCAGGACAGAAGACCCCGTTGACTGGAAAAACACACACAGCCTAAAAGCTGAGCGTTGGTTTCACTGGGCAGACTTTCTGGGGACTTAGGCCCGGGAGACAGGCTCTCGGGTAGCTCCGAGGGACAGCTCTGAAGAGGCAGGGGAGGAGCCAGGATACACAGGCGTTTTTGCCGCAAAGACCAGGTAGTGAGAACAGCAAAAGACGGCTGCTAATTAAAGCCAGAGAGCTCAAGTCAAGGAGTTCAGTGCTTCTCTAAGGAGGGGAAGACGCGAGAGTCTGGCTCACCGCCGCCCCTCCTCTGATCGGCACCTGAGCTGCCTGGGGCCCGAGTCCCATGCTTCCCACCCTGAGGCCCCTCTGGGGGCACCGTTGGCTGCAGGGCTGATGGCTCGATGGCCACAGTGTCCTCTGTTTACCGACATGGCAGGCGACATCCTTAGTCCACAGGACCTTTAGATGCACTCCCTGAAGACAAGCCACGGCACGGCGACTTGGAGCTGAGCCCCCGCCTCTGCGGGGGCAGCAGGCATGAGGCGCGCAGGGAGGGGCGTCAGGCCCCTTTGACTAATGCGGCTTTGGCGTCACCTCCTTTCACCTGCCAGAGAAGGCTCCCCATTCGTATAGGATTCGATGCTGCAAACCACGCATGCAGCTCAGACCAGAGAACAGGAATTCTGGGCAGCAGTGGTGACGGCGGTTCATCCTGTGCATCGCCGTGGCCGCGGAGAACTGATTCACTTCCTCCAAGGAGGGCCGCGCTGAGAGCAGGGGCCTTCACCCGTCTCTTCCTTCAGACCTCCGCGTCTTCTCTGCCCTGTGGTGCAGCCCCGGTGTCTCTCCGTCCTCTACCCTCCGAGAACCCGCCCTGTCCCTCCCTCTCTGGGGCCCCGCCGACTGCCCAGCACATGGTCACTGCTGCACCCAGGACCTCCCACCAGCTACCATGTCCCGCGCCCAGTGTGGCTCCTGCCCCAATGATGACCGAGTTGCTCTCTAGTTCTTCACTGTGTTCTCACCTGGCGCCGTGGACCTTCCCTCTGGTCAGTAGCCAGCAGGTCCCCGGAGCGGCCCAGAGAAGGCTCTGAGGAGGGGTGCCTGGACCAAGACACCGGCCTCTGTTGGAAGCCAGGGTTTCCTGCCAGTGGTGTCTGGACCTCGAGGAAGCTGCCCCATCCTCCTGGCTCCTCCCAGTACTCATTCTGGTCCATTACTGTCCCCTCCTGGACACCATCCACGCACTTGCCCTCACCCCTACTCCTCCCCTGAAACCCCTTCACCCACTCAGGAGGCCAGTTTCTGCCTCAGCCACCTGGACTCCTACTCGGTCCCCAGGGGGCTCCAGGGAGCTCTGTGCAAGGAAGGCCTTGAGGGCTGTGGTCCAGTCTGTCAGGGCAGCGGAAGGATGTGGGGAGACATGCGGGGACCCAGGAAGTAGCCCACGCCTCACTGCCTCCAATGCCAGGTTTAGGGGCTGTTCTGTTTTGTGTTTGTTGATTGACTGACTGTTGTTTGTGTTGCAGTACAGTTGGTTAGCAATGCTGTGCTAGTGTTCTGTGTACAGCCCCGTGATTCAGTCACACGTGTACATAATTTCCATTACAGCTCACTGCCATTCCTGCTTTGTCAGCCATGGGGAGTCAAGGAAGAGGGGAGAGAAGGGGTGACGTCACCAGGTCTGTAGTGAAACGTCATTCTGTCGGTAGATGAGTGGGTCGTCAAAGGTGAGGCCGACCAGTCAGGAGGCTGTTCCCTATTAATTTAAAGTGAGATGTGGGCGCCTCTGCCCCCTGGTCCAGTCACAGGTGGGTCTGGGTTCGGGAGCATCTCTGTGACCCAGTAGACATCTGTCCCGACACGTCCCCACATGGACAGTGGGCTGGGTGGGGCCGTTACCATGGGGTGTGACTCTGGGGGGAAGCTGCCCCTTTAGACAGGCTTCCGCCCGGATAACGATGGCCGCTTGCCCTCGGAGAAGGGGAGTCATTGTCAGTAAAAGCTTGACTCTCTATGATGCAGGGCCCCTGCGGACACGGAACAGCGGCTGCGAGCAGGCGTTAAGGCTGCAGGGTGACAGGAGGCCCCGGGGGCAGGTGCGGAGGTGGGGGCGCCAAGCCTCGTCCTGCCTTCACTGACTTCACCAATCTGTGCAACAGGCCGGTCTCCACACCCCGCTGCAAACCAGACTGGTGCGCGGCTCTGTGTGGCTGTGTACGGCAGACACCCTGGATTAATAAACCTGTTAATCCAGGGGCCACAGAGCCCCTGTCCCCCGCAGGCACCGTGGTGACAGGTGCAGAGAGGACGGCCTCGTGGAGCAGAGGGGTGGGGCCACCCACAGGGGGTGCGTGGTGCCAGGAGCACCGAGGTGCGACCCTGTGTCATCATCACGTGCGGCGGTGGGAGGTGGGGCCCAGAGAGCTTTCCTGGGCACGAGGCAGGCGGCCTTGCCGGTGTCGGCGTGGAGTCAGGATGCCGCCCGCGGCCAGAGCAACCGCTGCGCATGCCGGGGACGGGGGCGTGGGCCGCTCCGGCACAGTCTCACTGCAGGCTCCTGCGACCGTGGAAAAGCCTTCCTCCCAGTGCTGGAAGTGTGGAGAACTTCAGACTCCCGCGGGGACGTCGAGGGGCCACAGGGCGCGTGGAGCTGGAGCCAGGAGCCCGACGTGGCCCCAGGACGCCCCTCGAGCGCCGTGTGGTGTGACCCTAGCAGGGCCCCGGCCCCGGCGCACCCGCAATGTGCAGGTGGTTTCCCCACGGGGGAGGGCTGGCCAGGGCGTCCGGTGCCCTCAGGCTCTGATGGGCACGACCCCACACCCCACTTCCACTCAGGATGCTTTTCTGCTGGGTAATGACGTTGTCTGGGGCTCGGAAAGTCTATGAAAGGAAACACGATGAACAATTCAGTAAACATTTATTTTTCTTTACAGAGATTTAGTTTACTTACAATGTGGTGTTAGTTTCTGGGGCACAGCGCAGTGAGTCAGTGTTACATACATACATTCTTTCCCAGAGTCATATATACACACTTCTGTATTCTTTTTCACTATAGGTCAGCACAAGCTACTGAATGTGCACTGGAATGCTGTGCAGTAGGGCCTTGCTGCTTGCCTGCTTTATGTATGGTAGCTAGTGTCTGCTGAGCCCACACTCCCAATCTATCCCTTCCCACCCCTTTCCCCCGGTAGCCGTAAGTTTGTTTTCCGTGTCTGGGAGTCTATTTCTGTTTTGTAAATAAGTTCATTTGCGCCTTTTTTTTTTTGGATTCCACATGTAAGTGACCTCATATGGTATTTATCTTTCTCTGTCTGGCTCACTTCACTTAGAATGACAATCTTCAAGTCCATCCATGTTGCTGCACATGGCATCATTTCATTCCTTTTTATGGCTGGGGAGCATTCCAGTGTGTATAGGTGCATCTCTACCCAGTCCTCTGCCAATGGACATTTAGGCTGTTTCCGTGCCTTGGCTGCTGTGAACATTGGGGTGCAGTTCCCTCCAGATATGTGCCCAGGACTGGGTTTGCTGGATCATATGGTGACTTTATTTTTAGCTTTCGAAGGGATCTCCATACTGTACTCCATAGTGGCAGCACCAAACTGCATTTCCACCAGCAGTGTAGGAGGGTCCCTTCCCTATCCGGTGGGAGGGGTGGGAGGGAATGTGAGACCCAGCAGGGCTGGCGAGGGTTCTCTCGGCAGGACCAGGGCCCCTCCACTGTGGCGTGTGAAGCCAACCCCGAGCACAGCTTCCAGCCAGCCGGTGGGAGGGGCGAGGCCGGTGAGGGCAGGGCCAGGTCTTGACCGAAGTGACGAAGAGATGGATGAGGACCGTGCTCTGGGCACGTGTGAGCCACCAGGCTGCACGGGTGAACACAGCACATGTTCAGGGCCAGAGGTGCTGTGGGGTGCGTGGGCCGAGCGTGGGTGTGGGTGTCGGTGTCGGGTGTGCACGGCGAGGTTGCCAGGGACGGTCCTGCCTTCTGTCTGCTGCTCCAGAGCCACTGCTGATGGCAGCCTGTCCTGTTCACTCCCAGAGCATCCCAGTTTGGGACATAAATTCAGATCAGCTTCTTTAGGGCAGGAGGAGACAAAGCAGGCTGGTCAGGTCCCGGGACGTGACCCTGAAGGGCCTGGGGGTTCTCCTGACAGCCAGAGGGGCCTGGTTAGAGTCTGAAGCAGGTAAGTAAAACTCTAAAGAAAAAAAAGAGAGAGGAAAGAAAGAAGATACTGGTGGGTACATGTCAAGATACATCCGTCCAAACCCACTGCAGGCCCAGCACCCAGCGCGAGCCTCGCCTGCCCTGGACGCCGGGTGACGACCACGTGCGGGGCTGCTTCGTCTGCTTGGAGAGCGCGAGGCTGTGCGTGTGCAGCGCGGGGGTTTGTGGGGAATCTCCGTACATTCCCCTCAACTTTGCTGCGAACCTGAAGCTGCTCTATAAAGCACTCTAAAAAGCAAGCGAGCCAGCGTCTGGGACAGACCCTCTGGATGGCGTGAGGGAGGGTGCACTGAGGGCCCTGCAGGCCCGGGGTAGGTTTTGGGGGCCTGGTAGGAGGTCGTGCCTGTGGACAAGCCAGGTTCAGCGAAGCGTCCTGGGAGGGCCCAGGCCAGGCCGCATCTGGCAGGTCCTGCAGAGCCCTCTAGGGTGCTCGCTGGGGGACGGAGACACACAGGCCCGGGAGCGCAGATGCCCTGGGCTGTGACCTGGGTGACGTCCCCTGGCTCCCAGGCACGAGCCCCCTAGGCCCCCTCCTGGCCCTCCTCCCAGGACCCACCCCCTCCCCTCCCGGGCCTTCCTCCCCTCCCAGACTCTCCCCTTCCAGCTCCCCTCCCTTTCCCCGCCCCCGCTGCGCCCCAGCCCTGCTCGCAGGCAGCACCTAGCACTCTGTCTCTACGTGTGACCAGCTTCTGTCTCAGCTAACTGGCCCTTTCATCTGTCTCCCTTCTGCTCTCCCTCCCTCCTCCGGTTTCCTGCCAGCTCGAGCAGGGACCAAAGGAGAAAGGAAGAAAGATGAAACAGGCAGCCGCTGGCAGTGGGGGAGGTGGGGCGAAAGGTTGACACTTCAGAGGAGCCCAGAGGAGCCTCCTCCGGCCACGCGCCCTGTCCTGTGTGGTGTGCATGTGCGGGCGCGCGGTGCGTGTGCTCCTGGGACCCTGGTGTGGAGCGTTTCTGGTGTGTGTGTGTGTGTGTGTGTGTGTGTGTGTGGCATGCACGGACACCCGTGAGGCTGTGTGTACCGTGCCATGGCCCACGTGTGTGCGTGTGACCCTGGTGTGGGGTGGGTGTGGGAATTGGGGAGCCCTGTGTGAACCTGTCTGTCTACGCAGCGGGCTCCTGGCTGCTGGGCTGGGAGGCCGAGGGTCCCAGAGACAAGGGCCTGACCAGCTCACCACAGACTGTGTTCGCCCCATGGCTCTCGGCTTCAGCCACAGAGCGTGGCAGGGCCTGGTCCCATCCTGGCGGTCAGGCCCTTCCCCAGGGGCCTCTCTGTTACATTCAATGCCAGGTGTGAGTGTGTCCTGGAGGCTGGGGACTCTGGGCTCACCCTCCAGGAGGCCCCCGTGTTCCTCCAGGCATCAGGGGATTGACCTGCCAGATGCTTCCAGAACGGGGCTCACCAAGAACACTGGCTCACAGCCCACTCTCCTCCTGGGCCACGAAGGGTGGAGGCAGACAGAATTTCCGAACAGGTACACGTGGCCGAGGCAGGTGGGTGGGGGCGGGCTGGCAGCAGAGGGGAAGGGGTGCAGGTGGAGGTGGTTCCAGCCTCTTCTGCCAGCCCCGCCCTCCCCGGGGAGGCGTCCGTCCTGAGTCCCAGCGCCTCCCCCTGGGCTGACCGCCAGCGGCCCCAGCTCTCATGGGACATGTTCTCAATTAGAATGCCTGGCTCTGTAAACACCTTTCTGGAAGACACTCTTGAGCATTTGAAATTATAAGTGGAATCCTCTGCATCAGCTGGGGATATAAAGGACGCTTCACACGGCAACGGCTTAGCTCCCCCGCCAGCTCCCTGTGTTCTGTTTGTTGTTTCTCCCTGTCTGTTCATATCATCTTGGGGAATTGACTTTGAGTCTCTCCCCTTTGGGTCTCTCCTTGGCCTCTCCCTCTTCCCCCCTGGGTTCTGCCCAGGGCGTTGGGGCTGACCCCAGGGAGGCCCCTGGAGGGCGGCCAGTGGTCGTGTGCCTGGCGGGGTCGGGGTTCCGTGTGTGGGTGGAGGCAGAAGTGGGGGCCGCCCGCCCTGAGGCCCTGGGGGCGGCATAAACCCCCAGGTTTGACACCGTCTCCTCCTTAGAAACCATCCTTGGTGGAGCAGGAGATGTTTCCCCAACACCCTCGTCTCTGCCAGACTTCACGTGGCAGCTGGAGGGAAGGAGGAAAAATCCAATGTAAACACATCACACTTCCAGACTGCCGCGCTGGAGCGGGGGCCTTGACAGGTACCAGACCGCCCGGCTTCCTGGCAGAGGAGGGAGCTGGCAAGCTGGGCTCAGGCTGTGCTGCAGTGACGAGGACAGGTGCCCAGAGGGACTTCTGGGGGCTTTTGTCCCACCTGTAGCTAGTCGCCTCCTGCGAGTTTTGAGTCAGCTCTGTGATCGTCTTCGACCTGGAAGAGGCCCCTCATTTTGCACCTGGGGAGCTGGGGCCCAGGGGGCTCTCTGACGTCCGTCTGTCACACGCCGGGACACCCAAAGGACCCGCGCACTCCTGGGCGGGCCCAGGCACATTCCGGATGCGCCCCATCTATTCCCTGATTCTTACCTCTTCGGGTGGGCGACCCCAGGCAAGCCCTCCGGGCCTGACCCACCATCCCTAAAATGCTGGAAGTAACGCTTCTCTTTTCCACCTTTGATGATTTTTCTGAGGACTCAGTGGGCCGTGATCACCTCCGGAGGTGACAGAGGCTCCTGTGACAGGAGGGCAGCGAGGGCAGCCTGGGCACAAGGGCTGGTCCCAGTCTTCACCTGCCAGAGCCCTGGGCCCCTGAGACACCCCTTACTGTGTGCCCTGAATTTCTGATCTTGGACAAGCCAGGCCCCCCAGCCCCGCCCCCACCAATTCACACACATGCTCACGTGCACGTATGAATGTACACACGCACACTCACATGTACACACAACATATGTGCACATGCACACACAGCCTCAGCCTGAGGGCAGCCTGCTTCCCCTGCACTCACCGGTCCCTGAAATCGCACTGGACATGGGGCAGCCCCATGCCCGGCCGGCCTTGAGGTGTTGGGCGCACCCTCTCATCCGTCCAGGGTCCTGTGTGCAAACAGCGAACAAAGAAAGGGGGTGAGGGGGGGCTTTGCCTTGCTTAGGGTTCTCGCAGCAAGCAGGAGGGGTCACAAAGTGACCACCTGAGGGGTGTGGCAGCATGCGCTGTCCTGGGACGGCAGGCTCTGGGCTGCGGGTCGCACCTGAGGGCAGCGTCACACTTGGAGAGCAGACAGCCCCGGAGCCTGGCATTTGCTGGGACCTGTGCCTTTGGTCCCACGTGGGCTGGAGTGACCCCTGAGGGAGAGGGCTGTCGAGCCACTGCTGACCTCTGACTCACCCACTGTCTGGACCCAGGTGGGCCAGTGGGCACGGGTCAGCCGAGAGGGAGGAGGAAAGGGGTGGCCGGGCCTGTGTGCGGGGGTGTGTGTGTGTGGTGGGGACCATGGACAGGTCAGGTGACTAGGACCAAGTCCGTGCAGGGTCCAGTGTCGGCCCTGGAGTGGCATTCCTGTGGCTCACGGAGACAGAGCAGGTCAGACCGCCGGGGGACTGGGAGCTGGTGCACACACAGCGCACAGATCAGGCGGACCCCTGGCTCTCGCCCTGGCTCTGACCTACCCCCCAAACATACTGTGGACCCTTCTTGGACAGGACCCTCCACCCCGGGCCTCTGCTCGGTGCCTGTGTCCCTCAGGGCCCAGCTGCCCGGATGGCTTCTTGCAAGCCGAGGCCGTGGGTTCCCTGGACGGGACTGGAGGAGGAGACTCTGGAGGATGCCTGACATCGGTGCCCCTTACCAGGTATCTGGGGCCGCCTCAGACCCGTGCCCCCCTCCGCCTTTGGCAGGGTCCCCGGCTGCCGTCTCCCCCGCGCCGCTCACCTGTGGGAGCCCGGCCACCCTCCCTCTGGCAGGATGGCATGTGTCGCAGCTTTATCTTGTCTCCGCAGGCCCGCCTGGGCTGCTGCCTCCCGTCCCAGCAGCTCTGCAGCGGAGCCGCCGACTTGGATGGCGTCCCGGGGCTGAGTGTCCCGGAAGAGGCCTCTGCAGAAGCCTCATGTCCGTGACGGGCAAACCCGGGTGGATGGAAGCCCCAGGACCAGCGAGGCTGTGACAGCGGAAGCAGGGTGGCAGGGCTTCAGCCTGCCCTCCGGGGGGTGGGGGGAGTGGAGATGCTGCTTGGGGATCAGAGGCGCCGTTAGGGGCCGGAGGCAGAAACCCCAGTGTGCCTGTCCCAGTGCTTGAAACGCCTGCAGGAGGGAGGCGATGAACTGTCCTCTTCACCTGGGACCAGTCCAGCCTCCCCGCTGGTGGAGGGTGGCTCTGCAGGTGTGGCTCCTGGATCCCACTGCAGCCAGGATTCCAGGCGGGAGCTGAGAACCCCAGTCAGGATGGACTCCAGGTCCTGATTCTCTTGGGAGCCTGAGAAGAAGCCACACAGACCCCCGGGACCAGGCCACCAGGAGCCAGCCACACCACACCCAGCTGACAAGGAAGGTTCCGGGCAGGGAAGGCGTCCCCCAGACCCGGCCAGGAGAGCAGGCCCCGAAGTGGGCTGGGGGCGGGGGGGCAGGGCGGTCCCCAGACCCCCCGCTGGCTGCTTCCTCACGCTGGGGCTCTTCGCTTTGCATCTCGCTGCCTGGAGAGGGAAAGGGGAGACGGATGAAGAAGAGGAATGCCCTCTGGGGTGGGGTTACTAGGGGCTCACTCAGAGTAAGGAAATGGATCAAGGTTTTGAAAAGACAGGTGAGTTCTTCGCTCTGCTGAAGCACGTGTGGTGACCACATGGGACTCAGATTAATCCACAGGGTTAAACGCTTGTGTGAGTGCGCGTGTTTGTGAGGGAGACAGACAGACAGACGGAGACGGAGACAGAGACAGGGAGGGTGTCCTGGGGCACTGGCCCTGTGCCTGGAGGCCACGCTGCACATCCGTAGAGGAAAACGGTGGACAGATGCGGGCAGACAGACCTGGCAGGGCTGCGGCCTCCCCTGGCGCACGTGGCAGTGCCGTGGCTGCTCGTGTGGACGGACCTAACCACACCCTCTAAACATAAGCCACGTCCATTTGATGTTGACTCAGCTGTCCCAGGACAAAGCGGCTGTGCTGCCCCGTGCGTGGCCTGAGGGATGTTCGCACAGAGGAGGGAGGGTTCGGATCTGGCTGACCCTGGAGCCGGCTCTGTGGCCACCCTGCCCAGGACAGCTGTGGTGGTCGGCAGAACAGAGGGAGCCGACGGCCGACTAGTTTCTCTGCCCTCCGAGGAGGCTCAGTCTAGAGCCACTGAAAACACAAAGCTTTCCTTGCAGCCGAGGCAAGACCCGAACTGCTCTGGAGCCCGGGAGGATTGCTCTGGCGTCCGTCCCGGGACCCTGTGCCCACCCAGTCTCCTCCCCATCCCGCCTCTGCCACCCTGACCACCTGCTTCTCTCTGCCCGCTCGCTGGGGGAGGATTGACCCTCCATCTCGTCTGTCGTCTCAGAGGAAGCGCGGTGTCTCCCCGGGCAGGCCTGAGGCTGGGGCCCTGACTGCCGAGGGGAAAGTTTTGCTGCCTGGTGAGAGCTTTGGACCAGGAGTGGGATTGTGGTTGCACCCAGGACAGGGGCTTGTGGAGACCCCTGGCTCGTGGTCCGTGGGCAAAGCCTGTGGAGGTCGCCTTGGTGCGCACACGACGCTGAGGACGAGCTCTCGTGTGTCTGAGAACCGGGGGCGCGTCCACACCAGCACTGCCCTCGCGCTGCGTGCGTCGTGCACCTGCCCTCACGGTGCGTGCGCTGTGCACCTGCTGGGCTGGCTGGTGGGTGAGGGCGGATGAACCGCTCCCTGTGGAGGCTCCCTCCCCGATGGTGGAAGGGCTGGGCTTGGTGGTCCCTGAAGTTTCTAAAGATGCTCGCGTTTCCAGAACGCGTCTCCCTGAGTGCTTGATTCCCTGGACAAGTCTTCGGGGCGTGAGGTCCTGGCGCGCCCGCCTCTGCCCGGGGCTTCAGGCGTGACCTTGACTGATGGGGCAGGGCCTCCATTCGCCTGCCTCCTCCCTGCAGCAAAACTGCCTGATTCCCACGCTGCCCTGAGCTGCAGAGAAGTCAGTGGGACAGTGTGTCTTTGGTAAATATGTAAAAATGATAACTTTATAACTTAGGAAGCAGATTCACACATTTTGAAGCCTTACAGTGAGTTGGGGACACTGATGTCCAGAGAGAGGCAGGGCGTGCCCATCTGTCCGTCTGTCTGATGAGATGGTGGGAAGGGGACTGAGGGCCATTCCAGAAATGCCCCCTTGGGCCACAAGTGGACGGCACCCACGGAAGGGGCCGGGTGGAGGGAGGAACCAGTCAGTGATGCCTGGTGCTCGTGGGATGGAGCGGGCGGTGGAGGCTGTGGTTCCTCCGTCCCTGCCGCCCTCGGATGCACCCCGGGTGTTAACTCATCTCCGTCAAAGGGGTACATTCAGCACATCCAGTGTCCCTGGGACGGATGGCCTCCCACGGGGCTGGTAGGGCAGGTCCCCCTCTCTCTTTCCAGGGTGTCTCCACCTCCAGCGCCCACTTCCATTCCTACCTGGATTAGCGTCCTGGAGCTGTGACATCACGGCATCACTGACGAGCAGCTGAGAGAAGCAGAAGCGTAGTTTCTCACAGTCCTAGGGGCCGAGTTCTAGGTTTCTTCAGGGTTGTGCTTTCTGCTCTCCTCTCCGGGGAAGGTCCTCCTGCCTCTTCCAGCGCCTGGTGGCCCCGGGAGCCCTTGGCTGGTGGCAGCGTGGCTCCTCCAGGGGCCCTGGGCCTCCTCCCGCCCTTCTCAAGGGGTTTTGCTCAAGCAAACTCGAGGCTCCTCCTGGTGGATGCAGCCCTGCCCCCAGACCTGCACGTGGCCCCGCGGGCCCCGCAGGTGGCCGGCTTTCCCTCACCAGGCTGCGGCTCGTGGCTGTGGGACGGGGTGCAGCCTTTCCTCCCCCCGGAGGTCCTGCCCAGGACGGCTCGGCTGGGCTTCAGAGCAGGCAACACTGGCCGGAAACCAAGGCAGAGAACAGGACTCAGCCGGTGGATGTACTGATGCAGACCCTCCTCTCCCCACGGGCGACCCCTCTGAGGTGTCCGTCTGTCCTTGAAGTCAGGAGCTGCTGCTCTGGGGACTCTTGGGCCTCGTCTCTATCCTGTCACCTCATCAGGGAAGACAGGAGGGTCGCTTTTCAGGTGCTTTGCACCAGCACGTGTGCCCACACATGCACACACACATGCACACACACAGGATTTTTGTATCTCACACGTACACATGTACACCCATGCATGCACACACAGGATTTTTGTATCACGTACACGCACACACACACTCTCACACACACAGGATTTTTGTATCACTTTGTGTTTTTCACTGTTGTTTGTGGAGTGTCTGTCTTGAGGCCCTGCCTAGATTCCCCACTCACCCTGGACGCTCCTGGCTGCCGGTTGCAGTTTGTGACCTAAAAAGCAAAAGGCTGAAAACAGAGGCAAGTGTCCGAGTCTTGAAGCTGGAGGCCATCTGCTCGGGCCTGGCTCGGTCGTCCAGTGGAGGCGGCTGCAGGTGCCGCGGGCGCCGGGGACGCGGTCCGGCCCTGACAGAAAGGCAGGACACGGAACCAGGCTGTTCTTACCCCAGCAGATGCACCCGAAGGCCCCCTTCTGCAGGGCACCCCCAAATCTGTCCTGGAACAATGCGCCCCCAGCCCTGGGGTCCCCAGGGCCTGCAGGGCCAGCCAGGCTCTCAGCCCAGGAGTCACAGCTGGTGACGTCACGTGAAGTCCCCGCGTTCTGGTGTCTGGATACAGCAGTTCCTGCAGGAGTTTGTTCTCATCTCGGGACTTACTGAAACAACAGCAGGATGAACACGGTACGGCTGAGGCTGCTCCACGGAGCGACAGCCGCGTGCAGGTCACCACCCATAAGAGCACGCGGGAGCCCCGCTGACCTCTGTCTGCAGCCGAGTCCTCCCCACTGGGGGCCCGGTGCGCCCTCCCAGCAGGCCTGGGAGGAAGAGGTGTTCTGAAGGGCTGTCTCCTCTGTCCAAGGCCCTGCTCTGGTTATAATTGGTCACACTGGCACCAGCCAGCAACTTGTCAAGGGCTGGTGGTCAAGGAGAGTCTGCTGAGCCTGCCCCAGCCGCCCTGGCTGTGACCAGTCTGCTCTCAAGCAGCGACAAGGACGAGAGGTCAGTGCCTCCCAGTCTGGCTGTGGCTCTGGCCTCTGGCTCTCATGGCACCAGAACGAGCTGGAAGGAGCTGGAATGCCTCCAGGGAGGCTCCCCCAAGGTGGGCGGCCAGACCGTCCCTCCGAGACACAGCTTCCTCCCGATGCTGAGGGGTCTCAGCGCCCCCCCCCCGCCCCTGCTCCCCTTCCGCACCATCTGCCTGCTCCAGGCTGGCGCCCTGTCAGCCTCCCTGACTGCAGCTGTGAACCCTGGGGAGCACTCGGTGAGCAGAAAAATGAATCTGAAATCTTCCCTCCAGGCCCCCCTCTTGCGTCCCCCTCCTCGCCCCGCTCCAGGACCAATTGATCTGCCAGTCCAGCCTCCAAGTGGAGCTGAGGCCAAGTTGGCGACCTGCCCAAACTTGTCAGCTTCTCTGACCAGATGACAGGAGAGCAGGCCTGAGCCAGGGAGGGCCGCACGTCCTTGGGAGAGCGCGTGCGGGAGCAGTGCTGGGGAAGATGGCGGGCGGCCAGGAAGCTCTCCCTGAAGGGCTGTGTGGAGCTGTGTGGGGGGATGTCCCCATGCCTGGGGGACACTAAGCCGTGGCGTGTGCACAAGCACGCAAGCACATGTGTGTTCATGTGTGTTTGTGTGTGTGCACACGTGGGTACCGGGCGTGGCAGAGAAAAAGCACAAGGTGGCAGTTATAACACTCCCGGGCTCTTTGGAGTCCCTGCAGGTGTCCTGTGGCACGTGTACCTGCCTCACTGTGACATAAGAAATCTGCCCTGGGCTCTTCCACCTGCCACGCCCCTGGGGGAGCGGTGCCCCAGACCCGGATTCCCCATCACAGCTGAGTCTGTGCACAGCGGGAGGACCTGCCAGCTCCGGGCTGGGGCTGGGAGCCTTGCTACAGGCCCCCCCGGCGGGAAGTGATGCACAGACTCATCATTCCTCAGTGACGATCCTCGGGGTGCGATGTCCCACAGGCCCACGTCTGGGCTGCAGGGGAAGTGGGAGGGGGTGCTGGTGCTCTAGGGAGGAGGATGGAAGAGGAGCAAAGCTTTCAAGGAGCCTCAGAAGCTGCCCCGTTGATCTGCAGGGAGCTTCTGTTGTGCCAGATTCCCGTGTCCACGCTGTCCTTGTGGGAAAACCTGTT
Source organism: Camelus bactrianus (assembly GCF_048773025.1). Taxonomy (NCBI): domain Eukaryota; kingdom Metazoa; phylum Chordata; class Mammalia; order Artiodactyla; family Camelidae; genus Camelus; species Camelus bactrianus. The sequence continues at coordinate 14,783,705 of NC_133553.1, read as the reverse complement.
CTCTTGGCTTCCAGTTACCACACTCATCTGGGCCACCTGTCCCTTCTCCACCCCCTCTCTCTTTGCTCTGGGGGTGCGGTGCTTGGCCTCTTTGCACCCTAGGCACAGTCTGGGGGTCTTAGCTTCACCCCTATGCAAAGACCCCAGCTCTGTGTCTACCCCTTGACTTTGCAGAGTTCTGGAACCACATTTCCAGCCTCCCCTGGACCTCTCTGCTGAGGAGGCTCACCGGGGGGCCTCAAAACCAGCCAACTGAGCGTTGAGCTGGTCTTGACTTCACCCCACATCTGCCCCCCGACCCCCATCTACATTCCATCCTGGGGCAGGCCCCCTCCCCACCCATCCTCTGGGCTGGAGTTGGGAAGTCCTTCTGGACGGAGTGCTGGCCCAGCCCCACGTCCTCCTGCGGGTGCCCTTCCCCCTCCATCATCGTGGGTCTTGGCCATTTCTGAAACCCCTGGGCAGATCTCTGCCTCAAGTCTGCCCCCGCCCGTCTGGCAGCCCCTCCACGCTGACACTCGGGCTCTGATCCACTCTCCACGCTGCCTCCACGGGGTCTGCTTGTTCTCACGCCCCGAGGGCGCTTCTGCTCCTCTGCTTCGAATCCTTCCTGGGCTCTCCACGACCTTCAGATGCTTCTCAGGCTCTGCAGGGCCTCTGCCTGCCCTTGCCCTCCTTCGGGCCCCCCGCACACCCGCCCTGGCGCCGTCCAGGAGAAGGCTTGGGCCTCCTGACCCCTGTTCCCCGTGGGCTCCCGCAGGGCTGGCTCAGGCTTAACCCTGGAGTCCCGTCCTCTCCTGCTTTCCCCCTGCAGGCTGCAGAGGCTGTCGCTGCTTCCCTGCACGGCCCTGGATCTGTCACTGTCAGCGGGACAGGCTCTTCACTTCCCCTCCACATTCTGAGCTCTCGGGGGCCAGGCATGTCTGCTGTACCCCTGCAACTCCAGTCAGGAGAGCATGCCCGCATGCCTTCAGTCCCTCTGGAGTGTCCACGCCCTCCCATCCCTGCCCTGTGATTGGAGGAAACGACTGCGCCCTCCCTGTCTCCCTGCCTTGAGATTGGCGGAAACGCCCACTCCTTCACAGAGGCCCTGCCCGCAGGAGGCCTGAGGCTCAGGGCTCTGGTGCCAGGGCTGACCCCCCAGAGCTGGCTCCCTCCACCTGTGGCTCTGACTGTTGGAACTCCTCCCTCATAGGCAGGTCTGTGTCCCCGTCACTCGCCTTTAGGGACACAGTGTCCAGCTCCCTTTCTGCTGGACAGCCCTGCAGTGCCTCCCCTGAGTGTTCTCGCATCCGGAGTCCCCGTCACCAGGGAGATGTGGGCAAGTCCTCCCCTCACCTCTGTGCCTCGGGCATGGGGCCCGACCGCTGACCCACAGTGTGACCAGGGTCTGCGCTTCTCACACCTGGAAGTACACGTAACCCGCTGGGCAACCTGCCCAAAGGCCGGCTTGGGCGGAGCCTGGGAGCCTGTTTCTAGCAGGCACCCCTGGTGGCTGGGCGCTGGGCCGTCTCTGGGGTCTCCCTCAGTGCACCGCCTTCGAAGAGCGTCTCAGTCATGGTGTGGAGGCCCCTCTGCCTCTGTCAGTGGTGTGTCACTCTCCCCCTCCCCCCTGCTCTTCTCTCCCTCCCCCTCCTCCCATTCCTTCCTCCCTCTCCCCTCCTCTTCTCTCCCTCTCCCCTCCTCCTCCCTCTTCCCCACCTCTGCCTCTTTGCCAACCCATCCCATTAGGAGAATCTTACCGGGTTCTCTGCCCAGGCACGGCAGACGTTGCCAGCCTCTGCTCCCTGACTTCCGGGGCCTCTTCTGAAAAGACTCTCACATGCGCTCACCTGGTAAGATTTTCCTGATGCAGGCCTGGGTACTGACCTTGGCATGTGCGTCAGACCTCTAGTCCCTGTCTCGTCTCCGCTGGCTGACTTGAATCTTGTGAATGTCGGCGTTCACAGACTGACTGAGACCTGCGTCCCACTTCTCCCTCCCTAAAGCACGGTGACAGGATGCTGGGCTTTGCCCGTCATCTCTGGGCTGCCTCCAACACCCAGGCTGCTGCCAGGGGCATGAGGACCTCGGCTTTCAGCTGCCTGGAAGATACCCCGGGTCATTCTGTCCAGCCAGCCCCCGGCCCCTCATGTCTCTCCTCACTGTCTCTGTGCCTCGCTTCCCTCATAAGTCTCCTCCAGAGACTAGTTTGCAGAGGGTGTCCTCTGGTGTCCTTCCTGGGAGGAGGGGGAGGAAGAGGGAGGGGAGGTGGTACCCAGAGCCCGTCTAGAGAGGCCAGCCGGCCGTGACCCACCGACCACGCGAGCCTGTGCCCTACCACTAGGCAGGTGCCCCCGAGGCACTCTCCCAAAGCCAGGAAAACACTTGCCCTTCCCCGTCAAGCAGAACTATCCAGTCTTCTTTTCAATATGTCTAAAGTGTTAAGTCGCCAAGTTACTGACCTCTAATTCTCACCTGCCGGAGCACGTTCTAAGCTGAGATGGAGCGCCGTTCCAGACAGAGACAGGTGCAGGTGAGCGGATGAGCTCCCGCTGCACCCCGAGCGCTGTGAGTGCATCCTGGATGCTCCCGGCTGCAAACCACCAGCTCTCTGCTCCTCCCCCCACCTCACCCCCAACTAGAGCCGATAACGTTCTAAGAGAGAAATTAGATGCTCATCAGAACTGTGCCTAAATTTAGCAGATAATTTTAGACATTAACGTTTCAAGAATGACCGCTATAATTTTGGCAAGCAGTAATGGATTCAATGGTGATGTTAAGGAACACGGTTGATTTCAGCAAACCAGGGTGAATCCGGCCCTTTGGCAGTGGGTGGCTGCAGGGGTGAGTGCCCAGGCCTTCCAGAAGGTTCCAATCCCTTTCACAGGATGGAGGATGGCGTGCCACGTGCGGCTCCCTGCCACGGAGCGGAAATCGCCCTTCCACGCATCTGAGCTCAGCGGACAGTTTGACAGGCACCCTGTGCAGGGCCTGGCACACAGCTGTCTCCTGTCCAGCCCCGCCAGCCCGCACGCCGTGGAGACCAGCTGCCCAGAGTGCCTGTTCTCAGACGCAGGCATGTGCATCAGCCACGTGCTCACAGATCTAAAAAGAGACGACCAGGCTGCGTTTTTGTCTTTCAGAAGGAGCCTGCATTTAAGATTGTGGGGGATGAGAATTTTAACAAATTCACTGCTCTCAGGCCCGGGGCCTTTCCAGGGCGGACTGCTGACTTGTGGTCCATCTTTTCATGTGTAGCTTTTAGAGACCAGACAAGCATAAAGCAGTTTCAGCTGACAGTTGATCAAAGCAAGCAGAGGACTAGGTCAGGAAAACAAGCTGAATCCTGTTCGCTCTCTGATGGTTCCAGGGGACGTGGGACCCACTTCCGTATTCCTGTCCCGAAGAGCTCCATGTATGGGGGTGGAATCTGTCGTAACTGTTGTATCCGCTTCGCGGGGGAATGGGAGAGACCCTGAGGGACGGATTTAGTGCGGCTCAGAACCTGGACTTCGGCCCCGGACGCCGGGGAGGCACCGGCTGGATTGCTGCTTCTGATCCCACGTGCTAAGCTGTCAGCAAGAGCCTGCCCAGCCCTGGGAAATGCTCAGCTTACACGAGGGAGGAGGGAACGGCTTGCTTTTACGTGGGTCTGGCCCCTGGGCATCTCCCTGCCTGTCTGAGCTGTGGGAGGCAGAGGACAGGGACCATGGGTGCTTTGTCACGGCTGCCCCAGCCCAGGCACCCATGCCCCCACCTCTGCGGTTCCCTGGTGCTGGCTGTTTAAAAGTTCTGGCTGTCACCAGGTGGGCGTGGGACCACCGCTTTGACTGGCAGAGGAAGGGGAGCAAAGGGACCTTCCAAGCTGGTGCTCTGCTGGGTTTGGGTGCTCAGACACGCCCCCCCGCCCGGGACATGGCCACATGCTGCGGGGACCTGGGCCTCAGAGAAAGGCCATCTGTGGACACTCAGTGGACAGGCAGGCTGAGTCCCACCTTTAGTCATCCCAGCTCAGGGTCCAGGTGTGAGAGCAGAACCCTCCAGAAAAGTGCAGCTCCCAGCCGAGCCCATCCCTTCCAGCCATGAGTCCTGAGCAGACGAGAGGCCCCGGGTGTCAGGGAGCAGCGGCTGGCCCCCTGCTGCGCCCGGCCCAAGTGCCTGCCCTGCAGGAACAACTGTGAGCTTAGTAAATGGGGGTGCTCTCCCCGCTGGTTTCGGGCGGCTTGTTGGGGAGCAGGAGGGCCCTTCCCATTCCTCCCCTTCAGCGGTCTTGTTGAGCAGGTAGTATCTGCCAGAAGTGGCACAGGGGCTGGCTTTGCGAAGCTGAGTGGGTGGGGGGTCGGGCCATCAGCCCTGACGTCTCTGATCAGCCAGCCCCCCACTTCCCAGGCCACTGGTGGGTGCAGGTGGAGCCGTCTCCCTTCTGGGGTCCCCGAGCTCTGCTCCCGTAACCCGGGTCTGAGCAGGGGGGCAGATGGGGCCTCTCTGCCCCGAACCCCACCCTCCAGCACAGATGGGGTGTGGCCTTTCTGACGGTGCTGCCTCAGACCTCTGGTCGCCCTCCCCGCACTGCCACCCCCTCCAGGGGTCTCCCAGGTCTTGGGGATCAGTGCTAACCCATGGGCACGCACAAGCCAGCGCGGGGTTTACTTCCGCCCCAGGCGAGAGTCTCCCCCACGCAGTGAGCAGAGCCGTGAGGGGAGGGCGTCTGGGGCTCTGACTGTGAGGAGGTGGCTGTCACCTCCCTGAGGGATGTGGGGGAGAAGCAGGGAGGGTGTCGGCAAGACTGTTACGAGCGGTACAGGGGGGTCTCTGCCCAGGTCCCTGCTTCAGGGTGGCCTCCCAGCGGCCAGGTCGGGAAGCAGCCTACGGGGCGTGGGGCGCGTTTGAGGGCGCCTCGGGGCGGCCCAGAGAGGCCGTGCTGGACGGAGGCGGGGTGGACGTAAGGCCTGCTGTGGAGCTGGAATCCCCGTAATGCGTTCCCAGGATGACTCCTGGGTGCGGAGAAGCACAGTGACCCCACCTGGAAAATGGAGAAAGCGTGGGCTTGAGGTGTGGGTGTGGGGGCCGAGGGTGCCCTCTGGGCATGTGCACGGGGTGTCCCTGACGCATTTCAGTGGGATCAATGAGCTGGTTGTGGGGTATTTGCACCTGGACCTCAGAGGGATGTTGTAAACTGGAGAAAGGTGGGGACTCTCCTGTTAGGGTGCATGCTGGCCGCTGAGGGTCCCGAGGGGAGAGGCGAGAGGGCTGGTTGCCCAGGCTGCTTCTCAGAGTCTCTGTCTTTGTTCTCTGCACCGTTGCCTTGTGGCTGCTGAAACAAGTGGTCCCAAAGCGGGAGGCTCTCAACAACAACAGCGTCTTCTCCTAGGGCTCTGGAGGCCGGAGCCCACAGACAAGGCGTCAGCAGAGCATGTTTCCTGGGAGACTCTGTGGGAAGGTCCTTCCTGCCTCTTCCAGCGTCCAGGGCCCAGGGGTCCTTGGCTGGTGGCTGCATCTCCCACCTCTGCCTCCATTTTCACATCGCCGCCTTCTCTGTGTCCAATCTTCTGCTTCCCTGTTCCAAGCAGTTTGGGACCGGATTTCAGCCCCACCCTGAGAATCCAGGGTAATCTCTCCACGTCAGGGTCCTTCATTCCATCCGAAAAGACCCCTTCTCCTTATATGGTCACATCCACAGCTTCCGGGATTAGGACCTGCTCCCTTTGGGGGCCATTACTCAGCTCACTCCAAAAACAGAGGCCTGGGGAGACAATGCTTTCAGACAAAAAGCTTGAGTTCGGGGTCAGACCTCTGGCTGGGGTTGTGTTCCTGGGTGGCTGGTGGCCTTGGGATCATAGCTGGGGGAACGGGACTGCTCCCTGGCTACCGGAGCCCCGGTTCGCTCATCCTTACAGGGGGACGGCCCTGTCCCTTGCTTGTGGCTTGCTGTCTGGGTTTCAGGAAAGCATGCACGTGAGGGGTTTGGTAGAGAGCCGGACACACGTGTCTGGACAGATCTGAGCCCCAGCCCCTCAGGTCTCTCCTTAGAGGTGACCTGGCTGCTTTAGCCGTATCTCAGGCCAAATTCAGACTCGGCTGGGTCTTTTCTGGGAGAGACTTGCACAGAGAAATGGGAAGCAGGATGGCCGTGAGCCCCCCGGGGGTGTCCGGGTGACCTCCAGCTCGGTACCAGGGCTGTGCTCCAGGGAGGGCGGGGGCTGGATTTGGGGCCAGGCTGAGCCCTGAGAAGCTGTGGGGGAGGACGGCCTGCGGGCTCCCTGTGCTAATGAGCCTTCGCTGCCCGGAGCTGACAGGGAGCCCTCCTGGGGGAGGAGAGCTGCGGAGCTGTGGTGCTGAGCCTGGCTTTCTGCTCTCATCTTTCTTTCCATGGCAACGAGGAGGGGGCAGGATGTGCAGTCTCGCGGGGAAGCGTGGGCGCCGCTGTCTGCAGGCGGCGCGGCTGGAAGGAAAAACCCAGGAGCGGCAGCCCTGGTTCCAGCTCAGTGCTCGACACGTGCCCACCGTGGCTTCACAGGGAGGCTCCTGTGCTCTGCTCCCCCTGGGTCGGCGGGCTGACCTGTGTCGCCGGAGAGGAAACTGGAACAGAGAGGCCGGGTAACTTGCCCACAGGCACACAGCTAGTAAAATAGGAGACTAGGCACTGAAGTAGACGGCTTCTGACTGCTGGGCGACCTGGCCCCCGGGGGACCCCACAGGTCCTTCCAGGGCCCTGAAGGGGCAGAGCCGGGCATCGGTCTGCTGCTAGAAAGGGGCACTGGCTGCACACGATTTTAGGAAACCCAGGAGTGCTGAGGACACCTGCTCATCCTGAGTTCACTTCGGGGTCTGCCAGGGCACCTTTCACTGGGGAGCTGTGAGCCTGCGCACATGGCCTGCTGAGAGGCCCTAAGGATGCGGTGCGGCGAGTCGCTGCTGAAAGGCGGGCAGACAGAGGGAAGTCATGGGAGATGCAGGTCCCACAGCCTGGGCGCTGGGGGCAGCTTTCAGGTCCAGGTCCCTCCTGACCGGTCACTCCTGATGGATGGACCCAGCCCGAGACCCAGCAGCTTCCACACGAGAAACGTTTCCTTCGTTGTTTCCCAAATAACTGTTCCTGCGCTTCCCACCCGGATCCCTGGCTCTCCTCGCTGGGGCTCTGATGGTTCTCGCTCTCTCCCGTGAGGGCACCTGGGATATTTGGAGATGCCTCGTGTGTTACCTGTGAACCTCCCTGCCAGGGTGTCAGGACGGGGGACGGCTGTGCACCGCTCTCCCCTGGGGCCTGGGTGCTGCAGCTGAGCCCAAGGTCTGGGTGCTCTCCTGGGTGTCCCCTGCAACCCTGCGCTCACGGTAACACAGCAAGTTGTCACTGGAGGTCAGCTGCGTGTCCCCTACACAGGATGTGGCTTCTAAGGAGAAAAGAGATGTTTACTGAGGGAAAGGAAAGCCCAGATGTGAGATATTATGTCCAGAGGAGAAATTCTGTGATCTGGAGACACAGGGACCCCCAGGTCCCGCTGCAGGAAAGACAGGGCGCCCCACCTCCCCCACCCCCCAGCCAGCTCAGGACTCATCTCGGGGAGCCCCACTTCTGCTTGAATGTCTCCAAGGGCTGGTGGTGGATTGACTGTGAGGTGGTGCCTTCACTGGTGGCAGCTTTCTTTTTAGAAAGTTCTGTTTAACCTGCAGCTGGATTCTGGGTCCTGGGGGAGCCGCCCCTGGGGAGGGCTGCCCTGGCATCGCCCTTGCCTCGCCGGCACTGCTGACAGGGCCGTCCTGGGAGCTGCTGCTCCCCTGTGGGGTCCGGGGTCCTGTCCAGGTGCAGGAGGGGCTGCTGGCTGGCCGGCCTGGCGGGAAGCACTCGCAGCCCTGACGCTGAAGACGCGTCCTTCTCCTTCACATCTCGGGCTGTCTCTGCTCCACGAAAGTGCACCCGCGTTTGCAATAATCTGAAGCCTGGAGACTGAGTAGGTTTTTCTTCGAACTCCATCTGCTTTTTAATTAGCAAAGATTCCTCCAAGATTTTCACATTAATTGATCATCACTCTCAGGTTTTGGTGCCGTGAATGTCTGTCTGTTCCCAAGCACGTGTGGGCCCGCCAGCTGGGTGGGGGTGGTGGTGGCAGGGCTGGGGAGTCCTTGTGGGTCTCTGATGGCCCAGCAGCCCCTACGAGGGGGCTCAGCTCACGATGTGGCATCGACAAGGACCAAGCTCACTGAGCTCCTAGTCCAGCTTCCCCACAACGCAGCCCCACCACCAGCAGAGCCGTCAGAGCTGCCTGGCCATGAAGACTGAGGTCTGGATGTCTGTCCATAGTCTGTCCAGTGTCTGTCCAGCATCTGTCCAGCTCCCTGTCGGCTCAGAGCTCTGGTGGGAGGGTAGTTTCCTCAAGGAGCCCCAACAGTGTCAGTCAGCTTCTTACAAAAACAGCAGTTTCCATGTGCCGCCGTTTCCCACCTCTTCCGGGCATTTTTTTTTTTTTTTTTTTTTTGGTCTTTATGTTCCTAGTAACAGGGACCTAGTCATTAGACACGATGGAGTGAGGCATGGACTCACCCCATGGCAGAGGAGGGCTCACTCCCCAGGCCCCTCGCTGGCCACCCCGTCCATGGTGATGCGCACAGGGCCCAGCGTCTGTCGGGGCCCGTGTGGCTGTCACCCTGAGCGCAGCGTGCCGTGGGCGCTCCGCCCTGTGCAGGCTTCATGTGTCCATGCAGCACGTCCACTGGCTGAGTTTGTGAGGTGGGTCAGCTAGTGACTCAGCCGTCTGGGGCCCACCCCGAATGCCAGGATCTAGGGGTCTTTCAGGGAATATGTGATTTCTTTGGGGGCTGGCTGTGGATGGCACCCAGCAGGGTTAACAGAGTAGGGGGCTGTTCAGGGCACTGCCCCTCCCAGCCCTGAGGCTCGCTCCTGCCCTCCTCCCCCTGGTGTTCCTGAGGCCAGTTCCTTAGAGCATCTCCTGGAAGCCAGCGTGTGGGCAGGCCAGGGAGGCGCGGGAGCAGCAGTGCCGGGTGGGGCTGGATGCAGGTCCCCGGGGTGGAGCGTCCGTCCTGTCGTCTTCATCCCACGGTCCCTCTACCTTCTCTCTGGTAACTCTGGTGTAATCATTAAAGGAACCACTGGACTTTTTTTTTCAAAGCCGCTGCACAATTTTGCATTTTCACCAGCAGAGTGTGAGGGTTCCCGTGTCTTCACATCTTTGCCAACACTTGGTCTTATCTGTCTCTTTGATTTTGGCCACCCTAGTGGAGGGACGTGGCGTTGCGTGGTGGTTTGATTTGCCTTTCCCTAATGACTAGAATTTTGAGCAGCTTTGCTCTGCTTGCTTGCCGTTCATATATCTTCTCTGGAAAAACGTTTGTTCAAATTCTTTGCTCACTTTGTAATTGGGCTGTCTGTCATTTTACTGCTTATTTCATTCTGATGTTTTCAAGGTGTGTGTTTCTGTCCTCGCAGCTACTCTTCGGTGTACCTTAGCAGAAGGTCCTCACCTCTGCTCTGGGAGTCTGTTGATTCCTACTGGGACCAACGCAGTGATGACAGGGTATCTTCAAAATACTTCTCTTCTTGTTTCTGCTTCTTATCATTATCACATTTTTATTTGCTTGTTTTTCTGTTTACTCTTATATCTTTAAATGGACTTTTGTCTGTTACTTGATTTGTCTATTCTAAATGATAACATCTGACTCTCCATTTATCACAAAAAAGGGAGGAAATCAGCGTACCTGGTTCCCCAGCTGGGAGCCACGTTTAGATGACCTGATTCATCTTTTCATATTTTCTCCTGTACGATAGTCATGCAATGAATTTTCATGATTTATTTATGAAAATCATATCACTAAAAGTCACTCAAAAATCACTCAGAAATACCTTGCGGACAGCACCCTAAATTATCCAGTGCAGCTAATTACTTTAATGACTGCGTAATGGCTGATGGTGCAGATGAACTGTGTTTTCCCCATTTCTCTTTGATTGAGGGACATTTGGTTTATTTCCAATTCTTGGTCAAAACAACTACAGTGAGAACTTTGCACATCACTGACTCACTCAATGAGCGTCTATGGTCGGGTATATCCTTGTAATATTGTGGTGCTTTTGTTTCTATTGGTGCTTTTGAGGGAGTGTCCGACAAACAGTACTTTTCTTCTCCATCTGATTCTAAACACAATGAAAAAATAGATAAACAAATAATTGTGGAGGCAAAACTCACCTTGATTCCTGGTAGCAGCTAAACTGGGGGACTTGGCATTAGGTCTGTTTGCCAAGGGCTTCTGGTGGGGGCCATGACCGGCCACCTTCTCTGCCCGTCCTGGTGGCCCAGGTCTTGCAAACCTCAGTCCCCCAGTGCCTGACTGTTCCTCCCAGATGTCCTGGATTGACTGCCCCAGGGCTGCAGGTGTAGACAGAGCTGCAGCAGACGTGCTCCGGAGACCACACGGAGACCAGAGGTGAGGACCCAGGCTCCCTGACAGGCTGGGAATCACCACCAGGTCTGGTGGTAACGAGGGCCTGCCTTTGGTCCCCAGGCATGGTCCCCCCACAAGACTGGCACCTGAGTGTGCCCCCGGAAGACAGCAGGAGTGGCTTCTGCAAGAATCCCCCGGCCCGCCCCTCCACCGGCTCCAGCTGCTGCCTCTGTGGCTGGGCCCCCTCCTCGGGGCAGACGGGGGGCCCCCTCCTCGGGGCAGTGGGGGCATCTCCTCAGGGTGGACCGGGTCCCCTCTGCATCTCTCTGGCCCGAGTGCTTAGCATCCCTCCTGCTACCTTCCATCAGCCTGTACTGGGCTGCATCTTCCAGAAATTCCTTGAAATCTCTCGCTGGCTGGTGTCTCTCTTCCTGCCTTCTCTTTGTGTTATACTTTCTGCTTTTTAAACGTCCTTGTGGTGGCAGTGGGGTTCTGAGAAAGAGAGGAGATCGATGCATGTGGCCTTCTTTCTTGTCGCCTGGAGCCCTGCGGACCTTGTTTTGGGAGCGGGGACAGAGGCTCACAGGCAGGGCGAAGGCCCCGCTCACAAGGCCAGAGCAGGCCTGGGTCTCAGGTCCCCAGAGTCCTCGGCCCCACACCCCCCCTCAGTTCAGACCAAGTTCTGGAGTTGCCTGCTCCATGCGCACGGCCAGGGGGCTCGTTCCAGGGCAGCCTGTGAGCTCCCCGTCCAGGTGACACCACTGGTGCCAGGGCTCTGTGCACCGTGGGGGGCCCGGGTAGGGGTGAGGGCATCTGGCAGGAGCCGCTCTTCTCATGCGCTGTGAAGTCCCGGCCTCCCGCACACTGGCCGCACCGACAGACAGCTGAGGCCGAGACGCTGGGAAGATACGCAGCGTCATTGTCACTATCTGGAGATAAACTCGTGTGCTGGGCGAAGGGAGGTGACGGAGGGTGAGCATCACAGCCAAAGAATCTGCCTTGGAAACCAGTGTCGGCCTGTGTGCCCGCCTGGGTTGGGGGGAAGCCCCCCGGGGCCAGCCCGCGTGGCGGGGCTGCTTCCCTGGTGCTCCCCAGTGGCCTCACTGTGGGATCTGAGGGGCGGGGGCTTCCCTGGGACCCCCGGGAGGAGTGCTCTCTCCCAGGTCCCCGCTCCTGTGCCGCTGGCCTTCAGCTGTGTCTTAGAGGAAGCCCGAGGCTGTGTTCTCTGTTTCCAACCAGGCGCTGGCCCATAGAGGGATGTGCACAGCCAGCCCAGGCCCGGCCCTCCCCACGCGCCCGGGGCTGTCCTGCAGGCCCCTGCCTCGGAGCCTGGCCCCGCCTCGGGAGGGGCCGAGAGGCACTCCGGCAGCCCCGGGCAGTTCTGCTCGGTGGGTAATCGCTTCCGCAGGACAGGAAGGGCGTCTGCGCCCTCGGAGCCCGCTCACCTGGCCGAGGCCTGGGGGTCGTGGGCCCTCAGCTCTTACTTGGATGTGGAAGAGAAGGTCATTCTCTTAGTTTGTCATATTGGTCATTATTGTAGATGAAGTCATCCGAAGTCTTCTGGTGTGAGATCGATACAGAAGTGAAATCAAATGTGAGGGAAGACACGGAGGCCCTGCGGAGGGGACCCCGCCCCCTGAGAAGGCCCGGCCCCCCAGGGCCCACCAGACCCGGGCGGCGCGCAGTCTCACTGACACAGACTCGGCTGCTCCTCTGGGAGAGCGCGGTTCTGCCTCTGAGCTTTAATAGTCAAAATCCTTGAAAGAAGGGCGTTTCGCCTGGAGACGGGACGTGTGCGGGGGTCACAGGTACCGTGTGCCCTGGAAGAGGCAGGAGAGCCGGCAGCCCCAGGGCAGGGAGGCCTGGGGGGAAGGGCCTTTCAGGGCCAGAGCCGCAGGAAGAGGCGCCGTGGATGGCGGGGCTGCTCCTTGTGGCTGTGGCCACGGGCAGCCAGGTCTCAGAGGGGAGGCTTGAGTAGATGGCTCTAGCACCCCTCCCAGTCCTGGGAGTCATAAGAACAGATCCCTCCCGGACTCTGCTGCACTTCAGATGCGTGGTACCCGGCCTCCTCTCAGCTCCGAGACCGTGGGGCCTCACTGGCGCCCCCTCAAAGGGCGCGGTGGTTAGCAGTGTGGTCCAGGTCTCCCACCCTCACGAGGCAAACACAAATCTATTTTATTTAAAAAAATTTTGTTACGTACAGCCTCCTATGGGCCAAGGAGGGAACGCAAAGAGGGCCAGGATGCGCTGACTGTCGCTGGGTCTTGGAGACCCTGCAGTGCCTTTGTCCTGGGTTCATGTGAGACCTGAGCACCGGGGAAGCTGTGTGTGTGTGTTTCTGTCCCCAGCTCCGAACGGAGGGCCTGGAAATCAGCGTTCACTCTTGAATATTTCTTCACTGTTGACTGGAGCGATTCTTACTACAAATGGCAGCTTGGGGCTTTGCAGGCACTTCTGCGGGCAACCGAGGCCGACGCGCTTCTGAGTCATCGGGTCCATACCGGCAGAATGTGGGTTTGAATCCAGCAATGCCTACGTCACAGGTGGTGTCTGTGTGTCATGAGAATTTGATTTTATTTGTCCAAAAACAGCTTCATTTGGGTTCCAGGAATGCGTTCGTGGCCAGTGTCCCCAGCGCCTTGGGAATTCAGTCCATTTGCATCCTACCCTCCTACCCTCTGTCTGTAGTGCCTTCGTGTCCTCACGTGGGGAAGGGATTGTGTTCGATGTAATTCAGTTTGAATTCACAGCGGCACTGTAATAGTCACTATTGGTGTGTAATAAGTCAGTCCAGAACTTGGTGGCTTAGAAGAAAAAGCGGGCCATGTCCGCCTGTTTCTCTGTTTCAGGGGGCCTCTCTCAGGGTCTCTGCGGTCATCCTGGGCACAGCTTGGGGGTGGCCCCCATCCAGGCTCCCTCACGTGGCTCGGGGCAGGGCTCCGGCCCTGCTGGCTGCTGCCTGGGGTCCACTGCCGTCTGAGCCTCCCCGTGGTCTCCCAAGACAGCAGCTGGCCACCTGCCCCGGGCCAGGCTCTGAGGACCACAGCGAGCGAACAAGGAAGACAGTCATCGTCTTTTGTCACCGAATCTCAGAAGTGACATCCAGTCACTGCTTGCTCTGCTCTCTTGGTTGGAGAAGCACCCCTTGGTCCAGGCCACAGGCCAGGCGAGGGGCTCCATAGGAGTGTGGGTGCCAGCAGGTGTGAGGGCCAGTTTAGGGACGGATGGTCAGTGAACTTACTCGGTGCCAGGTGCCCTTCTAGCAGCGGGGGTTGCAAGGATGAGTAAGATTCGATTCTGGCCTCAAGGACATTGTAATTTAGTATGAGAAGCAGATACACAAACAGAGTCATTGGGATAGTATTATATGCAAAATAACACAAATATTGGAGAGGCATAATGAATGGTAGCTCAGTGAAAGAATGGGTCAACTCTGTTGAGAGAAGGCAGAGAGAGAGAGAGAAAGCAAGGGGGGCTTCCTGGAGGAGGTGAAGCATGAACTGACATTTGAAAAGCAAATACCCTCCTCAGTCCTGGACAGAGGGCACCATAGCCCAAGTATGCACAGAACCAGCCCAGGTAGCAGCCCCAAAGTTCATGGGGCTCTTTCCTCCCCGGAAATGTCTGCACTCCTCTTGGAAACGCTGAGATGGCTGAGGACCAGCACAGCGCAGCCCCACGTTGCTCTGTGGCCATGTCGATATTAAAAGCACGCAAGGGCAGCGTTCGGCCGCAGGTCCTGTCAGCCTGCTTTGTGCTCTTGCCAGAATAGCCTTGTAAGCATCAAATTTTGAGAAAGTGAAGGAAATTATGTTAATCATATTCCTAAGAGCACTCAAACCAAAGGGCTGTTTCTTGAAAATGTTGACGTGAGGAGAAGCCCCGTTGGAGTGAGCACCCCTTCGGGCCTTGGGTGCCCCCGAGAGGCTTTGCAGAGGCCTCCCGAGGCTGGGGCGGGCTGACGGGGGTCGGCAGCCTGGGGCTGGGTGGGGACGAGAGGGGCAGGGGTGGGACTCAGTGGGCAGACTCAGAGGGAACCCCCCCGGGGGTGAGCAGTGAGCGGCCGAGAGGGAGGGGCCGCTCAGCTCCCCCTGCAGGAGCGGGTGGCGGGCTCACGCGCATGTGTGGGGAAGCCGCCCCTCCTGAGCCTTGGTCCCTGGGCTGCCCGCCAGCCCCCACCCCCAGCCCTCCACTGGGGTTCACCAGCCGGCCCCCCCCTCCCCGGGGCCAAGGCAGCACCATCTCACCTCTGATTTTCTGGGTCTGGGGTGGGGCCTGGAACAGAGTGGTTACGCATCAGAATTCATGGAAAGCTTTTGTTGAGACAGGTGATCAGCAGCCCACCTAGGAGAGGGGAGAGAGAACGTTTCAGAATGCAGACTCTACCTTCTACTGCCCCTGGACTTGCTGCTGTGGGCAGCGCTCTGAGGACAGGCTCTGGACCCGCTGCCCAGTCATCGCCCTGACGAGTCCCAGACCGTCACCCCCTGGCTTTGTGACCTTGGACTCGGACCCCTCCTCTGCGGGGACGAGATGTGAAGGAACCGCTGGGTCTGTGGGAGGGGCCTGGGTGAGCACCGCACAGGAAGTGCTCGGGAGGGGCTGAGCTTCGTGACTGCCCGGGGCGCCACCCAGTGCACGGCTGGTCCTCATCCTGGCTGCGCGGAGTCCGAGCAGAAGCCGACCGGAGCTGACTTAAGCACAGACGGGGTCCCCGGGCAGCAAACGCAGGCAGGGCCAGACCCGGGAAAGCGACAGGACGGGCCTGGACAGACGGCCTCCCAGCTGCCCCGTCTCACGTCTCTTGTTCCCTGTTCTGTCTGCGTGTCTGTCTCTCCCGAAGGACAGGCCTCCGCCGGCGCTCTGTGGATGTGCTGGAGGGGGGCTGCCCCACGGCTCCTGCCGTCACTCAGGTCCGGCCACGCCTCCCTGTGCACCCGGCAGGGCCGGGGCCACGCGTCACTGGCTCAGAAGTGTGTCTGAGATTCAGCTCTGGGGGTGAAGATGAATCTCAGAAAAGGGCGCCGCTGTGAGTGGGGCCACACTCTCGGACAGCACCCCACGTACCGCGATTTATCACAACACCTTTGTTCTCCTTTTTGTTAGGGAAACGGAGGCTCAGAAAGGCTTAATGTTCTTTTGGGGTTTTGGGCTGTGGGGTAATTTGTGTTTATTCTTCATGGTTTTTCCCCTATGTTCCTTAAATTTTCTGCCACGAGCAAATGCAGCTTTTGTAAAACGAACCTTCATCAAGCTGCTTCTTCCTCCATCAGGGCTCCTTTAGGGGCCTTGGGAGGGAGCCGGTCCTTCAGGAGCACGAACTCGGCGCCGGCACTTCGGGGAGAGCTGTGCGGGAGGGAGGCAGCCGTGGGCCAGGCCCGAGGCCCTGCTTAAGGGGGAAGCGTGTCCAGCCCAGGCGGGCCCTGAGCCGGCCCAGCACTCAGCTGGGGCACTGCTATGGGCACATAGTGGCGGCTTGTTGAAATAGTCTCTGTCCGAGTAACTGAAAAATTGTGCTCCACGCTGGAATTTGACACAACATTGTAAAATGACTATAACTCAATTTAAAAAAACACAGAACTCTACTGGAGCCAATAAAATGACCAGTATTTACACTTGGTTAAAAATAGTCTTCATTACAAAGGAACTTAGAAAAAATCCCTGAAAGTGTCAGAAATCTGCGCAGGAAAGGCTGCGGAAGCAGTGAACCCCGCTCTTCTGCAGAGCTGCTGGGGCACGCTCATTATGCTGTTTTTGGGGACTTGATGTGACGTTCTTGAGCGAGAACAAGGGCACCTCACAAAAGCACCAGGAGCGCGCCAGCACACTTCCAGGGACGACCGCCTGTAAAACGGGCTCCTGCGGAAGGAGGGGGTCCTGGGACAGGTGTGCGTGGGCACCTCCTGGGGGATGCTGGGGGGAGGCAGTCCCGGCCCAGCCCCCGGGCCCCTGTGGGAACTCTGCTCCCCGCACGACTTCCCGGCCTTGCCTTTCCTTCTGGGTTCCCAGAGGGGTCTCACCTGAAGTGACAGGTCTTCTAGGGGCCCGGTTGGCAGCTGCTTCCTCCCTCCCCTCTTGCCCCTCCCCCTCCCGGACTCTCCCGGCCTGGGCTGGGGGCCGCTACTTTTCTGGAATCGGCCTGGATTCTGCCTGAGAGGCGGGGCGCTGCCACCCCCGCTGGCGCCTGAGTCTGCTGGGCCCACCTGGCGGGTGCCCTGGGGATGCTCCCCAGCCCGGGGCTGTGAGAACCCGGGGTGCTGGCGGGGAAGTGCGGGAGGGGGCGGTCTGCTCACAGAGATGTGGGGGAGCAGTGTTTCTGTTTTCCCTTCTGGCTTCTCCCCCATCCAAGAACTCCTGTTTCGGCCTGTGAGACGGTACCTGGAGATACGCTCACAGGACCTCACCTGACTGTCTGCTTGGACCCCCCTTCTCAGCACGGGTCCTCTCCCTGGAGGCAGCGCAGTTCCTGCCGCAGGTCGGACCCGGCAGGCTGCGCAGCCCAGCGCCCCAGGTGTGTCGACACCCGGGCCAGCGCCTCTCAGCCCCCAGCACCGTGCTGGGCGTCTGTGGCTCGGACAGGGATGCCCCCGAGCCCAGTGCAGCCCCCGCCTCCGTCAGCCGCCTCTCCCCTGAGACCCGCTGCTGCCGGGCACTGGCTGTCACTTTTACACTTTCTGCCGCCACCTTATCCTCACAGCAGGGCCCTGTTTCTGTTCTTGGAGAACCAAAATTTGGAGTGATGGATGAGTTACCCAGCTTGTGGCCTGAGTCACGTGGATGCCGCAGCGCGGACTGAGGATCAGAATCCCAATCACGCGGCCACCCTGGACCTCCACGCCCTTTCTCTCCATCACACCCGTTCCCAGGAGGTGGCACCACCAGCCACCACATCTGCCAGCCAGAGACTTGGGGTCACCTTGGGGCCATCCCCTTCCAGCCCCCGCTCATCACAGCCACCCGCAGGTCCCATTGGCTCTGCCTGCCAAGGATGCTTCGGTTCACTCAAGCCTGCCCACCTCTCTGCCTTCCCCTAACCCAAGTCGGGGTCAGCCCTCCTCAGCTCTGTCTAGTCTTTGAAGCCATTTTGTCTGTTTCTGTTCTTTGGAGCAGTGCTTTAATAACATAAATGAGACCCTGTTTCTTCCCTGCCCCAACCCCCCCGGGGACTGCCACCACCCCCGGAGGAAGTGTGGGCTCCCGGCTGCTCCCGGCTCCTGTGCTTGGCCACTGGGGACTCTGTTCTGAGCCCCAAACAGCCCACGCCTTTTCCAGTTCCGGGCGTCTGCCTCTGCCGCTCCTTCCTGGAATTTGCTTTTCCCAGCTTACCACGTGGCTGTGCATTATTATGTGTGTGCCCAAATAACTGTCCCTCTTAGAGGCCTTCCCTACCGCATTTCTCTGCGCCGTCTCCACTGCCTGCCCCACCCTCCTTTGCTGGGATATTAGAAGCTACTTCCTTGCAAATTATAAAACCACAACCTAAAGTGGCTTAAGGAAAATGGGAATTCACTGGGGAGTCCGAGGAGGACTGGTTCAAACATGGCTGCACGCAGGGACTCGCAGGAACGCGTCCTCTCCGCCTCTCGGCCACCGGGATGCAGGGACGCTGGCCTGCCTTCCTCCTGCTGGGCGGTGGGCTGGGGGTGCCGTGCTTCCTCCAGGTGCTGGCGCCGCTTCAGGCCGGCGTGGCCCCTGATTAGCAGCTGGGGTAGAAAGTGGCTCTTTCCCTCGTCTCCGGAGGGAAGGTCCCAGAAGGAGCCACCTTGCCTGGCCGGTGGGCCGGGCCTCCTGGAGTGGGGCTTCTGCAGGGAGCAAAGCTGAGCTGTGACCGGTCAGCACCAGGGCGTTTGTGCCCCCCCGCCCCGAGCTGAGCGCGGGCAGCCCCCCACCCCCCTATCTGCTGGGACGAGGAGTGTGGGGGGATGGGTCTCTAAAGGGAAGGTGTCAGGACCGACAACGGGAGCTGGGCCGGGACGACCGTGGACCTCCCGGCACCAGGCTCTGTGTCCACACCTGTTTCTCTTCTCCGAGAGACACCGTGGTCTGCCGCTTCCCCTTTATTTGTTTTAGTTATTACTGCGTATCTCCCCATCAGAACATAAGCACAACAGAATGGAGGTCTTGATTTTGCTTCTGAAGACCTGCAGGCTGACAATCAATGTTTGTTGAATGAATGAATGATGGAAGAAACGCAGCAGCAGAACTGGGATGCGGGCTTGAGTGTCTCTTCCTTTGTCCACTGCGTCTGCGTCTCGGTTCTCAGACTCACCCATCAGATGCCTGCTCTGCGCTCCCAGGTGCCGCCCAGGTGCCTGCATGTCCTGGCGTTGCCGAGGGCGCGGGGCTCGCCGCTGGTCTGCGGGTCGGCTCCACCCCAGAGGTCCCCTGTGTAAGGTGGGCTGCTTCTCTGTCCTCACCTCGTAGGTCAGTGTCAGGTGCAGGCGACACTCACCTGCGTCTGAATGAATAAACAGGTGGCTTCAGTCCAGGAGCTTCTGTCTCATTATTTTCTGCAGTGACACCTCAAAGCACCGTGGAGCCCCTTAATTTATGTACTCACAGCCCCCACTTTACCCGCGGCAAAAATACTAATATTGATTTACCTGTCTCATAAGGCTGTTTGAATATTCATTAAGCTCTTCTCTGCATCGTGAAAACATTCATTTCTACCTGTGATTAGATTAAAGGAAAACTTTTGTCTCCCCAGTCTGGCTGAGCAGAGATTTCTGGCTGGTCACAAAATTCATGTTTTCTTCTTCGGGGCGCACAGCTGGGCGGTGTGTCCCAGCGCCCCTGGCGAGGAGGTGCGGAGACCTGACCTAGGCTGCTTCATGAGGTGTGGGCACAGGTGCTCGGGCCCTCCTGGGCCTGGCCCGGGGAGAGGTCCACGCACGCCCCCCGCACTTCCGCCGACGTGGAGACAGGTCTGGACAACCTGGAGGGCCGCCTGCGGAGGACGGCAGGGCCACCCCCGCCTGGGGCCCCTGCCGGCCCTGCTCTGCCGGCCCGTGGGCCTTCCATGTTCGTCTCCGTGGTGAGAAATGAGCGTCCGCTGTGTTTGAGCCGTCGTGCTTCTGGTGGCTTGTTTGTTTCATTAAGTCGTCCCTAGCTTCCCGCCGTGGGGCCAAGTGATCTCTGAAGGAGACTCCAGTGAAATCTCAGTCTTACGATTTTTGCTGAAGAGACGCGATAAAGAACAGTGTCTAGACACTAACTGAACGAACAGAAATACAGACACGCGCGTCCACGGCCGCCCCCAGGTGTGGGCTGGTGGCGGGAGGAAGGTCCACGCTGCATCCGGTCCTCGGCCTGTGCCACGTGGCGCCGCAGTGTGAAGCATGCGGAGTGTGTGCGCCGGCGGCGCGTGCCCGCCCTTCGCGGTGCTGAGCCCGGAGGAGACCTGCCATCAAGTGCGCGCACTTCAAAAACTAGCACCTTGTTCTTTGAAGCTCAGGCTCAGCTCTTTCCAACACAATTAATTGGAATGACATCGTAAAAGATGATGAAAACGAAAATAGTTTTATAAGAAGTGGTAAGTGTTAGCGTGATAATTAAGCACACTAATTAAGAATGTTTGGGGGGGTCTGAAGGGGCCCGTTGTCCTTGTTACGTAGGTCAGGAGGGGCCGCCAGGAGCCCCCCCCATGGCCCGTGCGTGCAGCCTGTGGGGGTCCTGCCCTCCGAGACAGCCCTGGCCCAGCCGGTGTCTCCTCAAGCCGCCTGGAAAGAAGTTCTTCATGACGAGCTCAGGGCTGCGCTCAGACGTCTTGAACTATCCCTGCGGGTGATAAATTGAGAACAGAGTCCTCTGGAGGAGCTGAACCGATAAAATATGTGTCTAAGGAGCTGGCTCAGACAATCGTAGCGGCTGGTGCATCCAGGCTGCAGGGCGGGCCGGGGGCTGAAGGCCCCGGGGAGCTGATGCTGCAGACGGGGTCCAGGCGCCTCTGCTGGAGAAGTCTCTCTTCTTCAGGGGAAGGTCAGATCTCCCTTCTATTGGGGTCTTCTCCTGATTGGACGAGGCCCACCCACACCGGGGAGAGCAATCTGTCTTATTCAGTCTATTCATTTAAATGTTCACGTCATCCAAAAACACCCTTGGAGAAACAGCCAGAATACTGCTTGACCAAAGATCTGGATACCTTTGGCCCAGTCAGGTTGCCACAGAAATTAATCACCTCAAGGAATCTGCAAACTTTTTCAATAAAGGGCCAGACAGTAAATATTCTAGGTTTGTAGGTCTGTGGACGGGGCCTGGGAAGAGCACGTGTCCTGCAGACACACGTGCTTTAGGCCAAACCCACCTGCACCACTCACCAAGGACATGGCTTTGAAGCATCATATCCTCTCCCAGCCTGTCCAGTCGGTGAGTGAACACTGGGCTCAGGGCCGACAGCACGGGGTCGTACCTGACTGAAGCTTCCCTGAGCTGCTCCAAGTCGCAGCCTTCTTGTGCTTAGGTCACCAGACTGCCCTGCGGCGTGACACTTGTTTTAGAAGCACCATCACCAGCAGAATCACA
Source organism: Camelus bactrianus (assembly GCF_048773025.1). Classification (NCBI taxonomy): domain Eukaryota; kingdom Metazoa; phylum Chordata; class Mammalia; order Artiodactyla; family Camelidae; genus Camelus; species Camelus bactrianus. Next base: position 14,762,810 of record NC_133553.1, on the reverse strand, counting down.
AAGCTGTGAAGACCGCAGCACTGAACAGACCATGGAGAGGACTCCTGCCTGCGTGTGAGCTGGACGGAGGAGGCGGAACGTGGTTCTGCTCCAGCCGAACTGGGATGTGTGCGTGGGGGCACGCGTGTTTTCCGCTGCTCTGCGCTGTCCGGGAGGGACCACGTTGGCGCCACAAGGACCGAGTGCGAGGTCACCAAGCAGGCAAAGGCGTAAACATGGACTGCAGACTTACTGACGAGGACCCAGAGCCCAGAGAGGCGCAGCTGTGGGCCTGCCTGGTGGTGACTCACGAGTGGGCGGGGCCGGGGGTCGCACGGTGTCGGAGGACTTTCCTGTGAGCCTGGACTGGGGGCCGACTTTTATTTTAGGCCGCTGGAAGTGATTGCAGAGTTTGGGAAAGTGAGTGGTGATTTGCACTTTAAGTGAGTGGCAGTTCTATCGCACGGATGAAAAGGGGAGACGCTGGGACCTGGGGACGCTGGCAAGGGCTGTTTCTGGAGCCCCATGGAGAGAAGGTGACGGATGCTTTATGGTGGGGGGGGGGGGAGCGGAGCTGGGAGAAACGCCAGAGGAGAGAGAACACGGCCCAGCGGGAGGGTGAGGCCGAGGAGAGGGTTCTGTTGTCTCCAGGTTCAAGGTTGCACCGCAGGGACAAAGTCCACCCCCAGCCCTGCAGCCACAGCCCCCAGAGCCCCCAGAGCCCCTCCCCGGGTCCCCTTTACAGCTGAGACAGCAGCCACACTCCCCTCCCCTCTCAGACCTCTCCCCCCAGCCCCCGCGCTCCTCCCGGGCCCTGCGGTCTGCACACGCACCTCAGCTAGGGGGCTGCGGACCCCTCAGCCGTCCTCACGCGGGATGGCGGCGCCACGGCGCCTTCCTCCTTCAGCTGCTCGGGGCAGTCCCGGTCAGGCCTGTCGCTCTTGCACGTAGTGACTTGGACCCCTCTGCACCACGGATGGGGCCGCTGCATCCTGTCGCTGCCCCGAGCTTCCTCGCGAGGCGGGATGGCGAGGTCCACGGCGAGCCGCCCTCCTGACACTCAGCAAAGGGGGAGTGATCGGACAGGGGCCTTGCCGGCGACTTTGTTCACCTCCACGTCCTGAGCTGCACTGCGTCTGGAAATTACCACCCAGCCATGACGGGCCGGGTTCGCACTCGCCCTCCGCCGGCTGGCACTTCTGTCTCTGGCCGTCAGGCAGCACCCGCGGACACTACCTGCTCTAAGTCAGGTTCATCGTGAGGCCTTTTAAGACTCTGAGGCCCGTGGAGCTCCAGCCGAGATGTACTTTGTTAAGTCACGCATTTTCCTTGACCGATTACAACGAGCCGGGTCTCCTTGGTCCCCAGGCACTCGACCTAAATATTTACAAGGAATTCTGATCAGATGCTCAGTGTCCAAACTCATATTATTTCATCGGAAAATACAAGCCTGTTTTCATCCTAAATCAGCTGTTGTTGAGTCCAATCAGCACATTATGTGACAAAACACGACAGAGGATGGGGACAGGTGGTGACACATGATGTGGCTGGTCAGTTTTGGGGAGGGCAGCTCCCAGGTGAGAATCCACAATCCACGCCACATGCACGGAGCTTATCTGGGAGTCCAGCGACACCTGCCCAGCCTCTCCATCCCTCGTGCCTGGTCTAAGCAGAGCCCCTGCCCTGTGGCCCTTCCCTTGCTGGGCTCCCCACTCCAGCCAAGGGCCTGGGCCTCCTCCAGGTCCATCATTGTTAGGATGTTTTCATTACAATCCTCAGTCAACTGCTCCCCAGAAGGAGCAAAGAGCAGGGAGGGGAAACTCAGAGTCCTCTTGCTGTCTGGGACGCTTCTGAGGTTTGACGGTGAAGTGGGCCAGTGGGTCTGGCTTCTAGGTCAGGGTGGGTGTGTGCAACCGGACGTGGTCCTTGGCAGACAGGGCGGTATGACCTCACAGGCTGTGCGTCTAGACAGGCAGCAACCCGCGTGTGAGGTCAGCTTTGAGCACCAGGTCAAGGAGCTCGTGCTCTCAAAGGGCACCGATTTCTCTTCTCCCTGGCGTCCCCCAGGCCCTCAGCATCCAACGCCCTGGGCGCCCTGGGCGCAGACTGTGTGCTGGGGACCCCGGCCCACGTACGACGTACCAGCAGACTCAAGCTTTCCTCTTCCTCTCCTAATTAAAATTGACTCATAAAATGACTCGTTTTCATCACATCTGTCTGTGAACTGGAGTCAGCGCGTCTCCCGTGCTGGGACTCTGGCCGCCACGTCTTCTGGAGGCAGAGCGAAGCTCCTGGTGTTTCTGCTCCGTCTCCCTGTTTCTTGTGTTTACACCCACGTCTCGCCAGTTCTGTTTTTTGCCTATTGTTTTTAAAAACAAATCCTTGTCCAGAGCAATACTGTCTATGGGGGTTTGATCTGCTAGTGAGATTTTTTTGTTTTTGAAAAAAATCTTAAGTCAAGTCTGTCTACCCTCGTTCTGACTTAATGCAAGTCCGGGTTGGCACCGCCCTCTGGTAAGGGCTCCCTCCCTCCCCAGCCCCAGGGGTGAACATTGGTGGCCTAATGCAGCCCAGGGGGTTCCTTCCCTTTGCCAGAGGGGGTTTTAGACCCAGGTTTGCAGCCAAGTCCGGCCCAAGGGGTGGGGGCTGCGAGCCGTGGGGAGGACTTTCCCTGGAGGTCAGAGGAGATGCTGGGTCCTAGTACCCCTTTCACTTTCTGGATGCTTCACTGACAGAGGCACCTAGACTGTTGTGGGCTTCCTGCCACGGCCAGGAGAGCGTCCTGGGGACAGGCCGCACCCCTGGGGGGCTGAAGGGCCCTGGATTTGACAGGACGCTGTTGAGCTGCTCACAAACCTGCTTCCAGGGATCAGCAAACTGGGTCTGGGGAAGAGTCTAGAAAACTGCGCTGTTGGCAGCCTGCCCTGAGAGCTTCCATCCAGGCTCCTGACCCGCCAAGGTGCATGGAACCGGCCGTAAGCCAGCTCGATAAGCTGCTTCTAGGCTTGGAATGCGTTTGGTTCTCAGCCAGGAGTGACTGTGGGCAGCTGGGGATGCTTGGTTACGTCTAAAGGGGTGTTTGGTGGTCAGGCTTGGGGGACGCTACTGTCATGTAGTGGGGCGGGGCTCGGGACGCTGTTTAACACCTCGTGATGCACAAGACAGGTCCCTCCCTGCCCCAGTGTGTCAGCCGGGGGTGGGGCGGGGAGGAGCCTAGGCTGACAGCCTGGAGGAGTGGTGAGGTCCTTCTGGGAAGCGGGGATGCCTCAAGGAGCAGAAAAGGAGGAAGGAAGTGAGAGGAGGGAAGTCTTGGTGAGACTGGAAACGTTTGTAGTCCATTAAATGCCTGGATGGGAGCCCTCCCACCGCCCTTCCCCCAGACCAGAGGCTCCCTTCGAAGAGCCTTCTTGTGGCGGGGACACCGTCCTTACCAAGTGTCACCGAGGAAGAACATACTTTGGGCAAATACACTCCCCCAGCTAAACACGTGAACTACTTTAAGCACTGCGTTTTTATTAACAACAATCTAGCATAATCGTACCCTTTCTCTGTCTTCAGAGTTAGACTGTGAACCACAGTCTGCTGTCCGTAAGGTCTTCACACCATCGATTTATCCCGTTTTGCACGTGGTGCCCTCCGCGCACTAAACTTGCTCTAAACATTACTCCCTCCCTCGCCCCCAAAAGTGGAAATTCTTTTTTCAGCATTTTTTTTGAGAGTTTTGCATTTTTTTGATTTGCAATGCTGCGTTAGGTCCTGGCGCACAACACAGGGACTCAGTCCTGCACACACATACATGTTCTTTTTCATCACAGGTTCCCGAGCCACTGAGTGTAGCTCTCCGTGCTAAACAGCGGGGCCTGGTTTACTCTGTTCTGTACGCAGTAGTTTGTTCCCCAAAGTGGAGAATCTGATGTTTGTCTGCCTTTTCCTTGCAGTTTCTGTGGTAATTTCTGAGTCTGCTGTGGGCCCTTCTCTGGTTTGAGGTCCCCCCGTGGATTACAGCTGTGGAGCTCTGGGCAGCGGAGAGTTTCAGGGACGCTGGTCCCCCTCAGGCCCTCGGGACAGGGTCAGGCCCAAGCACCAGGCCGATGGCCGCAGCTGGACGGAGCGGATGCAGAGCAGAGCTCGGGAGGGCGGGCCCAGCGGGGGTGAGGGGGCCGGGCGGTCACCGCAGGTGCAGACGCGGGTTTTCTATTTTCCGTTGGGAACTGCCCGTGCGGTAGGTCCAGACGTAAAGAGGACACTGAGGTGTCAATGTCCTCGGCTTTGGCCTCAGAGTTTCTTCTCCCCATCCCATTTAGCAAAATGCAGGCATTATTGTCACCGTTTTTTCTAATTGTTTCAAAGCCTGTGATGTGCACGCGGTTTGCACCTGCCCACTGGGTCCTCTCTCGGGAGGGCCCTCGGGTGTGCCGGTGTTATGGTTGGTCAGGGAGAGACTGTGGGGACACCCCTGCGCACGATGCCCTCTCCCCCGTCTGATCCACCAGCTTCCGCTGTGGAGCAAGGCTCAGACCTGAGAGGCTGCAGCGTGGGGCCCACCGCCACGTGGGGTCTGTGGAAGGTTCCAGGCTCCGTGGGTCGGCGCCGCGTGCTCTCCCCGCGGTGGAGGTTGCACAGGAGGGCTCAGACCCCTGCTTGGGCGCAGCATGCAGGGAGGGGGGACGGAGAGTGAATGCTGGCTACACAACAGTGTAGTTTACCTTCACTCTTCTTGGTTGTGAAAAAGGTAAGGAATTTAAGTGTGATCATGGTCACGCGGGGAGGCCCTGGGACGCTAAGTGTCTGTGTGTCTGGAGAAGCACTAATGACAGATGAGAGGTGAGCCTGTCCCTGCCGGTCACGGCCCCAGCAAACCACGCGCCTACGACCTGTTCTAATGTGGGCTAAGGAGACGGCAGGCTTTCTGCGGCTACTGCTGGGAGACCAGGGGGGTTTCTGGGCGTGAAGACGGGCCCCGCGCTCTACCTGCTGTGGTCTGTGTTCTCTCAGGGCCGCCCGGCGGGGGACACGGGCCTCGCTGAGCTCAGCCTCCCTGTAGAATTGGGGTGGCCTGGAAAGATGGAAGGGGGTCCCCAGTGTGAGGAGGAGCATCTTGGAGGCCAAGTGGGGCAGGGGGGCTTCAGCCAGCTGTGCTCCTGGGTGGAAACGTGCTATTCCCCTGGTCCCCCGGCCCCCTGGTGCCCCTCGTCCCCTCACCCCCATGCCCCCTCCATGGGTTCTTTCACGGCACTGCCCAAGTCCCTTCAACACCCCCCCCCCCCGCCCAAGTCCTTGCTGGTGAGCAGGTGTCAGCACAGAGACCACAAGGAATTCTTGCAATTTCAACAGCGCCGGGTCTACAGTCAGAAGGTGAAGTTGCTCATTGCTTCCACGGCCGTCAGTCCAAGTGCTGACTAGTGATTCCACGCTGTCGGCCTGCAGGACGCTGTCCGAGCCGTTAGTCGCAGGACCGCAGGTGAGCAGCCTGGGAGGGGGTCACTGGATCTGGGCGTGGTTTGCCCAGCGTCTCTCTCAAGCAGACTTTCCTCAGACGTCTGCAAACATGGGGCGTGTTTCTCACTCACTGGTGGTGGACGGGTGTGAGCTCCCGGGGGTAAACCTCGGGGGGAAGTTCAGTGGTGGCTGTGTGACTCCTTAGCCGGTTCTCAGCCAGTGAGGGTCTTACTCTCTGGCTGCACTGGTTTTTCTCACCTTCCCCCAGATTCTGTGTTGCTCCTTGCCTCTCTCCCGCCCTGATCCTGCTGGTTGTGCCCTGAGCTTCGCTCTGTTCCCCAGGCCATGCCCTCCTGGGGGCCGGGCCGGCCCCTCCTGCACGTCGTCGTCGTGCCCGCCGCGAGCCAGCACTGCCCCCTAGTTGGCAGACCCTCCCCCGCCGCTTACACCGAGCTCTCATACCGTCTTCCCCTTTTTCATTTACTTCTGATCTGAAAACACGTGAGGTGGAAAGCTGGTCCACGGTGTAGGTGACGGGAAGCATGTTATCTGTGCTGTTCAGATGGGCCATCCTGCAGCCGTTTAAGTCACAAGATCCTATCACCTAAATAAGGTCATCCCCGCGGGACGACTGTGCCGGCGGGGCGGGCCAGCCGGGGGGCTCAGGCGCCCGGGGTGCGATCATCCCGGCGGGGAGGCTGATAAGTGGCCCCAGCAGGACACGGAGCTGCTCAGCGGAGCTCCAGCAGATGGAACTGGAGAAGCAGCCCAGGGCCCGGTCACGCTTTGGGGCCGAGGCAGGAGCCACCCCCTGCTCCGCCAGAGCCCTGCCGGCCCCTCTGGCGGGCGTTCCAGCCTGTGGGAGCTGCGGTCCTTCTGTCGGGGGCTTAGACGCTGGTCTCGCAGCTGCCCCTCCCCAGGCAGCCGCCTTTCGTCCTGGGACGCGGGCTGTCTCCTCTCGGAGTGTCGGGATAGTGGGCCAGGCCGGGGCCTCCTGCTCACTCACCCCCCGCAGGCTCTGGCCTCTGACAGGAGGGACCCCGACACCGGCTGATAAGGCGCGGGGCGGGGGTGGCGGTTAGCGAGCTCACCCTCACCACGGGTGGCTTCAACTTATTTCATTTTCAAATTCATCTGAGAATCGAGATGCAGAGCCTGGGGACCATCTCAGCCGCGTCTTCGTTTTCTGCCCACAAGAGAGCTGGGGTTCGGGACGGCTTAACATCAGGCTCCCTAGCCTCGCATCAGAACAGCATTTATGTTTTCTAACGCGGATTGCATGCACTATACAGGTTTTTTTTTTCTTAAAAGAAACGTAGTTTTTCTTTTTTCTAAAAATCTCCTTAAAAAGGGAGTCTCCATGACCCTGGCCACGCTGAGTTTTTTCACTGCCGTCTCCCTGGCACCTGAGCTTCTCCCAGAACTCGTGAAACAGCAGCATGGGGTCTGCCCGGGGCCCCAGGCCCTGCGAGCCGCCGGCCGCTCCCCGGCTCTGGGCGCGGCGGGACCAGTGGCTCCGCGCACTCCAGCGGAGGTGAACAGGCTGGGCGGGGCCAGGCAGACCCTCTGCATCGACCCTCAGCTCTGACCCAGCGTGGCTTACCTCCTCACCCTTGGGCTCCTCGTCTGTCACGTGGCCATCACAATGCCTTCCTGGCTGCGTCGTCATGGAGATGAAGCAGCATCTTGTCTGTGGATCACAGAGCAGGGCCGACCATGGGCTCCCGAATCCCCTTCCCGTCCTCCTGGTCCCTCTTACCCGAGCCGTGTCTGAGGACGACCTACGTCCACACCAGATCCCGGGCTGGGACTCAGAGCTCAGGACCTGACATTTCACCACGAGGACCCCCGGTGGGACCGTTTGTCAAGGCTGCCTTTGGAGTCAGTGGCCCTGCAGTGGGGGTCGGGGGTGCCGGGTTCGGAGAAGCTCACTCGACCGTGTAACACAACGGCCACGGAGAAACGGAATGTTCTGAAGGCCTGAGCGCTGTCTGGGAGAGGGGAAGCCTCTCCTCATGGCTGCTGAAATTTTTATACAATGCGTACAATTACAGCAGTAAAAATAGCTGGCGTTAAGCGGGTGCTCAGCACCCGCCGGCTGCACGCTGCGTGATTCACACGCAGTGTTCTATCTTGTCTTCAGGATGCCTCTCCTCTTCTTTTTATGTGTAAGAAAACCCAAGTATGAGGCAGTTAAGTGTCACGTATGACAGGTCCTGGGACTGACCCCGTCCGTCCGACCCCAGGGCCCCACCCCTCACCTCGCTCTCCGGGCCACAGGCTGCTTAGGGCGCCCGTGGCACTGCTTGCACGCCTCAGCGTTTCATTTTGATTTTACCTTGTTCTGCTTACTTTTTTCTCACAAGATGAGACAAACTGTACTTTGAGTTTTTCCCGTTTAGATGATTCTCTTGGTGCTGTTGGTGGAGTTAGTCCGCCCTTTTCCCACTGTTTCATGATTCTTCATTTTTTATCATTAAGTTCTTAGTTCCATCAGAACCTGGGTTTTCGTTCTCTGTTCCTGAAACGCCATCACTCCCCTGGACTGCCTCCCCCTTCCCCGGGGCCACCTCCCTCTCCACATCTTCATCGAGGTGATACACGCATCGGAGGGGGGTCTCCCACAAGGTCTGGGCGGTCTTGGTGACACGAGAGGTCCCTGGTTTCATTTCCTTTCTTTGTTTGTGTTTTCTCACATTTTCCCCCAAAGCTCTTGAGCCTGAGGGCTGGTGAGGAGGAGGGGTCCAGGGCCACAGGCCAGTGTGCTGGCTGCTCGGTGACGGGGCAGCCGCAGCCCCACAGTCTCATTCACTAAAACCACGCACAACCTAAAAGCTGAGCGTTGGTTTCACTGGGCAGACTTTCTGGGGACTTAGGCCCGGGAGACAGGCTCTCGGGTAGCTCCGAGGGACAGCTCTGAAGAGGCAGGGGAGGAGCCAGGATACACAGGCGTTTTTGCCGCAAAGACCAGGTAGTGAGAACAGCAAAAGACGGCTGCTAATTAAAGCCAGAGAGCTCAAGTCAAGGAGTTCAGTGCTTCTCTAAGGAGGGGAAGACGCGAGAGTCTGGCTCACCGCCGCCCCTCCTCTGATCGGCACCTGAGCTGCCTGGGGCCCGAGTCCCATGCTTCCCACCCTGAGGCCCTCTGGGGGCATGGCTGGGAGTGGCTGTGGAGGAAGGGCAGCCTGCTTGTCTCCATCCTGAGTTCCTGTGTGCGACACTTCTCCTTCTGTCTTCTCAAGGCCCCTGGGACTCCCTTGTCCTGCCCCTTGCAGACCTCTGGGGGCACACGGACCTGCTCTCCAGGGTCAGCTGCTGGATGGTCCCACCTAAGGCCATCTGGGCACAGAAGTGGCTCAGGAGATACTGGACCATCAGATGAAGAGCTACAGGACGGGGGACGGGGTGGGGCGGGGGACGTTCACGTGAAACCTTCTGAGCGTGAGCTGGAGAGGTGAGTGCCCTGATCCTACAAGGCTGCTCTCCAGACCATCGCCCACCAGCTGGCCCCAGATATGGCTGGGTGGTGGGGCTGCCGGAGGCAGACGCATTTGGGGAGCACGGCAGCCGGTGCTCCCCTCTCAGAAAGCCCTGAATATTAAGACTGAGTATAAATGTTGGATCAGTACTGCATTCCATATTTACATTTAACTTTTTCAATTTTTAAAATTTTGTTTGTTTTTATTGAAGTAGAGTTGATTTACAATGTTGTGTTAGTTTCTGGTGGACAGCAGAGTGATTCAGCTACACACATATAATCCTTTTCATGTTCTTTTCCATTATAGGTCATTACAAGCCATTGAATGTAGCTCCCTGTGCTGCTCAGTAGGACCTTGTTGTTTATCTATTTTATATGTAGTGGTTAGTATCTGCAAATCCTGAGCTCCCATTTTACCCCTCTTCACTCCCGAACACCCTGGCAGCCACACACGTAACTTTTAACTCAATCCTCTCACACGTATTTGGCCAGGGGACACTTTCGTCACTTAATACTGATTAACGTGTGCAGGGAGTGACTCTCCCCGTAAAACGCCCACAGAGCTTGCTTGGAGCCGGACTCCGAGGGTGGAGGAGGGAGACTGGGTTTGATGAGTGGCTGGGGTGGACCGCGAACTCCGCCCCAGGGCCACTGCAGGGACATGCATGGACGTCCTCTCTGGAGATAAAGCCATTTTTAGGAAGACAATGATGACGAACCTACTTTTCATTAAACAAGCGAACTGTGTAATTGCTGCAGATGATCTTTTTTTTTCCAACAGGATAGGGCGTAGCTTGGAATTAAGCAGAGTCTATGAACAACCAAACCTAGCGTATCCCGCAGGGACCGAGCCGTGAGTGGCAGTGACCAGAGTTGTGCGTACTGTGTGTCAGCGAGTGCGTGGTGTTAGGACCTTAATTATGTGACCACAGGGTGGGATGTGGTGCAAAGACGACCAGGCCTCTGTGACCACGTGACGTCACTGTGGTCGGCCTGTGCACGGCCACACGCATGCTGAGCACACAGAGCCCCCCAGGGGACCAAGGCCACGCCGGGGTCAAAGCCGCTGGCTCCCTCTTGTCTCCATGGGGAGGGGAGAGGAGGTTTGGGGGTAAGCAGTACCCGACTCGGCCGGCATCCCCGTGCGGGGACGCTTCCAGATCCCCAGCCACCCTCCGGGAAGAAGCAGGGGTGACTGAGACAGGCTTTCAGCCTGGAGCCCTCCTAGTCCAGGGGACACAGAGGGGTGAGGGTGGCCCTGGCCCTGGGCAGTAGTTCCGTGACACTTGGCAGTGGTGCATGGGGGCAGGGAGAGAGACTGTGGAGCTGATGGCTGGGCGCTGGGAGGCTGCTGCAGTCACCTGGGTTTGGCCGAAGCTCTGGGTCCCGCCCGTCCACTCCTGGCTAAGCTCAGCAAACCGTCGCTGGACCCCCGCCGTTAGTGCTCTGGTGTGCAGGGCACGAGGGTGCAAGGGGGCTGTGAGGGGTGGGGTAGCACCTTTCCCGAGGGGCGCCGGTCCTTGGAGAGCCACACGCTTCTTAACAGAGAGGTGAGTGGGGTTAGTCCTGTGCTGGACGTGGGCACAGGGCGTGTGACTGTGACATGGGGCCCCAGCCCCCCCTGGGGCATTCAGGGAAATCGTCCTGAGGACAGCGACCTGGCAGGGATGACGTCTAGGAAGAACTGGCCAGGTGAGGGTCAGAGGGAGGGAGGAGAGAGGCTGAGAGAAAGGACTGTCCCCGTGGGGGACGCACGTGCTGGCAGGAGTGGCTGGGGACACCACGTTTGTCACTCCTGGAGTGTGACCACGGGGGTGGGGGTGCTGTGAGATGCTGTCAAGAGGAGCAGTGCCTGGAGGGGGTGTAAGCCATGAAAAGACGTTCACAGTTTATTCTGCAGGCGATGTGAAGGGTGTCAGTGTTGGCTGAGAAGAAGAAATCTGGGGAGATTAAGTCCTGGCTGCAATGCTGAGAATGCAGCTGCGGGGGCGGGACTGGGGGCTGGGAGCCCACGGGTGCCCCTCAGAAAGGTCTGGGTGACGGCAATGAGCTTCTGAACCAGGGCCGGGGTGGGGGAAGGATAGAGTCCAGACAAACTCGGGAAGTACAGCCAGCTGGCCTGAGACTCCCTGGGTGTGTGTCAAGGGTGCGGGAGCCAGGCGGGGCTTGGGTGACTGACGTGGGGACGGTGATGGGCCCGTTTGGAAGTGGATTGCAGGCCCAGGGGCTGTCTGACTGGACCTGTCTGATAGGTCGTGGACAGGCTGCCTCCAGTATTCGGGAGCGTTCAGCTCCCATCTCTGCCCCGGGACCGTCAGCCCAGCAGGGAAGTTCTTCCGGTGAGCGTGCTGGTGGGAGGACACGGCACTGGGGCCGAGCTGGTGCGGAGAACAGTCCGCCGCAGGGACCCAGAGGGCCCAGAAGGAGAGGTCGTGCCAAGAAGCGAAGGAGCTGGGCTTGGAGGGGTGAAGGAGCTCGACGGAGGGGCCAGCGGGATGGTGGGCTCTGGCCCCGGATGTCACTGTGGCCCCGTGAGACCCGGGCTGTGGGAGCGGGTCTCTGCTCATGGCCACAGTACAAACACACCTCCCTGTTTCTCACGGGTGTCTGTCATCGAGACTTATTCTCGGCCCAGGTTGCCCCGTCCGTCCGTTGATAGCTTTTCCCCGGAGCCTGCAAGCAGCGGCCCCTCCAGCCACCTTCAGCTGAGATGACTTAGAGAAGCCATGACGGGGGAACAAACCGACGTGTGTCCAGTGTCTCCTCAGCGCCAGGCCCTGGGCTAAGCATTCTGCGCACAGCATTTTGGGTGTGACTCCCCCTTGTAGAAGCCATCCCACAGTGAGAGGTGGGGCTCAGCCCGGGCCTGTTCCCCTCCGAGCCAGCAGTCCTGGCGCCGCGCTCTTCCAGCTGCAGCCCTGGGCGGTGCTGCGTGCCGAACGTCGCCGTCAGGACCCCGCCGTACCGGGGAACACGGGACGACGAGGTGGGTGAGTCTGCGCACGAGGGAGGACGTGAATTTGGGGCTGGGAAGCATGGCTTTGCTTCTCTGGGCGATTGCAAGGCTCGATCCACGCAGCAGTGAAGGCCCTCGCCGCGCCCGGTCTGCAGAGCCCTGAGCTCGGCCCCGCCGGCTCTGCCGGCCCCGCATGGAGGCTTGCCGGGGTGGGAAGTGCCCGGCTGGGGCCCCGAACTGGCGCTCTGACCCTGAGCCTGGGTGGTCTCTCTCAGCGGGGGCTTCTCAGCTAAGGGCGGGGCGGAAGGCAGGACCCCTCGTGATCTGCTGGCTTCTGGCTGTGGGTGGACTGCACTGCGATGTTCACAGCAGATGCCAACTTCTGAGAAACAAAATTTATATTTTATGACAAGACAAGTAAAAATTTACACATAAAAAGTTCTTCCCGGCCCTTTGGCCTCCCCCTGCCAACTGCACTGTGTCTCTGCGTCAGGCATCCACCGAGCCCCGGCACCGCAGAAGCAGCCGCCCAGCCGCCAGGAGCACTTCTCCCAGGCCCTCCCAGCAAGCAGCTCCTGAGGAGAGGCAGCCCTTCCTGACCTCGGGAGGGTCACACGGCCCACCAGGACGCCCTAGGTCTGGGTTCTGTAAACTGCCACGGAGAAGAGAGTCACAGAGATACATGCCCATAGTTTGATGAAAGTTGGCCTGAAGATACCGTGCCCGGGGGAGGTGGACACACCTGGTGCAGGTGACCAGGAGCCTGCTGTGTCCCCGAAGAGAGCTGAGGACGAGACCCAAAGCCAAGACGGGGGCCTGTGTTATGGGGACTTCTACTGCTTTGCAGGCCTGGCCCTTGTCCTGCAGGGGCTGGAGCACTGCTGAACTGCTGTAAGGACCAGCAGGGGCAGCCACAGGGGCGGCCGTGTGGTGGGGGCCCCGCGGGCGCCCGCTGCAGCCAGAGTGGGTGACGGCAGAGTCCAGCGCCAACAGCTGGGATCCTGGGCTCAGCTCTGGGCTGAAGGTGCAGGCGTGATTTTCCAATGATTCTGCAACTTCAACTGGGTGTCAGTTCAGTTCTGACCTGACTGCCTGGCCTCCGTGGGGGCTCAGGCCCACACGACTCCCTCACTCCAGACGCCAGTCACAAGCCACGGCCACAGAACCTCTGCCCCTCTGGCTATAAATTCAGAAGTTCTTGCGGCAGGTTGGGTCATTTGCTAGAAGGACTTGCAGAACCCAAGACAGGGCTGCACTTGTGACCCCAGTTAGTCAGAGCGGAGCAGGGGAAGGAAGGCTGGATGAAGGCGATTAAGGTGAGGTCTGTGGGGACCAGAGCTCCCTGCCCTCTCCGGGCGCACCCCCTCCCCGCACCCCACGTGTCACCACGTGTCACTCCATCGCTCCAGGAACTCTGTTTACCAGGTTTCATCGTCGGTGGGCACAACTGGGTGTGTCATTGGTTGTCACTGCTTGAACTCAGCCCCCTGGAGGGCGGGGTGGGCTGAACGTCCCAGCCCTCTGATCACAGGTTTGGCGTCCTGGGGACCAGCCCCGCCCTGAAGCTCCCCGGGCCCCACTTGTGACCACCCCGTGAGCATAAGCTCAGGTGTGCTGTGGCGGGAAGGAGCTCGCTAGAATAAAGGACACCCTTCTCTCTGGAGATTCCGAGCGTTTACGTCCTCCGTGCCAGGCCCGGGAGAAAGGCCTCGTGTGCAAGGCTGGAGCGCCGCTCGGTGCTGCGGGTCCTGTCGGTCAGAGAGTGCTCCTTCTTGCTGCAGAGGATACGCACGTGATCTTGTACCTGATGCAGCCTGTGGAGCACATGGGATGGGTTTCACGGAGAAAGCGAGAGTTGCAGCGACTGAGTCTCCCCCGAAGGCCAACACAGCAGGGCCAGGACTCAGACCGGCATCTATGTCTCCCTCCGTGTTGTCCGTGATTCCTCACCGGAGCACCTCCGCGAAGAGCCACGTGCCGGCTGGCATTTCCGTGCAGTAACTCAGATCCAGCCGCTGTCGTGGAGTGAACGCAGACCGGCCACAAGTGCACCCCAAACTCCCACTGTCTAAAAGAGCTGTTTCCATCAACCTGTGTTTGCGGCTTCCCCCTCCTTGTGGGAGTTCATGTTGAGCCCCGCATGAATTCCATTCCAGCGACGGCTTCTGGGCTGAGCGAGCCCACACTCCACCTCTCGGGGTCCTGGGAGCCGTGATGCGCAGAGCAGGGCTCAAACCTGCAGTGGCTGCCCTGTCAGTCGACTCACAGCCACACCGGCTTAGAGCTCTTAGCACGCCGTCCAGAGATGATGGCTTTTAAGTTAACAAAGTCAAAATGATAATTCTGCCCTGCCTAGTGCCTCTAACACTGACCTGTATGGACTCATTCAGGCTTCAAGATAAGCAAGTTTTCCTGAAAGTGTTTCCTCTCCTCTATTATTGGAAAATAAGATAGACTTTGGGATAACATAGGCCTGCATGGAAATCCTTGAATTATGGTTATTTAAAAATAGAGACTTTTAAATACATAGTTATTGATACCTGTTCTCTAGGGAAGTTGTGCTGGACCCTGGGAAGGGGGGACTGGCCGGATGTAGCCCCTGCCTCCAGGGTCCTTAAATCTGAGGGGGAAGAGATTGTTTTAACAGTGGTGGCAGACTGTGGGACGTGCACGGGTGGCGCTGGGACATGGCGGTCAGCTGGGGGTGGTGCTAGGCTGCTGGAGGGGCGCCAGGCCGCGCAGTCCAGCAGACCCTGGGGGCGCAGGGGCGGCACACAGCCCTGGGGGCAACGGGCATTTCAGGGTGAGGGGACGGAAGAGGCAAGTGCAGAGGCCCCGCAGCGCAGGTGCGCGTGTGTGATTGTGCGCCTGCTCGTGTGTGCGCACGTGTGTGCCTGTGCGTGCCTGTGCCCGCCCGTGCGCGTGCCCGTGTACGTGTGTGTGCCCACGTGGGACGTGGTGGGAAGGACCTCTTGGAGCCCCAGGACCTGACACAAGTCCAATTCCAGGAGACACAGTTGAGTCCCTAAGATTGATGCCCCATCTGGGCAGGGTGGGGAGGGTTGAGGGGCAGTCTGTGTGCAGAGCTGGGAGGGTGTCCATTTGTGCTTTTTGGGGGACACTGGTGGGTTCAGAGAGCTGGGAAGAGAACCGGGGTCACTGAGGGTCGGATGGCGGGGTGCCCGTATTAAATTGTGCGTGAGGGTTTTACTCCGCGGGCTGTGGGCTTGGGGCAATGAAGCCGACAGAACGTGGCCCCGCTCTGCGGCCGCCAGCCTCCCCGCGGGGCTGCCCGTGCTCCTCCCCGGGCCGCCGCGTCTCCGCTCTGTCCTGACCGCGGCCCGGGCCTGGCGTAGCTGTGCTCACGGTGGGGTGGGCTCAGCTGGTGGGGGGTGGAACCCAGTGTCACTGCAGCCAGCGCTCCCCTCCCAGTCGGTCCCGGGCCTCCAGTTCAGCCTGGTTGGGGCTCTGATTAATGAGCGCGGCTAATTAGAACCGCGTACTCCCAGAGTCCTGGACGTGGCTGGAAGCCAAGCTCGGGAGATGCGGATTCACTGTCAGACGGATAAGGGGGAGCCCTGGAGGCTGGTGTGCAGAGGACACTGTCTGCCATCAGCCGCGGGGCCCCCACTCTGCCCAGGTCTGGGGGTTCCTCCTTTTCGTGCATCGTTCCCACGGTGGCGAGGACAGAGGGCTTCTTGGCACAGCGACGAGGACGGGGGAGGGGCCCTGCGGGAAGCGGGGACCTGTGGGAGGGACACAGGGACGGCCGTCACAGCCCCTGACAGCCCCGGGCCCTGAGTGAGGTCACCTTGGACGGTGGTTCTCAACCGCAGCTGCTTGTCAGAGCCAGCCAGAGAGCTCCCACTTCCCCGCTGTCCAGGCTGCACTGAGACCAGGCTGATCAGGATTGCGGGGCCAGCCTGGCTCCAGGAACGGAGGTCACAGCGTAGCCGAGCGTGAGACCCCTCCCCGAGGCCAGCGGGTCTGTGTCGATGCCACGACGTGTGGATGGAAGCGACCCAGGGACCACTCCACGCCAGCCTGGCCTGCCTGTCGCCCCAGAGTCCCTGCCTGCGAGCTGAGGTTTCCCGGGTCTTACCCCATCGCCCTCCTGGAGACTGGAATCTCCACCAGCACAATAATTGTGCTCATCCATCCATTCTTTCCCAAACGCCCGTTTAGTGCAGACCACCTGCCATGGGCTGGGAAGGGGTCTGAGCCCCAAAATGGATGAGACCAGCCCTGGAGACAACGCTCTCAAGGAGGGCACAGATGCAGGGCTGTAGTCTCAGAGCACAGGTGGCCTGAGTGGAGGGAGTGTGTGGCAAAGGGTGGGGCGAGTGGCGAGGGAGTGGGGTGCCTGGTGGGGGCAGGGAAGACGAGGCCTCCAGGAGAGAGGGTGTCTGCACCGGCTGCAGCTGCGCCGGGAGCCAGACCTCCAGCCCCGCCCGAGACAAGCACGACCTGCGGGTGGACGTGCGGGGCGGCGAGCAGGAAACCGCTTGGTGGGCTGGTGGGCTGGTGGGCTGGTGTAGACGGGGGAGGCTGGAGCCCGGCTGGGCCGCGGTGTGTGCCAAGCTGGCGGTGTGCAGGTGAGGGTCCCAGGCCCGTGGCACAGCCTCGCTTCGCAGGCCCAGGTCCCGCATGCAGGCCTGGGTGCTGGCATCTCCCCTAGGAGGGCAGCTGGGGGCAGTGGGGAGAAAACCAGGAGCCATGTCACGTGTTTCTAACAACTCACCAAGTCTCCACACAACCTCTGAGGTAGCAGCGTTTTCCCAGATGGGGACACGAAGGTTCGAAAGAGCTAATGACTTGTCTCCGAACACAGTTGCAGCCAAGCCAGAGTCCAGAATCAGCTATTTGCCTGAGGGGCCAAGAACTAATGCCCCAGACCCCAGGCAGAGAGAAACCCCTTGTCCAGAGAGAACTGTGACCTGGACCATCTCCCCGGGAAGCAGGGCCCGGCCGTGGGCCAGGTCAGGAGCAGGAGGAGGGAGAGCCTGTCCCAGGACAGACCTGGGCTTGGAGCAGGGAGCAGGCAGTGTGTTCCCAGCAGGACTGTGGAGAGCGGGAAACTGCGGGGCTCGGTCAGGCACCTGGGCACGGGAGCTCAGGAGTCCCGGCAGGACTGGGGCATACCTGCAACCCTGGGGCATTCCCTGGGCCCTGCCGTGAGCGTCGGTCCACAGTAGGGAGGCGACGTGAACCTGCATACAGCACTGCCTCGCCTGCCTGCACAGCGCCAGCCTGCTGCAAAGGCAGCCGGTCCCCGCAGGTGTTCAAGGCATTTGTCCAGAGCGTCACAGAAGACCTGCAGTTGTGCCGTGTACTGGGTGGGAGACAACAGCGCCACTTGGTAATCAGAGGTGGGTTGGATGCAACAAAACCCAGTAGCTTAAGAAGAAACAGTCATCTTCCTATTTTCTTTTCCCTCCAGAAGAACTTGGGTTTGGTGACGATCCCTCATTGGAAGTCCCCATGGAGCTGAGAAGCACCTGTCCCTTTGGGGTGGGCGTGGGGGCTCTGAAAGGGCTTGGTGGTGGCCACTCCAGGAGCTTGATAAACGGGAACTCAAGCCACTTTCAGACTTTACAAAGCGGCTATGTTTGCTTCCCATCAGCAGTGCCAGCGACACTTCTGCCAGGGCTGGAGTTTGATCAAAGATACCCTGGAAATCACTGAGCCATCAGATAGCACTTCCTGGTGACACTGGGCCAGACTCACGGTGATAAAGCCTGGGGGAGCCAGTGGCCATGGGCTCAGTGCTCGATTACACCACTGGACTGAAGTCTACCTTCAACACAGCAAGTGGACGCCCCGGCTGCACCCCCATCCCCGGCGGGGCTGCCTCAAGCTTCTGGCTGACATCATGTCATGCTGTCAGTCCAAAAAGTGACCAATAGGCCATCCGTGTAACGTGGATGCCCTGTTACCCTCATGAAGCACTCATGCCTGGGCACGTAGATTTAAGGAAGAATTTGGAGGGGTCCCAGAACACTGCAGAAACGACTAGAACTTCCTCCTCATTTCTTCCCTTCCAGGTGCCTCTCTGTCATGCTGTCACCAAAGGCCCTTTATCTCTCCCTCCCCTCGGAGCCTCCGGCTGGTTCCCTCTCTTTCCCCCTGCGTGCCGGCTCCACTCCGCCCCAGGCTTGCACAGATCACCTGCCTCTGCCTGTTTTGATGATCATCAAAGCAAAATGCCCAGAACATCAATAGGTCTGCTTCACCGAGGACACAGCAGGGTGTCCGTGCCTTTTGTTCTGCTAGCGTAGCCCCTCATGGGCAGACGGAGATCTCCAGAGACCCCGAGGAGACCCCAGCCCGGCCACGGTGCATCTGAAGTGGCAATTGCCCCCCTGCAGTTGCATCTTGCCCTGACTCTACCCGTTCTGGTCGGACCAGCGGTGGGCACCAGCCAGGCTAGCATCCCGGTCACCCTTCGTGGGACGGTGTGACCACATGAGTGAAGTGTGGCCCTTGTGGGGCAAGTGGTTCTCCTCCGGGGCCCGGTGCATGTAAAACCCCGGTGGTGGGGTCCTCTGTGCTCTTTTCTCCTGTCAGTGCACCCTGCGTGCCAATGCGCCCGGCGATCGTGAAGTCATGGGTTTAAGACGGAGGAAACCCAGGCGGAGAAACCAGGCTGGAGGATTGTGACTGAAGCTCAGGGCACCAGCCTCCCACCAGGTGTGGAGAATCACACATCTGCCCGCCTCAGTCCTTATGCACTGGGGGTGGCATTTGTGGCAGCAGATGGCATTTCCCGACTTCGGAGAGAAGCTGATCAGGACTTCCATTTTCACCAGTTCACGCACTTTGAGGCTAAACTCTCCACCAGGGGCACTCAGACCTCCAGCAGAAACCATTTCCCTCATGCTTTAGACACTCTAGACTCTCAGTCAGCATCCCTGGATACCCAGACCCCCTAGTCCGCACCCACCACACCTGGATGGACCCCCAGTCTGCACCCAACTTAAATCAATCCAGCAAATGTTCCTCAAGGACTCACTGCCACCAGGAGCTGTCCCAGGTGCTTCTGGTAAACTCAGGAGCAAAACTGACCAAGCCCCCAAGTCATCCGGCTTTGCACTCTGGGCTCTGCGTGCGGGGGTCTGTGCGCTGAGAAAACACACACCCTCGGAGCCCCGAGGGGCAGCGCTCGGCTGAGGAATCGGCGGGAAATGCGGCCACCTCTGTGTCAGGTGGGATGGAGAGGGCCCTTGGGTAATACAGCAGCTCCTGACGCACCGAGGGCTAGGGTGGTCTCCTGGGGAAGGACCACGTGGGCCCCAGGGCTGGTGTGGCCGTGGCTGGGCCTTGACAGCCTTGGCAAGTGTGGAAGGCCTTTGAGTGGGACGTGGCATCCCCGGGGAGCGGCCGGGCCGGGTTCTTGTGTGTGGTGGGGGCTGGGAGGGCACCTGGGAGGGTGTGCCTGGCGCTCAGCTCCACCAGCCTGTCTGCTCCACACAGAGGCGCCTCGTGTTCCGCGTGGGGCTGTGGTGGACGACTCCCCCTCCCGCGTCTCCTTGGCTGTACCGACTGGGGAGGGGTCTTCATTTGCTTGTTACCAGCAAGTCCCTGTAGGCTGGTTACACTTCATACCTTACCTGGCACTTATTTCCAAAAAATGTGCTCGGAGTCAGAGTATGAGGAATCCTCGCCCCTCCCTCTCCCTCCCCCGCCCCCTCTCCCTTCCTTCCCCCTCCCCCCTCCCCCACCCCGTCTCACTTTCTCTGTTGCTTTTTATAGAAGAAATGGGCTCCAAAGATCATTTCAAGCCCTTTCATGCGAGAGATCCTTTCCACAGGCAGAGATGGGCAGAAACCTTCTCATTTCTGTCTGGTCCCTGGGCCAGAGGCAACGGAGGAGCCTGTCAGGCTGGGGAGGGGCTCGCGGGCCCTCATGCACTGGGGTGGCCTGGCTCGGCTGACAGGGAAGGAGGCTGGAGCGGCTCAGTGCCCCGCCCCTGCCTGTCACAGCGGCACGCGGCCTGTTGGAAAGGTGTCTGCTGGGAACGGCGGGCTCCCCTTGGAAGAGGCACAGACCCCCGGTGCGGCCTGCCTTCTGGTGCATCTGCGCTTTCCCAGCACGTGTTATGTGTTTGGGGTGTCAGGTTGTCCCCCGCTGATGCAGGCAGGGTTTCCAGTCGGAGTCCCCAGCCTTGACAACGTACCCTGGGCCCCGGACCCCACGGGCCTGGGTGCCTGCGTGCCTGCCCTGGTGTCTGAGCCCTCCAGGGTCAGAATGAGGACAGGCCGACGCGTCCTCCCCACGACCTCCACAGTGTGTGCAGGAAGAGCCCGAAGCAAATGGAGAGGTTGCTTCAGCTGCTTACCAGGGGCCTCTGGGCCAGAACACGGGGAGCCCTGGTGCCCCATACTGTCTGAGCACAGAGGTGCTGGTGAGGGGAGCTGGCCGTCTGAAGCCTCAGTTTCCCATCTGTAAAATGGGAAGATTAAGGCAAACAAACGAATGCAGCTTCTGTGGGTTATGTGAGGACTGCATGAGAAGGTCTGACCCCCGGCAGGCCCTGGGCACGCAGTAGACGCTGATTCCTGGGTGTGTTCAGCAGACAGACACCAGTGCTGCTGAGGACTAGGCTCTGGACCTCGCTCTGTGCCCAGACGCTGTTGAGAGCCATTCTAGAGCTTTCTAGGGAATTCGGACCATAGTGAGAGACCGCTCCAGTGGCACAGCCTCTCCCAGTGGGCAGGGGGCTGGCGAGGGTGGAGGAGTGACCACAGAGACCCCGGGTCCCCCTCCAGGAGAACTGTGCTCCCCACCCCGTCAGAGACGCCCCCACAGGGACACGCCTGCTGTGTTTCTTCCTGAGAGGGCGTCCGCCCGGGAGTTCCCCGCCCACCCCCGGCAGCGCGGGCCCCCGGCCGCCCTGGGACAGCTGTGGGTCACACGCACTCAGAGGTCTTTGGGCAGAGGGTGTCACAGGCCACCCTTCACAACTGCTGGTCAGGGGATGGCTCTTTTCTGCAGCCCCGAGACAGAGGGGATGCAGCCCGCAGCCCCACACTCGTCTCCTTGGGGGCCTCACCTCCCCCATTTGTACGCTTTCTCTGTGAAAGCTTGATGGAAAGGCAGTCACCTCCCCGCTGATGCACAGGTAATGCCGGCCACCGCTAATTCGATTTTCTCAAGACTGATGATTCTGATTTAAAGGAAAGGATTGGCAGAGTGCAGACCCGAAACCTCCGTGCAGACCCCAGAGAGCAGCCGGCACCTTCCTGTCTGGGGTTCGTTTTGCATAAAACCAAAACTGCACCTGGGATTTATCTCAGGACAGAAAATGTGAGTGAACCCTTTTCTGAAATGGAAGCGTTGATAGGAGGCGGAGGACGTGGCGCTCGTGGGGTCACCCCCGTTTATGGGCCTGGGGCTCAGGGAGGGGTCACAGCTGACCGGCCCCTCTGTGGAGCGTGTGCCTGGCGGCCGGCTCGCCCTGCCAGGAGGAAAGTGGGTCTGATGGATGGCCCTGGCCTCGGTGAGAAATAGGTTAATGCATCATCTCGCGCAGGCTATTGGCACTCAGATAGCAGCGGGGACAGGGAGGAAGTCTCCCACAGGACCCTTTAGGCTCCGCTTGTCGGAGGACCTTCCCACGTCCTGTGAGGTGACCGCCTCCCACCTTCCCAGAAGCTGCTTTCAGGCCCAGGATTTAGGCCTGTGGCCCGTGCACCTCCCAGGAGGGTCTCAGGTGAGCCTCTAAGAGGCCCATGGTGTCCAGGGGCTACCGTGACTCACTGCAGGTTGGCAAGGCCTTTCCTGATCACCCCACCTTGGGGAGGTGTGCTGAGGCCCTGGGGCCCTGGGTTCTGCCTGCAGAGCCTTCAGGGCCGGGGTCCTGAGGGTGGAGGTGACCAGTGTCCCAGAGCGAGGCCCAGGCAGGAAGCACTCAGGGAAGCAGGCCCCCCCGCCTCCATGCTGCTGGGCTCAGCACAAACCAGGCCTGGCTACACCACCTGGCGGGGGGAACCCTGGGGGCCAAGTGTGGCCCGGGTGCGCCCAATCCAGCTCTCACCCCACCACGAACACTCCCCGCCCACCGTCCTCTGGACTCAGACTGAGGGCGTGGACAGAGCCCCTCGGGCCCATCCATCCTGCCTGGCCTGCGGCTCAGCTCCATGTCACCAAACCCCCCGGCTGCCTCAGGCTCCAAGCTAGCCTTCCAGGTGGAAACTTAAGTCTAGTTTTGAGACTCACTGCCTCCGGTCGGGAACTGGAGCCCCAAACCCAGCTCCAGGTCAGCTGGTGGCCTGTTCAGGGCTGGCAGTAGCCTTTCCGCTGTGGAGCTCCGTCCTTCTGTTTAACGAGTGTCTGCTTCGTATCAGGCACCCACCGGAGGCCGTGACAAGGGATGACAATGCCCCCAGAGTGTGATGCACAGGCACGCGCTGAGAGGACAGAGCAGGGGCTGCCATTTCTGCCAAGAGGGGCCGACAGGAGCCCCAGGGAGGGGATGTTTGGTCCTGGGGAAGAGCACCCCTGGCAGTGACATGGGCCCGAAACCGGCCTGAGGGGGTGGGGTGAAAGGGGGGAGGGGGAGGACTGCTCTCAACGGGACAGCTTGAGAGTGGGAGCTGTGCACTGCCGTGCTGGCTGGACCAGGCGCCCGCTGGCTGGGGTGCTGTCTGGACATGGTGGGGACAGGATCACGGGGCTGCGTGAGGCTCAGGCAGGAGCCCTGGAGTAACTGTAGGGCCTTGACTGCTGCAGAAGCCACTTCTAGTTCATCTGGAAATCCTCTGGGCTCCATCTTCAACATCAGGCCATATGTGCAAATCTGCCCCTCCTGTGAGTCAGCACCGTGGTCAGCGCCTCCATCAGCACCAGGACAGCCGGCAATTGTCCAGGCTTGTCTGCCTGCTTCAACTCTTTCCACCTGGTGACGTCGCTGCCAGCTCTCAGAGGGACACTGTAGAACCCACGGTACATCTGTCACTGCACTGCAGGGCACCCCCTAGGGCTCCTGTCTCACGCACAGACAGCAGAGCAAATCCCGAGGCTGCAAGCCCTCGCGGTCCGGCCCTCTGGTCTCAGACCCATCCACGCCTCTCCCTCTGGACGCCCTCTGCAGCCAGGTTGGCCACCTGCTGTCCTGGAGCACACAGGGCAGCTCCTCACGGGGGCCTTTCCTCCTCTAGTCGTGGTGGCAACAGCTGTGATGTATTTCTCACCTCCTCCCAGTCTTGGAGCAGAGGGTGCCTTCCTGATTCACACGCAAGGTGTCCCATGGTTCCTGGTGAGGGAAAAGGCTTGCTCAGGGTCACACAGCCAGTGAGGGAGGCAGTGAGCACTGTGAACAGAAGAGGAAAAGCAGAGACTGAGCCAGGGCTCCAGTTCCCGGCCCCACGCCGAGCAAACACCACAGGGGAGGCTGCAAAGACCCACAAGGACCACACAGTCACAATACCCAGGGCACGTGACAGGTTGTGTGACGCTCCAATGACAAGTGATGACGCGGCCACTGGAAGAGACAAACTGACGTCGGGAAACTGACGTCGGGAGCAGGAACAGCTCCTGGCGATGAGGGTGTGCGTGTGCCTCAGTTTACAGAAAACAAAGTCAGCTACGCTTTCTCTGTTCTCCAGTCAAACGTCTACGTTCTCTATATGATGAAATTTGATACTTTACTTTACAGCGAATGAGCCCGTGGACATATTACAAATACAATTTTGAACCACATATTATAAACTGTACAGGTTGAGATGATTTAATATTTGATGGTTTATGTCTAATTAGTACGATTAGAACATAGATTAGATGCAGTGGGGAGTTGGGCAGAATTGCCTTCCTCCTCAGACTCCACGGCTCCTGGCTTGTGATTCTGCCATGGCAGGAGCCCAGTGACTGTGGCAGGAGGAGAGGATGAGCCTGGGGACCCACGTCTGCTTGTCTGGAAGGAGCAGCGTTCTGCGCCCCACAGGAGTGAGTGCTGAGCTTCCTGGTGTGGGGACCCGAGAGTTCCGAGGGAAGTGGATGGGGAGGCAGGGATGAGGCGGGTGGGGTGGATGGGCACCAAGGCAGCATCGGGCCAGGGCAGCTGAGGGAGAGGTCAGGGGGCTCACGTGGACGCAGCAACCAGCAGTGGGAGATGGAGAGCAGGCAGTGCTGTGGGGAAGGTAGTTCTGAGAGAACCAGGATGCCTGGGTGGTGGAAAGGCTGCAGGGCTGCCAGGCAGAGCCACGCCTGCCCCAGGGAGCCTGGACGTGGACTTGGGAGGAGTGGCTGGCTTGGGGAGGGGGTCCACTGAGCAGACCTGGGCTCCGCGTGATGGGGCCTGGGGTTGGGGTCTCACCTTTGCCACATTCTCGGAACCAGCCTGCTGGGGTAACAGGAGCACTTAGGAAGTTAGCAGTTAAGGTGCTGGCGGAAAACCAGCGGGCGGTGGTCGTAGTGGTTTAGCCAAGTGGAGAGGAGAGAGCCCCAGGCCCCCCAAACCCCAAGTCACTGCCTCCTTCGCTCCCGTGGGTGGTGGTCGGGGCGATGGAAGAAAAAGGCTGCATTTCCCCCCAAAACACTCAATTATCAGCGTTAATGAAAATCAATAAACAATGATAAGAATAGAAAAGAGTTTCATTGAGCCAAACTGAGGCCCAGCCTGGAAGCCCGCTTCCCAGGTGACTCTGAGAAGCCGCTCCGGAGAAGCAGGGCTCCCAGCAGTTTTCTATCTTGTCAGAACAAAGAACACTTAACAAGTCAGGGTTACGTTTCTTCAAGGTTTCAAAACAAAACAAAAGAAGAACAGGCAGCACCCAGCGAGCCAGCGCGGCCCTGACACCCGGGAGGGGGTCCCACCTGCAGAGGAGGCCCAGCGCCGGAGTCACGGAGGAGGGGCCTTTCATCTTCATTTTTAACATGGACCTTCTTTACTTCTGGTCAATGTGCCCTTTGCTTTAGTAATCAAAGCAGGTGGACAGTGTATGTTTGAGGGGCCACAAACAAGCTGCTTAGCATCAAATTCCAGTGAATGAACTGGACCGACTTTCCTGCGTCTCAATATGTGAACATCTCTTTCATCATCAGCAAAATTAAATTCTGCTCCATGTAGTGTTTTAATTAGTAGACTTTCTGGGGCAGTGTCAGGTTTACAGGGAAACTGAGTCTGAAGGACAGAGAATTCTCACGTGACCCGCACCCACCCTCCCCCCGTTGCTAACATCCCACCTTGGCCGGTGGGTTTGCTACAGCTGACCAGCTGACGTCGATACATTAAGAGTCACTGGGTCCACGGTGTGCGCGTTTATGTTGGGGTTTACTCTTTGCTGGTTGGGTTTTGACGGAGGCCCGTTGTCAGGTTTATAGTTTCTGCAGAGAGGTTTCCTCCCAGCTCGGACCATCCACCCCCCCACCCCGCCCCCGGCAACCGCTGCCCTGTCCCTGTCTCCGTGTTTGCCTTTTCTAGGGCGTCACGTGGCGGGAATCGTGCGGCTGCAGCCTTTGCGCACTGGCGTCTTTGAGCTGACGATGTGTGTGTAGGTCCCTGCACGCCTTTCCCTCGCTCTCTGTGGCGTTATTAGTAAATACTTGGTGATGTCCTTGTTTTCTGGACGCTGACAACCCACATCACTGTGTTCAAGCAGCAGCCGCAGCTCCAACCCCTGGAACTCCCAGGAATGGGGCTCCACCCTGGTCCTGGACCCTCCAGGCCCGCCTGTGGTCTCCCATCCCAGGCAGCCCCCCGGCCCACCCCACGCCCACCTCCCCGCTGGTTTCAATCAGCTGGCTCTCTGCACCGTGCTGGGTCCTGTCAGTGGCTGCTCTGGGCGGCCTCTCCGGGGGGGTCTGCCCCTGGGGAGACCCCGTGCTCCTGTCTGCAGCCCTCTCAGTGCACAGCTCCCCAAAAGGTTGCAGCTGGCTGCCCCCTGCAGCCCTGACCTCGTGACCTCCAGTGCCTGCTACTGCTCAGTCGTGGGCATTGTATGTGAGAAACATCCAGAAGCTCGTCTGTTTCTATGGTGACAGAGCCAGGTGAGCAGGCGGGATCGAGGGATGCGTTTTCTCAGATGCATCTTGCTTCTTCCCCATCTCCGCGCTGCCCCCCCTTTCCTCGTCTTCCCCTCACACTCATCTTCTTGGCTGTGTCACCTAATTAATCCTCTGCCTCCTGGAGACCTGAGCCCAGACGCCGCCACCGTCACAGGCATGCAGGGACCTGCCAGTTCGTTAGTTGGAATCTCCGACGTGGAATATGAAGCAGGTCACGTGGTGTGTGTCTCCCAGGTTCGCAGGAGGTTATAGGAGATTATGTGGCTAGAGTGTTTGGTATGGAATGTTCCACCATGTTCCTATCTCTCTCTTTCCTTCTTGCACGAGGTCAGCTTGTAGCTGAGCACAATGGCACCTAAGTTTAATTTGGGCAACTCAGTTCACCCAATAAAGCTTGGCTAGCTGTTCATTGTCTGCCCTGGACACCACCCTCCACGAGCACATACACATATACACACAAACACACGCTCACAGGCGCACACACACGCACGCACACACACACTCGCCAGTAAAGATCCACGAAGACCCAAGCCAGCCGTGACTCCAGCAGGCAGAATCCACATGCCCGCCGTGCAGAGCGTCAGGACAGGGCACTGTGATGCTCGCGGATTCAGTGAGAAAAGGCCCCACTGTGTGGATCTGGGCTGATTTCCCAGGGGTGGGGCCACAGGCTCCAGCCGCTCCCAAGCCCTGGGAGGTCTGGGGAGGGGGGGTCGTGGCCAGAGGCACGGGGCTCTTGGGCTCCCTGCCTTGTGGAGTCCCTGGCTGCCCTCCTGGGAGCCAGTCAGAACCTCACTGCCACCTCCGTGAGCTGGTGACCCGGAGGCCTCCCGTGGCCGAGGGTCAAGGTGGCTGAACTGTTCCAGAGGCCCTGGGCCCTGTGACCACCTAGCCCGGCCACAGACAGCGAGGAGGGCGAAGCTTGTGCTGGCGGGGGTGCCATGCAGGGGGCCCCATCTTCCCTCCCCGCAGACTCGGAGCCCCCGGACCTCGTGCAGGTGAACGCAGGCAGCCTGGCAGGATGTCACAGTAAGTGCTGGGGCTCGGCCCCTCACTGCGGAGCCGGGCCCTTAGCCCCCTCAGTTGCCGGGGCGTCCCCCCACTTCTGAGAGTGGGCTCTGAGCCCACGTGGGGCCTCCCTGGTCCTACCTTCCTGACGCGCCCAGCAGCCGGCTGGGTCATCAGCTCCTGTCCTCCTTGCCTCGTGCTCCAGCCAGAGCGTCCTCCCTGCTTGGCCGTCTCTCCCAACACCTGGACACTCGCCGGATGGCCGGGCTCTGGCTAGTTTTGAGGACACTGGGTGTCCTTGAACAACACCCCTGAAGGAGAAATCGCAGCGTGGACCCACCTGGGGCAAAGCAGACCTGGCAGTTAGGAACCTCGGCCAGCGGGGCCACTCTGTCCTCACGCGGGGCTTGCGCTGTGACAGCTTCGCACTGTCCTCCAGTGGGCAGAGGCAGGACAGGTCTCTGAGCCGCAGGGGATGGAGGGCCCTGGAGCTGGCCTGCCCAGGCGAGGGAGGCACAGGGCCTGCCGTTGCCATGGTCCCCTCTCTGCCAGGCGCCCGACCCATGAGGATTCAGGTTTCACAGAAAGCCCACTGATGTTCCGTTTTACAAATGAGGAAACGGAGGCTCAGAGAGACTGTGCAAGCTGCCCTGAGCTGCTCGGCCGGAGCAGGTGGAGCCGGGGCTGCCGGCTGCGGCGTCCCACTGGCCTGGCTTGTCGGGGGGGAAGCTCGGCCTGGCCCCAGGGGCAGAGGGGCCTTTGCTGACTGCCCCAGGTCCCACCCTAGGGGTAATTAATGGGGACTTGCGTCCTCCTGAGATGAAGTACGCCTGCCTGGGCCCCTGGCAAACCCAGGGGCCCCCACAGAAGGCCAGGACCCATGGAAAGAAAAGCCAGGCTCTCTTCGGACACCTCCAACTCCTCTGAGTTTAGCTCCTGCAAGTGGTGTTGACTCAATGCTCATCTAAAGTGTGGAGCAGCCTGGCGTTCATTGCGTGTCATCGACATGTGGAGTCCACCCTGGGTGCTTGGACCACGTCTACCACCTTCTTCCTCATGACCCCTTGGACCCAGGCACACCTGCCCCAGTTTTAAGATGAGGGCGTTATTGTTTTGAGAAGTCTGATGATTTACCAAATCTCAAAGCTGCTCAAAAGCAGGGTCATAATTTCCAGAAAATTCTGTTTTACTGAAAAATCGTAGCAATTCCTGGTCAGCTTCTTTATTCATTGATTCTTCTAAGAAATCAGTGTCACATGCTGGAGCTGACGACATGCAGGACGTACATCTTTGCTCACAGGTCATAGTTCTGACGCCTGCTTTCCATGCCGACCTCGGAGGAGTGTTCACTCTTCAACTGGTCCAGCTCTCAGCATCGGGCATGCACAGGCCTGACCTCCCCAGACATCAGGCCTCGCTGGGCGACCCCTGTGTGCCCCTGCTGCCTTTGGGTCCATACTGTTGGAGTGCCCCCCTCCCCCATCCAGAGCAGACAGGGTCAAGGAATCTCCCTGCAGCCCCAAGTCTGTAAAGTCAGGACTCCTTCCCCACCTGGAGATCGGAGCCCACAGAGGGGACCTCAAAGCCAGCCCCTGACGTGCCAGAATTTCCTTAGAGACACTGGCCCCGGAGGACGGCAAAGACGTTTATTCATGCGAGCTTCCCACTCCTGTTTCTCTCCCTTTTATGGCCAAGAAAATCAGGCCACAGAAAATTCTGTGTTTGTCCCACCTTTGGTGTCAGTCCTGACCCGACTGTCACCTGGGTGGGTTCCTCGGAGGTCTGTCCGTGGGGCCCTGACCTGCTCCTGGAATCATAGCCCATGTGCCCGGGTCTGTGCCCTCCCACCCGCCGCCCAAAGCTGAGCTGACCTTCATTCCTTCTAAACGGGCGCCCCTGGCCCACATCCCTGGGCATCAGTGCAGCCAGGTGTAAGATCGTGAACAACCAATAGAGCTGTTTTGAATAAAATCCTTAAAAAGAGATCATGCTGGAATGTCTCACTTGCTCTGAGGAGAAGTGGTTTAGAAGAGCAAAGATAAAAAACAGCAGGTGAACCACCAACCAAAATAAGAACAAAGTTTATTATCTATTGTGCTAAGCAGTGTCTTTGCTCTATGGATTCATGCAATTGTAGTAAAAGTATTTATCGAGCTCTTATATGCCAGGTATTGTCTGAAGAGTTGGGGCCCAGGCCCACAGGGCCCCTCCCTCCCTGGAGCTTGCATCCTGGTGGACGGACAGGGAACGCGCGATTCTGCAAGTAAGTAAGCGAGGAGAGTTCTGCGAAGTTCTGGGAAGGAACCAGCTATCTCGCTCTTCAGGGCAGAAGAGCAGGGGCCCACCCAGACCCAGGGCAGCCCTGGGAGCTTCCCTGAGGCAGTCAGTCCTTCAGCGGCGGGAGGGGCGATGGGAGCGAGCCCCGTGAGAAGGGCGGGTGTGCCGGGGGCGGGTGTAGAAGGGGTCTTACAGGCACACGCAGCAACGCACCAAGGTTCCCAGGCAGAAGGAGAGGCAGAGAGAAGGTGGCTGGATGGCGGCGGGGCCGGCGTGCTGGTGCAGGTGCCGAGTGCGGGGGGAGGCTGATCGTGGACTCGTCCCCAGTTCCCACCCCTCCCTGCAGGCATGGCCTCCTCACTCTGACCTCTTCCTAGAGTCGGAGCCTACCTCCTTCATCCTGCCCCTGCCCCGCATCTGGGCTGGGCTGCTTGACCTTCCGAATGTGGGGACAGTGACCACAACTCAAGAGGCCGCAGTGTTTCCTCCTCCCTCTCTATGTCTCTGTCTCTCTCTGTCCCTTTGTGTCTCTCCCATCTCTCTCCATCTCTCTTAGTTCTCCCACAGCCCCATGAACAAGCCCAGGCATACAAGCCAAAGCCATCCTGGACCAGCCAGCCCCCAGCTGACCACCAACTGGCACAGAGTCACACCTGAGCCCCCTGGGACCAGCCGAGCCTGGCCCTCGTCAGAGCGGCCCAGCCGACTCTCAGCCTCAGGTGGAGATGAGAGAGCGCTGTTCTCTGACTCTAGTAAACCTTGAATGGTTTGTGAGGCTGCAGTGGCTGCTCCGTCACGGGGAGAAGCTGGACAGTGAGAACTGGGGGTGACAGTGAGAACTGTGCCTTTTATCCTAAGACCAAAGGAACGCCAGCGAAGGATTTTAAGCAGGGAAGTGTTATGATTGAACTGGCGTTTTAGAAGGGTCATTTCTGAGCAGTCAGAGAGCAGTGGCAGGAGGGTCTCACTCTTTAAGTAGCACATGACGTCACCAGTGTGTCTCTAGGAGACAACGCCTGACCCGTTTGTGTCAGTCAGCTGCTCAGATGTTCGTTAGCTAAATCTTATCAATCTTTCTAGATTTTAGATCCTTGAGTTCCTAGGGTCCTCTGAGTTAGAGGCTACAGATAAGGCCCCATAACCCACCAAAATGAATTAATATTTATTAACCCATCAAAGTACACCATCCACCCACCCACCTATCCATCCTTCCCCAACCAATCACCCATCCACCCATCCATTCTTTCATCCATCCATCCACCCGTCCATCCATCCACCGACTCATGCAGCCAACTGAGGATGAACGTACGCGTCTAGCCAAGTGCAGCTCCTCCCTTGTTCTTTAGACCCCTCATCCCTCACTCCTCAGAGGTGTTATTTCCCATGCCTCCTCCACTCTAACTCCTGCGCTGTCAATTTCCCCACCTCCATTGGCTTATTTCCGATAGAGTGATAAGCATGGTTTGTTTCTTTATCCTCTAAAGAACCTCCCTTGCTTTCCTTTGCCCCCTAGCTAGCACTCCATCTCCCCAGTTCCCCAGGAAGGGAAGTCTGCATTCGTTGCCTCCCTTTGCTCCCCTCCCACACACCACAGGGAGAGTGCTTTTGGTCCATTTTGAGCTCTTGATCAGTAGTTACATTTGAAAAGTATTCAGCAGCTATTTATTGAATGAATAAATAAGTGAAGGACCACATGTACATTTGCTGAGCACCTGCTCGAAATCAAATTTGTCAGATTCTCCT
The DNA here is from genome assembly GCF_048773025.1 of Camelus bactrianus. Taxonomy (NCBI): domain Eukaryota; kingdom Metazoa; phylum Chordata; class Mammalia; order Artiodactyla; family Camelidae; genus Camelus; species Camelus bactrianus. Next base: position 14,731,926 of record NC_133553.1, on the reverse strand, counting down.
TGCCTGAGAATACCTTCACCCGAACGGTAAGTGGGCAACGTCCGAATGGCCACGTGCGGGATGGAGAACCCTGAACACTGTCGATGCCGGGGAGGGGGCTGCCTGGATGCTACCGCAGGGTGTGAGCTCAGGGCTCTTCCACTGCTTCCCTCCTCTTGCCGAAGAGCTGAGAGGTCCAGGGGAAGTGACTGCATCTTTACTTAGCATCCGCTTTGTGCCAGGGACTGACTTAGACATTTACAGAGATCTGGGCTTGTTGTTAAGAAAGGCGGATGCTGCTCCTCCTTAGAGCGTGAGAACCCAGGTAACTCCTCCAGCCTCACATCCCACCTGCAGAACTGGGGGTTGGAAGAACCTCCAGCTCCTTCTGGTCTTAATCCATCTTTAGGGTCCAGGACAACTCGGGTCCCCCACTGGCCTCTTGGCTCCCCGCTCTTTCCCAAGTCTCCTCCACGTTCCTCATCCAGCCTGTCAGCCTCCATGCAGATCAGCCTTGAATTGCAGGATGTCAGGATGTCTGGAGCTCCCAGGCCCCCGGTGGGGCTGAGGGGAGAACCACGCGGAATATTTAATTGCTTCTCTGCTGCCTCCTGCTGAGCCCTGCCCAGGTCAAGGTCAGTTCTGAGACTGGAGGAGTTGTTTCATAATCACTGCCTCTACCGTCTTCTCCAAGGGTTCAAAAGGAGGCTCAATTTTCGTCCCATTAATATTAATTCCTTTGCTGTGGGGGCTTGTTCTGATGACACATTTGCTTGTTAAATATTCATGGCTGGAGTTAGCGGTGCACTGCACACTGACTATTACAGGGAAAATTGGAGCAAATCACCATTTGCTGCTGTTGACAATTGTCCCTGATTTGTTCCCCTGCCCTTTGAGAGACAGCCTCCTTGTCAGGGACCGCCTGGCCTGGTCCTCCCCAGTGTGCTTGGCTTCCCCTCGGATGTGCCAAAGGCGGTGGGACCACGGCGCTGCTGTGACGCGAGCGCAGGCAGCACAAATGGCCACAGCCCAGGCTCTGCTGCCCCTCGGTGCCCACGTCTTTCTGTCGGCTTTGCAAACGGCGGGCCATGAGGGTGGGAGGGGCGAGGGGTGAGACTTCGAGCATGAAGGGGTCAAAGTCACACTCTAGCCTGGGCGGGGCCGAGAGAAGCACCCCCGACGGGCGTAGCAGGCTCCTTGGTGTAAAGTCAGAACCGGGAGTCTGCGTCCTAGCGTCGGCTGGCTCTGTCCTGCATGGCTAGATCCCTGCAAAGACCTTTAAGGTCAGCCCGCTCGGCCAGCCGTCAGTCAGCAGGACACGGCCGGCTGCCTGCGGCGTTTCCCACGCAGGGCCGCGGAGGGGGCGCCTGGCACGGGCAGCCACGCGGCCGCAGCCCGGGCTGCTGCTCCTGGGCCGAGCCGGACTCCGCAGTCTGCCCCCAAGGCCCCGAACTAACGCCCGGGGTCAGCGGAAAAGAACAGGAATAAATTCCTTCAGGCACAGACCCCTTCTCGGGGATACACTGAGTGTTTTGGTTGCAAGAGTCCCTCGGCCTGGAGACCCGGCCCACTGCCCGTCTTGGTTTTGGTTCAGATCATCCTTCTTCGGTCATTGTTGTTCGAGTCCACCTGACAACTCCCTCTTCCTGATGTAAAGGGACCCGTGGCGGGGATGGGGGTGTGGTGGAGCTCAGAGGTAGAGCGCGTGCTCAGCGTGCATGGGGTCCTGGGTTCAGTCCCCAGTGCCGCCATTAAAATAAATAAATGAAAAATAAGTAAAAATAAGAATAGTTAACAAAAGGAAAAAAGGGACCTCTGGGGCCAGTGGCCACCTGCGCCACGTTGGGGAAAGTCAGGCTCAGAGGCGGTGACATGTTGCTCTGTGACAAGCCGAGTTCCCCCCAATGTCTTCTGCCTCTTCTAGTGCTGGTGCCACAGCAAGGGGGCAGCGACCCCCCCAGTCAGAAGCACAAAGAGGTGTGAGGTCCGAGCTGGTTCTGACTGCACGCCTCTCCCTCAGGGCTCAAATTCTGTTTCTCTAGGACACTCGTGACTCCCCTGGAAGTTCTTCTCATGAGCCTCCAGCGCTAACTGTCCACTGCGGCAGAATTCTGTCCTGCTCTGATGCCTGTTGACTGGGGGTCTGCTGTTTCGCTGTTTTATTTCTAAAAATGGGCTTCACGTACAGGGATGAACGGTTCTCTGTGCTTTTAGGGCCACGGGGCTTTAAATGCCCTCGCAGAGGAGAACCTATCGTCTTGGTCTCTGCTTTTTCTAAGCTTCTCCCAATCACTACCCCTCAGGTCCCCCTGCTCCCTGTGCCCCTGCAGATCAGATGTCTGCACAAATTCTCTGCTCTCCACAATTGTTGGGCCAGAATATTCAAAAAAAAAAAAAAAGCCCAATGATGGGTTATCTCTAGGCTGCCCATTTCAGCTGTGGGTTTCTCTCTCCAGCCAGGAACCTCCCGGGTACCCACCTCCCAAATCAGGGCAGACTGCCTCCTGGCAGCCTCCTCCTTGTTGGGTCCGTAGCACTCAGTCTGCACGCGTTCCCTTTAACCCCTGCAGGGCCCGGCCCAGCGGACTGGCTCTCTGATTATTGCGAATCACAACGCGACCATTTCTTCAGCAAGTATTATGTGGTAGGAACGTCCTGAAACAATAGCTTAGCAGGGAATTGTCTCCCCAGCCTTCCGTGTTAGGGTCTCTTTCTTAACTTGCAGGAAAATATGCAAACACACAGCTTACTGCCTTAAGCATTTCCGAGCATACAGCTGAGTCCTGTTAGGTACAGGGATGCTGTGCACCTGGTCCCCAGAGCCTTCACATCTGCAACGCTGAACTCTGTCCCCACCAAGCAACGTCTCCCCACCCCCCTCCCAGCCCTGGGCAACCACTCGTCTACGTCAGCTTTTCACAGACTTGACTTTTCTAAGGACGTCACGTGAGGAGGTCATACTGCTGTTGACTTTCTGTGACCGACTTATTCCACTTGGCATAACGTCCTCGAGGTTTGCTCAGGCCGGAGCGTGTGTCAGGATCCGATTTCCTCTTGTGGCTGAATCGTACTCCATTGTACGGACAAACCACATTTGCCACTTCACCCACCATGGACACTTGGGTTGCTTCCACATCTTGGCTCTTGCGAATAATGCTGCTACATACATGGGTGTGCAAATATCTATTCAAAAGCTTGTTTTTGGTTTTCGAATGCATATTCAGAAGTGAAATGGCTGGATCCCAGTAATTCTGTTTTTAATTTTTTGATGAATTTTCATACTCTTTTCCACAGTGACTGTATGATTTTATATTTCCACCATCATTACAGCTAGAGAACCCATGACCCAGCTCCATCCACGAGGGGACTGGCACCAGCCCCGCGACCTGACGAGCCATGGCCCTGTTTCCCTGTAGAGGGGCATCAGCCCTGGACCATGCAGGACCTGTAGCCAGCTGTGACAGGCTCTGGACCTGTCCACCAGAGGACTGACACCAACACCAGGACCTGAGGCCCTGTAGCCAGAGACCCCAGGACCTGGCTCTGCCCATCAGTGGGCCATCACTAGCCCCCAAAACCAGCTTCACTCAGTAGTGGGCTGACACCAGCCCCAGGATGACCACAGCTGCCAGCCAACCATGTCAAGACCTGGCCCACCCACCAGCAGGCCAGCAACACCCTGAGTCACCCTGGACCCAGCCCTGACCAAGAGCAGTTGACACAAGCTCCGGGACACCTTGGGCCTTTCAGCCAGCTGCCCCAGGATCTAGACTCACTCCACATGGGGCTGTCATCAGCTAGGACACCCTGGGCATTGCCAGACATGCCAGGACCCAGCCCTGCCCACCAAGTCATCAGTGAATTTAGTAAAGTTGCAGGATTCAAAATTAGTATACAGTAATCTGTTTCATTTCTATACACTAACAATGAACTATCAGAAAGAGAAATTAAAGAAACAATCCCATTTACAATCACGTCAAAAAGAATAAAATACCTAGGAATAAACCTACTTAAGGAGTAAGACCTCTACTTGGAAAACTATGACACCAATGAAAGAAGTTGGAGCAGCACAAACAGATGGAAAGATATACCATGTTCGTGGATTGGAAGGAGTAATATGGTTAAAAGGTCCATACCACCCAAGGCAATCTACATATTCGTTACAATTCCTATCAAAATATCAATGAGATTTTTCACAGAAATTAAACAAATAATCCTAAAATTTGTATGGAAACACAAAAGCCCCCAAATTGCCAAAGCAATCTTGATAAAGAGCAAAGCTGGAAGTCTCATGTGTCCAGACTTACAACTAAACTACAAAGCTACAGTAATCAAAACAGTATGGTACTGGCACAAAAGCAGACACACAGATCAAAGAGACAGAGTAGAGAGCCCAGGAATGAATCCACATGCCTATCACCAACTAATCTACAGAAAAGGAGGAAAGAATACACAATGGGGAAAAGACAGGGTCTTCAAAAAATAGTGTTGGGAAAAGTGGACAGCTTCATGCAAAAGAACTCATACCATGCACAAAAATAAACTCAAAGTAAATCAAAGACTTCAATGTAAGACCTGAAACCATAACAATTCTGGAAGAAGACATAGGCAGTACGATTTTGACATCAGTCTTAGCAGTATTTTAGGGGGTACATCTCCTCAGGCAAGGGAAACAAAAGCAAAGATAAACAAATGGGATCTAATCAAACCAGATAGCTTTTGCACAGTGAAGGAAACTGTCAACAAAACAAAAAGGCAGCCTACTGAATGGGAGAAGATATTTGCAAACAATCTATGTGATAAGGGGTGAATATCCAAAATATACAAAGAACTCGTTCAACTCAACACCAAAAAAGCAAAGAATGCAATTAAAAGGCGGGCAGAGAATCTGAACAGACATTTCTTCGCAGAAGACACACAGATGGCCAAAGGTGCATGAAAAGACACTCAGCATCACTGGTCATCAGGGAATTGCAAATCAAAGCCACGACGAGGTACCACCTACACCTGTCAGCATGGCTGCCATCAAAATGCAACACACAACAGGCGCTGGTGAGGCTGTGAGGGGAAGGGAGCCGTCCTACAGTGTCGGCGGGAGGAAGCCTGGCGCAGCCGCTGTGGGAGACAGTGTGGAGATTCCTCAAAAAATTAAAAATAGAACTTCATACAATCCAGAAATTCTATTTCTGGGTATTTATCCAAAGAAAATAAAACTAGTTAGAAGAGATATATGCCCTCCAGTGTTCATAGCAGCGTTATTTACAGTAGCCGAGATATGGAAGCAGCCTAAGTGTCCACCAATCAGTGCACACAGAAGATGTGAGATAGAAACACACACACACACATGCAATGGCTATTACTCGGCCATAAAAATTTTGAAATCTTGGCCTTTGTGACAAACGGATGGACCTAAATGATATTATACTTAGTGAATTAAGTCCAACAGAGAAAGACAAATACCATATGATTTCACGTATGTGTGGAATCTAAAAAACAAAACAAATAAACAAGCAACTAAACAGAAACAGAGTCAGAGACCCAGACAGGTGGTTGCCAGAGGGGAGCGAGGCGGGGGACGAGTGAAACAGGTGAGGGAGGTTAAGGTACAAACTTCCGGTTACAAAATAAAGGAGTCCCAGGGATGACATACGCAGTGTGGGGAAGATAGCCAGCAATTGGATGACGTGGGCAAGAGGCACAAAGTTGCAGCTGTAAGATAGACAAGCACTGGGGCCGCGGCGTGCACCGCCACACGTGCACTCACCGCTGCCGTGCGGTGTATGTGGCAGTTGTTAGGAGTAAACCCTAAAAGTTCTCATCAAAGGAAAGCACGTTTTTTCCTACTTCTTTGCTGCTGTGTCTGCGTGAGATGCTGAGCGTTCGCTCAGCTTACCGTGGCCCTCATTTCACGACATGAGTCCAATCACAACGCTGGCCACCTTAACCTTCAGTGGAGCCGCCCGTCAGCAACAGCTCAATGCGACTGGAAAGGAAAACCAAGCCAGCGCCAGGCCTTGCCCTTCTGTGCGACTCTGTAGTGACCGTGAGACTTTGAACTTGTGCCTCCAGGGGGGCTGCCTTTCAAAACCTAGAGACCCGCTTCTCCCTCGGGGTGGACTGCAGACCGCGTTCCAGTAATTATGCGCCGCGTGTGCTTAGAAAGCCCTGGAACGGCAACCTGCCGTCCAGCCAAGCCGCTGCCCCAGACGCCGTGGGCTTGCTGAGCCCGGAGAGCTGGCCCCGGGGATGCCGAGCCCTCGCGCTCGGGGGGGTGGGGAGGACGGACATGATGGCGCCATCTGGACGGGGTTACTGCGAGGCCTGTGTGGACACATGGACGCGTGGTGGCTGTGCCGTCCACGGCGTGTGTGGACCAGAGCTGTTCCGGGCTTTCAGAGGAGGGGGTGGGCTCTCCGCGGGTTCGCGTCGCGCAGAGCCGGCCAGCACTCCGGGAGGACCTGGAAAAGAGACCAGCCCTCAGGGAGCCCGGCTCTCTCCTGGGTCCGGGGGGCGGAGGTGGCGGCCAAGGTGGAAGCCGTACCGGGGCTCTTGCAGAGAAGAGATCCTGGCTGCAGAGCGGGCCACTCACTGCCCACTCTGCTCTGCAGGTGCTGGGAAAGGCCCCCGGCGGGGTCCCCAGACGCACCTGCTGTGTGGCCCTGGCGCAGGGACACGGCTTCACACATCCATGAAGGGAGACGACGCAGCCGTGCCTGGAGGCGCCTCTCGAGAATCATGTGAGGTCGTGTGTGAGCGGCGCCCAGCACGGTGCCCGGAACTCATGCCACGCATGTGCACACGTGTGTGGCGGGTCCCAGTCACGGCCCCTCTCTAGTCCTTGTGTCTCCCGTCCACGTAGTGTGGTTTCTCTTACAACCTGACTTGGGCGCGTGACTTAGCCCCTCAGGATCTCAGTTTCATCCGTCTAGAAACTCAGGCTAAGGGATGGTCTGTAAGGACACGTGGTTTTATTTCATAAAAAATTTATTTGCCCAACGATCTGAATTAAATGGAGTCTTGCAATTAGCTTCTTATTGTCCCTGTGATGAAGGAAGGGGCCGGCTTTCCCGGCATCTCTGTGGTGTCTCGCTGTCCACGGGATGAATGTCTCCACTTACTCTCAGGTAACGGCGCGGAGTGACATAAGCTAATTATGTGCTTTGTAACCTCAAATCAGCAGAATCTCACAATATATCATGATAATGCCTCTGTATTTCACGGAGAACGCTGGCGACAGACCAGGTTAATTATGCATGCGCTTAATAGAATCCTGGTGGGCGGCGGGGGCGGGGAGACTCCGCGGGGTCAGCGCGCTCCTCCCCCAGCACTGAGGTGACGTTGCTGTCGTCCACGGCCTGAGAGGGGGTTTAGCTGCGTTTATGTGTAGGACGTAAAAGCCGTTACCTTGCAAAGCACTTTATACGACATGAAATACACCTGATTCACCAACAAACTTAGGACTGAGCAGACAAAGGAAGACGGCTTCTGGTTTTTTCCTGCTTTAGTTTTTTTACAAATGAGGAAACTGAGGTTCACAGTTTGCCCACAGTCACGAAGCCACTGTCTGGTGGAGCCTGGGTTCTTCTCAGGACCGTGAGGCCTGGGGGGAAGTTCTCAAGTGAAACGGGGACAGAGGTCGAACGTCGTGCACCCCGGACCACGCAGGTCCCGGCTCCTCCGCCTGCGTGGCCCGTTCCTCACTGTTTCCTGCTTTAGCCGTTCTAAGTTACTTCTAAGCGTGGGCACCCCTTCCCGGCGCCTCCGATGGGGCGCGTGACTCAGGGCTCAGCGGCTTTGCCGTCCGAGGCCGTCGCTGGGAGCCTTAGTCGTCGGGAGAATCTGTGATGGTCCCCGGGCATTCGCTTGTTCAGAACTTGTTCCCAAACCATCGGGATCCAGGTGAGTCCCCGCCCCGCCATTCCAGCCCCATTTTTCTTCCACTGCCAGTTCTCTGTCTTGCTGATGTCAGTCTGTCCATTGTTGTGTGTTGTCTTGTACAGTCTACGTGGGGACCAGGTGCGCAGTGTGTGACAGCTGCTTGGAAACCACGGGTCAGCGGGGGTTCAGTGCCGTCTTAGGCACCTCCCCACGACAGGCTGCATAGCTCGTTCCCCTCCTCAGTGCTGAGTCCCCCTTTCTCACATTTTGGGTCTCAGCTGTGTCCTGGACAGCTGAGGTTACTGGGTGTGGACTCTGTGTGTCCTCACCACCAGACCGCGGTGACCTGCGGACAGCAGCAGCCACTTGGTGGTAACGGGCGCTGCGATGGATGGGTGTCGCGTGGTGTCCCCCTATGAGTGGCTCCTGCATCGCAGGCAGGAGGGTCCAGCGTGCGGCCTGCGGTGGCAGGAGCTCCTCGGGAGCGTGCTGGTTGCTGGTGCAGACACCTTCTGCACGTTTGCACGTCATCACCAGTGCCGGGCAACCCTCTCCCCCAACAGGGAGCAGTTGTTCTGCGTCCAGGGGCTTGGTGAGTCCTCTGCAGTGCGGGTAACACAGACACACTCCCTTCTGTGGCCGCTGACCTCCTCTAAGTGCTGGTCTCTGCTTTTCCTCTACGTGCATCATTAAGAGCCTAGCCTAGCGTGGGAAGGCCACGAGACGCTGAGCGTGGGGCTGCTGGGCGTCCACGGTCGGCACGTCGGCAGGCAGACAATGGGACTTGCCCACAAAGCCCAGTCTCAGCTCCCCTCAGGGCAGACAGATGCTGAGCAGGACAGAGCATCGTGTCCCAAAGAAACAAGGCCGCGGGTCTCAGGCAGAGGACCCAGCAGTGAAGCAGGATGCCGGCTTCACGTCCCTGCAGGACAAGCCTGGCCCACGGGGAGATGCGACTCCCACTGGGCGTGGCGGGCGAGGTGTCGGGACAGTTTCTCCTCCGTCCTGCGCTGCCCGGACTCCCCCACCCAGGGCAGGCCCCGGACTCTGCTTTCTTCCCCTTGCTTCATCACCTGCCCCACGTGGACCCCCGTGTGGGCATGGAGCTCATGGAAACCACACTGATTTCCGTGTCTGACGTGTCTGTGTTGGAAACTGGACCTTCCCCCTTAACAGCTGTGTGATCTTGGGGAGGTCGTCACAGCTTAATGGGTCTCAGTTGCTTTGGCTGTGGAATGGAGTTAATACCTGTTCTCTGGGTTCTCCCCCCGTGGTCAGGACGGGGTCAGAGTCTCTCTGATAATGTAATTAGAATGACAGGCTCTCTCCCACAGGCTGATGAACACACGACTGTAGCACAAGCCGAGGGCTCAGTCCGAGGGGACGGTTACGAGTCTCTGAGGATCAGACTGTGAACGGTTCGCTCAGGCACCGAAACGGTTCCAGCGCCTGCCCGGCTGGACGCTCTGCACTCAGCCCCGCGTAGCCTGGGCTGAAGCCGCGGCCAGGAGCTCTCAGCCCGCTGAGCCAGCCACCGTCCGTCCTCCTGAGCGCGGTCTCCCGACTCTGCACTCCCCGCGCCTGTGTGGGGCCCTCCCCTGTGACGGAGGCGACCCGACAGCTCTCCCTGCTCCCTGCTCCCTGCGGCCCAGGGCGTAGAGCGTGCCCGCCCAGCCCCCGCGGGAGAGTAAGAGGCTTTCACTGAGTTGGTGGTTAGTTACACTGCGTCACGTTTGCTCTTTACTTGGAAAACTTGTTTAACGTCTCTAAGCCCCTCTTTCCATCTTAAAAACAAGGTAGTGACACCCATTCATAGCACTGTTGTGAGATGTGGAACGAATCCCGTTTGTAAAGCTACTTGGGGTGGTGCCCGCCCGCCGTGGCAAGTCGTGGTCCCCGCCTCACCCCCCGCCGGGGCTCCGAGGCGCTCACTCGCCGCGGTGTTCTCTCTGTGGAGCGGGAGGGGTCCCTGGTTAAGGGTCAGAGATCCAGGTCTGGCAGGTGTCTGCAGTCCCCTGCCCGGGGTTCTTTCTGGGGCGCAGGAACACCTGTGTATCTCTCCTTCACAGAAGTGAGGTACAGGTAAGGGGGGAATGCGCTTGGGAACTCTGGGAACCCTCTGCACGTATGAGTGTCCATCACTAATATTTGGCGTCTGGGGTGATCTTGAAATCTGCTTTCCATTAACTGCGTCTTTGCTCTTCCTCCCAGATCATTAATAAGATGGCAAATCCAGCCTGACGTCCTGCAGCGTGTTTGCCTCCCGGCCCCTCACAGCCTTGCCGTGCAGGCGTCACCACCTTGCCCACCGAGGCCAGTCCACACTCGCTGCGTTGCATTTATTTTAGATACCATTGCAGTCAGCTGCATGGAAACCCTGGAAGGTGACGAAACTGACACTTCATTAGCATCTAAATACGTGTTATTTATGACTATTTGTCCCCTGCTTAGTGCTGTCTGGGGACGCTTCATTTGTCCAGCCTCACGGAGCAACAAGATGCTGTAACTAAATGAACTTTGCAGATAACTGAAGTTTACCAATTTGAGCAGCAAAACTTAGACACACACACACACCGTTTTGAATTTTAAATGAAAACGTTCCTAAGGTGAATGACGCACTTTCTTGTGTCCAGAGCAGGAGGCACGTGACTCGACCGTTCAGCGCTGACTCCGCCCTGTAGAGCCGAGCTGCTCTGGCCGGCGGCCGTGGCGCTGCGTCGGGCTGCCTCCCGCATGGAGCGGCCCAGACCTCTCGTGACCTCCGAGTTTGCAGTGGGATCCCGCTCGCAGCCCTCACAACGAGCTGTTGGCAGTTTGGGGTGGTAGGTGTGCGCGTGATTTACTTTCTTTATAAATAAAAAATATGTAGTGATGTGCATTTCTCTAGTGGGAAATATCGTAAATTAAGTAAGTGCGGCGTCTGGGAAACAGGAAACACGTGGTGGCGGAGCAGAGGCTGAGGGAGTGGCGTGGTCCTGGCCTCGAAGGATGACGGCGATGCTGAGAGGTGCGGGATCCAGGGGTGAATTCCTGTTAGAAGGAGGATGCGATTGAGGCACAGGGCCGTGCTCAGAGTGGGTTTCAGAGCCTCGAAGGTTAATCTCCATCCAGACGCCCCACTCGGCCCTTGACCTTGGGTAAGTCGCACCTTCCTCCACCAAAGCCAGCGGGCTCTGCCCTGCCCTGCCCTGGGGGGGCGCCAGACAGGGAGGGCCTGGTGGCTCAGAGCTCCAGGCAATGAGGCCCACTGCAGACCCGCCAAGGCGGTGAGGACGGCGAGTGTGATGGCGTTATCCACGCGCTCAAGTAATGGTGGTAAATCTCGGGAGCATGGCCGGCGCACGCGGTGCTAAAGCTGAGAAATCTTTTAGCTGTTTCCCTTGGCCTTTAAGACTTCAGCAGCATAACTTCTGTACGTTCCAGCTTTTGGTGGGTTATACACAGTCATCTCATCCAATACTTTGTGATTTTAAGTACAGTTTTAGTTCGTTTAAAGATGCTCCCCTGCTCCTAACAGAACTGGAACACCTCGTTGTTTCTCCCTTTCCCTTCCTGGTCAGTCCTGGTCTTTCTTCCTGGCCCTGGCCCCCCTCACAGCTTAGCCCACCAGGTCCTCTGTCACCTGGGAGGGTCCCTGGAGAGTGTGTGACATCTTGTGCTGGTGTCACGACGGAGGAGGCCCTGCCCCCTGCTGCCACGGTCACCGGGGAAGTGGAATGACGCTGTAAGCATTTTGTGTCCAGGTATGTCCTTCTGTTACATAGAAAAGTTTTACTGTGTTTTAGTTTTGCTTTGGAAACTCAATCAGGAGTTTTGGATCAACAAGTAACATTTTTTTTTTTATAACTTAAAACAACTGGAAACAAACTTTAGGTTAGTGTTTTCACATGAAGCTGGGTTTCAGAGCTCCGGCACTGATGCTGGTGGGAAACACCTCTGTCTCACTGCCCTGTGTCGTGTCCGGGGCGAGCCAGGCTCCCGCTGCCGGTGGCTTCCAAAGGCGGGTGTGTCTTACGCACACTCACGCCCACTGCAGGTCAGTGGAGGTGGGGACAGGGTCTGCTTTGCACAGCTACTCAGGGTCGCAGGCTAAAGGGCCGTTTGGGGTCACTCACCTTCCAAATGGGGCACTCTTCGGCTTTCCTACCGCGTTCAACAAACCGCTCCGTACGTTCAGCGGCTTCAAACGGCTGGGATTTCTCGTGGGTCCTCCTGGGCTGAGTGGCGAGTCGACGTTCATCTCAAGGATGCCCCGAGCTGGGGCAGACGTCGCGGCCTCACTGCTGTGTCCGGCTGTCGGTCCTGTGTGTGCGTTGCCTGGGTGACCCGCTGCTCTTCCGTCTCGTCTGTCCCTCTGGCCTGGGCTCCTCTGCGGCGTGGAGACCCAGGGCCGCAGATCGGGAGCAGAAGCCCCAGAATCCAGAGCCCACACACACCACCGCTGCCCTCACCCTGGTCGCGCCCAGCCTGGGTTCAAGGGGAGGGAAGCAGACCCACCTCTTGGAGGAAAGAGTGCCGCGAACAGTGGTGAGCTCCCCGGGCCGCCCCCAGCACGTCCGAGGGTGGTAGCGCTCAGGACAGAGGCCTGGACCAGCGGGACTAGGTCGCCCTGAACCTTGGGACACAGCCTCTGAGGTCACGGCCGCGGCGGACGAGGAGGCTTCTGTGCTGACATTTCTGTTTCAGGCCAGAAGTGGTGTGTCGCTTGGTGATTGGCCAGGACAGGACTCGCGTCCCCAGGGAATGACAAAGAGGAGGAGAAATATGACAACATAGGTAGGGTTGGTGAGAAATACCGTCACTGTCGCACACACCCTGAGGTCACGGGGCCGCGCCCTTCTGCCCCGCTAACTTTCCAGCGGGATCTACAAATTCCTTCAGGTAAAATAGATTCATGTGTAAGTGTTCCCCGTAGCTCTAACCCCACCCTCCGTGCGTGGGCTCCACGCGCCCTCGGTTTAATTCTGGTTTCTTCTCTAAGAGCGTATTTAGCTGGCACCACGGCGCTCACGGAATACCAGGTTAATTCGCTTTGGATCCACTAGTTACAAAATATGTTACTGAGGAAATCACCCACCTCCCCTTAGCTTCAATGTTCTTATTTTAAAAATGTAGGCAACCATTTTTATTTCCCACGTTTTTTGTTTTTAGTGTGAAAAAGGCTAAATCCCACGAAAACAGTGCAAAGTGCAGGATCCGACACGCATGTTCTTTTTATTATTTTATCAAGAGGAGTCTAATCTCTCAGCCCAAAGGACAGGTAGCATTGTGGACCGCAGGCACCTTGCACAGACCGTGCCCTGAGTGGTCAGATGGAGTGAGGGCTTTTAGGAGACGGGACAGAAGCGCACAACGGTGGGCGGGGAGACGGGGCCGCCCGAGCCCAGCGTCTCAGGGGCGAAGCAGTCACCCCGTGGTCAGGCCCGGTGATTCCCGCCGCCTCTCCTCCCGGCTCCCAGACACGGCTCCCTCCCACCTCCGCCCGAGGTCCGGGGTGTCCGGACCGTGTCCACCGTTCGCCCTCCTGGCCACCTGTGGCTTCCTCTCCCTCTGGGACCCGGGGTGCTGATGCCTCCCCTCCCTGCCGCCGCCGCCAAGGGTGCCGCCCTCCATGCGGACCCCAGGGAGGCCCTGGAGCAGCAGCTGCTGGCACCCAGACACGCTTTAAGGTTCTCCCCACTTTTGTTCTTACTCAATTCTAACTTCATCCCCCGAGTTTTTAGGTGTGGGTCCTAGGGGCACGGCCCTAGGGCAGCTGAGAGACAGCCCTTGTCCTGAGACCCAGGCCCGCCCCGACCCTGCCCACCTCCGCCCTTGTCTTCTTCCCAGGAGGCTTCTCTGTGCCTCAGGCAGCAAGACGCCAGGAAGGACAGCCTCTGTGGTGCCCAGGGCTCCCCCGGGCCTGCCAGCTCCTTAGGGTGCCTGCCCGCTGGCCTCCACCCGGGAGGCATGACTTGCGTTCGGTCACCGGGTAAGCACGTCCTGAGTTCTGCCTGAGCCGGGCGACTGGCCGGAAATGAGCTACGAGGCAGAGTGTGCCTTCCAGGGGCTCCTGTCCCACTGCAGAGACAGACTTGGTGTCCCCAAGTGCGATGATCTGCAGTGACGGTTCACCGGGCGGCTTCCAGACAGGCCCCCGGGGGCTGCGTCTCCAGGTCTCAGTTGAAAACGTAGGGGAGCAGGGAAGACGGGTACTTCTGTGAGCTGACCTTTCCACGTGAAGCACCTTTGACCCTTGAGCACCCCTGGTCACAGACAGTCCGAGTCACTCACACTGGTTCCCACCTCAGTGTGACGGGTGTTTTCACGTTCCTCGTTAGCGGTCGCAGAATTAGACCCGAGACCGAGGCTGGATCCCGGCAGCGGGCCACGGGGAGCGTGGTTTGTTTGGTCTGTAGGCTGGTTTACTGTGTGATTAACACCCCATGTCACTGCAGACGAAGCAGCGTCTTCCAACTGTTGGTGACACCACAGCGACGCAAAACCGATCACGGTGTGAGCCCCCCGCCCCCCGCCCGGGGAGCTGAGCCAATTCCCCACGCCCTCGTCTTCCGGCGTGGACCCCCTCCGCCCAGGGCGCTGGGGCCAGGCCTCGTGTGGTCCCCGGGCCGGTCCTCTCAGAGGACAAGTCTGCTCTGCCTGCAGCTCAGGCGACTGTGAGCTCCAGGGAGCCTCTGGACACTGCCTCAGCTCAGGGTCTCCTGAGGCCCAAGCGAGCGCGGCAGAGCCAAGGGCCTGGCGTCCCCTCTCGGCTTTCATCTCCGCGTTTTCACTGAAGAAGGAGATGCTGTGGGAGTGCGGTGGTGGCTGGACCAGTGACCAGCGGCCTGAGCCCTGTCACTCGGGTCTGGTGTGTCTCCTGCTCCTTGCACCCCCGCCAGGAAGACGGTCTGATCCTCGAGAAGCTGCAGGGTCTGGGCTGGCGTCCGGCACCTCAGGGACGCCTCAGGGCAGGGCCGTTTCTGTTGGAAGGACGCTGGTGTCAGTGGGGCGAGGCCTGACCTCGGAAGAGGGTCGGAGTGACAGGGCAGAGAGAGACGCCCCTTTCGCACTGAAGCACAAAACAAAACGAGGAGGCTGGCAGGCCGAGGAAACTAGTGAAAGGCGGAGCCGGGTGTGGGCTGTGTGCCCGCCTCCCCCCATCTCGGGGAGGGACAGACCCGACTCCGCATTAGATCTGCTCCTTTACCTCTGACCCTGTGCTCCGCTTCCTGCGCTGAGTCAGGCTGGGTCTGCACCTTTTGTGAAAGAACGCCGCCCGTAGCTGGAATGTACAGGAGAGCCCCTTCTCGAGGCTCTGACCTTGACCGGTGTAGCACTTCCTCACTCACATAAAGATAAAAAGTTGCAGAACGGAAAACAGTATTTGTCTCGCTGGAGGTTTATAGGAAATCGTGACCTGCCCCAGGTGGACGGCTGCAAGAACAAAGGATTCCGACACGGAGAAGTTTGCAACAACCAACCACACCCCTCCCCATTTTAGTATAAAAGGAGGCTGAATTCTGACTTGAGGAAGACGGTTCTCCAGGACGTCAGCCCCCCGTCTGCTCAGTCTGCCGGCTCTCTGAATGAAGTTGTTCCTTCCCCACCATCTCGTCTCCCAGCTTACTGGCCTGTCGTGTGGACTTGCCGTCCCCAGCCGGGCCCCCCAGCGGCTCCGCCGCTTGTGCCCCGGGAGGCCCCCTCCCCTCAAATCCCATTTTCTTGCTTCTCCTTATCACAGAGGTCACAGAGTGACTTCAAAAAAAACCCTTCACAAGTCCTGCAGGGACACTGGGAGGGAAGGATTACAGGTTAAAAATAGTCAAGTTCCCAAAGTGCTGGGTTTCCACCCGAGGGACGTGTGCTCTGGCGGGCGCCCGCGCCTACGCCGGCCTGCCACTGCCCGCCCCCGCCGACGGCCAGTCCACCCAGACCGGGCTCTCTCCCTGATGGGACCTCGTGCTGACACCCACGTCACCCTGTGACTTCCAGATCCTCTGTAACTCCCCAGCCCCCGGCCCAGGGCTGGCCTCGCCCCGACCTCCCGCTCAGGCGTGGCACAACCGGAAGTCAGTGTTTCCCCCCAGATGGCATTTCCCGGACCTTCCCCTGGGGTCCAGTTTCCTGCCCGAGAGAAGCACCTTGGTCACAAGCAACAGCCACAGACGACGTCATGACGCGTTCTCTAAACCCTCCAATTCCAGGCCGTCTCTAGGGCAATAAGAAATGGTCCAGGGGCAACGTGGCCCCATTACCGTCTTCCCTGCAAGGCTGCGGGATGAGGCTGCGCCCCCTGCCCCGAGCATGCCAGGGCTGCTGGTGCCCCCTACGGCCAAGGGGGTCAACCAGGCTGCAGTGGTTTGTTCATCTAGCTCCTTTTATTTGTTTTCTTTTCTGAGTTCGGTAACTCGGTTTAATCCAGGTTCTTGAGATGGCAGGACCTCAGAGGTCCAGTGGTGACAGACGTGCGGTGTGAGGGCAGGCGTGTCCGGCACGCAGTGTGCCGAGACCACGCGCCCGGCCACCGGCCCCCAGGAGGAGCTGGCGCACCTGTCCTCAGACCCCCCTCCTAGGGCCTCTGGCAGCGCACCGGCCCCCGCACCGGCTGCCCCCCTCTTCCCTGCGCTGGGCTCCTCCTTCTCCGGTGCTCGCAGAGGCAGGCTGGCGCTGGGCCCTCACGCTGGACACTGAGGTCAGCTGCACACTGAGCCACCCCAAACTCAGTGACCAAAGGCAGCGACTCAGGGTTCACGTTCTCGTATGTTCCTGGGAGGCTGGGCCCGGCCAGGTGTCCTCGATGTTCAAACGAGCAGCTACTGAGCGTTTCACGAGAGGTTCCTGGTGCCGGGAGTCGTAAGTTTGCAAAGGTGAGGACACGGCTCCCTGCTCTTCACGCACTTGCAGCGCAGGGAGAGGAGGGCCAGTGAGCGTGATCTCAAGTCAGTTCTCTGGCATCGGAGGTTTTGCTTTAGGGAAATAGAGGGGGGGAGGGCGGGGGGCAGCGTTTGGAAGTGCGGGGGGTCAGCTGGATCGGTGACACGCTGGCCCGTCAGAGTGAGAACCACTGTGATGTCCTCACCTGGGCCCCGAGGGGGATTCGGAAATGAGGGGGGCCCCCGGGGAGGAGTTGAGGAGACACCATTAGCAGGGACGGGGCATGTGGTCGAAGATCGACCAGGAGGGGCGTTGTGGCTGGAGAGGGCAAAGTCAGAGGGCCGTCCAGGGCAGCTGATGGAGTCTGTGTCCGTTGCAAAACCTTGGTCTTGCATTCAGAGGGGAATGGGGCTCTCTGGGGGCTTGACTGCGTGGGGAGCCGTCCGTGGAGGACGGAGCCTGACGGACTGACATCGGCCGGCAGCTCCGGGTGGCCATCCAGGTGCGAGGTGAGGAGATTCGGACAAGGGGTGAGGCCCACAGGCGGTGAGCAGAGAGCTGGCCGGGTGTGTTTTAGTGGCCCAACCCCCCGTGATGTGGATGTGGCTCGGGGGCTTCCTGAGCAGCGGGGAAGAGGCCACCATCGGGGAAGGGGAGTGTGGAGTCCACTTGTGGAAACTTGGGGCCTGGAGTGTTTGAGATGCTGTGTGAGGAAGCTCCCAGGGCCCAGCCAGACCGGGGCGCTGACTCCTGCACGACCCTGAGAGGGGCTGGCAGCCGCGTCTGCTGGGTGAGCAGAGCCGGGCTCAGAGTGCGGGCCCTGCCCCGGGGCTCCTCTCCTGGTCTGGGGAGGAGTCACGGACACCCGGGGGCGAGGAAGGAACCGTGACTGCCCACAATGATGGCTGACGTCCCAGCAGGATGGTGGTGGCGACGCTCTCAGGTTCTCGGAAGTCAGGTGATGGCGACTGTGCAAGGAGACGGGCAGACGCGCGCTTTCAGGATGTCCGTCAGGAGCTCATGGAGAGGATGGTTTGATGGTGCGGGGGCCTCGTACATCGCGAGGTCCCCTGTCAGAAGCACAGTCCTGGGGCGACTCCCAAGGTCACTCAGCTGTGTGGACAGCTTGGTCCGGGGGAAGGTCCCACCCACACGCACACCACCCTCCTGCTGCCTGCACCCCGAGTCTGTGACTGGGGTCCCCTCAGGGGATTCCAGCAGGCAGCCAGGTGGCTCTTCCCAATTGTTCTGAGACACAGACTCTCCATCTCCCCCGAGGAGCAGGTGGCCATTTGCTGAAAAGGAAGTCTGCTCTGATGTGGCTCCTGTTGTGGGTCCAAGGCCCGTGGGGCCTTAGGGACCTGGGCGTTCACGTTGGCGGGGTGAGCTCGTCCCCAGTTCCCTCTCTCAGTGACCCTGTCAGCGTCTCTTCATTAACTAAAACCACAGGACAGGCACCGTCTCTCGACAACCTCCCTCTTCTTGCTCCCAAATTCTATTAAAATATGTCAAACAGACTCTGGGGAAACGAAACGCCGCTTCCAGCAGAGAGAGGAAATCCATGGCAAACCGCGTTTTCTGTGCTTTGAGCCTGACTGGAAGCGCCAGCATAGCGAGTGAGGTCCCCCATGGAGCGGAGGGACCAGGGCCCCCCGGACACGTGCGGGCATCTCTCTGCCGGCTCGGGGCCCTGCTCCCCCTGGGACGGGCAGGAGGGCTCAGAGGCTCTGCTCAGGGAAGAGACGTCCAGCCCCTCTAACGAAGGCAGCGGCGGGGTGCAGGCTGGATGCTGCGGCTCAGTGAGTGGCAGGGGACTGGGCTGCGAGAGCCGCTGTGAGCCCAGCCGTTAGCGGATGGAGGTGGGAGGTGGAGTCAGGGCGCTGACCGTGCTGTCCTGGCCTGAGCAAGCCCGGGGTGGGGTGCAGACATGCCTGCGAGGAGGTGCAATGATGGATGAGATGGGACATGCTCCTGGGAAGGGGCTAAGCAGAGAGGAAGGTGAGAGGCTCACGGGTTTGCTTAGGCCATGCAGGAGGCGGGGCTCCAGGCGCTGCTTCTCCTCTGACATCTGGTCGACCCCTCCGTTGCCCTCTGGGTGGCGTGGAGGTCCCTGGAGGGGTGGAGTCCTTAGCATGTCCCTGGATGCCAAGGGCCCAGCTGCCTCTCTATGTCCCTCGGGGCCCATGGCAAACAGATGACATACAGATATTAAGACAGCTTAAGGCCTGTTTAACCAAGGGTCCATCTGGAAAGGTAGGGGCAGGGATACAAGCGACAATGGTTTACTGACCACAGGGCTGGTCAAGGCACTTGGTCACCACCGTCAGGCCTGGAGGGACCACGGGAGGAAGCAGGTATCAGAACCAGAGGGTCACGCAGATAAGGTGACCGCTGGCCGGTGGGGAACGGGAAGCGTCCACGGAGACCTTGCATGGTGAAGCTGGGGACAAAGGCCCTCTTCTCCCTCGCTCCCCACAGCCTCCTGCCAGGGCTCCCCGCTGGTCAGACCTAAGGAGAGGGTGGAGAACAAGGGAGCCCATGGCTGCCATCCGTGCCGTCAGCCTCGCAGGCCGAGCGCCAGCGGGGAGGGGGCGGGGCCGTGAGACCGGGGCCCGGCTCAGACCTGCTCGCACTGCCTGCGTCCGAGCCAGTCACCTCTTCTCCATGAGCTCCACAAGCCGCACCTGCAAGCGGAGATGCTGCTGCTCTGGGGACCCTGAGGGCCGCACGGGGCCGTGCAATCCCAGTGCTGGGCACATCGGCCTGAGCTCTGTCACCCGCCCGCTGCGCTGCGGTCCCCGCTGCACCCGGTCAAGCGGCAGCACCGGACCCTCCAGGAGGGGGCGTCAGGAGAGGAGAGGCCCCGGCTCCTGAGATGAAGCCCTCTTGTCCATGCCCAGAGCACTTCCGACTCCCCGCTCCCCAGGCGCTGGGGCGGGAGGGGTGCACCGCCTGCCCCGTGCAGCTGGGGGCATGGAGGCTCAGAGTGGCCAAGCGACGTGCCCCGGGCCACACAGCTTGTGAGCAGTGACTTAGCCGTTGATCCGATTCTGCTTCTGTGAACCGTTTTCTCCACTTGGTTAAAAGTGGTAAATAAGTTAGAATCTGAAAATGCGCAGCAAAGGAGGAAGTCAGTGCTGCAGGAGGCCGCAGCCACAGCAACGCCGTGTCAGGGTCCCGGGGGCACCTGCTCTGCCAGGGACGGCAGGGGTGAGTGGCGTCCCAGGAGCACGTAACCTCAGTGCTGGCGAGGCCAAGTCTCCCTCGTGACCTGCTTTCTTCCCAGAACCAGTGTGACTGTCCTTTGAAATATGCATCAGATTTCCATGCATGTTCCCAGCCGTCCCTCTCCTGGACGCCTGGCGCGGCTGGCAGGCAAATCAATTGGTCCAGCAGCTCCGCCGTCCAAGACACAGAGCTGAGCTGACATCTTCCAGTGAAGCCCCAGAGCTTCGAGCCTGGGCACCTGGGTCTGTTCAATGCAGAGCAACAGGCAGGCGTGGGGACTGCTGTCAGCCGCACAGTGAAAAGGGACAAGCAGCTATGTCAAAAATGACACGCCGGCTTCTGCTGGTCTTGCAAAAGATATCTGCCGTGATGTGACTGCGGCTGACAGCCAGCAACAGAAGTGGCTGGCTTCTGTGCTGGGTTGAAATTCATCCAGCTCCCTGCGTTCACAGCGATGACTTCCAATGCTCATTCTCAGCGAGCCAGGCATGAAATATATTCACAGGCACTACGCGGGTCGGCCCTTGGAGCTGTTTGAGGTACCTGTGATGGGAACATCTGTGACACTTGCTCCTGTGCATTTGTGTTCCCTCGGTTTCAATTACGCAGTCAAAGAATCTTTGGGCAAGAGAAGGGGAGAGAGACAGGGGGCAGAAGAGAGAGAGACAGAAGGAAAGGTAGAGAGAGAGGGGGGGAGGGAGAGGGAGGGAGAGGGAGGGAGGGAGAGAGGGCAGGAGAGAGGGGGAGAGGGAGGGAGGGAGAGGCCGCTGCTGTGGCTCTCTCCTCCTTGGGAGAGTGGGTGCCTGGTCAGATGTCTGAACAGGGCGGGTGGAAGCAGAGGGAGGCACACTTTCATCTTCTGCAAGGACACAGGGATGCTCTCGCTTGATGCAAATGAGGTTGATCTAAAAGCATCTCCCCGTGTCCTGCCAAGCTTCCTGGGGCCGCCTAACCGTTCTCTCGGCGTGACAAGTGAAGGGCGAGTTTGCCGAGAGCACATCTGTGAACAGCAGTAATTGAGAGGGATGCCCGCGGCCGTGGGGCGGGGAGGGGGGCGCAGGTGGAGGAAAACACATGCTGGGGCCGGGGCTGTGCGTGTGCGCGTGCACGCTCGTGTGCACATGTGTGTGACTTCCCATTTCCTCACCACCCGTGTTTCTAGCTCCATAGCCTTGGGGAGGCCCATCTCCCCGTTCGTTCTCTCGTGGGGAAGCACAGTGTGTGTGGGGGGGGACAGAGAAGGGCCGAGCGTCACACCACGGGCAGAAGTGAGCTAAGGGTGCGGGTCCCCTGGTCCCCCAGAAACTGGCTGGAAAAGCCCGTCAACCCTCTTGCCCTCAGGGGCTGCTCCCCTCCCCCGCCTGCCGGCGAGCTGGTGGGTCTCAGCTCTCAGGGGTCTGGGTGCGGCTGGGGCACCGCTGGCTCCCTGTCCTCTCTCTGGGGCTGCAAAGCACTGTTGGCTTTGCCCATCGGCAGACACACCCGTTGGCTCTCAGCTCTTGAATCTAATAGCTAATAGCTTTGCAAGAAACATCCATCAATTCCTGGAGCCGCTTTGGTGCCTGCTTGTTGTGGGAAATGTGGGAAGTCTGGTCCTGGTCGCTCCCATGGCAAGGAAGGCTGCCGGCCAGACACGGAGAGGCAGAGGCTGTCGCCCTGGGGTTCTGGACCCCTGGGTCCCCTTTCAGCCACTTCCCCGGAGGTGGGGTATCGACTTCCACTCGGGGGGGAGGACGATGGCTGCCCCATGGATGAGGGAGGAAGGGCTGAACGTTTAGCCACACGTCTGGGAGCAGCAAGGTCCCGGCTCGGCAGGTCTCCAGGCAGGTGCTACCCGTCCCGCGGGCACCCCCACTCTGCCCTCTGAGCCGCCAGCCAGCCTCCATCAGCCCCACGCCTGCCCCCTGCCCCGCACCTTAGTCTCTGCGCTCCTGGCCTTCAGCTTCCACCCGCGTCCACCCGCGGGCGGCTCCGAGAGGGGTCACGGCCCGGAGTGAGGTGGGGGTGTTGGCGCCTCCCTGCGGGGTTTCCACCCCCTGACCATGTGCGTCAGCCTTGGGCCCAGCTCCGGCCAGCGTCTCGTAGCCCCTCTTTGCTACTCCCCCGGCGGCTGTGACGTGTGACCACAAACCTGTCTTGCCATCTGGAGGCCGTGGTGTGAAAGCAGTGCCTGTGGGGCTGTGTTCCTCCGGGAGGCTTGGGGAGGAGCTGTCTCCTGGCCTTTCCCAGCTCCCGGAGGCGCCCGCATTCCTCGGCTTGGGGCCCCTTCCTCCATCTTCAGATCCTTCTCCCACTCTCTGTCTCTCTCGCCTCTGCCTCCGTCCTCACTTCCTCTGCTCTGACTCTGATCCCCTGCTGCCCCCCCACGAGGACCTGGGGATGAGGCTGGGTCACCAGGTCATGCAGGCTCCTGTCCCATCTCGGCATCCTGCAGAGCCCCGTTGGCCACATAAGGTACCACATCGCAGGTCCTGGGGATCAGGCGGGGGAGGCGTTGGGCCCGTCCCTGCACTCCCGCCCCGTGGTCCCGGGTGGCAGAGCAGCCCCACTACCAGCCCTGGGACCCTGGCGGTTCCTCTTCCCTGCTGTGCGCCCAGGCCTCAGAACTGACCCTCCCACTAAGAGCTTCTCAAATGATCAATGTCTGCTGGTTCCATGTCTCTTCCTCCTTCCAGCCCGTCAGGACCCCCAACGGCATGTTCTTATCTGAGCTCAGGTCCAGAGCCCAGAGGTGCCTGCTCCCGTCTCTGCTTTCCTGTTCAGAAACCCCCGCACGGCTGCCCCCACAGGCTGCCCGCCCCCGCCAGAGCCCGCTCTGGAGGGGCTGAGAGGACACCTGTGCTGGACACGGAAGGAAGGCGCTCGGGCTGCCCTAACCCCGCGGCACCGACGCCACGGCGGCTGCTGTCGCCCACCGGCCCCACCGGCGGGACCCCAGCACCAGCACGCGGCGCAGTCGCCCACTTAGGGCCCGGCTCCTCCACGAGACCACGCGGTTCCAGGACCAGGTGCCAGGACTCACCAGCCCCCGGGTGCCTGGGGTCGCACACGAGACACGAGGGTCTCCTTCCCTCCTACCCCTTTCAGCTCTCAGAGCATCTTGCGCAAGTTACATACTTAGCAACCACCACATTCTCTAGGCCAGAGCGCCCGGCGGTCCCCCCGAGACCCAGACCCGCGCACGGGCAGCTCTGCGGCCCGGCCTGCTGGGCAGAGGCACTAGGAGGGCGCACGAGGGCTGGTGGAATCGACCTGAAAACTGTGAAGCCCACCGGTGTCTCTCGGGTGTTTCTCCCAGTGGGGCCCTCGCCTTTCTCCCTCGGCCATCCTCATAGCCTGAGCCACTGCCGCTGCCTCGGAGGCACAGACCCAGAATGTCCTGCTGAGGTGGGAGCCGCTTGGAGCTGGGAGGGGGGTACTGCGTGTGCCTTAGAAGTCAAAGTGGGGGAAAGGAGGATTTCAGCACAACGACCGGGCTGGGAGTGGGGTCTCAGTGCAGAGCGATGGGCTTGTCAGCACCTGGGGGTCCGTCCCGACCCCAGGCCTCCCCCTCCCCACTTTCAAGTCTCAGGTTTGCTCAGGGGGAGCAGGTGAGTAACCTAGAGGAGGCAAGACCCCAGGGAGAAAAGGGGCAGGAGGAGGGGACACGTGCCCGTGCGCACAGCCAAGCCAGCTCTGCTCCTGCCGCCAGGACCCCGACCCCCCCGCCAAGGCAGCCAGCCGCTGGGGGCAGCACGGCTGTTGCTGAACACGTGCGTGTGAGCGTGTGTGAGAGACAGAGAGGAGGGGAGGGGGGCAGAACGGGGATTCCTTCTCCTCCTGACAGTCTCTGGACGGCCGCTGTGTCTCCCCCTCCTGTCTTAACTGCTGCTTCAGAGCACCTCAGGATCGATCCTGGCTGGTCTGAGAACCCTGGGAAGGAGCCGGTTGGAGCCAAGTTAGCTGCTGGGTCGGATGGAGGCTGACGTGCCGGGCAGAGGGCCGTCTGGGAACGGAAGGCCCCCAGCCCCCACGGCCCGGCCGGCGTCCCTGCGTGCCCTGCCTCCTCTCCGAGCCAGAGCCTTGGGCGGCCCTGAGCCTGCGCCTCCCCACACGTCGGCCCATTTTCTCTTCCCGGCTGCCCGGGAGGCGGGTGTTATCACCCTCACCTTCTACCTGAGGGAAGAAAGTGTGTGGGCACCTGTCTCAGGGGCGGAGCCAGTGTGAGCGGGTCCCCTGACCTGGGGGTCTGGGTGGGGAGGGTCCCCGCGGAGGGGCCTCCTGGCCACAGAGAGCTGCCCCCAGGAGTGAGGTGTAAGTCGCCAGAGCTGCATCCCGAGGAGGCGGACGGGTAGAGGAGTGAGGTATGGGGTGGGGGTCTGTGCCAGTGCGTCAGCTGGGAGCCACCCCCGATCTCCGCATCCGCACCCAGAGGCGCAGCCCCAGGGCCTGCTGCTTCCTGGGCCTCTTCCCAGGACAAAGGGGCGTGGTCATCCCAGCAGCTTTGTTACTTCCCCCCAGACCCGCCGGACGCCTGGGACGGACTGTGAGCACGGTGGGCTCAGCGCGAGAGCAGAGGCCACCCGGGAGGGTCACTGCTGGGTCTTGGGGATGAGGTCCTGGCCGAGTGTCTCTCACCTGTTTGGGAAGGTGCTACATGAGCGACGCTCGCGTCAGCCTGGTGGGTCGCGGAAGGTTAGGGATGACATGGAATGGGGTGCGTGAGAGCCTTTGTTTTCTCGGTGGTGACGCGAGAGGTGTTGTTACCGCCCAGGCCTGTTGCGGGATGGGGGGCGGTGCTGAGACAAGACCCTGCCTCTGTGGAGCTCCTGGCCAGTTAGACCTCCCAGCAGAGCCTGCCTCCCTGGACAGGCCGGAGGTCCCCCGCGGCAGCAGGGAGGCGGGTGGAAGGACCTGCATTTCTGCACCCACCCAGGGGGAGGTGCCATTGTTAACTCTGGTGCCCAGAAGCCCCCGAGTCACAGCACCCGAGAAGGAAAGCCAGGATGCAGCCCGACTCGGACAGGCCCAGCGCTCCCACCCCAGGCCCAGGCTCGCTGCCCCCAGAGGGGGACCCGGCTGGGCTTGGGGGGAGGAGGGTTCCGGGCAGAGGGAGAAAGGGGGACCTGAACGGTCACATTTCCTTATTTTTATTTCCCCAGTAAATGCAGCACCGGATTGGGGGCAGGGGCAGCTCCGAGCTTACAGTGGCTTTTAGTTAATTCCATTAATTGTAAGATATTTTATGTTCCTCTAAAAAGATGGCGTCAAAAACTTGAGATGCTTCTGATGTGAACCTGTGATAAGGAGAAAGTGCGTCTTGGACATGACGAGGAACCTTTGTGCTTTTGGGGCAAACAGTGCCTTTTGGGGCTCCGTCCGCTGCGCAATGTCGGCACCTGTCAGTGGGAGAGACGTTCCCCTGCTCCGCAGCCCACATCGTGTGAGACGCGGTCTCCCGGGCGCCGAGACTTCGGGGGTGTCTGTGACCCCTTCAAGAGCACCGTGTGCTGGAAGAGGCCCGTGGCCGCTGTCTGGCAGGCGGACGGTGAAGGCTCCCTGAGGTCGCGAGGTCCTCCAGTGGTGCCCTGGGCTGGCG
Organism: Camelus bactrianus; assembly: GCF_048773025.1. NCBI lineage: Eukaryota > Metazoa > Chordata > Mammalia > Artiodactyla > Camelidae > Camelus > Camelus bactrianus. Next base: position 14,706,407 of record NC_133553.1, on the reverse strand, counting down.
GGCACTTGCTGCCTGGGGCAGGGCTCCCATGAGTCCCCCAGCCTGGCATCTGGGCTCGCCCGTGCGCCCAGCGAGGAAGGATCAGAGAACTCAAGAAGCGTCTAAGTGCGGCTGCAGGATCCGCAGTTTTGCAGCTGCTCTCTGGGCTGGGCCGTCCTTGCGCTTGGGCATTTAATAATGCAGGCGAGAGCCTCTCGTCCTATTAATTATTAATCGCCCTTTTTGCATATCTGAGGGCAGCACCGAGAGGAGCTCTAAGGCGGAGAAGACCTGGACTGGGGGAAGCAGCACAGGAAGCTGCCTGCCGCCAATGCCCCTCCCTGGCCCCCACCGCAGGAGATCTCCGGGCTCATCCTGGTCACGTCCTCAGAGGAGCTGGAGTGGGGGGGGGCTCCTCCAGCCTGCAAGCGTGATTGTGCACCGTGTGTGGCGAGGCCCACATCTCCAAGGGCACCAGGTTCTCTAGCAGGAAAAGCAGGGGGGCTGGTTTCTGAAAAGAGCTCCTTTGTGACTGAGCCCGCCTGCCCCCCTGCTTACCCAGGGGTGAGGGGCAGCCCACTGGGGCCTGAGGCGGCAATCTGCCCGCCAGCCATGGGGGGGCGCTCTCCCTGCTAATCTCGGTGCCTGGAGGCGTTTGCAGTCTGCACACTGTTCTTTCTGAGCAGCCCTTGCCCTTAGCAACCGTTTCCCGGTCCCTCAGGCCCAGCGGGCTGGCGGGGGACGTGCCAGGCCGGCTCCTGCAGCCCCTGAGCGCATTACAGCCGGGCGTGCTGCGGCAGGTGCAGCCGGTGGGGTCCCCCCCGACCCGGGGATCAGCATTCTCTCCTGCCATCACGTGCCTGGCTCTCACCTCACTTACACGGCCCTCGGCCTCGAGAAGTAGATATTAAAAATAACAATCGAAGGAAAAAAGGAAACAGAAATGTTCTGCATCAATTGCACGTGGTTTTAATTGTGTCCTTTCAAAACCTGGGGTGGGGTCAGGGGGACCCTCGGTTCTCCTGAAACTTTCTCCACAAAGGGCTGGTGGCAGGAGGACCAGTGCGGATGAGGGCAGCACTCCCCTGACTCTCCCAGCGAGACCAGCTCCCTGGCCTGCTGAGAAAGGAGAGACCCGCCAGCACGGCTGGGCCCGAGGAGAAAAGGGCGGCCTGGACCGGGCTCCCACGCCTGGCCCTTGGCAATGTGCCGGGTGCCGGGCCTGAGCGTGGCGGGGAAGGGGGGGTCCTGCAGCCAGATCATAACAGAGCAGGTGCCAGAGTGTCAGGGTCCTGCTCCTGCAAGGGTGCTGTGTGCACAGCACACTCCTGGGGTGCTCGAGGGCCTGAGTGATTCCCCCACAAAACGGCAGAAGACTTGGTCACTGTCCCGGAGGAGGCTGGGATGCTCGCAGCTGGGGAGACAGAGTCCACTCTGGAGCAGAGCGGGGCCCTGACAGGGCAGAAGCATCTGTCTGAGATGCCACCACAGTCCACACCGTAAACACGGCAGCGCAGAACCTGCAGACGTGGTTCCCAGACCAGGTCCGCCCCTCGATGGGCGCATGTGCACGCCCTCAGCTCACGACCTCCTCCTGCCTCCTGGACGTGCCAGGTCCAGGCAACATTCCTGCTCAGGGTGGTCCCCCACCCCCGTGTCCTGTTCACCATTCAGACCTGGCCTGGCCGAGTTCCCCTCCCGAAACTTCCTGGTGCCCTAAAGCGAGCTGCGTGTGCCCCCAATCCAATCCCGCTCGACAAGATCTCTGCTAGAACATCTTCCGTTGGAATTTACCTACCTTATCCGTTCTCCTCACAGGAGTGCAAGCCCTTGCTTGCGTGTATGGTTCCCATGTGCAAACTGGGCGGGAGTCGCCCCTTCAGAGGGACCGGCCCCCGCACTGCGGGCAGGACTTGGCGACCAGAGCCGCCCGCCCGTCAGGCCCCCCGACCCCTGGGCGGGCGCCCAGCAGAGACACCAGGTGCAAACTCTGTGTGCTTCCCTGCAGCCAGAGGGTCGGCCGGCACCTCCCAGCACCCGGCACGGGGCGCATGGAAGAGCTGTTTGGAATGAGCGGATTTAAGGGGACTGGCCTCTCGAGGGCTTGGTGGAAACAGAGATCTCTGAGCTGCCCTGGGTCTCCTCCCCATTGTCCCTGGCACTGTGGCCACCCCGGGAGGTGACACGGGGGCAACACAGCCACACAGACTTCCACACAAAGCCAAGGGGGCCGTGGGCGCATGGGCTTGTGCACACGTGGGAGATGCCACGTTAAACTCTTTCTCTGTTTCCCGTGCGTGTGTGTCTTCCTCCCGCCTGGAGGGCGTTGTGGTCTGAGTCAAGCCCCGGAACGCGCCCGGGGGTCCTGGGGATCCGGCCAGCGCTGGGCCGCCACCGTCTGCACCTCCGTCACGGCACCAGGGGCCAGCATTGAGCTCGTCGCTTCCCTGAGAGAAAAAAATGCATTTAAAATTTTATGCAGAACTTCTTACCTGTGCAGGTGGGCTTCAATAACCATGGGAGACTTGAAGTCTAAGGAAGAAAATTCCCAATTAATTCTGAGTTGGAAGGAGACAGAGAGACTTAGAAACCAGACATCGCGCTGGGAAAACTGTCACTCACAGGTCACTTTACAATCTGGTGCTGAAGTGGGGCTCGGACCACCAGCCCCGGAGGTCACAGCTGCCCTGCCCTGTGTCCCAGACGCACAAACGACACAGCCACACGCAGCCCCTGGGGTCGGACCTGGAGGCACGGGCTGCGGTCAGGGGCTCAGGAGACTGCGGGAAGCGCCCGCGGGGGGCCGGTGCTGCCGCAGGGCTGTGCTGGGGGCGACGGAGCAGGTGTGACACCAGCCTGTTTTCATGGGACACGCCCTCGGGGGGAGGAACAAACTCTCTGTGGTGAGGCAGCAGCCCTGTGAGGTGGTGATCCAAGGCAGCTGTCGCTGGCGTGGTGCAGCCTTGGGCTGGAAGATTCTCACACCTCATTCCAACTTCGTCCCTCCTGCGGCTGGGCATTCCAGGCAAGACCATGTCTACCTGCGGCGCAGATGGCTGGGATGATGGATGGTTCTGAGAACCAATGATTTTGCACAAAGTGTCACCAAAGCTGGAAAACTGACTGACCTTGTCCAAGAGGACTTTCTGCTGCTGCAACCCCCCTGCTGTATTAGGCAGAACCACGGTGGGGAAGTAAACCGGGAGACAGCGCTTCCCCCGGACCTCCCGAAGTGAGCGAGATCAGCTTTGCTCTTCGCAGGGAGGGTAAAGCAGAGCGACTGCCTCTGCTGGGCTCCAGCACTGCTCAGCCCGCTGGGGCTGGTGCCAGGCAGCTGCGTCCACGCACACGTGCGTGCGTGCGGGGTGGGATGCGTCCCCATCACTAAAAGCGCGTGGCTGATGAGGACAGGTTCAGGTGGGAAACTATACCTTGTGTCTTATTTTTGGCACCGCGTAGCGTCCAGTTCCCTGGAATGTATGGGCATTTGGAAGGCATCTGGGGAGGAGGTGGGAGGATTCCGGAGGGTGGCTGCGGCTCAGGGATCTCCTGGACCAGACGGACGGGCCAGGCTGGGGAGGCTCACACGGTGGCCCGGTTGCCATGGAGACACCTTGCCTGAGCAGCCCAGACCTCAGCGGGAATTTCCCAGGATGCCTCGCCTGTGTTTCCTGCTCCTGTTGGTCTCTTCCAGGTTCTCCTTTCCTCCCTGTTTCTTCCTTGTTTCGGTTACATAATCTTTCCTTCTGGGACAGAAGTGTGGGAGGCAAGTGAAGGATTCCTGCTTTAAAACCGGGAGGCCGAGCTGAAGGAAGTGTCAAGGACAGCTGCCTTGGCAGCGAAGTCTCCTGAGAGCCCGTGTCCTGGCAGAACAGTTGCTCAGTGAATATGTGCTGAACAGAGTCGGAGGCGAGTCTGGGCGTGAGGCTCCTTCCTGTGTGTTCAGCCCAGACTGGCTGCTTTCTCGGTCCCTTCCCCCACCAGCGTCCCCGGTCCAGGGGATACAGTCGGAGAAACCCAAGCCCCTCACAGCCGGGCTGTGCGTAGGGCAGGGGGTCGCTGTTTTGGTCAGAACAGAAATGCCGGTCTAGCAGATGGACGTAACTTTCCCCAGGGGAGGGGCCTGCGTTTGGGGAGGAGGGGCTGGCGTTTGGGGAGGAGGGGCCTGCGGCGTTTGGGGAGGGGTGGCTGAAACAAGTGAGTGCTCATCCCCAGAGCCCGAATCATCTGTCAGCTGGGCTTCAAGTTCTGACCGTTTGTTCAGAGCAGGCTCTGAGCACTGGGGCTGGGTCACGTCCGGTGCTTTGAGGGTCTCCGTCTACCGGGCTCTCTGCGGTTTCTGTCCCCTGAGGAAGGGGGCTGATGTCAGAGCCTGTGGGGCGCTGGGCCGTTCCCCCTTCTGTCGAGGAGACGTTTGCTCAGACATACCAGAAGGACTTTTGATGGACAACATGTCCGGTGGGGCTCAGGCGACTGCCACCCTAGTTCCTCCATCCTCCCGTCTGAGGTCAGAGACAGAAAGGGACTCAAAACCCACTGAGAACCGCATCCTCGCTGTTGTCATGGCAACTCATCCCACAAATGTATACTGAGCACCGAGTCCATGACCGGCACTGAGGGCAGCCATGCGGGGGGCTCGCCCGGCAGCTGGGTGTGAAGGTGGTGTGAGCACACAGGGTGCCCCCCAGAGACGCCGGCACTGCAGCCACGACGGGACAGAGTCAGACATGGCCGCGTGGAGGGCGGGGCGTTGTCTCTTGGAAGGAGAATGAGACTCTCAGGCACCCCTGGCTGTGCACACCTGGTCCCCATGGAGCAGGTCTCCCCTGTTGGACACAGAGATGGCTCCTTACAACAGAGCCGCTCCGGGAGAGCACTGTGTGTTTAAGGATGGTGGAAAGAGCTGGAATTGGCCATGAGAGTGGTGACTCCTCTTTCTAAAGGGGGTGAGAGTGTGTGGAGGTGCAGGTGTGTAAAGATGTGGTGCCCACAGTCACCCTGCACAGACCGCACAGGTGGAGGAGGAGGATGGACAGATCTACAGTCCACACAACCTGGTTTTGGTCCAGAACACCCTTCACTGGAGGTGATGGAGCTGGTGGCTCCAGGTGTGACAGGCAGAGCTGCTGTGTGACGAAGAGGCCTGGGTGTCTCTGTGCTCAGAGCTCCACAGGGTCACAGGAAGGGCGCGCTGGTCTTCGTGGAGCACAGGGAGCTGGGGCAGCACTGCCAGCACCACTGCGCCCCTTCCGTCCCAGTGCTGCGTCGACTTCTGTCACCGCACAGGGACACACATGGAGGAAGCCCCGCCATGTCCTCAGAGAGGGAGTTTATCACCATTAAGGATGGGTTAGGAGTTCCGGTTCTCCCAAACCTCCAGCCCACGGGACCAGCTTCCAGGAGGAGCAGTGGGAATAAATAATAAGTACTAGCTGACGACTTGGCTGACAGTGGGACGGAGTCACCTGAGCCAGCAGGTCGTACGTGGGAGGGTGAGGGTTCACTACACCCGCGCAGGGGGTGTGGCTGGGGACGAGAGGCGCCCTGGCAGAGGGAGGTGGTTGGAATAATCAGCAGATGGGTGGTGACACCCACCCGGCCTCCCCGGAGGGGCCTACGGCTCCCAGGACAGGGGTCTAGACGAGGCAGAGATGTACCGTGCTCCAGGAACCTGCCGCCTGGCGGGGAACCATCCTGGTGATCTCACGCCTGCATCTCTGGGTTAAGGGCCAGGCTCCCGGGAATGGGGCGGGGGTAGGGTGACGCTGAGGGAGCCTCAGAGCTCCTGCCTCCGCCATTGTGACCAGGACGCCTGCTCCTGTGGGCCACAGACCCCAGTCAGGACTTCATAAAGGACCTCCACCTGGTCTCTTTGAACCATCATTGCCTTCTTTGTTCTCTCAGCCGGGAGGCCCTCGGGTTCAACCTGGGTGTAGGCAGCAGGAGGCACTGTCATGGCCAACCCAGAGGCCTGGCCTGAAACAGGCCTGTCGGAAAGGCCGGGACCCTTGGCCCTGGATCAGCACAGACACACCGGGGGAACGACCAGGTGTCCGTCTGCGTGGGGAGGCTGCGAGAGAGACCGGGGTGCCCACCAAGTCTCCAAAATGGAGGATGAAAGGAATTGTCCGTAACAAACTGGCAGCCAGGCCAGCCCTCCGTCTGGGGTCTGGGGGGAGCAGTGTGTCTGCACGTCAGGGACGCCGAGGGGGGGCTTCTCCAGGGAGGAGTCATGACGGGGCCCCGGGGAGCCCAGATGTCTGCACAATCGTTACGGAATCTGGGTGTGTCTCCATCAGTGGACCGAGGAGAGCAGGTGGCCCTCCCCAGTGAGGGGGCCTCACCCGGCCCACCGAGGCCTGAACAGAACAGGAAGGAATACGGAGGAAGGCCTCTCTGCCTGACGGTCTGGGAACGGGGCCCAGCCTCTGGGGGACCGGGACTGGGCTGACCTCCTGCGGGCTCTCCCGCATACTGGCCGCAGCCTCCGGGACCACGTGGCTCGGCTCCTTACAGTCAAGCCCCAGCCCAGCCTCTCTCCCCCTCCACCTACCTCTCTCTCTCTCTCTCTCTCTCTTTTTAATTGAAGCCTAGTTTTTGCTGTTTCTCTGGAGAACCCTGACACTAGCGTTGTGTAACAAATCACCGTGAAATAAGTGCTTCAAGCGATAAGCGTCTACGGTCTCCGTGTCCATCGACCAGCAGTCTGGGCCACAAACCGTCGCTGGGTCTCCTACTCAGGGTCTTGCAGAGCCGCAACCAGGGTGTGGCTGCATTTCCACCTGATGCCTGACGGTGGAAGCGTCCACTTCCATGCTCCCCTGGGGTGATGGCAGAATTCCTCCCTTGTGGTGGCAAGACCGATGGCCTGTCCTTTTGCTGGCTGTCAGCTGGAGGCCACCCTCTGCTCTCAGAGGCCATTCAAGGCTCCTTGAAGTCATCTACAGCTCCCTGAAGTCACCTGCACCTCCCCGCGGTCACCTGCACCTCCCCGCGGTCACCTGCTCCTCCCCGCGGTCACCTGCTCCTCCCAGCGGTCACCTGCACATCCCCGCGGTCACCTGCACCTCCCAGCGGTCACCTGCACCTCCCGGCGGTCACGTGCTCCTCCCAGTGGTCACCTGCTCCTCCCAGCGGTCACCTGCTCCTCCCAGTGGTCACCTGCAGCTCTTTGCCGTGTGAGTTTCCCCACATGTCATCAAGTCGGTCAGGACAGCCTCCAGGGCACCTGCCGGCGAGAAGGAGCCTAACACCGTGATGTGCTGTCATCACAGGAGCAGCCCCCCCCCGACCTGTGGTACTCCCATGGGGCAGAGTGAGGGGGTCTCTCAGGGCGTGAGCCCAGAGGGGCCGGGGCCAAGGGGCCCAATTTTGAGTCTGTCCACCAACCACACAGACTGTCTGTCCCCAGAAGGTGCAGTTCTGAGGCTCACCCTGGGTCACCCAAACCTCATGTCGACGTTTTGAGTTGCATTAATATATTTAAAGACGTCCAGTTTCTCTTGAATTTTACTCCTAAAAAATTAACCTCTTTTAGTCTAAACAGTTCATCCTGTCTGGTTCTGTTGCTTCCATTTACTGACGTCTGTCCCATAGAACTTTTCATTCACTCAGTTAAGAAATTTCCCTTGAGATCCTCCCGTGGGCTCTGTCCTCTAAAAGCTCCTGACCAACCGGTCATCTGTGCAGCGTGTGCTGGACCTGGGGATCCGGGTCGTGTCTCAGAGGAGCCGGGGCAGGAGGCTCCTCTGGCGCGTGTCCAGTGGGGGTCAAGCCCGTGGGCTTAACAGTCAGGGGAGCGTGAGACGGGTGCATCTGCCTGTGGGTAGCTCAGAACCCAAACTAATGACCCCAGCAGGAATGCAGGGGAGAATGGACGGGCGGAGCGGGTTTGGAGGTGCTCCCCTGCTCCATCCTGGTCCTGGTGGGACCCCTTCCTGAGACGGGTCTCTGCACCCCCTCCTGCCTGCTCTGAGGTTGGATGCATCCTTGTGGGTCCCGCCTCGTTCCGCAGGGGCCGCCAGCACCCTGAGCACAGAGGTCTTCTCAGGCTCCCACACCCCTCCCCCTGCAGCCGCCTCTGCCCCCCGCAGCCCTGTTTCCTGCAGGGACCGGCCACTCCCTCTGCTGCTCTGCTCGCGTCCAGCCCCAGCCACGCCGTGGCTTTGTCCTCGGGCCCCTGGTTCTGCTGTGCTGAGCCGCCGGTGCCCCTGATGGCGGTGGGACAGCAGGTGCGCCCAGCCTCGGTTCCCGGGCCCCGCAGTGCGTCTGATCGGAGACCCTGAGACGCTCCTTCTCCGGCCGCGTCTCTCCGGCTGGGTGGGCCGGTTTTCCCGGCCACTTTGCTGTGACCTAGCTCTCTGTCTGGACTGTCTTCCGTGTGTAACTCCTCTCCTTTGAGCAGATGATTTGGCTGTCCGTGGTCTTTGTGAACATCTAATGTGAACATCAGACGTGAACACGTCCTTGCCCTTCTGACTGTTCCGGCAGGAGGAACCGCAGGGTTGGCAGTCTCTGTTCTCCTGCACTCGTCGGTCTGTCCCAGTTCGTCTGCCCTGTGCTCCCAGCCCTGCCCCCCCCCCAACAGACCCCCTGCATTTCCGTGACCCTTTGTCAGACTCCGCATGGAGGGCACCCCGACCCCGACCCCGACCTTGGCTGCAGTGGCCTCCACCCTCGTGAGCTCCCCAGCAGCTGCCCCAGGCTGGGCCTGTCAGCTGTGTTCCCAGGTGACCCTCCGGGGCTGACCCCGCAGGCTGGCTGACCAACGCTGGTTGGCCCGACCCTTGTTCTCCTCGTGTGGAAAATGGGAACACGACACCCTTTTTCCGGACCCACGAGCAGGTCAGAGGTGACCCGCATACAACTGTTGGCACAATGTCTGGTTACAAAAATTCAGTAAACGGGGCAATTGCTGTGGGCATCCTTAGCCGTGGGTGGAGAAATGTTTGCCAAATGAGTAACTGGAAGGAGGAATGGACAGACAGGTGGATAGTGTGTCTGAAGGGATTCTTTACGATGGGAAACAACAAAAGAGAACAAGTAAAACCCGAAAGACAGCCAGCCACTTCTTAACTTAACTTCCTTTTGCTGTAGATTTAAGCCACAGGTCGGCAACGCTTAAAAATGTCCAGGTATTATTAAAAGTGCCCTGTATTTGCCCATTAGGGAGCCCTTCCTGAGCCTTTCTGTAGACCCTGCATCTTTTTCACTCCCCTAAAGAAGGAGGGTGTCCAGGCTTTTGGTGGTGATGTTAGAGATTTTGGAGCATTTAGAAATGAGAATTAGAAATGACCCCAGTCTTTTAGGTGGAGAACCGTTTGCCCCTTTGGATTCAGGTTACTGCAGATCGGAGGGCCAGACTCACACCTCGCATCGTTTAGGACATTCACCTCCTGTGCGCTCGGTCACACGGCTGATTTGAAAGTGCTCCCACGTGGGTAATCACAGCCGTGGGGACTGGTCAACGCGTCGCCAGCTGACCCTGCCCTTCGTAGTCCGTGCAGGTCATGTCCACCTCTGCGCCGTCCACACGTGCACCGGGGGTTCCGAGCCTGTCCCCTCCCCACTGTCACGGCCGGGGTCTGGGGGAGAAGACCGCAGGAAGGAAGTTGCCCCCAGAGCAAGTCGCCGCGGTGGATGGCAGGGGAGGACGCTCCTCTCGGACTCTCCAGGTCACTGACGAGGATGTGCGAACCTCCAAGGCACGGCCTGCGCTTTACGTCCCCAGGTTTACCGCAGAGGCAGCAGCGTGCCGGTGGCACGTCTCCTCGAGACCCCCAGAAATGAATTTCCTGACATTTCGCTCTTAAACAAAATGTATCTGTGTTGCCTGTCAAAAGCAGGGTTATTTATACGTCCTGAGATTCTCGGGTTCCAGCAGCTAATCTTCACGAATGTTACTTGATGGGCCATTATGGGCAAGATTTACTTGATATTTGTCCTTTTCCCAAATCTGCACATTTATGTAAAATTGTGTCCTGGGCACTGTATTGAGGCGTGGTCTCCAGACCTCGCTGGCGTGCCAGACACAGCTGTTCCAAAGATGCTCGTGTGAGTCCGCAGAAGCCACTTGGGGGTGGGGGCGGGGGAGAGGCGCTCTGTAAGTTAAAAGTGAATAGGAAGGCTGCTGGCTTCTGCCGAGGAGAATACGGAGTAAACACAGATAAAGCAGATGGAGAACAGAAGACAGTTCAAAAAATCTTTGCGGTTCACAATATGCAGAGAAGTTCCACGCGTCCATCTCTGAAATCCCCGTCTCTGTCCATCCTCTCCCGCCACAGGGGAGCAGCTGGGGCGCGTGTCGTTGGTCCGAGTGGCGAGGCAGGAAAGGGACGAGGAGGGGCTGATTCGGATGGTCCCAAAGTCTTGGGCCAACAGGCTGTCTGAGTCCGAAGTGTTCCCTGCTCCTCAGGGAACCAGTGGGGTGAGGCTTTCTCCTCCGAGCAGCCGGCACAGCGGGAAGCGGGAAGTGGGAACTGAGTGCGGAGGGTCCGCACATTTGAACGGTCTGGCTGAGACGTTGAGGTCCAAGCGGTGACTCGGGCAGACGGTGGGGTCTGAGCTCCGGCTCGGCTGTTGGCTCAGCTGCGTCCTTTCCTCCCTGTGACTCTGCTCTGCTCGCCGTCGGATGAAGGGGCGAGGCTGGCTGGTGGCTGAGGTCCCCCAGCGGCAGCCTCGTGAGACTTAGCTTTCCAGCCTGTTTCCGACCACCTCCTGGGCACCGACCTGAGCTGGGTTCTGGGAATGACTCCAGCAGGGCGTCTGCCCCACCTGCCATGTGGCCGTGACTCAGTGCGGCCCCTTGCGGATGCCCATCCTCCTGGGCACAGGGACCCCCCGTCCCAGGACGCAGCCTTCCCGGTTTCCCTCCTCGCCCTGCTTCTTGGTCTCCTCACTGCTTCATCCTCACCTTTAGGACTTTTTGACCTTGGGCTGGCCCCGGCTTGGTCTTTGCTCCTCTGCCCCTCCGCCCTGGTTTTAAATAATGACTCTGCGACAAGGACTCCGGAGCCCTTCCTCAGCTCAGCAATTCCAAGCATCTCTTATCCTCTCTGCTCGAATAGCCCCAGCTATTGCCGAGCCCCAGACGGAGCTTGCATCCGCCCCCATTCGGGCACTCCCTCCCGCCTTCCGCACCCCGGCAGACGGTGGCTGCTTCCTGCTAGACGCTCGGGTCCGAGACGGGGAGCCACCACGACCCTTGTCTGTGTCTCACCCTGAACACCATACAGGAGGGGATTCTGTGAGTCTGTCTTCAGAACCTGACCACTGCTCATCACCTGCCCTGGTCCCGCCTGGTCCCAGCCACCTCGGCCTCGGGTCTCACGGCCTCCCCTCCACTGGCCGTCATCGGTCTGTTCGCATCACGGCATCAGAGCGCTCTCCTTAAAAGGCAAGTTAGACCGTTTACTCCTCCGCCCAAAATCCTCCAGTGGCCTTGATTTCATCTGAACGAGAGCCAAACCTTTGTCACGGCCTCAGTCCCCAATGTTCCAGCTCCGTGTCCTTCTTGACCTCACCTCCTGTGCCTCTCTGCTGTGGAGGGCATGCGCCCACCTCCGGGCCTTCCTCCTGTCTGTCTGTCTGTCTGCCTGGGGTCCCTGCTCCAACAGCCCTGGTTCTTCCCCCCGTCTCTCTCCAGCCTTGGGGCCAGGGTCAGTTTCTCGGCAGGGATGCTCTGAAGACCCTGGTTAATGTCTCACGTCACCTCCTCGCTGCGTCCCCAGCCCTCACCGCCTTTGGTCTCCTTCATTTTCCCGCACACGTCGCCTGTAAACAAACACTGTGACGCTCGTGCCCACTCGGCTTATTGTTCACTGTCTGCACCCACCGAGCTTTATAAACTCCACAGAGAGGGGTTCCTGTTCTGTTCACGATGGGGCGTGAGCAGTGCCGGTGTGCTGGGCTCTAGTGCTGGAGGGACTTAGATCTGGGGTGATGGGTGAGGGCGGGGACTCAGGGAGGGGACGGATCACTGATGCCTCAAGGGCACAGAGGTCGACTTGAGGCTGGTTCTGAACATCCAGGAACCTGTAAGATGGCGAGGTGGGGGATGTGCTCAGTGCGGCGGGGTGGCTGAGATGGGGGGACAGGGGTGGCCGAGATGGGGGGACGGGGGCAGCCCTGATGGGGGGATGGGGGCAGCCGAGATGGGGGGACGGGGGTGGCCGTGATGGGGGGATGGAGACGCAGCCAGGCTCTCCCCACAAGGTAGCCTTCGGCGGGCTTTTGTCTTGGCAGCTGGTCGCGTGGTGGGGCTGTAACTGGAATGAGGGGTGCAGGAGACAGGGATTCAGGGCCCAGATGCCCATTTCTGCCTGGAAGCCACTCCCTGAGGGTCTGTCCAGTGGCCCTGGGCTTCTCCACTGTGTTCGCTGGCAGTTGCTCTGCACCAGCTCATACAGACTGCCTATTGGCTGTCTCGGATTTTGTTCTGTGGGTTGGCTTAGAGCCACAGCAGACTGCAGGTGGCAGATGGCGAGTGGAGTCCAAAGTGGGGACTGCAGCCCACACTCTCAGGGCCAGGAGTCAGGGGGACCGGAGAGCTGGAGGCCCTGCTCCTGTAAAAGCAGGTGCAGAGCCTAAGGGTAGGTGAGGCGGGTGTGTGCAGGGGTGTGTGTGGGGGGGGCGGGGAACACCCTGATGTGTGCAGGGTTGGCGGGCGGGGACACACTGACCAGGCAGAGCAAACCCTAACCCTGGGCATATTTGTGACCTCAGGTCCTGGGCGTGGCAGCTCCTGGAAACTGAGTTGTTGAACAGTTTCCTTCTAGGCTCTTTGGGGTCCTTGGGCCATTGTTTTAAGAAAAGTTGTCTATTGTCCTGTTGGCCAGAGGGAGGCTCTTTGGAACAAAGGGAGATTCCTCTGAGCAAATTCCACAGTGGGCTGTGCATGGTGACGTGAGCTGGAGGCTGGTCGTTTTCACTGAAGGCTGGTGGATGGCACGGTTCATGGCAAAACCTCGGTGTGGACAGTGGTCCAGGCGGCCCCTTGGTTGCTTCTCCAGCCTCCTCACTCATGTGGCCTCTCTCCAGATGACAGTTTTAATCAGGAACAGACATCACTCAGAGGGGGCTCAAGTTAAATCTTGCAGGTGACCTAGAATTTGGGGCACTCGTCCACATATTCTGATGCATCAAGGTAGAGGTGTTAATCAAAACTTCAGTCTTCACGTCTGAGACGGTGAGCAGCCCTCGGAGCCTGAACGAGGGTCCGCACCCACTGCAGCCGCAGGGACCTGTAGAGCGACTCAGGGTATCCCGAATCTTGCTCCTTTAAAGTTTCTGAGCTTCCACGAGGCTCCGGGCTGTGCCTGCGGTAGGCTGGCTCGGGAGGAGGGTGGAGCCCACACACTCACTCAGTTACTGTACGTCCAGCTTCCTGGGCTTCTCTGAACGACGCGCCATGCGGTACCCGGACCACAGCCAGGGCCCAGGGGACGGCTGGGCCAGCTGGGCCGGTAGGGCTCCGAGCCCGCGGCATCACAGACCCGCCCTGGTGCGCAGCCTGAGACGGGAGCTCTGCCGGTGGGATCCCGCCGGGTGGCCCGGTGGGTGTGCACCTGGGGGTGCTGCGAGGAGAGGGAGGCGCTGTCCCTGGGGCTTGTGTGCAGCAGCCACTCGGCCTCCCTGCAGTTCCCTTGAGAGATGGACACGAGGAGGAGCAAGGATGGAGCAGGCGCTTTCCTCGTCGCCCACACGGAGGACGGCGGAGGCCTGGCAGGATGGAGGTCTGCAGGGAGGAGACCAAATGTGTCTCCTTTTGACCCCAAAGCTGACGTTTCTCACTGCAGTGCCGTCTTCCCACACACGGGCCACAGCGTTACAGACGAAGGGGCTGATGTGGACTGTGTAACTGCTGCGCCCAGACGGTGCTGGACGTCTGTGTCCAGGGAGGACCTGAGACCCAGGCCAACTGAGGACATGGTGTCAGTTGCCCCGGTGGTTCCGAGAGCGTGCCCTGGCCGACAGGTGCGGGGACTCGTGGGCAAAGACTGGTTTCCATGCCGTCTTCAGATACCATTTTCACATCCGCTTTCCTCAGCTTCAGTTAATTATCCACACTTCCCTAAAGCTGGCCAGTATCAGCAAGACCCTTACCGGTTATTCCAAAAGGCAGCCGAGGTGGAAGCTGCTCAGGTTGGGGGTGGGGCAGCCGTGCCCCTGAGGTCAGGCCCTGGCCGGCGGGGAGCAGGCTTCCCCCTCCCGGGGTGGGGGCCGTCACAGGCCTGTGCGCTGCGTGTGGCCCGCTCCTGACTCAGACAGCTCAGTGTGTGCTGTGAATAACCCCGCATCTGGCCTGGGGGAGAATCGGGAGCTTATGTCTTGGAAGATAAGCAGCAGGGATCTTCCTTGGCTTTGCTGTGTCTGAAACACGCCCTGATCTTTTTGCCACTTGAAGATAAATTAATGGAGAAAAGAAGGAGGGAATAAGGGAAAGGCGGCAGATACAACTTGGGTGCAAGTGGCGCCGGATGGGTGGCTGCCAGCATCGCCCTGTGTGGGGCCTGCGTCTGCACGCAAGTCGGGGGCGGCGGCCCCCCTGGGTCCCTCTGAGGCGTTTGGGCGCAGCGCCGTCCCAGGAATGATGAGGGGAACCTACCCAGGAGCTGCTTGTGGGCTCCGGCGGGATCGGGAGGGGGTCGGGGCTGCCCAGTGTGGGGGCAGCAGAGAGGGTGACCTTTGGAGTCCAAGACCCAGGAGAGAAGGGGAGAGGGCCTCGTCTGCCGGGGGTCTGCAGGCTCGCCCGCCCTCCCAGCACGCAGGCTCGTGGGCTTAAGCTAAAGCACTGGGTGGGGGAGTAGACCTCTCCAGAGCTGTCTCGTTACACACGGGGCCTGTCCCCAGGGGAGGCGCAGCCTCTGACAGAGCTGCCCTGCCCTGTAACTGCCTGATGCCAAGGACTGGAGGGAGGGCTGCGGCTGCCTTCCCTCCTCCGGGGCCGGCACTGGATCCCGAGTTGCCCGGGCCCCCACGGTCAGATGAGCTGGGTTGTGGCGGGTGGCGGGGGGAGACAGTCTGGACGCAGGTACACGAGAGCCTTCATCCCTCGCTAGGGTCTGAGGCAGATGGTGTCTGGAGTGACCCCCTCACACTGGCGGAGTTCGGCAGAGGCCGCAGACGGCTCACTGCGGGGCTAGAGAAACTGTTCCCCGCTTCTCGCGGGGTCGCCAGGGCAGCACCTAGGCCAGGCCCTGCGGTGGGTTTTCTGGGCGGTCAACCCTGGTGTTGCTCTAAATCCTGGGTCAGGGAGCTTTAGACGTGGGGATCTCAGGCCTCAGTGAAGGGGCAGCAAACCCGAGCTGTACCGACAGGAGGCCTGGGGGACGGGCTGCCCGGTCTGCTGGAACAAAGCAGTGTGAAGCCAGTGGCTTACAACACACGTGTTTGTTCCGCACAGTCTGGAAGACAGGAGTCCCTCGTCCAGGCGTCACTGAGCCACGGGGGAACCCCTCCTGCCTCCTCCAGCCCCAGGCCCTGCTGCTTCTCCCGCAGCTGCGCTCACAGCCCCTGGGCGAGGGCACCGGGCTTGG
This sequence comes from Camelus bactrianus, assembly GCF_048773025.1. Classification (NCBI taxonomy): domain Eukaryota; kingdom Metazoa; phylum Chordata; class Mammalia; order Artiodactyla; family Camelidae; genus Camelus; species Camelus bactrianus. Next base: position 14,690,892 of record NC_133553.1, on the reverse strand, counting down.
GCTGCGCCGTCGTGTGGCCCCTACATGCCCAGGTGACACTTGCTGGTCTCCGTCTCCTGTCACTGACTGCCACAGCCTGGCTGCTTCCTTCCAGAGCGGGGCGTGGTGGTGACCCCGGTGTAGTTGATTTTGTGTCCAGCACAAACTCTAGTCCATTTCTGTGCTTCGACGGGCAGCACCGACGATTTTCTTTGCACAGTATTTTATAGAATCAGTTCCTGTTCACCTGACCTACTTTTTTACTCACCATCTTGTACTTGTGGTTCTGCTGGGTTTTTGACGCAAGTCCATCTTCTCTGTGGTTGTGAAGTCTGCCTATTTTGAAATGACTCCCTGAACTTAAGCGCATCCTAGAGGTAGTTGTCAGTCTTAACCCTCACCCTTCTGCTCCTACCCCAGGATCCCCGACAAGCCCGCCAGGCAGTTGTCACTCTCCCCACTTCAGGGCTTTTACACCCCAGAAGCTCCAGTCTGCCCGTGCAGACAGCGCCATTGTCAGCAGCGCAGAGTCGGGGAAACCGTGTCCGAAAGGAATCAGACGGCGCTCCAGCCTCTCTGGTCCATAGCCCCGGCGGCTTTCTCCATGCTGCAGCCGCGGCATCTGGACAGAGGGCCTGGCAGGGGCACAGCTGGGTGGGCCCAGGGAGTGTGCTCAGACGGTCGAGGGGGTCCTGGAGGAGCCGGCGAGGGGCACAGACCGCCGGGCGCGGTGGTCACTCTGACGACCACAGTGCCGGACTATTTAGGGAGGGAGGCGGCGTGGGAGGGAGGGTGCTGACCCCCGCTCCCGGGTCCTGCGTGCGAGCTGGTCCAGGCGGAGGTGATCCAGGACGCAGAGCCCAGGCTGTGGGGCAGTCCAGGCTGCGCTCAGAGCTGCGTGCCGTCCCCGGTGTGCCTCCGGAATGGATGGGCTCCAGGCAGGCAGAGAGGGGACATTTCAGAGCCAAGGGCGAGTCCTAGAAGGCACCGCAGGGGCAGCAGGGAGAGGAGCGGGGACTAAGGCAGGGAGGGACCCGGGTGCAGCGGGGGAAGAGCTCCGCTCTGTGCTGGCCCCTCTCCCCGCAAGCCTTCTGGAAGCTTCCTTGACTCTGCATTTACTTTCTCATCTCCACAGAGGATCAGCACACTCAGTTCCTTGCAGGCAGCTCCAAATGCGTTTTGCGCTTCCTCTCTGGGCTCTGCAGACCATCGATCCTTCTCCCCCCCAACCCCCGAGTGTCTACAGCCGGTGTTGGGCGTCACCTCCAGCAAAGTGTTAATACCTTGCCGGGGTTGGCAGCCTTCCAGGGCACTGGGGCCAGCAGGCGGGCGGCCTCCCTGGAGAAGCTTCTGCGATCGTGGTCTCCAGATGCGCAGAATGAGAGGTGGGCCCTCTCTGGAGGCTTCCTCCCCAGCACGAGGCAGAACGCCACCCACCTCTACGGTGTGACCTCACAGGAGCCCCGAGAGGCCTGGACTGAAGGATTAAAATGCCACGTTCAGTCCCACAGGAAACAAGAGCACGAGGTGAACAGCCTCCTCCGCCCGCTCTCCAGCACCAGCAGCCGGGTCCAGGGCTCCGGTGTTTGTCGCTTTGCCCCGGCCATGGTGCAGGAAGTCGGGACCCCTGGGGTAGCTGCCTCCTGCGGGGCCCTTCCCTCTGTCCCTGCCCGTGGTGTTTGCAGAAGAACCCGCCGTGGTGTGCACAGGTGGGGCCAGCGGGAGTGATCAGAACACGAAGGTGCCATCAACGCGGTGTATTCTCACGACGGGGCTGTCACCGCATGCTTGTGTTTCTTTAAAAGCTGATCTTGTCTCATCAACACGGTTTTCATGGTTTTGTTTCTCCACAGCCGGGGCAGGGGTGCAGAATGGCCATTCTGGGGGAATCTTCTGATGAACCACGTGTGAAAGCTCTTTGGCTGGGGCTGTTCTGAGCTGAGGTGGAGCCAGGTCGTCGGGGTGAAACCACGAGGACCCCCGTCCTGGACCCCCTTCCTGGACCCCGAGGTTGTGTGTGATCCCAAAGTCTCCTCCCACAGCTGCTGGTCCTACCAGACACCCCACATAGGTGCACCCCGGCCCCCAATCCATGGCCACCCCAGGAGGGAGCTCCCACCCACTGCTGGGCCTCCGAGGGGCCACCTGCCGCCCAGAGAGCTCTGTCCTGCCTGCTCCACAGAGCGGCCGAACCTCCGGCGGCGGAAGCAGATGCACTGATGCTCCCCTCGAGAAGGCTCATCCGCCCTGGCCTCTGCCGCGTCCCCCCGTGCTCCTCACGCACAGCACAGCGCCCGTAACAAGCTCCTCGGTGGAGGAGTTGATCACAATTTGTGAGGAAACCCAAGGTCTATTATGGGCTTACCTTTCCCACTTCCTTACGAAACTTGAAACTTCCATGTGAAACGTGAACGTATATTCTGAAAGAAGCATGTGTCATTGGGAAAGCGCACAATCGCAGAAACCTTGGGAAATACAAGAAGTCGCTTCTAAAAAGTCCCGTGTGACTCCATCGCCCAGGGGTAACTAAGCCTCCCAGGGAAAATGTCTCTCCTCCTGTTTGCAGACTTGGTTTCTGGGGGTCTTTTTAGGCAGTCATACTCTTTGTTTTTTCTCTTTACAATATCCTTTTATGGTTTAAACCATCGCAGGCTATTTTCTATGTCGCTATTAAACATTCTCTGTGGTGTTACTTCCGTGGCTCCCTAGTATTTCTGCTAAAAACCACGCTCTTCTCTCTCCACCCCTTTTCCTTTCTCCCTGTTTCTTCACCACGTGAACCACGAACTGTTATTTCATGACGTATTTAGTTGTTTCTTGTCTGTGCACAGACAACACGAGGCACACAGTAGACACTCAACAATACCTTGCTGGGCGAAGGCGTGGATTTGCTCCGCCCTCTAAGTGCTGTGCGCTAAGCCCGCTTGTACACACGTCTGTGTGTGTATTTTTGATACTAACTTAGGGTACGTTCTTCAAGGCACTCTTTCTAGGTAAAAAAGCAAGGGCATTTATATGACTCTTGATAGCAATTGCCAAATGATCGTTCAGAAATGCACCAGGTTATGTTCTCACCACCATCTGAGAGATTTGTGTTTATTTTTCCGCTTCTTCTGAAATACTCACTTGTGTTTATTCTCATCTCTATCAGTCTGACGGATACAGCACACAACTTGTACCTTCATTTGAATTGTATTTGTAATGAACCAGAATATGTTCCCATATTTACTGACCATTTATGTTCTCAATTGCCTGTTTATTCTGTCAGCTATTTGTTATTTCTTTGTCAGATTTGTTTACATTTTAAGGATACTGATCTGTTACCTGTAGCAGATACTGCTTCACTGGCCACTCGGCATTTAATTCCACGGTGTTTTTGGTGTCCAGCATGGCTGCGTTCGTGCACAGGTGTGTCCCTGTCTTCCTCTGTGACTGTGGGCCCGTCACTCCCAGACGCAGGGTTCCGACCCCTGATTCCAGCCCAGGTCCGCCAGCAGGGCTCCCGCTAAATGAGGATCTCCTCCCTGAGTTAGGAGCCTGCAGGTCCTGCTGAGAGGAGGGGAAGGAGACACTCATCTCTCTCAGAGCGGACTGGAGTTCAGGCTGGGACGGGACGCAGAGCACACCTGCAAGGGAGCGTGGGCTGCAGGGCTGGCGGGGGCTGCGCCTCGCGGTCCCCCAGGCAGCGAAGTACAAAGGAGCGGCCGCACTTCCGAGGCTGAAAAGGCCACGTTGCCCTGCACACCTGTCCTCTTAAAATCTATCTTAATCCCACGTCCTGATGTTCTGCCATCTGCCGACGTGCCTCCCTCCTCGGGAATAAGTCAGGCCGTGAATTAACGTCTGCTCCCGGACTCCGTGCGCCGCTGCCTCCCGTGGGCGCCGCGGCCGCCGGCCTCTCGCCGCCCTCCCAAAGCCCTCACTTTGTTCCTCCTCCTCCGCCTGCAAACATGCTTTATTGTCCTCATTAATCCCTCTACAGACAGCACCCCAAACTCTATTCCTTTTCAGGAAAATTAGAGCAATTTTGAAAAGCCCCATTATTTTACACACATGAAATAGAAGGAGAGATTGTACAATGGGCCGTGTCATCACCAAATTTAGATCTTCGCCAAGTCTCACTGTGATGAAATGTGGACGTTTTTGAAATGCCAGCTTGGGCTCTGAGTCGGTGGTAAATGGGGCTGCTGGAGGGGACCCTGTGAGGCCGCAGAGGCAGCGGTTCTGGACGGTCGCGAGCGGGGACCCTGCTCAGAGCCGAGGTCCCAATCCCCGGGTCTAACGCCCCCCTGGAAGGAGGCGCCCTGGCTGCGCTTCCATTCACGCTAAGGGAAATGGCCCGTGGGCGTCAGGAGGCAGCCCCTCCGGCAGGGCTGGCTTGCGAGGGGAGACTGCAGATTTGGGCTCTCTCCTCGGTGCTTGCACTTCCCCTCTGCCCTGCGAGACTTCCCGGGGCTGCCTCCAGTGCCTTAAACCGATGGGCCCTAGAGGGGATCAGAAGGAGATGTGCCTGCAGACGGGCTTCCCGGCGTCGTCTGGGCCGACGGCTCCTGTTTCAGGAAACGCAGGCTGGATTCTGTATCAAATGGAGTGAACGTCGCCAGAAGAGAAGATGAAAAATAGCAATCAGGGAATACACAGCCTAATTTATTTACTCCCCAAGATTTGAGTTAGGAAGAAGTGTCATGACGTTTTCTCACTGAATTGAGCTCCTCAAGCTGGTTTTGGAGGGCGCTCTAGGCCCCAGCTCTGCGGTGAGTCACCGCAACAAATGGTGGTGGGCAGAGTGCCCGCTTCACCAAAGCCATGGGTGTTACTGGGCGACGGGGGCCAGTCTGGACGCTGACGCCCGGAGTCGGGTCCGATCTGGGTGACAGGTCTGGCTGTGTGATGGAAGCTGCAGGTCAGATGGTTGGAACGGCCCTGAGCTGTGGCCTGGCAGGCGGATCCCTGGTGGCCAAGCAGCCTGAGGAAGGGGCAGGGGCAGACTGGCCTTCTCCTGGCCTTGGACTGGGGTGCCCTGGTGGAGGGCTGCGGGTCTGCTGGTCTGAACAGAACTTGCTCCCAGATAGAGATGCCTTGGGGGTCCTCCTCCCAGCCTGGCAGCCCTGTTGTCCCCGGGGAATTGGCGTTTGGGGCCAGATTCGCACACACAGACTCACAGAGTGCGCACTGTGTGCTGGGGATGCGGGGCGCTGGCCGGGGCCTGGAGCGGGAGCTCGGGCAGCACCTGGCTGCGCTGCTGCTGGGAGCCAGCTCGACTCCGGAGCCGAGCTGTGCCCAGGCTTTTTCTGCCAGGGGCAGTGGTAGGGGCGGTGGGGGGCCAACGTGTGGGTGCGCTACCTTCCCACAAGCTCTGAAAGCCGGATTCTGCAGGTGACGTTGACGCCTGTGCCCAGGGCGGTGTCACAACCACGTCTCTGTTAGAAACCTTGCTTGCTGGAGCTGGGGGGCAGTGTGAAGGGGGGAGAGGAACTGGGGGGGGGGGCTGGGCTGTCCATGGTGGGTTACATCTGTACCAACGGCATGAGGAGATGGACCAGACGTGAGAATCATGGAAGAGCTGAACGGCTAGCTGGTGGGAAGACACAGAGAAAGCGCTCTCGGACCCCCTGCGCCGCTGTCTTTGGCTTTTGGACAGAAAGGGGTCTCTTACTGAAGAGGGAAGCAGAGAGGTGGGGGTGACTCTGGGGAATCTGAGTTTGGGTTCTGAGAAGGCTTCCTGGTGCCATTGTGTTGGGAGCCGCGTGTCCATCTGGACTGGAGGGACAGGCGAGGATGGGCGGGGGGGGTGCGTGTGGTCGCAGTTGTGAACCTGAATGAGACCTTCCTGTGGACCTTCTGGAGTGAGCGCGGAAGGTTCAGGATGGAGCCCGGGGAACAGCAGTGCACATGAGACAGAAACGGAGGGGGCCCTGCAACCGAGACTGAAAAGAGGTAGGAAGTGGATCAGGAGAGCGCAGTTTCCTGGAAACCAGAAGAGGAGCGAGCAGGAAGGAGCAGCCCAGCCGCTCAGAGGCGGGAGCAACACCGCGCGCGGAGGCGGGTCTGGCCAGCGTCCCTGCCGTGCAGGGCTGGAAACAGCGTGAGGAAGTGACCCCCCTGCCTGAGCAGAGGTGGGGACGGAAGGTGGTGGCAGGAAAGGGCTGTGGGCGCGAGAGAAGCGCTTGTCTCTGTTCTCGCTCCTGAGAAAGGAAGGGCTGGGCACGTGACCTCGAACATCTAAACTGAGATGAAGGAGGAGGTGGAGGTGAAGGTCAGTGCCAGGAGGGAAGGCGAGCCAGGCAGCCTGCAGACTGGGGACCTTCTGGGAAGCGGGGGTGGGGAACGGACAGCAACGCCGGACCCGTTGGGGGCACGAGAGCTGGGAGTCTTCCTTGTTTGCTCACTTTTGGGCTGTGCGAGTTCCGTGGGGAATGCCCTAGGTGTCGAAGTCTTCACTTTGGGGGGGTTCACTCGTCTTTCACAACGTTTCCTTGGGTGCCAGCTCTGCTCAGAGCTGGGTGTGTGTTGCTGAGCCAACACCAGGCCTTTCTTCCTACAAGGGGAGAGGGTCAGAGTTCGTTCTTCTCCCCATACCCGCTTTTCCCTTCTTCCTTCATTGTGAGCCTTAAATTCTCAGCTGGACACATGGCCATCTAAATAAAGATCCTGTCTCCTGGCTTTCTTGGTACGGAGGGTGGTCTTGTGGGTGGGCTCTGACAAAGACGTAAGCAGAACGGTTGTGTTCAACTCCAGACGGGGCCATTTCAAGGAAGGGGCATGTCTGTTTCAGTCTCTTTTTCTTCCTGCTGGAATGTGAATACAATGGCAGGAGCTCCAGCAGCCTTCTTGAAGCCGTGAGTTATGACTCACGTGTAGGGGAAGCTGGAGCAACAAAATCAAGGGAATCCAGAGTCCCCGACATTTGGGGAACTATCAGGTCAGCCCTAGATCATATAACTCTGAATTGACTTTATCTGAGATAAAAATAAACTCCTGTCTTCCTTAAGCCCCAGTTATTTGGGGTATCTGTCACTCACACAGCTGAAGTTATCCCAAATAATACAGAGAGGCAGATAACAATTGTATAAACAAATAAACAACTTGCAATAACTGATCTGATGGACGTGAATGTCATGTAGTGATACAGACTTAGTGGGCAGGAGGAAGGGAGTCCACAGAAAAGACTGTCAGAAAAGGTTTCATTAAAAACAGATCTTAGAGGGGGAAAGGAGTGACGGCTACAGAGACAGCAGGAGAGTGTCCTGAGCAAAGAGGATGCTGTTTCATGTGGTCACACGTGAGCTGGGGCACAGATGACAGTTGTCAGGATTACTGTTGATAAATTATAATAAAATGCACCTCTAAGGACTTACAGAACCCTTGCAGGAGACAAAAACCCACTGAAGCTCGGTTAGCCTCCAACAGGGGCTTTCGTAGCTCCCGCGACCCACCTGCAGGAAAGCCAGGTGAACACACGCAGGTGAACACGCCCAGGTGAACACATCCAGGTGAGCACACACAGGTGAGCACACGCAGCTGAACACACCCAGGTGAGCACACGCAGGTGAACACACATGCTCTCCTGGACTTCAGGTTCCTGCTCTTGTATCAGCTTCTCCAGGAGCTGGTGTGATGGCCCTGCCACTTCCTGCTCTGAAGTCTACAACTTCATGACCTGAGAGAACTATTTCTCTCTCTGTCTAGATTTAAAAACCTCTAGAATGGCAGGTAAACTGTATCTTAATTTTAAAAGAAAAACAAGTTTAAGAAAACAAGTCTCTGTGGAGGTTAATTGCACATGTCGGTCTGGCTGGGCTGAGGGACCCCGGGAGCCGGGAAGCGCGTTTCCGGAGTGTCTACACAGGTGCTTCTGCAGATTAGCCCCTGACTGACGACCCTGTGAGGAGGGTGGCGATCCCGGTGCAGACGGGCACGCGTCTCTGTCCCAGCGCTCCCCAGCCCTGGTGCCTTGAAGAAATAAGACAACGTATGTAAACACTTGGCACGCGGGGACGATTAATGAACGCTGACGTTCATCAACAACTCTGAAAATAGGTCCTTTTGAACTTCATTTTGCAGAGAAGAGAAGTGAATCTCAAAGAAGTCCCGCAGAGTGTGTTGTAGAAAGGGGGTTGGAACCCAGTTCTCTCTAATTTCCAAGCCCCTCAGCATCTGCTGGCACCCCGACCCCAGGCTCCTGGAGACAGAGGCTGTGACAAGTGTCAGGGTCGCTGAGGCCTCCTTTCTCACATGACCAGTGTTCGGTCCGGCTTCCCACGGGTCCCTCCTCCGGTCACCACACCCGCTTCCCAGTGGGAACAACCACTGCTGAGGGCCCCCGCGGGCCGGAGAAGGACCCCCGTCTGGCCTGCCTGACTCCTGCCCTCCCCGAGTCACGTGGCCCCGTAGGGCTGACATCGACCCCAGGAAGGTGGTCCATTCGGACTCGGACACTGCGGTGTGAACTTCCTGGACACGCTACTGACTTCCCTGGACTTCCCTGATGCCGGCAGCCAAGAAGAGGCTGGTCTGACCTCCAGGTCCCCTCTGAGGATGGGAAGGGTTCAGACCAGAGCATGGCCAGTCCCCAGCACCAGAGAGCCCTGGGCAGAGGCAGCCACGCTGGGCAGATGCCCGGGGCGAGTGGGAGAGGCCAGGTGGTCCAGTGCGCTTCCTCAGACAGAAGCCAGTCTGGCCAGTGGAAATGGTGAGTTTCTCGCAGGAGGCACGGTTTGTGCAGGTCCCCAGCCAGCTCAGCTCCACCGGGACAGGCATTTCAGGTCCAGCGCCAAGGAGGTCAGGCTCGCCTGCATGAGAGCCAGTGAACCCGCCTGGAACCCACTCCTTCTAGCCAAGGGCGTTGGGCTTTGGGTCTAAGACCAGTGTCCCGTGGCCTGAGCTGCCCTGTGGCCACTGAGACACAACCTTCCCTAACCCCTAGGGTGGCCAGTGGGGGTGAACTGGGGGGCTGCACTGGGCTCTGTCCCTGGCTGCCATCCACGGCAGTGCTGTGCCTGGAAGCTTCGCCCTGGGTGGGGCTGTGGCCACGGGCACCGCCGCGCTGGGGTTGGCAGGCGGCGGAGCGAACTGAGAGGTGCCGGGTGTCGGTGCGGGCCCGACGGTGAGGCTGCGGGGGTTTTCACACCCCAGCCTGTTGCTTTTACTTCATGGTTTTCTGGAAATGTGCCCTGACTTTTATACGCTTCCTAATACGTTTTCCAAATTTGAGCAAAAGAAAAAATTGTTCTGAAATTTTCTTATTCCCTGGGCTCATATAAAACAATCTGCATTTAAGGGTATCTAAAGAGGTAACATTCTTCCAACTATTATTACTGGCTGGGCTTAAACTGCATGTAAATTAAATTGCTGAAATGAGGATAAATACAACATAGTCAGTAGTAAGATTTATCCTCTGTAATGTACACGAAATATTTTAATTTAGAATTTTCCTCAGTTAAACCTTGCTTTTACGGCATTACATCAGAAATTAATACACTGTAGTCTCTCTTTCTCACTGAAATACATTTTCTAACAAACCAAACTTTTTTGGTATATATTTTTAAATTTTCTAGACAGGTGACCACTTCCTGGATACTCTTGCTTAATTTGGAGACACATGCCTGTGACTTAACTCTGATATAATGTTGGTTTGCCTTAAAAGTTAAAGCTCTTTAAGTTTATTCTGGTTTTATCCAGCCCACAGAGGTTTTCCACCGTTTGGAATGATCAGAGAGAGCATGGGACCTTTGCAGCTAAACCAGGGAGAGGCCACATGCGGGAGTCCCCAGAGATGCTGAAAGCAGGGACAGCATATAGAATCTTGGGAGAGAGACTTCCCTGACCGCGTGCAGCTGGGCCCAGACTCTCCTGAGGAGCAGAGACCCAGCGCAGAGCCGCGGGCCGTCTCCCTGAGACACACCGGGACTGGATAGAAACCCTGTGGTCACATCTGAGGACATGCAGACTGACAGACAGAGAGATAGAGGGAAAGAGAGGGAGAGACAGAGAGAAAGACAGACAGATGGCGAGAGGCAGAGACACAGAGAGAGAGACAGTGTTAGAGACAGAGAGCCGGGGCTGCCCCAGTGCTCAGAGGGGACCCCAGGTGACAACTCGCCATGTCGGGGGGCCGTGGGGACGCTGCCCGGGGCCTGCAGGGGAGGAGGAGCCCGGCCCTGCTGGGACTTCACGGGGAACCTTCGCAGGGGAGAAGCGACCACAGCTGGCGCCTGGAGGGAGGCTGTCCCCTCAGAGCAAACAGCGTACCTGAACTGGAGGCTGGTGTGTGGTGACGAGTCACGCTCCGACGGTCAGCTGCCTGCAGCTGCCCACCCTCCTCGGGCGTGACCCCTCCAACCCCTCTTCTTGTCATATCATGTCTTCTGACTAACCCCCACCCCCCGTGGAGACCCCGTGGTTGCAGTTGGCCCACCAGACAGTCAGGATCATCTTCCGCCTCAGGACCCTTGACTTCACCGCATCTGCCAAGTCCCCTTTGCACGAGGGCTCCCCGGAGGGGTGGGGTGTCTGGGGCGGACGCTCGCGGTGGCCCTGGAGCGTGGGGTGCAGCACGCGGCTGTGCGCACACACCTGGAGGACAGTGCGGGCTCCCACTTCCTTCCCAGCCTGTGGCTGGACTTACAGGGGAGCCGGGGAGGCCACGTGCCAATGACAGCAGGTCAGCGGTGTGCACCCTCTCTCTGAGAATGAGGTCAGGGGAAGCCCTCGGTGCCCCTGCTGGGGCTGGAGCCACGGTCTCCTCCAAGTGCCTTCGTGTTTCATCTACTGTGTCATTTCTGACCTGGGATCCGGGATGGCCTCTCTTCCGTGTCCACGTGGGGACATTGAGGTGTCTGCCCTCCAGGAATATCGCTGACAGACTCTATGTCGCCGAGCCCAGCATGGGGCCAGCAACGAAGCCCCAGCTTTCCTGGAGGGCAGCCGGCACATCTCACTCTCAGATTTGTAATTTTCTCTTTTTGCTGTGACGTGTGCTCGTGGAAGGTGTCCGGCCTCCGGGACAGGAGGGAGGTCTGGGTTTCTGTCCCACGTCTTGCCAAGCAGGTCACGCCCACGTTGCTGATGGGGAGGATTAAGGCACCAAGGAGTGCAGACCCCCAGCTGCACTCTGGCTCACGGGTGGGAGTGGGGCCGCCCCCCCTCCTGCCCCCTCCCTGGCCTCAGCCAGTTGCAGTGTGAGGCCGGCGCTGGGGGGGAACAGTGTTTCTTCCCTGGCATTTCATCTCCACCTGCAGAGAGCTCGGTCTCTCCCGGAATAGCTCAAGTAGGCTGTGACCTCGGCAAGCACCCTTGAGAGGCTCTTGAGGGGCCTTGAGAAATTGCACAGAAGGCGCGGTGCATCTGGCCTGGATCTATTATTCATGCGCGCATGTTTCAGAGAGCACGGTAATTTAGAGGCTCTCGGAGAGCGCTCCCTGCCGCAGCCATAAACCACGTTTCATGTGCTCCGGGGGAAAATGATCTTCCCCTTGCTCCAGCGAGGGGTCACGCGGGGGACTCGCACAGATGGAGCAGAGGGGCAGGAGGCGGCCGGAGGCGGGCCAGGGCTTCTGCCAAGGACTTCCAGACCCCGCGCAGGGGCAGGGCCACTCCAGCTGCTCCTGGGTGACCTTCTGAGCTTTGTTCTTCTCATTTGTGAAACGGGACTCCGGGCTCGAGGTGTCCTGAGGACCACAGGGTCAGTCTCCCCGCTTTCCACCCCCCGCCCCCTGCCTGGCCCACAGCAAGGGACTTAAAGCTCCCCCCAGGTGCCCCCAACGGGGTGACTGACGCCTGTCTTTCCTGTTTCAGAAACCAGCATCGGTACACGCACAGCACCTGGAATATTGAGCCAAGACTATATTTTATCTGTATATTTATTTCCATCTTCACAGCCCCCATGTGAAAAAGGCATGGCTTTTATGTCTACAGAGAATATAATAACTACAGAAGCACAGATTTCCCCAGAAAACACAGCACTGGGTTGGCAAATTGACAGACACAAACATGTACGGCTCATCTAAGTGGGTGGAGATGAAAACGGAAATCAGGGAAGAGGCTGACATCCCCTTTTAGACGCTGGAAACAGCCTTAGGGAGAAGCACAGGAATGTGGGAGGTCAGGCCAGGGCCAGTCTGCAGTTTCACGCTTTTGCTGTGATGAGGTGGGGAGTCCGTGTGGTGCACAGGCCCCTCCTGCCGCAGAGCCAGTCCCGTTTCTCCTCCCTGAAGCCCGGCTCCTCTCTGGAAAGCGAGGAGCATCGTTCTGCACCGAGCAGACGGCGCTATGCGTCAGCAGGGCCTCCGCCCCAGCCATCCCCGGGAACGAGGGGTCCCCACCGGCCCAGTGCCCGGGCTCTCACGGGCTCCAGGAACTTCCGCATCCATCCGCCCAACCTTCAGAACCTCTTCTCGCCACTCAGCCTGGAGGATCCCTCCCTGGAGTTCCTCCTGATGCTCACGGTGGTCCCCTGATTACAAGCGGGGCCCAGGTGAGCGGGAGGACCTCCCTGCCCGGCCCCTGACTGGGGTGGGACGGTGATGCTGCCCTGGAGGTGGTGGGGAGGGCCCGTCTGAGCAGAAAGTACCCCAACTGTTGGCACGACAACGAGAAGGCGGAGGGGCTCCGAAATGTGCACCTTAAGACGGTTGACTTTCTGTTCAAAGATTTCACTGCCATGAAAGCAGTAACAGCCCGTCACGTGAAGCAGCCTCCGACACCTTTAGACCTTTAGAGCCACCTGCAGGCCTGCACAGGTGACCTTCCGACGGCCCTTCCCCACGGGAGGGTGGATGGGTGCTCAGCCCAGGCCAGGGTCTGGTGTGCAGCTCGGGGCGGACGCTGTCCCACTGGGCAGGCATCCTCGACCGAGGCCAGGACGGTCTCCAAGAACAGCAGGTCCCCCGACTGGCACACCCGCTCCCCTGGCAGGTTCCCAGTTTGCACTGAGACGCAGTTTCTTGGCCGTAAAATCAGGACGTGCTGCTCTGAGTGGCGGCGGTGGTGTGTGGGTGAAGTAACCTGGTGACGTCAGGAGGCTCGTGAGGAGGGTGAGCGCCAGAAGCCTCTGAGTAAATGTTAGTTTTCCTTCCCAGCCTCCATGCCCCAGATTTACCATTTTTGCTCCTGTGATGTTTATTTACATGTTACATCCATGTTAAGTGATTGTTTGTTCCAACACGGACACACCCCAGGGAGACCCCCAGTGAGTCCTGCTCTTAACAGCCCCCTCCCCTCACGTGGGCGGGCTCTGTGACATCCTTGTAACCAACAGACAGGTAAAGACAGTGGGACTGTGTTGCAGGCTATGGAAAAGGTGAAGGAATGTCTCAGATGTAATAAGATCCCTAGTCAGGTTGACTTAGAGTGAATCCAGAAGACCACCCCGGTGGGCCTGGCCTAATCAGGAGAGCCCTTTCCAAAGGGGAGTGGACCCTCTGCGGTTCAGAGACTGGAAGCAGCAGAGTCACCTGCTGGCCTTGAGAATCCAGCTGCCGCCTTGTGAGGAGGGAACTGTGGGCGCCTCTGGGAAGTGAGGGCCCCCTTGGCTGACAGCCAGCAAGAAAATGGGACGTCAGTCCTGCAGTCATGAGGAGCTGAATTCTGACAATAACCATGTGCACTCGCAGGAGACCCAAATCCAGAAAGGAACACACTCAGCTGAAACCGTGACTGCAGCCTGGGGGGACCCTGAGCAGAGGGCCAGCTAAGCCAGCCCAGACCCCCGATGGCTGGCACTGGGAGGTAATAAATGCAAGTTGTTTTGAGATGCTAAGTTTGTGACAATCTGTTACATGAGGGCGGATCACCAGTGACACTGTCCAAGCACATTTCTTCTGATTCTCATTGTTCATCGTTCTAACATGCAGGGTCTTAAAAACTGCCTCCACTACTCCTGGAATTTCACGGATAAACATGGTGAGGAAAAGGAGATCAACATTACCTTCTCAGTCTCACCTCTAAATACAGGTCCAAGACCACAAGCTCAGACCCGCACACCTGGGACCATGCTCACGGCTGACACAATTCTCTTTCCGTCTCTGTGGGGCTGGAAGGACTCTGGGGGGAGTGACAAATCTGACCTACCTTCTTAAAGTTTTGAATATTAATTTTTATTGTAAAATAAATGTGACAACACTTAACAAGTCCTATTTTTTACATTTTCTTGGGATAGAAAAGGCTTCTCTGAAAGCAAATGTTTGGGGCCTTCTGGACAGAAGATAACAGAACATCAACAAACATTACTTTAAAAAATGCTAGGGTCAGCTGTCACGAAGCAGACAGGAGCTGCATTTAGGACTGGAAGAGGCATTGATTATTGATAAGCAGAGAGGGAGGGGAGGATACTGGGGCGGAAGAAACAGTGGGAGGAAAGGGGTGGAGGAAAGATTGTGCCAAAGCCAGGAGATTAATTTAGAGTTGAAGGTGGCCACAGGGGAGGGGAGTGCGCACTGAGAGGAACCTGGAAGGGAGGGCCAGCACAGGAGGGCGACTTTAAAGAAGAAAGGTCACGCGATTTATTTTTATTTGATTTTTTTTTATTGAAAGACAGTTGATTCACAAGGTTGTGTTAGTTTCTGGGGTACAGCACACTGATGCAGTTACACATATACAAATACATTTTCTTTTTCATATTCTTTTCCATTATAGGCTATTACAAAACACTGAATGCAATTCCCTGTGCTGTACAGTAGGACCTTGTTGTTTATCTATTTTATATATAGTAGTTTGTATCTGCGAATCCCAAAGCGCCGATTTATCCCTTCCTCCCCTGTCCCCTTTGGTGACAGTAAGTTTGTTTTCTATGTCTGTGAGTCTGTTTCTGTTTGGTTTCTTTTTTTTTATGTTTGATCCTTTAATTTGTTTTTTTTTTTAATTGCGGTATAGTCAGTTTACAATGCTGTGTCAGTTTCTAGTGCACAGCTTTGTGTTTCAGTCATACGTACACATACATACATTCGTTTTCATACTCTTCTTAATTATAGGTTACTGCAAGACATTGAACATAGTTCCCTGTGCTGTACAGAAGAAACCTGTTGTTTATCTGGTTTTGTGAGGATTTTCTTGTATTTCCAAAGTAAGAGAGATTCTGCCACAGTTCGTTGGCTATTCCGTGTGAGCCGTTCAGTTTCAGAAGCATCTTTGATGTATTTGTGGGAGAGGGCGAGCCATGCATCCTCCTCTGCAATCTTGGCAATCTCCCATTTCTGTTTTATAAATAAGTTCACCTGTATCATATTTTAGATTCCACACATAAGTCACATCATATGTTTGTCTTTGTCTTTCTGACTTACTCAATTTAGAATGATAATCTTCAGGTTCATCCATGTTGCTGCAAATGGCATTATTTCATTCTTTTTTATGGCTGAGTGGTATTTCATTGTATAAATATACCACAACTTCTTATCCAGTCATCTGTCAACGGACATTTAGGTTGTTTCCATGTCTTGGCTACCATAAATTGTGTTTCTATGAACATTGGGGTGCAGGTGTCTTTTTGAATTAGAGTTTCCTCCAGGAGTGGGATTACAGAGTCATAAGGTAAGTCTATTTTCAGTTTTTTAAGGAACCTCCATACTGTTCTCCACAGTGGCTGCACCAATCTACATTCCCACCGGCAGTGTAGGAGGGTTGCCTTTTCTCCACAGCCTCTCCAACATTTACTATTTGTAGACTTTTGAATGATGGACATCCTCACTGGTGTGAGGTGGCATCTCATTGTAGTTTTGATTTGTGTTTCTCTCATAATTAGTGACATTGAGCATCTTTTCATGTGCAAAGGCAACATGATAAAAGCTACACTTAAGAAAATAAGTTGCTCAGACCTGTGGGAAGGATGGAGGGAGAAGTTAATGACTATCAGGACGAGCTTATGAGCATCTGGGTCTGATGGTGGGGAGTGTGGTGACAAGAGATGGGGCACTTGGCTCCCTGCCGACCCCTCCTGAACTAACACTCCACACCCTGGGCAGGAGCGCACGGCTGAAGGCGAATCAGGGATCACAGTTCATCTCACTTCCCAGAAGAAGATTCTGATGGCCCAGCAGGTCCTTCCCAAGTGGTGCAGCTAGTAAGTGGCCACGTCATGACCCGGTAAAGGTGCAAGGTCACGGGGAACCTGAAGGTAGCCTTGCCGGAAGCCGCCTTCAGAGAACGTTCTGCCACCTGTTGTCAGCATGACTGGTGAGAATCAGGTAAACTTCTTCAGTGATTCCAAATTCTCTCCCAGAATTCTGGCTTTTCATTCATCCCCTTTTTCTGAGTATCTCCTTCAGTCTGAGCCAGGCCTCCTTCGAGGATGTCCAGGGTCTGCTCACGGGCCTGGGGGGTAGAGTTGCCCACGTGCCTTTGCTCGCTGGCTGTGCTGCCCAGGATGCTTTGTCCAAACCTTGCGAACTTCCTCTATTCGTATGTTAAGGTGAGGGAACAGAACAACCGTTTTAAAAGATAAGAGCTGGAATTTATAAGCCTTTAACAAACTGTTATTTCTTCCACGGAGAGACAATAAAAATGGGAGGTAGTAAGGAGCGGCAGAGGGGCTGCAGATAACATCGCTCAGAGGCTCTGAAACCTGGTATCATTTACCATCATCTAAGATGCTGTGGTCTTGAGAAGCGTCTGACGTTATCTGTCTACGTACAGCCAACTGAGTTGCCTCTTCAGAATCCCAGACAAACATTTCATTAGTTACCATTCATCAGTAAATTGGGATGAAACGCCAAAACACTTCTTCTTTAAAAGAGCTGGATTGCATTTCCCACATATGGTGCTTTAAAAAATAATCATTTATATTGCACTTTTCTTTCAAGTGTTCCAACTATGCGGCTTTCCAAATATTTGCATAGTCTTCATGACCCTCTCCTTCAGTCACGAGCAGGATTCTTTTCATTTCTGAGGACTAGGGGAGGAGACGCAAGCTCTTCCAATGCATCGAGGCAGTCTGAATTTAGCCAGGAGAACCATGATTTCATGAAAAAAGCTATTGAGTTCATTCAGGCAATGGCCGTGCCCCTTTTTGCCTGAAGTTGGCAGGTGTTTCACCGAAATGACTGAGTGGCCTCTGCCCTGAAAGTGGGTTAGGCAGATGGGTTTGGTTTCATAGGAAGACCTAGGGCTGTCCACTGAGACAGTCCTGACCTCGCCCTGGGAATTCAAGGACCAGAGTGACGGTCAGCTAGGACGACTGCCAGTGACTGGGAGTGGGCAGCCAGCTGCTGTGGACCTCAGGGCGTCCGTCCTAACAGAAATAGCTGGAGGACAGCTGCTGTCACCCTCCCAGTTTGGTCACTCATGGCTTTCCCTGAACTTCATCATCGTAAAACCAAACTGAGGATTTCTGTCTGCAGCTGAGTTGGAGAAGCTAGCCACAGACCAATGCTTCATCGCAAACAAGTAGAAAAGTCAGACTTGGGGGAAAAAAAGTCATTTGGGAGACATGAGAGCGCTGTGTGCGTGGCCAAGACCTGAGGCCTGAAGGCCTCAGGGGAGGAGGGGCCTCAGAGGTTAGACTCTGTGAACCTCGTGAGCGCGTGGGACTCGTGGAGCAGAGGCAGGCACAGGGGATTCCATCATAAACATGAAGACGTTTACCACGTTCTTAGGATAAGCAGGGAAGGGCGTTAAGAAGCAAAGCACACAGCCTTGGAGTTCTGGGCTGAAAACAGTGGAGTTCTGGATGTAGTGGAATGGTGAGTTGGATTTTACAAGGCAGATGGATGCCAGTGAATAGTTTAGGGTTTCAGTTGGACACCTTGGGGGCCTTCCCTGGAGAAAGAAAAACAAGAACAACGTGAAGCCTTACAAACCTGCAGACAAACGAAAAGCAGCCCTGCATCCTGGTCATGCGGGGTCTCAGCCCAGGACAGAGTGAAGGACAGCCACCCTCTCAGCTCAGGGACCAGGAAAGAGGCCCCCTCTGAAAGAAGAACTGGTCACCCAGAGTCTCCATGGCTTTTCCCACACAGCGTCCAGCATTTCCGGGAAGCTCAACCAGACGTAACCACAAAAGGAACTAAGGATGAAGAGAAAACAGGGAAAGAGACGCAGAGAGTCCATTTGTTGGAGTTATAACACATGGACTGTAAGACAGCCCTGGTTAATATGTGGAAGCAAAGATGAAGAATGTAAGCAGAAAATCCAAATCCACAGAAAAGCATCGATTAAAAATTTCAGCAGCGAAAGTTTCAATAATTGAAACTAAGATTCAATTAAGTAATAGTTGAGTCTAAGACATGGAAGAGAGGATCGGATTGGGAGACAGTGGATTAGTGGAAAACACCCAGGCTTAGGCAGAGAGAAGGGAAGCACAGAAAGTAGCACCAGAGACACATGGGACCGGGGAAGGTCCCTGGAGTACTGGGAGGAAGGGGAGAGAGACTGAGGGGAAGGGGTATTTAAAGAGATCCTGCTGAGAATTTTCCCAAACTCATGATCAAACTCAAGTCATAGGCACACAACGTCTGTGGGCCCTGTACATGAGGCAAACCTGCCCGACACTTCACAACAGACCTGCTCAGATCCCAGGCCGGAGAGAAGACTCTTAGACGTGGGCAGAGCGAAAGGGGGAGCAAAAACACTAATAGCTGACATTCCCATGGAAGCAACGGACGCCAGAAGACAACGGAACAGCGCCTTTAAAGCGCCGAAAGGAACTAACCGGAAACCTGAGGTGTCTAGAGAAAACAGCCTTCACAGGCGAAGGCAAAACAAATACATTTCCATCATGAAAAAGCTGAGCGTCTCTGTTGCCAGGAAATGTACGTGAAAAGAAATAGCAAGGAGAATTCTTTAGGAAGAAAGAAAACGATTCTAGAGAGAAACACAGAAATCCAGTAAATGCAATAAAATCAAAGGAAAGAGAAAATGGGAAGTATGTAGATAAATACAAACAAATATTAACTGTACCAGAATAATGCTAGCTGATGTGGCCTAAAGGATGTGGAGATTGCAAATGTGGGACAGTAACAGGGAGCCAGGTGACCTACTGTCTTCTAAGAGCATATCATTGGCCAAGAGTGGGAACAGTGTCAAGTTACATTTGACTGTAATTAATCAAGAATACACTTTACAATCTTCAATTTATAATCCTAACCCCTGAAGGAAGAAGGGGAGTTTATGAAATTAATGATACAGGTAAATTAAAAAAAATACTGGTTAACTCAAAAGCAGGTAAAGCATTGTCATACTAAGTGAAATAAGCCAGAAAGAGAAGGAAAAATTCCATATGATATCTCTCACATGTGGAATCAAAAAAAAAAAAAAAAAGACCAACGAACATACTTACAAAACAGAAACAAACTCGCAGACATAGAAAACAAACTTATGGTGCTAGGGAGGAAGGGGGTTGGAGGGATAAATTCAGAGTTTTGGATTAGCAGGTACTAACTACTGTATATAAAATAGATAAAGAACAAGGTCCTACTGCACAGCACAGGGAACTATACTCAATACCTTGTAATAACCTGCAATGAAAAAGTATGAAAAGGAATCTATATGTATAACTGAATCCCTATGCTGTCCACCAGAAACCAACACAACATTGTAAATCCACTATACTTCAACAAAACAAAAAACAAAACCCTCCAGAAATCCTGAAAAAAAATTTTTTTTGAACAGTAGCAACAACAAAAAGAGAAGGTAGAGCAGAGAAAAGGAGCAAGACCTTTGACCTAGTGATCCCACTCCTGAGTACATGCTCCAAAGAAACGTCCACGTACGTGCACCAAGGGACACGGACAGTAGTGTCCACAACAACATTGTTCATAACAACCCAGACCGGAAACAGCCCCACAAGAGCAGGGCCGATAAAAATAGTAGTACGTTTATGTCATGGAATACGTTAGGGCAATGAATGACAACAAACTTCTGCCACCTGCAAATGTAACAGAAAAGAACAAATCTGACCCCACATTAGATCTGCTCCTTTGGCTTCAACCCTGCGCCCTGTTTTCTAGGCTTGGTCTTGCCAGCTCTGCGCCTTTTGTAAAAGAACGTTGCCTTTAGCCTGAAATAACCCTCAAGGCTCTGACAGTTTAAGGATATTACCACTTCTGCACATATACAAAGATAACAAGTTGCAGAATAGAAAATAATGCTTGTTTTGTTGGAGGTTTTGCAAGAGCACCATGACCTGCCCACATGGACGACTGCAACAACAAAGAATTCCTACACCAAGAAGTTTGCAACAACCAACCACACCCCCTCCCCTTTTTAGTATAAAAGGAGCCTAAATTCTGACTTGGATAAGATGGTTCTCTGGGACATTAGCCTGCAATCTTCTTGGTCGGCTGGCTTTGTGAATAAAGACACTATTCTTTGCCCCAACACCTCATCTCCCGATTTATTGGCCATGGGGTGAACAGAACGAGTTTGGACTCGGTAACACAAGGACATCACAATGCCACACACAAGTCCGTGTAAGGAAACCAGACACGAAATCCTACAAAGTGAAGGTGTGGGGACGGGTGTCAGAACAGTCCCTCCACTGACAGGTGTGACTTGAAGGGCAGGCGGAGGTTGCCTGGATGCCAGCATTCCTTCTGACTTGAACTGGGCAGTGATTACCTGGCTGCATTCACTTTGTAGAAGCTCATCAGGGTGTGTATTTGTAACCTGTGCACTTTTGTCTGTGTGCTCCCTCAACAGACAGCAACAAAAGCAGAGGTGCGCGTCCTCCCTCGCTGTGCACACCTGGCTCAGCTCCCGCCGGGAGGCTCACTCCTGCCCAGGGGTCTCTGCAAACCAGATCTCCTGTTTTCACGTGCTCCACATCGGTGTGCCTTCTGTGCTGGACTTCGTTTTAAACTTCAAGCCTGGACATTTTAAAATTTTTGGCCATTTATTTTGGTTCTCAATTCCTAAAACGTCTCTGAACATTTGACTTACAGATAAATCTTGATTTCAGATTCCATAACCCATGGACAAAACCCAATCCAATGCTACCACAGCCCCAGCTATGAGAACCCACCTTAGACGTGACTCCCCGAGTTCCCACGTGTGCATGAGGCATCCAGTCTTCCCACGAGACTCTCATTCAGAGATGTCGTGACAACAGCCAGGAGTGACTGCGGAGGGGCCATATCCTCCAGATCTTCTGTTCATCAGCGCCATTCAATTCAATAAGAAATTGTTGTTAACTGCTAGCAGAGAGGAGTAATTCTCTTTTCCCAACCCCGAGGATATTACAGTCAATTCTGGACACCGACAGACAAACGCATGGTAAGAGTTACAATAAGGAGCTCGGAGACGAGGGAGGAGCGGCACACAGCCGGTGAGGACCTCCCCAGGACGCGACGACTGGGCGCGGCCTCCAGGATCAGGACTCGCGGTGCAGGGAGAGTGGGAGACGGGGCACTCTGGGCAGGGAGAAGCGCCAGGGGTGAGGCACTGTTGGCACGAAGCCGGCTCGTGTCTCGTGGGACTTTCTGCACCTTTACTTCTGGAGGCAAGTGCCACAGCTTTGCCAAAACCAGCCACTCAACAACGAAGCCAGCAGAAGTGTGTCTCACCAGGGCTCCGAGGGTGATTCAGAGCACCCCGCCGGTTTGTGAGGATTCCTGCTGGCCTCAGCATTCCCATGAGAGCGAGCGTCTTGCGTCTGTTTTGACATCCCTGCAGGATGGGAGGACTGACCCAGGGTCGGGGGTGAGGACCCGCTGCCCTGCTGCCCTCGAGGGACCGGTGGTGACGGTGGTGTGCGAGGGATGGTTTAGAAGCGGACCTCCACAAGAACTAACGTGTGCATATATACACGTGGATACCTGGTTAAAATTATAGTGATGTAAAGGGTATGTTACACAGTATTTACAGATAATAATAAAAACACAGGAAAATGGATTCCCAAACAATGCTTTTGTTCATTACTTCAAAACTCTGAAATCATAGCTGAACTATGGTTTGCTATTTACAGGTGAATGTAGTTAAAACATGCACGTTGCTTGATATTTTTGTTCATGTGATTTAAACCAAGTGAGACGAGAGTGAGACAGCAGCCCTGTGTGTTAGAACTTCCCTCCGGTCAGTGATGCGTGTGACTCCTTTGCTAAATCAGATAATAGTTTTTGGATATTAAAATACTATTTCCGCAATGTTCCGCACTTTTTACAATGCAATGGCTGCAGAAATAATTTACTTTTAAATTTAATCTGTGTTACTACTGTTTGTCACCAACTTGACAATCATCAACACAATACATGGAGCTCTGATTCACGAGGTGTGCCAGCTTCCACGGAGAAGTCACTCTCCCTGTGGTCGACTCCAAGTGCCCAACGTAACATCCCTGAACGAGAGGCTGGGGAGAAGTTCGCAGCAGCCCATCAGGGTACCTGTCCCCACACAGACAAGTCAGATGTCAATAACCTCAAGGGAAGAGGTAATAATAAATTAAAATACAGTAAAATAGGAAGCAATGAGTTTGGGGAATTTATTATGTTTTCCTATTTTGTTTTAAATATAATTCATTGAATGGCAAGTCTCTATAATTTAATTTTTAACAGTGACTGTACTTAATATGGGCTCGTGAAATTCCTCAAGATTTACGTCCATTTTCCTGAGCCGGTGTGAACCGCCCGGCACACTGCTGCCGGGGAGCGTGGTCAGACGCTCGTCTCTCCCTCCCGAAACCACCGGGCTGTCTCTTCTCACTCCTACTTTGTAGGTGAACAAGGGCCCCTGGCAGAGAGGTTTGCAAAACCTCACACGGCATTTAGTCTCCCTTTAACACTACGTTACAGACACGGTAGAAGGCGGGGCTCTAAGTGTGCCCACGGAGGGTCAGACCCCAGCAAGACACACAGAACCTGTGTGTGAACAGTCAGTGAGAGAGGCTGGGAGGCAGGCTGCGCGGCACCGTTGCTCGATGAAACATCATTTCAAGCTAACGTGATTCCAACGTGTGTGAGTATCTGGGCACAGTGGTTTCTAGGCCACTTCTCAGTGTGCAGTTTCCTTGGTAACAGAGAAAAGGCACACCCACGTATGCACACGGTATACAAGCGCGTGAGCAAGGAACAGGTGCATGTGTTGACGGGCTTGTGGCTGCATCGGCGTCCACCTGAGACCACCGGAGGTGCTCCCACAGCCGTCCTGGCCTGTGTCCCGTCCCCACCGGACACCACTGTCCTCCCTGCCTGCCTTCAGCAGGTCAGCCGCGTGGGCTCCCAGAGCCACAGCGCCTCTGGTCCAGCGGGTCAGTTGATTCCCGGACTCTCCTCCCTGCGAGACCAGTAATCCCGCGGGAGAAGGGAAGCGTGTCACGAGGACAGAAGTGACCAGCCGTGAATCTCAGCTGCGGAAGGTTCAGTGTCCTTTATTTTCTTTAAAAGGGAGAACAGACCAGAAAACAAAATAAAACAAAACCGACAGAACCAGGTGATGCCCTGAGCTTCCAGGCAGGACCCTGCATCCCAGCAGGGAGTCTCACAGTCCCCCCAGCGGAGTGCCCGGCAGAGGGCTGAGCGGCCCTGGAAGGAGGACACGCGGCTTCGGGGCTCTGCACCGGACGCTGGACCCCTCCCTCCACCTGGTTTACCTGCCCAGCTCACTCGCCGTCCTCCTGGAGCGTAGAGCTTGGTGGAGACAAAAAGCCTGGTGCACAGTTGACACGCAGTAACAAAACCCCCACCGTGTCCTCAGGGACGAGGTACGCGGTTACGGATTCACTCTCCCGGCGGCACCCCTGCTCTCCTGGTGTCTCCTTCCACCAGACTGAGCTTCTCAAGGACAAATGCTTCCCCTTCATCGTGAGTATTTCTGACGTCTGGCTGTTGCCTGGCACAGATTACTTCTCCAACAAATCAAGTAACAAACAGATTTTTGAAGAGATACTGTAACTGCATGTTTGACTATAGGCAATTACGTTCACGGTATATTGATAAGTACAAAAATCATAATTAATCAATCAGTTCCCCACTGTGAAACATGTAAGCGGTTTCTGATTTGTCACAATTGTGAACATCAGTTTCACAGCATTTCCACAGGCGCACATTCAATCTCTGGTTTGACTTTGGTACGCGGCTGAATTTCTAGAAGTAGCATTTATGAGCCAAACACATCTTAAGACTTCTGATACCTGTTGCATAATTGGCCCCCAAAAGTTCTGAGATACTGACTTCTAAATCTGGCCATTCATTAACGTAAACATTTAAGTCATTTTCCTCTACTTATTTTAAGGTTAGGACCAATCTTAAAATGTACAAAACTGTCACAGGAATTGGGTCCATTCTTGCATTTTTGCTGCTTTTCCATCATCCGACCACCTTTTCTAACTCTAGTTAAACACTCGTCTAATTATTGTAGCTTCGTGCAGTTCTTAGAACGATTCGAACAAACATTCCCTAGTATGTCTTCATTTAAATTATTTTCTAATGAGCTTTGGAAATATTTTGAATGTTTAGATCCAGTGGAATCTGTCACTAAAAATATTAACATTTACAGAGTAATTTGGGGAGAGGATTTTTACGGTAGCTCGTGTCCCTGTTACAGGACATCTCACACTGCTCCAGTCGGTCCAGTGCTCCGGCACCTTCCCTAGTCAAGTTCAGCGGTTTTCTTCCCACAGTTCATTCTCGTGCTTTATACCCGTCGGTTCACTTTCCATCAGATATTATTTTTCTCCCCTTGAAACACCTCCTTTATAATTTCTTCTCCTGTGGGTCTGCTAGCAACGAATTCTTTCACCTTTTTTTTTTTTAATGTGGAAAAGTCTTTTTCTCATATTCATTTTTAAAAGGATACTTTTACTTGCATCCTTGCCAACTAGTAGGTTGGCAGGGTTTTTTGTTTGTTTGTTTGATTTTTTTTCCAGTAACTTTAAAGATGTTGTTCTTGGCTTTCTTGGAGTCTCTTGAAAGCCTCTTGTCTTTGTTACAATTGTTGTTGTTTTTTTTTTTTTGTAAATAATGTGGTTTTGATTTTCTGGCTGCTTTTAAGATTTTCTGATTATGACTGGTTTTCAGAAATTGGATGGTGATGCTCTTTGAGTGATTCTCTGGCTGTTTCTTCTGCTTGGTGGTTCACTTCTGCTTGTATATGTGGGTTTATCATTTTCATCATATTTATAAAATTTCTGGTCATAATTTCTTTAAATAACTTATCTGTTCCTCCTCTTACCTGTCTCCTTTTCTCCAGCTTTTCTTTTTCTCTTGATTTCATTTGGAGGGTTTCTGTTGTTATGTCCTAAATTAACTACTTCTTCCTTCTGCAGTGTCTCATCTTCTATTAATTCCAGGTTGTGAAATAGAAATACAAATATATATGTATCTTTTTAATCAGACATTTTTCTTTTCATCTGCAGAAGCTGCATTTGGTAATTTTTCACTTTAATTTTTTTACTGCAAAATACACATAACATAACATGATTTTCATTTTTAGGTGTACAGCTGAGTGGCATTAAGCACCTTCACATTACTGTGTCACCATCCACCACCACTCATTTCCAGACCTTTTTCATCCTCCCAAACTGAAACTCTGCACCCTAAACCCTGACGCCCTGCCTCCCCAGCACCTCCGCCAGATAACATCTGTCTGCACACCAGGGAGAGAACCCCACCAGGCTGGTGGACCTCCAGGACTGTGAGGAAATAAACACCTGCTGTTTACACCCCCCCCCCCAAGTCTGTGGTGTTTTGTGATGGCAGCCGGATTAAGACGCTATCTCACAGAGAAGAAACTGAGGCTCGCAGGAGGGCACCTCTGTCAGGATGAGACACATGATTTGTGGGAGCCGGTGCAAAACAAAAACGTGCAACCCCTTGCTGAACAATGATTAAGAATTTCAGGACAGTAAGAGCAGAGCGTTAGGCCTTCTGAGCGGGGCCTGTGTGGCTGCTCAGGCCCCAGCACCACACAGCTGGCCCTGGTGTCCGGCCCCGGACCACAAGCCTAAGTTCTGATCACAAGGAACTGATACCAATTTGCCACTAAACAGAATTTTTGATTACCTCCTCCCTGCCCCTCGACATAAAACGGCTTAACTTGGAGCTCATGTGAGACTGAATGGTTTCCTACCTTCTGTTCTCAGCCTCCTGTCTTTGCACACAAACTGGAGTCAAGGACAAAACATAACCCCTCCGGGAAGAGCCCATGGGAGCCCAGTTAGTAAGCAGGGCACGTGTGCTGCCGGATGCGGGGAGGGGAGGGGGTCGGGAGGAAGAACACCTTGACCTTGTCTGCTGTCAGCTCCTTGTGAGGTGCTGAGCTCCTCCAGGTCACTCCCAGCTGTGCAGAGTCTCAGCCTATCCTGGAGAAACAGCTGGAGAGTGTCTCTGCTCGGGTTACAGCAGGTCCCTGAAGCCTCAGGCCTTCCCAACGGTGGGGAGGGAGCCCTCAGTGAGCAGGGGCCGGGCAGGGCATGGCTCAGTGGCCAGTCCATCTTGACAGTCAGGCCCAAGGGAGAGGCAGCCTCAGCCTTTGCAGCCCAGGAGCCTAAGAATAAATACTGCCTTGTAAGAAATGTCAGCAGGCCGAAGGCATTCTCCGCGGCGGAGGCGCACACAAGCACACACTCTGTCACAGGCTTTGTTTAAATGCACAGAATTACAGGTGCCTGCGCACAAGCCCCACAGTAAAGGAGCCCAGTCTGAAATGGAACCCAGCCAGCTGGCCTTGGTGCAAAGTGAACACAATTCACGACTCCCCCTAAAACGCGGCCTGACTGCCATGCACACGGTCACGCATGAGAGGCTCCCTCCGGCTCGGGGGCTGATGGGGCCAAGTTTTAAAATCTGTGCTATGTCTTCAAAACGGTCCGAGGACCTCGCATGGCTGCAGGAGCTGCGCTGCCTGCTCCCTGCTTCGGAGCACGGAAGTGGCATCCACCGCGAGAGCAGCAGGGAGCACCTCGGCCGCAGCCAGGCAGTCTTCGGGGAGCCAGCACGAGTCCCCCCACCCGGCCCCGCCGCAACCTCAGCGGCCCCCGCCCCGAGCGAGGCGGGGAAACGCAGGCACGGGCGCAGGGGCTCGCTGCATGCCGGGAAGTGTAGTGCCTCCGCCCTCCGCGCGCGCAGTGCATGCTGGGGATTGTAGTTCCACGCCCCTGCGCGGGCAGGCGCGGCCCCGGCGCAGTGCATGCTGGGCACTGTGGTCCTCTGTCCGCAGCGTCATCGAAGAGCCGGGAAGCGCGGGGCAGGGGGACACGCCCTCCCCGTCGTGCGGGGCGGCCAAAGCCAGACTTGAGCCCCCAGATTTCCATGCCCTGCTCTGTAGCGGCAGACCCGGGAGGTGACTGATGAGCCCGAGAGAGAGCAGGCGGAATGGAGCGAGACTCATCCACACACTGCCCGGCAGGGGCAGGCACCGGCCCTGACAGATGGGTTCTCCGAGGAAAAGCACGAACCACAAGTAAAACATTAAGTGAGAGGAGTAGGAGAATCTGCACGGAGCAGGGAGACGTGCGGAAGCGAGGAAGGCGCTCCCCGGGGCCGGAGACCCGAGGACAGCCGACCTCTGAAGACAGTGCTCTTCTCAACCAGAAATAAAGACATTTAGGAACCCTTTATTGCGCGTCATCTGCAATGTAAAGTGCCCGTGGGAGGCGGGGCAGAACCCCTTCTGATCGTGTTAAAAACGATGATGCTCGGCACGTGTTGAGGGTTCACCCAGGCCTCACCCCAAGCACGAGGCGTAGCTCACAGCACTGTCACGGGCTGCCTTGCGAGGCAGGCACCGGCCCTCCCAGATGCAGGTGACGACGCTAAAGAGCAGAGAGAAGTGGCTCCTGACCCTCCAAAGACCCTCCGCGGCTGATGGGAAGCACGGATCCGAGTCCAGCCTGGTTCCTGGACCCACACACCTGCGGCTAGACTAGGTGGGTGGAAAGTCCACAAAGCAAGATTAGATTCGAGCAGATTGGAGCAGATTCGAGCAAGGAAAGGCTACAAGGAAACACACTTAAGTAGCAGAATTATCAACAGATTAAACTTGAACTGTTTCAAAACACACACACGCAAAACAGCAGAGTTAAAACCTGCACTGAAGGTGGGGAGGAGATACACGACTTTCAGGTGATGAATAACATGATTTCGCAGGACATGGAGGGCAAATTTCTTTAAGTGGATACAAGAAATCCTTCTAGAAAAGACCCTTTCCAGAAAATAGAATTTACCATCAGTTTCAGAAGTCCAGATAGGCATCATTAAAAAGTATCTATCGTTGGAAAATTTCCTGGAGGAAAAATAAGCCAAAATGTTAAATTAATGATCTCTTTGGCATGAGATTGTGAATGACATTTTAATTTTTTTTATGTCTCTGAATTTTTAATATCTTGGGGAGTGTGTGTTTCTGTTAAAAATAAATGAATGCCCTTTAAAAGACCACTGGTTTTAGAAAAGGTGAATGGAAGTGCTGGTGTTATCTTCTTGACTGTCCCTCTGCCTTTTCCTGGGTCCTTAGGGACCCAGGCCTCTGCTTTCCCTCTTGTCGGGACCTGATCCCCACCTCACTTCTTGTCTCTGACTCCATCGGATGCCCTTGGGCCACAGAAACACCCCGGCCTGTGGGAGGGGCAGCCTTGTAGCTGAGACCCCAGAGAGTCCGGCGCAGTCTCAAGGTGCAGACAAGAGCAGAGGAGTCTGCGTCTGGGAGGGAGAGTGGGATGCAAGGTGGGGTGGGGGGCTCCCAGGAGGGACAAGTGGCAGGATCAGCAGTGTTCACGGACCTCAGTGGTCCAGCAGAGTTGGGAAGGATGGAGAAATACCAGAGGCTTGTCTTAGAGGCATCTTAAAGAACAAGCCCACAGGAAGAGGCAGAGCCCAAAGCAGAGGGAGTATGATGCTTTGCATTTACCAGTGGGGTTTGGGGTTTTCTAGTAACAGGGAGAACGCTGGGGGCTCTCTCAGAACTGGATTCATGGCAGATACCCAGTCCCTCTTAAATAACCCGACTCACCCAGCACGAGTGCTCAACAAGTATGGTGAGTTACTCCTTGTGTGAGACAACCTCCCTGATGCAATTCTGGGAGACATTCTAGCCTGGAGTCAATACACAGAAGAAGCCTCACCCGCAGCCTCACTGCCATTGACTTGTTCAGACTGCCCACCCAGAATCCTGCCATCCCTCCCGAGGACCCAGGGAGGTGTGTAATGTGTCCATTCCTGTTTCAGTGACGGATCCGTCAATGGCGTTAATTAATTAATTAATATTGACATATAGTCAGTTTACAATGTTGTGTTAATTTCCGGTGTACAGCGTAGTGATTCAGTTATTTGTATATGTATATATGTATTCCTTTTCATATTCTTTTTCATTATAGGCTATTACAAAATACTGAATGCAATTCCCTGTGCTGTACAGTAGGACCTTGTTGTTTATCTATTTTGTATGTAGTGGTTTGTATCTGCAAATCCCAAATTCCCAATTTATCCTTTTCCCCTCCTTCCCCACCTGGTAACTATAAGTTTGTCTTCTGTGTCTGCGAGTCTGTTTCTGTTTTGTAAATAAGTTCATTTGTGTCATATTTTTAGACTTCACGTGATATCATATGGTATTTATTTTTCTCTGACTGGCTTACTTTACTTAGAATGACGATCTCCAGGTCCATCCACGTTGCTGCAAGTGACATTACTTCATTCTTTTTATGGCTGAGTAGTATTCCATTGTATAAATATACCACACCTTCTTTATCTAGTCACATGTCGATGGACATTAAGGTTGTTTCCATGTCTTGGCTGCTGTATATAGTGCTGCTATGAACATCGGAGTGCATGTATCTTTTTGAATGAGTTTCCTCAGGATGTATGCCCAGGAGTGGGATAAAATACATTTATAGTGCCTTTTTAAAAAAATGGAGGCACTGGGGATTGAACGCAGGACCTGGTGCATGCTAAGCATGTGCTCTACCTCTGAGCTGCACCCACTGCCCCATCGATTGAGTCTTGATGGGCCTGCCTCCTCTGAGAACATGCACTGGCTCTGGGATCACCCAGTTCTGCGTTGGATTCTAGGCCTCCGTCTGCTCGCTCTGAGATCTTAGGGAAGAGTTGGGTTTCTCCAAACCATTGTTCACACATCTAAGGAGTTAATATTTGTGCCATCTGACACGTGGTAGGACCTCTACGGAGGGTGGGGGGTGGGAGCTGGGGTGGTGAGGGTCCTGAACAGACTACAGAGTCTAGCAGAGCAGGACATTCTCCTCTAGGAAATGCAGGTGGCCGGGCTCTGGCCACTTGCGGGTCACCCTCCAGCTCTGCCGCAGATACTTCTTGACAGCAGTGACTGTTCGTGTCCTGCAAGACGGACCGTGGCTCCCCTCATGACCTAAGGATCTAAGGTCTCAGGCACAGGGCTGGCTCCTCGACATGGACCTCCAGAGGACAGTGGCCACGCGCCTCTTCAGATGCTTGGCACACACGTGTGGCTTTGTTTCATGCCAGCAGAGGAGGCAGAGAGAGCATCTCTTCAGAAGCAGCGGCCAGAGCTGATCAGGGAGAGGATGCAGCAGCGCCCAGCCAGAAACCGGAGAGCTGCCCCTTGTCTGGGTTCTGTGCTGGTTGGGGTGTGGGGGTGGGAGAATTTCTAGGGTGGCGGTGGGTGGGGTGGGAGGGCGGGGAGGGGAGCCAGCGGACAGGACCGCTAGAGGCTCCGTGAGGACAGACAGGCGGAGGCAGAAGAACCGGGCTGTGCAGAGGCAGTGTCCCCCCTGCTCCTGGCGTGAGGAGTGGAAGAGTTGGCAGAGAGGAGAGAGCAGGGCCAGGGCAGCTCCAGGTTGGGTGGGTCGGGGAGGGTAGCTGTCTTCCGGCGCCTGCATCAAGTGGAAAAGACACCGGTGGTGGGATGGCTGCTGGAGCAGCAGAGCCCTCACTCTGTCCCCGGTGGGGCACAGGGGTGTTTTTGAGGCATCGTTTCTGTTTCTGGGTATTTGTTCCTATTGCTTCTGCTGCGAGGCTCCCTGCGGGCCCCCCAGGAGGTGAGTCTGACCCTGCTCCCCAGGGAGGCAACGTGACCCCTGGGGGCATTGCTCTGAGCTCAGCCGCAGACTCAGAGGCCGGCCCGGGGCTCGCGGTGGCCTTCGCTCCTTCAGATCTCGACTCTCTCAGAGACAATGTGGCCGCACAACGGCCGTTAGAACGCGAGACCCAGAGGCGCACGGGAGCGAGCCCAAAAGCAGCCAGCCTGGCCTAAACCAGACCAGGTCGTTAAAGGGCGTCTGCCGTCCACAGGTCACGACGCTCCACTCCGGCCGAGCGCCTCTCCTGGCTGTCCCCCATCAGTTTTCCATTGTTCCTCTTCCACTGTTTGCCTCGCGGTGCCTCCAGCTGAAGACCCCTGGCTGTTACTGTTTTGCCCACAGTCTGTACATCCTGCAGGCGCCAAGTCAGGCGCCTCAAGGCCAGCCTACGCCCAGTGGAACACCCTCCTCGGAAACACGTGCGTCGCTGCTCACACGGGAGTTTTGTTCTTAATCCCACAGAAGTGGCGGCAGGTGCAATGCCTGCACGTGGCCCTCCTCGGCCTGCAGCTCCCCCCGGTGCGTTCACCCCCTGGACGACCTGGCAGCCGGGGCCAGGCGCGCCCGCCGCCTGCCCTGCTCTGTAACGACTTGCGGGTGCTGGAGCGCGGGGACTCTGACGGTCTTTGCGTGGTGTGTTCTGTGGCCCGGCCAGACCAGTGGCTGGAGTGGCCTTGGAACCCTTCAAACTGCGTCTCCAGTGGCGGCCGCACTACAGCCCCGCCATCAGAGCTTCCTCCTTCGGGGCCCCTTCTCCAGGGACTGCTGTTCAAAGGCAGGTGCCTTTTGCGGGGACAGCAGTTCCTTCCTTGTGGACTTTAGCTGAGAACCGGCCGGCAGCCTGGAGTCAAAGTAGGCCGTCCCTGCTAGAACAGCGGGTCGGGGGTTTGTCTCTGGTGGTCCCAGCGCAGGGCGGGCGGGCCCGGCAGAGATGACGAGAGGCACTTTTCATGAATAAGTGACTGCCCCTTGCTCCGCGTAGTTTTCATCACCCCTAATAATCCTGTGTGGCAGGCGCCATCCTTCCTAACTTAGAGATGAGGGAACAGACCCGGGGGTCCCCCAGCGAGGTGACGGCAGGGGTGGAGTCCGGCACGGCTGAGGGTGGAGGGGTGGTGGGAAGGGGCCCCCTTCTCCTCGCTGGGCCCCCTGCGCTGTGTGTCCTCTACACCCCGCAGCGGCGCTCCCAGACGCCCTCGGCAGCCTCCGGGGCTCAGGGCCTCCCACCACGAAGGAAGCAAAATCAAAGGCCGAGCTGAAGGCAGAATGTTGGCAGAGACGAAGTGGTGAGCAGCCCGCCCAGGCAGGTGGGCACCGGTCAGCTCGAACCCCTGCGCGGTCTCCCACCTGTGCCCCCTCCTCCGTGCGTGCCCGCCACATTCACGGTGCCGGGAGGACGCCCCTGGCTTGCTGTCTCTGAGCAGGATTACGGGCTGAGTGAAACAGCACAATGCAAGTACAACGTACGCTTAATCCACTTGTAAAGTTGGATCGGATTGCTTCACTGTGAACAGGAGATGAGTGCTGTCTGTGTGGCCGGGAGCAGACACTCAGCCGGTTTGGCGTTTGATTTGACCTTCAGTCATCTTGCTGGTCTGTGCCCTCGAAGGCACAGCACCACTTACGATATTTGTAAACACAGAGACGTTTCCGAGTGTGCAGCCCTGACGCGGGGGCCGGTTTCTAGAAACCGTCGGATGTTTCTCAGTTCTCGTAAGAGGCGCTTCCCCCGCGCCCGGATGCAGAGATCCTGGATGGAAATCTTATGGAGAAAACTCAGGAAACATGATAAAGACACATGTAAATTAGCTGTCAATCAGACATTAAGATGGATTTTTAAGAAGAATTTATCTACTTTAAAAGAGAGTAAAGATGATCCTTCTGCTAAGTAATTTGAGAGTGTAATTGGCTGATGAGGGTGTAGAAAAACAGTAATAAAAGGGAAATACATTTAATTTGAGCTTGTCACTTCCAGCTTTATAAATTGGTTTATTCCAAATGAATACTCACAGTTTTCAAAATTAAATTACCCTGTTTTTTCATTTATTTATTTATTTTTCTTCTGCAACCTACGTGTGTGACCCTTAAACAGCCGGTGAGCAGTAGAACGTGGGCGCCTCCTGCGGGGGGGGGTGCCTTAGGGTCTGCACGGTGGGGCGTCGCAGTGACTGAAATCACATCACGTTGTCACCAACACGCCTGGTGAAGCGTTTGTGCCCAGTGTGCCTTCCTCAGGTAAACACGTGTCTGGGTGAAAGGGGAATCCAGCTTGTTTCCGTTGTGACCTTTTAAACCACGCATCTAAGCTTCCCTCCGCACCCCCCCCGCCCCCGGGAAAACCTTAACAAGTGTCTCGTCGTCACAGAGGCCAATTAGCTGTCCTCCGTCACCTGTGCCCCCAAGCGCACCTGGGACCCACGGTGACCTGTTCTTGCCCGTCTGCTCAGCTGGTCTCCGGCAGAGCCACCCAGGCGGGCACCCACAGGTGAAGACGCCAGTTCCCAACATGGTCCCCAGTAAGAAACAGGCTGGGGATGGCCGCTGCCTCCGCAGGTCTCTGGAAGGGGAAGGGAGAGAGGAAGTGTTTCTCCAGGGAGGCCAGGCTGGTGTGACGCTCTGGTTCTCAAAGTGTGGTTTTTAGACCGAGGGCAGCAGCACCACCTGGAGACTCTTTAGAAATGCAGGGTCCAGGCCCCACCCCAGACCTGCTGCGGAGACGCTCCGGGAGTGCTGGGGGTACCCATCGCGTCAGGTGACAGCGATGCCCCTTCACACTTGGGAATCTCGGGCCCCGTGCACAGGCGCGCTTGCGGACGGACGCAGTCTTGGGCCTGAGAGTCAGCCCTGCCCCCGGGCGCCCGTGCGTCCTGGAGCAAGTTACCTGCTTCCCTCTGAGGTTCTTACACGTGAACGGAGACCAGTAAACCGCCCTGGCAGGCTGCTCTTACATACATTGAATGTTATGCTAAATACACGTCACAGGGCTGGTGCCTCGTGCATGAAGTAGGGTCTTAAAATGGAAGTTTTCCTGCCTCGTTGTCAACGGAAGTGTCCGACCCCAGGGCGAGGGTGACAGGGCCCCAGGAGGGGTGTAACGAAGGAAATCTTTCAGAGCGACCCCTCCTCTCTGAGCGCCCTCACTAACTCTAAGTGTAAACTGGCCGGCGGGGCACGGGGGCAGGTGTAACGCTGCAGCGTCGTGCTGTCCTGATCCCAGCCGGGGGACGTCAGAGGGAGCTCGGGCCGTGTCCCCTGAGGTTGAGACGCTCCCGGTGCCCATCTCAGGCCTGGGATCCCAGCCGCCTTCTGCAGCTGTGTGGAGTCGGGCTTACCCACGCCCTGAGTTTCCTGCAGGAAGAACTGACTTTGGTACACGGTGCGGAGGGGTGGAGAGGCCGAGACGGGGTGGCCCATGAAGTCTCCGGAAGATCTGCCCGGAGGACAGAGGTGCTCTGGCACCAAGAAGCTGGAGGTGGGCACCAGCTTCCCGGGGACAATGGGGGGTGGGCAGCGTCAGCCTCCCAGAATAGATTCACCCACCAGTAGAAGGAACAGCAGGGCAGACGTCACAGCAAGACTCAGCCCCAAAAATGTGCTCGGAAGTGTCCACAGGAATCTGTCAAACACAGAGTGGGAAGCCAGTCTACCACAGTACAAGTTCAATAAAACTGGTTTCTGTTCTTCATCACCCCGGCTTCCCCTGCTCCGGGGTCGGAGGGGTCCCAAGGCGGCTACAAGCTGGCGGAGGGGGAGGGAGACACCCAGACAGAGAAGCCAGCACAGCCCCTCCCCCTGCAGATGGCGAGGTGGGGGATGTGGTGAGGGACAGTGTGACATTAAATCAGATTTGCTGTCTCCTTCAGTATTTAGTCTGGACACTCTTACCTCTGAACCGAGCCACTTCGTGACTAAGTGACCGTCTCATCGACACCTAAATGTGAGCACAGAGCCCTGTGCTGCTGGAGTTTTCCTCCAGGACAAGCACAGGTGCTCATTGGGAAGCCCCAAAGGGGCAGCAAGAGAGCTCAGAAGGAAATTCGAGGGACGCATGTTAAAGGCACACAGGCTCAGACACATGTGTGCCAAGTGGCAGGGTCTCAGGAAGCGGAAGCTATTTGCTTTTATTAGGAAAAATAACATTTTGACTCCTTTAAGAATCAGTAAGATTTCATTAAGTCCGATTTCATGGGTCTGAGAGTGAAGACAGCCCTATCAGCAAGCACTTCTTTAATGAACGGGCACAACGGCCGGGCAGAAAGCGCCTTTCCACGGAGCCACAGAATCAGGGACCCTCGATGATGTAA
The DNA here is from genome assembly GCF_048773025.1 of Camelus bactrianus. Lineage (NCBI taxonomy): Eukaryota > Metazoa > Chordata > Mammalia > Artiodactyla > Camelidae > Camelus > Camelus bactrianus. The sequence continues at coordinate 14,655,684 of NC_133553.1, read as the reverse complement.
TCGTGAGATTAGAGGCCGTCACGTCCAGGAGAGATCTGCTGTACAGGCGCACCTGGAGTCCTGACGGTCGTGCTCAGAGGTCAGCAGAGTTGTTTGGGTCTTACAGGTGCCGTGACCGGGCACACGGGGACAAGCACAGACTCAGGGTCACAGCGCTGACCACCGATGGGGGGTATGGCCGCGTCTCAGCTCAGGACGATTCAACCTCGAGTTTTCCGTTACACACGGCCGATCGTTGTCTAGGGCTGGGTCAGCACTTAATCCCAAACTGAGCCGCTCAGAACAACACACGTGTGCTGTCACCTGACAGTTTCTGATGGTCAGGCATCTGGGAGCGGGCTCGGGGCTTCTGGTTGCAGACGGGGCCCCGGCTGCGGCCAGGCGGGCAGCAGGCATCACCCCGGACAGCCGGGGCTCAGCAGCCTCCTCTCAGCCCGTTCCCGCGGCCTCGCTGCCGCCTGCAGGGTCCTCAGCACCTGGGTCTCTCCAGAGCTGCTTGAGTGACTCACACGGCGGCGGTCTTTGCCCGAGCACGTGATGGCGGGGGGGGGGCACCCAGGTGGGAGGAGAGTGACATACTCTCCGCAGTGACATCCAGACCGTGGCCACGTGCTGTCCGTCAGACCAACCCCCGCACAGAGTGTGAGGGTCGACGCAGGGCGTGACCCCGGGAGGTGGGGCCACCTTGGAGTTTCTTAAAAACTCTTCGTGTTTTAAGAAAATGTTCCAAAAATAGATAATGTCCGTGTCTGTGCTGTCTGCAGCTTGGCTATTCTCACACTGATGCGATCTGATTGTCCTGAACAAAGAAATAAAGAACAATTGTGAAACGATCATGTTAGCTCGGTGGTGCTGCGGCCTGTAATAGCCACACGCCAACTTGACAGCACAGGCTTCACTAAACAGGAAGACGCCCGCGGTGACATGACGTGCGCCTTGTTTCCCAATGCGCTTCCCGAGTGTTGGTGTTTTTGGCACCGTGGTACGTTAAGTGCATGACGTATGCACTTCTTGAAATTTTAAAGGGGTGATGGGGAAACCTGCGTGGAGGGACTTCCGGGCGCCTGTGCTCAGCCGCTGCGGGTGCTCGGGCTGGACGCTGCTCCTGTCTGGAAAAAGGTGTCTCGGTCATTTCAAAGCCGGGTGCAGAGTGTCCAACCCCCTGTGGTCGCTGAAGCTTGTAGGGAACAACTCTGCACACAGGGTCACGCGGGGACGCGTGCTCCGGAGACTGGGTGGGGCCGGGTGGGAACGTCAGTGGGACTGGGAGGTTGGGGGTCCACACCGGCGGGGCAGCGTCCAGCCTCTGTCTGAGGGACACACGGGAACAGGCCTGGATCCAGAGTGGGGTGGCCAGGGCAGGGCACTTGTCTACGGCTCGAAGGTGAGGAAGGATGCTTGCCCGGCTCTTCTGGTGTTTTCCTGTTAGCTTGTGGCCTCCTGAAGGAGGGGTGAGGGCTGATAAGCCGGCCACCTTACAGGTGTTGGACTGGGTGAAAAGTCCACAGCTTTTGTCCCTGCTGCAGTTGTGTCTCTGGTGTGGCCTTCCAGCCTCCAGCCCGCGGGGTACTCGGGAACATAAACCATGGCCTGGCCACATTCCTGCCACCAATGAACAAAGCCCTCAGTCTGACTCCACTGAGAACCCGAAATACCGCTGGGGTGATGCTTCGTTCTCTGCTGGTCCACATCCAAACTGGCCACAAAAATGGGGAAGTAAGTATTCAGGATTGACATGCTCCCTGTAAGTCGTCTCAGGGCTAACTTATTAAGCAACAAAAAGCACGTCTCTCTGTTAGGGGTGAGAAACTGTGGCAAGTTAGGAAGTCAAACCAGACTGGGTCTCAGAGCCGCGGGGCCAAAGGTTTCTGTTTGGACTCAGAAGTCCTGGCCTGACTCTCAGCCCTGTGCCTTTGTGGGTTTTAGGGCTGAGGCCTTCCCTGTGCGCCGGCGAACTTCAGGTTTCTCAGGTATGAAGTGGGCGCAGGGGGACCAGCCATGCCCGCTTCAGCGATTCCCAGCCGCCCTGCGCGGTGAGCAGGAGGGAGCCCGAACGCCCCAGGCCGCACCCCCTTCCAGTCCGGGGCCTGCAGATCCCACTCGAGCCCAGTGCGGCCCAGTTTGGGAACCGCGGGGCCGTTGGGAGGACTCGGGGCACGCTGGGGGCCGGCGCGGGGTCCTGGTGATCCTGCCACGACGGCCCCCTGCCCCCGGCTGGATGTGTTCCTGCCGTGGGCGCCTCCTCCTCACTTTTAAGTTCTTCAGTGGAGTTAACATGAGCTTTGAAAGGTAGGACGTTTCCCCAGATATCTTGCTATAGTCACATCTAATATGATACCCACATGAGTTTGTTGTGAATAATTGTGAGTGAAATGTAATTTGAATCAAACGTGCTAGGCAGTAATGCTCTCAGTGACCCTCAGATAGCTGAGGCTTCTCTAAAAATTTGAAAAAATCAGAGGAATGTGGGCCTTGCTCAGTCAGATGCTAAAGCTGCCACAAGGTCACACGAATTCAAGACAGTGCGATGCTCAACACTGTAGACTGACTGCACTTCAGTAAAAGAGTCTAAGGTGGGGAGTAGGGCTCGGGTAGAGCGCGTGCTTAGCCTGCACGATGTCCTGGGTTCAGTCCCCAGTACCGCCATTAAAAAAATTTAACTAAATAAACCTAATTACCTCCACCCCCCCAAAAAAACCCTAAACTAATAGGAAAAAACCCTATTGAAGAAAGGTGAGAAAAACAAAGCAGTGTGATGCTGATGTGGGCTCCCTCGCTGCGCCGCCCAGGGTGAGCGGGGTCCCTCCCCTGCCCTCCCACCTCCTGCGGTGTGTGTTGCCAGAGTCACGTTTTCTATCCCAGGTGGTACTTATGTCCCTGAGCATCATTCATTGGAGCGTGTGACACTCCCACGGGTCCTTGTCCAACGCATGTACGCATCTCCATGCAAGGAGCAGGGCTCGGCAGGGGGTTGAGATGACAGCAGCGTTCTGGGAAAGACTGAGGGACGGAAGAGAGAGAGGAAGAAGGAGGCAAGCTCTCCTGAGTGTCCTCATCAGGACCTGCCCGTCCAGCCCATCCCCTCCTCCGTCCCCTCCGCGGGCTCAGCCCTGGGCCAAGCTCCCCCTCCTCGGGAACGGGACCTCCATTGGCCCCCCTTGTCTGTCTGTCTGTCTTCAGTATGGAAATGTTTCAGTGCTGGTTTGTTTATTCAACAAATACTCATGGTGCCCTTTCTACACACACGCATTCATGGCACATCATTGAGAATCCACTCTGCACCAGGCGCCTTGAGAACATCATGTGATGAAAGCATACGATGGAATGATACAGTGTGTGGCCCTATGAGACTGGCTTTTTCACCCATGGCTCCTCCACATGGAAGGGCAGCATCCTCCTCATGGGCCCCAAGTGTCCACACACCTGTGGAAGGACAGGTGTTTTCTTTCCCAGGTTTTGGTGGTAATGACCACAGCTGCTGTAAATCTTCACCCACGGATTTTTGTGTGCACGTGTTGATTTCTCTTGCTTGCGTTCTCAGGAGCAGGAGCAGGGATCCCAGGGCAAGGTCACACTGAACATTACAAGGGACCGTGGGCCGTTGCCGCCGGGGCCCCTGTGCATCCCCACCAGTGACATCGGACTCCTCCGCGTCCTCGCCGGCACGTGCTGTGATGGCCATTTCCCATTTTCACCCTTCTGATGGGTGTGCGGCGGGACCTGTCGCGGCTTTAATCGACGTTTCGCTAACAGCTGAGGGTGCGCGTCTCTGTTGCCACGCCTGTTTGCCGTCTGTACGTCCTCCTGGGAGGACGTCTGTCCGGGTCTCTTGCTCATCATCTGGCGGGTCTGCTCCTTTCCTTATGCTCAGTTCTGAGGTTCCTCGAATGTTCTGGATACAGTCCTCTGTGGAGCTGGAGACCTGCACACTTTCTTCAAGTCTTTCGTCTGCCCAGCAGGGTCTTTTGCACAGAAAAGTATTTCTAATTTTCCTAAAGTCCAGATGATCCAGTTTTCCTCTTGGGACTCGTGCTTGGGATGCTATGCAAGGAGCTAATCCTGGGTTTCCTTCTAAAAGTTGTGTAGTTTTATAGTTAAACCTATGATGTATTTTCAGGTATTTTTTTGTGTAATGGTGTGCAGGTTTCCATTCCAGAAATGAAACGCGCAGAAGGATGGGGGTGCTGAGCAGGGGAAGTGGTAGTGCGGGTGACAGAGGTGAGGGCTGGGGAAGGTGAGGGACGTGGAACCCCAGGACGCCCGGCAGTGGGGTGACCCCGATCAAAACTACGTGCCTGTGTGCCTGCATGTACAAGCGTGCACACACGATAGCACACGTGCACTAGTGTGTGCATTCACTGCACAAGCGTGCGTTTGTGTGCCTGTGGACTTGTGTGTGTGCATGTGCGTGTTTAGTTCATGTCTTCATAGCCACGTGGAGAAACGCTTTCAATCCCAACTCCTGAGATTTCCCTTGAAGGGAAACGTTTTAGTGTTTGGAAAATTAACTTGAAAAACAAACTTGCTTTAAAAGACAGATTACTCACGGGTATGCACGTGTGTACACGCCGCAGACTAGGGACTAGCGGTCTAAAATACGGTTATTTCCTCATTCCCGTTAAGCCAGGTCACCCGGCAGCGCATTTCGGGAGAGGAGAAAGGCGTGCGCCCAGGTTGGCCCACGTTGGGCATGGCGCTATTTGCATGTAGCGCTGCTTCTGGTTTCTGCCTTGGGTGTTTAAAAAAATAGCGCCTCTGGGTTTGGGACATTAGGCTGTGACGCTTGTGCTGGAGAAGAAAGTGAAGTAGCTTCCAGTGATCTCAGCGAGACCCCTCAGGACCCGCGACGCAGCGGCCTTTCCCAGGGAGGAGGAAAGGAAGGCTGCAACGCGAAGGCAGAGACGCAGGCGCGCCTGGGAAGTGGCCTTTTGGACAGCGACGAGCTGGCTGCTCCCTCGCGGAGGGCCTCCAGGGTTTGCGGACGCTGATGTGACGCCTCCGGCGCGGGCTTGCGCTGCCGCCTGTGAACAGCGCTGTTTCAGTGTCCGTAACGCGGTTAACACGCCGCTGGGATGTGGCTTCTGTTAAAACTTTCGGCGGTGCCCGTCTTAAAAGAGCTCCACTAAATTTTTTCCCCCAAACCTCTAATTAGAGTTAATAAAGCTCGTGATTCCAGGCTAGGCTTCACGGACTTTTTCTGATTATGTTCGGCCCAAGTGTGTGTGTGTGTTTTCCCATGTTCTTCTGCCTTTTCCAGCTTAGGGGAAGAGGCAAGACGGGCCGGGAAGCAGGTGAGCCATGCGGCTTCTGCGGCCCTCAGCCCCAGAGCCTTTCTTCCCAGCACGCCCTAAAGCCAGAGACAGGAGAGGCCCAGCCCCATCACGTCTGCCTTTTTGGTGGTGGTGGGCGGGGCTCCAGGGGACACCACTCCTGGGTGTCTTAGGGATCTGTTTTGGGAATTCAGCACTGATTTATCTACTGTTTCATTTCACTCCGGTTGGGAGTGGGTCTGCACGAATTTGTTAATGCAAGTATTTGTATTAACCGTGGGGTCAGTGAATGCGGGGAGAAGTCGGGCACGCCCGCGTGAGTGTGTGTGCACGTGTGTGCCTGTGTGTGTGCTTGTGTGGAATCTCAGCAAAGGTTGGTACTTTGCCCTCTCTGGCCTCAGGAGGAAAAAACTCAATTTTTCAGAAAAATTTCTCAAATATAGTTACCACTTCCTTTTCCTTAAGAATTTGTTTTTCAGCATGTTCTTGAAAGCCTTTAGATTAAGAAGGTTCTTCCGATGAATTCTAAACCTTTCTTGCTGTGACAAAGCGCAAGTCCCTTGCTTTGTTCCCCTCCCCCACCCGCCGGTTCTCTTCATCCGCAGTGTATCTGAGGTGTGTTTTCTGTTGGGTAGTTCACAGCCACCTGCGGGGGTATAAACACAGCTTTCGATGATCACTGTCATCTCTGGATCTTTATTTTGTTCATCCATTTATTTAACGAGAAATGATTGAGTCCCACGTTGTTTGCAGCTCAGTCCTGGGTGGCAGGGACACAGAGGTGGAAGCCCCATGTGAAGCGCCGTGGGGTCCAGACCTGCTGGGAGGGCAGGCAGACGAACACCCTGCCCCCAGGGAGGCGGGTGCTCGCTCGCTGTGGCCTGTTGTACACGTGCCTAGGGGCCCCCGATCCGGGGCTGTGGGTTTGGGAGAGGCAGGAAAGCTCGGCACCCGAGCAGGCGCTCCCGTCACCACCTCATCAGTTCTGTCCCCGCCCGCCAGACCCGTGCGCACCTCTGTTCTTTACTGAGGACTGAACAGGCGGCTGGTCCAGCACAAGCCCCTGACCCAGCCGTTCTCCTGTTCTTCCGGAGTGGTGTGTACGAGGGCTGTCGTGAGGGCAGAGAAGGCATCCTCGGGAGAAGGCGTCAGACACCTGCTGCGGTGTAGAGAACTTCCATGTCCCCAGAGCTGCGTCTCAGTGCTTCTGCCCCTCAAATTCGTGTGTTGGAAACCTAAACCCCGTGTGACAGTATTAAGAGGTGGGGTCCCTGGGAGGTGATGAAGTCATGGGGGTGGAGCCCTAAAATGAGGTTAGTGCCCTCAGGAAGGGCCCCAGAGGAGGTGGCCAAGGGGACAGAGTAGGAAGCCCCGGGCTCAGCTCCTCCCGCAGGCACACCCACATCACAGCTACTTAGAGACCAGCGATTAATGAGAAGGACAGAAAACAAGCAGGAAAAATCTCCTGCAACTAAAGATAAAGAAGGAAACATGAGCCGGCCGGAGGGGTGGAGTCACGGTGCAGTCGGGACCCGCACCCCAGGGTGAGCGACCCGCACCCCAGGGTGAGTGACCCGCAAACGGGAGGCTGATCACAGCCATACGGCTCCCCCCCAGGAGTGAGGGGTCCGGCCCCACGCGGGCTTCCCAGCCTGGGCGTCCTGTGCGGGGAGGATGGGCCCCAGGAGATTTAGCTTTGAAGGCTGGCAGGGCTTGCTTTCAAGAGCCCCAGAGGGCTGGGGGGAGAAGCAGAGACTCCATTCTTAAAGGGCCGCACGATGTCTCACCTGCCGTGGGACCCAGGGCAGAAGCCGTCATCTGGAGGGAGCCTGGGACAAGCCCTCCTGTTGATCTTGGAGAGTCCCCAGGGAGGTCAGAGGCAGCTGGACCTCACCCCGGGGACATGGCTGCTGGCGGCAACCTTTTCTGGGAGCTCCTCCTACTGTGCTGACAAGGACATAGGTGCTGACAAGCACCATTCTGGAACCCTCCCGCCAGCTTACTGGCCTCAGACCCAGCCCTGCCCCTGCCCAGAACCTATGGGCACCAGTCCTTGGATGCCTCAGGCCAAGGAAGTAGCCTCGTGGGGACACAGCCCCACTGATGGGCAGGCCTACTCCCTCAGTATGCCCCTGAACACACTGCTGCCCCCGAACCCTACCCTGACCACCAGAGGGTCCCGGAGCCGGGCCCACACGGCTCTGTGCTGCTGGCACTAGCTCTGGTACCCCTAGTGCCCTGCAGGCAGAGGCCCTGGGACCCAGCTCCACACATCAGTGGACCCGCCCTCACCCAGGAACCAGCCGCACCCTCCAGTGGGCAGGCACCAGCCCCAGGACTCCCCGGGCCCCAGGCCAGCCCCCCAGTGGGTCGACAGGCTTTATATTCAGCACTTGGTACCAACCCCAGCCTGTGTTTCCTCCGTCACACTCACTGATGTCCTTGTCCCGGACTCACACCCTCCACCAGCATGTGTTTGAGAATAAGGTCACGGTCCTTGGCTCCCATGCCCCAGATATGTCCAGGGCCAGGGCAGGCAGCGCCCTGTTGCCGTGGGGTTCAAAGCAAACGATATTCACACATCGTGAGTTCAATTTAGAAAAATAAACTTGTCTTCTTGAACATAGTAGACCATGAGAACATTTCCCTTGTAGGAAGAGTAGGTTGATCACATCCTGTGTTTAACACGTACCTCGCACATAACTGACACTTGGTCACCTTCCACAAGGTGGTCCTTTGGAATAAGCTTTCCCCATGCAGGCTGCAAGACAAAATCCACCCCACAGGTGTTCACTGAACCAGCGGAGCTGCACGGTACAGTCCCGAGGGTGCAGACAGACACCTCTCACAGGCGGCAGCAGGAAGACTCAAACAACCAGGCCGCACTTTTCCTGCGATGTTTTGCCAAGAAATAGAAGAGTAACATGCATATTTTGGCGTGACCTGGGAGAGAGACACCCACGTGCTCTCTGAGGACCCTGTGGAACCAGCCCAAGCCCTGGAGCTGAGTGTCCAGTGGGGCCTTCCCCAGCTGCCAGGGCAGGTCTGCTGACCCCTCGGGAGGCCAAGCCCGGGCCCCACGCCCGCGTCCATGGTCTCCGCGCCTGTGGCTGGCGGGGATAGGAAGACAGCCCCGGCCTGGACGTCTCAACCTCCTTCTGGTCCAGCCTCTCCCCTGAGCAGACGGCCTGAGCAGGGCAGCCCACGGGGCGGTGATGGCTCTGAGGCCGGGCCAGGCAGCTCAGTAGAGAGATTTTACTCACCAGCTGTCACTGACACTGGACATCGCCCAGCCCTGCCTCCCAAATCGCTGACCTCGACGGGCCCCTGCTCCGAGTCAGCAGGTCTGGGTGGGGCCTGAAAGTCTGAACTTGGGACAAACTTCCACGGGCTCCCAGGACAGCCTGACACGCGCCGCTCCCCATTTCATGCCCCGGAGACAGAGGCTCACGGGTGCGAGGGACTTGGGACTTCATGGCTCTGACTTCTCCCTCTGCTCAGCCCCGCCCACCCGCCACTCCATCCAGTGACAGTGTCACCGCCTTCGCCCCGCACGCACCCTGAGCTAGTCAGAGTGTTGCAGATGACGCACATGGAGCCTCCTACAGAGAACAGCTGGGGTCGCTCACCTATAAGCTGCAAGTCGGCAGAAAGCCGTGCCCAAGGCTCCCTCCTGACTCATCTCTGCGCGAGGACCAAACAGCCACCGCCTCCCAGAAGTGCTCTTTGGTGTGAAAGCAGGGACTTCAAGAAAACGCGACTTACAATAACCTTAGTGTTGAAATAATGACTCTGAACAATAAAAATAAATAATTGAGCTAAAAAATGAAGCCGTTTCATCATCTTATTGTTGTGAGACCTTATTTTTCCTTCCACTTTGATTGCGATCTAGTGGACAGGCAGCCCCGCGTAGGTGTGAGGGATCTGACTTGCGCACGTCCTGGTGACAACCATGAGCTCCGTGAGCACCCGTCACATCACACAGACACACAGCAAAGAAACAGAAAAACATGCTCTTTGTGACAAGAACTCGGGACGTACACTCCAGTCACTGTTCACGCACAACGCGCAGCGACCTCCTTAAAGACCCGTCTCCAAATGCTGTCCCATCGGGGTCAGAGCTTCCACAGGTGTGTTTGGAGGGACACAGTTCAGTCCGCAGGAGGAGGATGCTGCCCCAGAGCTTTAGAAAAGGTGTGGTCCTGCCAGCACTTAGATATTGGACAGAATGGTGAATAAATCAATTTCATTGCTGTAGGTCACTCGGTTTCTTTACATGCATACATGTGCATATACGTACATGCATGTGTGTCTGTGTATGTACATGCATAACAGTGCAATGCGTACAATGTACGTATGTATCATGAACACAAGTGTATAAAGTTGTACGTTTGCACGCAGACACATCACGTGATGTTCACATGTAAGAGATGAGGCGGGAGCGGGCCTTACCACTCAGCAGCTGCTCCCTGGGGCCACTGCCCTCCTCCTGCTTGCAGCCAGCGGAGTCAGAGGGGGCACAGGCTACGTGGCAGACTCTCGGGATAAACAAGCGCCCCCTTCCTTCAGCAAGTCTGTGGTCTCATGGGAAGGGTGGGCACAGGAGCGAACCCCGCGGGACAGTGTGAGGCCCGGCTGGTGGGCCGTGGAAGCCTGGCCAGCCGAGGGGGCTGGGGGCACCCTGTGTCCGTCCAGTCGTCCCCACATGTAGCCCCTTTTTTCCCAAGTTGATGATTCCTTGGTTAGGGGATGAAGAGGCGGGTAGCTTGGAGCTGATCCGGAAAGTCTGCGGCTGTAAACGCGGTCGGACCAGAGCGAACGTTCGTGTAGTCAGCACCGGAGCCGGGAAGCTTTCTCTGAAGGCTATCCCCCAAACCAGTGCAGGAGCCTGCAAATGAGAACATTCTGGGGAAGAGGAGCAGTCCGGGGCTTATAGAGACCTGTGAGAAGTGTGGTCGACGCTGACGCACGTGGGAGATGTTTGTCCTTAAGGAGTCGGGGCCATGGCGGGGGGTGCGGGGGGGGCGTCAGTATCTTGAGTTTCTGGCGGGTGTTCTGGGCGCCTCTGTTAGGACGATAGTGGCCCCAAGGCCTGATTCCATCCAGGCTGAGATGTGCACAGGCTGCCCGTCCTCCGCGGCCGCCTGGCCCCCTGCCGGAGACTCTTGGCCACACCGACTCCGTCCCGGGTCTCCAGTCTCGAGGCCCAGACAGCAACTGTCTCAGGCTCTGGGCTCGGGGCCCTGCTGCACCTCCTTCTCTGTTTCCTCCCACGGCCCTCCACACACACCGCAGGCCCAGCAGCCCAGGCCCGGCTCGGGTCCGTGGCGGCTGGTGGAGTCTCACTGGGAAAGCAGCTCGAGACGCCGGACTGAAGGTCTTAGTACCTTTGTCTGCTGAGTCAGAGTTTGCATTTTAACAAGATCCTCAGGAGACTCCAGCGCAAGTCAACTATATTTCAATTAAAGAATGAATGAATGAATCAGTAGATAAAGTTTGAGAAGCAGGCAGCTAACTAACCCATGCCAACCAGGACAGGGGCTGGGCGATTTCCATGTTTTATTCAGAAGGTGACTTTGTGGAGACATTCAGCGGTCTGTGCCCTGAGCTGCATTACAAAACACTCCAGGCACACAAGCACACAAATCCTGTACCGCAGCCTCGGAGCCGTCCCCAGGGCCCAGGACGTCCCAGCTGGGAAATATCTCCTGTGCTGACAGCCGCGGAGAGCTGGTGGCCCGCTGAGCTTAACTGACCCAGAAATGGCTTTGCGCTTGACGTTAATCTGCTTTGGGTGGCAACGGTGCTCTTTTTCTGGAGAGGAAACAGTGAACCCTCTATGGTGAGGGTTAAGGCTGCAGCTGGAGGCAGAGCTGACAGGGAGGGAGGCGGGGCCCGTGTGGCCCAATACTGTCTTCCTGCAAGGAGGGGAGGGACCACGGAGACTCCCCAGTGCTGGGAGCCCATGTGGCAGCTCAGAGGACCCTGGACAGGGCTGGGCGCCACCTGGGCTGGGCCTCCGGCTTGGAGCCAGCTCGGAGCCTGTGGGAGAGGCCCAGAAATGGGATGCCC